>NC_140937.1:134272335-134872335 GCF_014529385.1 Adiantum capillus-veneris | reverse complement strand
TGCCAATTTGCTATGCTTTTGCATCAAAATTAAACCGCTGAGAAGCCATGCTACGGAGCAAGTCAATTGGTACTCAAGGCATGCTTGATTCCAATCTTTAAACCAATCAAATTTGTGGTGCTTACAGTAATTTTCACAAGCCATTCTTATGCTTTGCGTGCCTAAAGTGTATGCACGTCTGTTGCAAATCATAGCTATCAAGCAGATGCTCAATAAACAAAATTCAACTGCGTACCTCATTAAGTACACATGCCGACAAATCTTGCGTACCCAAAAATCGAATGAGTTGCAAGCAAAAAGAAAACCGAGAAATGATTTTCCAGACACTGTTGCTTGGTGCAATGGAGGATCTACTTTCTGCTGTCGAGGGCCTTGCCCAATTCGCAATTGAATTGGAAGCTTGTGAAAACGTCAATGCTCTAGTTGGGTTACACAAACCTCCATGAGAGTCTTTGTATAGAGCCTTGCTCCTTTGTCCCAATTATAAACAATGTTGAGAGACGTAGGAAAGATAGTTGTACTATCTTCTTCAATTTCATAAAAGGATTTTGCAAAATAAACTCAAAATCAAGTTAGCGTTGAATAAGTTGCGTACCCGCGACCTTGTTGATCAACTAAGCTTGTCCTTTTGTCCTTTGGTAGTCAATGCTTGATTGCATGCTCCAAAAGCAAGCAAAAACTGATGTGTTGTGGCCAATCTTAGGGCCCCAACCGACAGCTTTTATCGCAATCATATGCACTTGCCCCATGGCATCTTTGCTTCAACTTTCGGCACCTTGTCGATCCTCATGATTATCTATCCACACCATGCCTTGCATGCATTAAAATCACCGCTACTATTGCAATTCTCAGAATCCAGCCATGGTTGTCAAGAAAGTGAATAACCCATGTGGAATGGGGAGTAATGCATGAAAATCATCGTAGCATAGGTTTGCATAACAATTCGTTATGAAAAATTTAGTAATATTCGTTGCATCAGAGATCTACAGAAGTATTGTTGGCATCGAGGAGTTTCTTGGACTGCTGTGAAGCACATGCATCAAAGGAGGGGGGTGTGCCTGGTGTGGGCACACTCCCTTAAACTTAAGGTCACAATTGACCTTCGAGCGGCCACCAATATGAAAGGCTTGACCTTGCAGTGGTGGAGGATCCAACGGACAACTGTGCAGGTTAGGGAATTCCATAGGTAGCTCTTCGGGTTGCGCTTCTTTGACGAGATCTCCTTGGCTCGACGGCACGCACAGATCAAGCCCAACCTCTTGGCAGTTGACACAGGTCAGAGCTCCCCCTCTTCCCCGCAACCGCCGTGCACACGGTCTCCAACTTCAACCTCCTCCTTAAACAAGCCACCGATCCCACGCCCTAGGTCGGTATCTTGAGCTCGCCATGAACCTCACCATATAAGGGGTTACGCCTGCATCTCCACCCTCGGCTGGCCCGTTCATGCACATACTCATTTATATAATATATTTATTTATTTATATGTGTGTGTTTATGTACGTCATGGATTTCAAAAAGCTTGTAGCTACATTTCGCGGTCCAGTTTAGCTAGAAGATATCAACAATACCCTAAGCTATGAAAGATCTTGTGTTAGTAGACCAGGCCAAATAAAAGTCTCACAGCTACTTCAATAATATTAAGTGTCCTAATAGATACAATCTTAATGAACTCATGCAATCTCCTCCATCTAAAAAAGTTGTGCACATGATCTCATGTCCCCCTATATATAAGAGCGTACTCAACATTAGTCATATCTATCATTAAAATTTAAAGAACACCATCATATAATCAAAATAAGTATCATATAATTAAAATAAGTTGTTTACAATATTAGGCAGGGAATCAAACTTGCACACACACACACACACACAGAGTACAACTTGCATCAAACTAGTACAATTTATTATGTGCTAGTGCATAGTTATTTAAATATATTAGTTAGTGTATAATTATCTAAATCTCGCCTCAATCTTCTACCACATTAGAGCCAGAGATGTCCACCAAGTTGATTGTGTGTTTGCAAACAAGAAAATGGTCAATCTTCGCCTACAAAGCGGCCCTCCGAGTGTTGTCTATGTATCCCCTTGTCTCCCACTTGCCTAGAGCTTCTCGCATTGTCTCATAGCCTTCATTGAGTTCATGGTCTCCGGTGTTGCAAGCACAATTAAGGTGGTTGAACATCTAGATCGCCTTGTTTGTGTCACGCTCCCTCTACATAAACATCTTCTTTTCTTCAAGGGGTGCGTTGGGGGGGAGTTTGTGAAGCACATCATGGATTTTACCAACGACCTCATTACCAGTAGTTGCATATCCTACGGGCATTGTAATAAGTACAGGGAAATTAAAAAAATCTCTCTTGATTGGCACCTACGAGTCACTTGTGTTGCATATGCTGCTTGCCTCTATATCATTTATATAGGCTGAAGCAGCATGGTCTCAAAAATCATTTGATAGTGATGGATAAGTGGCGCAAGGTCTCACATGCATGTGTTTGTGCCATGTCTCTTGAAAAGCATCTACTAGTGCGATGAGTTACCACCACTAACTACTTTAGTGGAGTGTGCAATAATATATGTTTGATTTGTGCGCTATGAATAGTATGCCTCTATCATTGCGCACAAATCAGGCATATATTATTGCACACTCTGAGTGCTCTCTCTCTCTCTCTCTCTCTATCCCTCACAAACCCTCTCTCAGGGCTCGGGAAACGTTATTTGTGGACCCGGCTTTGCAATCTTTTCACACGCATATTAACAGGCTAACTCTAAATTTGAGAGGGATAATCACTCTAAAAATCTCATATTATAATTAAAAGTTCCATAATTTGAACCGGCCTAAGAACCTTCTTGCTCAAACTTGGGTCGGCCATTTTTCATTTTGAAGAGGCTTTGGATAAAGCAAACCTATCTTTTCCCTCACATACCTTCTCTCAAGGCTCGAGAAACATTTTTTGTGGACCTGCTTTGGAACCTTTTCACACGCATATGAACACGCTAACTCTAAATTTGAGAGGGATATTCACACTAAAAATATCATATTATAGCTAAAAATTCCATAATTTGAACCGGCTTGAGAACCTTCTTGCCCAAACTTGAGCTAGCCATTTTTTATTTTGAACAGGCTTTGCATAAAGTGAACCTATCTTTTCTCAAGCCCTGCCCTCTCTCTCTCTCTCTCTCTCTCTCTCTCTCTCTCTCTCTCTCTCTCTCTCTCTCTTTCATTGTCGGTACTCTTACACCCCTATCCTATCTCTATTTCACAAGTATGTTTTTCTCTCTCCGTCTAATCCTTCTTCTCTCTCCTTTCCTTGGTACTTATTTCACCTACCTCAACGCCACCTTAGAGAGCGTACATATGAGAGAAATCCACTAAGATAAACTCGAAAAAGCATCACCTTTAGCCAAAAAAACACGAATTTCTTAACTCACAAATAAAATTAACTTGTTGAAGCCTAGAAATAAGATAGTTTACAAGCATAGGGGCATCATTAGTTTCTCTTTCATTAGCAAAATCAAAGCTATCAACATTCATTTCAATCTCTTTTCCCTTGTCATCCATACTAGCAAATTTTAGGTGTAAATTTTTACTTGTACTTTGGCACTTCAAGCCCTAGTTTGTACTCCTCTTTACCTTCAAAGATAAGAACTCAAGCATCTATACCTGTGGCTTGAATATTATTTACTGCAAGGAATATCAGAGAGGGTTCAACAGAGCCAAGACAGCACCGGTTCCTGTCAAGCTTCTAATAGCTTAATAATGGTTAAGCTATAGGCAAGCCCCATAGGACTCCATTATTAAGACCATAGACCTCAACGGTATCCCTGTTAATTGCATAAAGCAGGTGTGCTTCAAGGATTAAAAAATCCCTATTTTACTTACTCTTTCAGAATTAATAACACCAATCATTTGTAGCAAGCTTGAGGACCTCTCTTCTTGAGCAAGAAAAGAAAAACCAATAGCTCTAATACCAATATAACATTTAATGCACTAGTAACTTGCGTGTAGCGGAAATTGATAGCATAGTGAGTGTTTCATTAAGAACAAGTTCCTAAAGAGCATAGAGAGAGTACTTTAATTTGAGAAAGCAACATAGCAATTTACACCTAGCTAATTTGTCATTGACAATACTTGAAAAGAGAGAGAAATAGAACAATTGACAACAGTTGATGACCGGATCTACATGGAGCCGGTCCCCCCTTGATAAAGGCTTTGTATGATAGTTTCTCCCATCAAAGGAGACTTTTGTACAATACAATCTTTGTGTTCCTTAACAAAACTAGTTGGTGCAATGAAGATGGAAGCTTCATGCACCAAATTATGCTTTAAAAACACACCTAGTGTCCCTAGCCTTACTTCCAATATCTCACACACCTTCAAAAATGGTAAGAGCTAGCAGGGAATGAGGATAGATTGAGAGGAATGAGACGTATCTTATGAGAAAGAAATATTCTCCTCACATAATCACTTTAATAGCATAGCTTAGCTTAGTAGCTAGCATGGTAGAGGAGATGAGCATGCCTTTCAAGCTTGGCTCTTGGTTGGATTTGCATTCCATAGCCAAGAGTTGTTGGTGTAGGACTCTACTTCTCAATGCTTGGAGAAGGAGATGGAGTTCTTCTTGCACACAAAAGTTGTGTGTGTGTGTGTGTGTGTGTGTGTGTGTGTATGTGTTGTGTGTGTGTATTAATGTGTTCAATTAAAATGCATCCCCCTCTCTCTTCTTGGTCAACCCCTCTTGCTAATTGCTCATGTCGTGGCCTCCCATTGTCTCCTGTAAAGCTTAGCCAATCACAAATTAGAATCATAACTGATAGCCTTGTGATTTGTGTCCCCCTTTCCCCATTTATGAGAGCTTTAGGTAAGTAAATAATTCAATTAAACTCTCATTGGACTCGGCTGTTGGATGCCCATTGGACCCCTTGGTAGACTGTCCAATAGTATTCTAGGGAGCTTAATATCTATTGGTTATTTTATCAAGCATTTTTAAATTGATTATACTAATTTTACTCTAGCCTAATTCTCATTGGTCCACCTTGGCCATCCAATAGGATTTGAGGGGAGATTGGGGGCAACTGCCCTAGGAGCCTGACACGTGTCCAATATTCCATTTGGAGTGTGTGTGTGTGTGTGTGTGTGTGTGTGTGTGTTTTTTCTCTCTCATTCCCTAGTATTAGGGCTTGCTTCCACCTTCCCAGGGATGTGTGAAGACTTTTTAGTCTTCCCATGACCATCCAATTTTCCCCTACTTTGGTCATTTGACAATACAGTTAAATTTAGGAACTTTAGCCTATGGAAGTCTTAATGGAGTTGAACCTTACTTCGTTTAAGCCCCATTGAAGCACATTGCCCTTTTTCAGACCGTCCCTCTTTGGATCTCTATTTTCCCTCCTTTGGATCCCTAACAAAGACCGGTATTGCATCCTTACCAATATTCTAACTTTTACTCTCCCCTGGTACTTCCCCATATTAAATGATCAGTTTAACATGAGAAAATCATTTGGGAGAATTAGATATTAGTTTTTATGATAGGTTTTTAGTGTGTATAACTCAATTTTGGTTTGATTTGATGATGTTTGTCCAAGTAATTGAAGTTAATTTCTGAGTTATGAATATCCTAAACCCCCAATTTCACTAATTTCATATTAATTCTTACTAATTTCACTTCATTTCCATGCAAATTGTACTAATTTCATGCTAATTATTACTAATTTTTTACTAACTTTTCTAACCTAACCGCTAACATTTGATGTGTAATGTATAATTAATCCCCAAGAGGTGAAATCGACACTTTTATCAAGTTTCTTTGTGCTAATCCATACCTATTTTGATTATTTGAGTGTTTGATTTTTGGCCTGCAATGGTCGATTTTTGGGCTGATTTTGAAGAGCCACATGTGTGTGTGCAAAGTGGAATCATCGCTTGGAGCAAGGATTAGCTTGGATGCAATCGATTGTAAGTGCATTGACCAGCTCCATTCAATTTTTGGGTGATTAATTTGATTCCAATGTGTTGCTAGTTTATTGCTAAAATTAGGTGTGAATCAATTGACATACTTTGAGAGCCTAATTTGATTGTTTTGGAATGAAATTGATGGTCAATTTTGATTAATGAATGATATATGTGTCAAGATTAAGCTTGATTTGCAACAAGAGTTCATGTGTGTGCAAAAAAGTCATTGTGTGTGTAATGCACCAAAGAGGAAAACACTGCCATAAAATTCAAGTGTGTGTGCACCTAATCTTGAGTGTGTGCATGCATAGAAATTGCTGGAATTGATAATATATGAGTATGCAATCATGTAATTGATGTGAATGTTAGGTTAATCCCATCAATGGGTAAGCCTAATTGCGAAAAAATTGGGCAAAATTTGGGTGTGTGTGCCCAATTGAAGACCACTTGATTTTCAATGATTGATGGTCACTTGGGGCACCAAAATGATTTTTGTGTGAAATGTGCATGAAAAGTGTGTGCAATCATTAGGGATAGGCCTAATTGCATTGCCAATTGAGCCAAATTTGAACTTTTGTGCTTAATGTTTGAGTGTGTGCATTGCTTGATTGGATCAAATTAGTGTTAAATTTTGAAAAATTGAACATGCATGCATTCACTTATGCTTGATCAAGCTTGCAATTTGAATATTGTAATGTGAAATTCATGAAGTAATTGCATAAATTTTTGGCCTAAATTTGGATGTGTGTGCCAATCAATGGCATGTGCAATCCAATGTGTAAATGAATGGTTGCCATGAAAGCAGTATGGGAATCTTGGGGACAACCAGCCATTAGACAAACTCGAATGAAATTGTTGTTGGTTGATGGACATATCAAAAGACCCTTAGGACTGCTTGGAAAAGTAATAGTTAATTCCTGTGGGATTGAATATCAACACACTTTTGCCATAGTAGACTTTGGAAAGAAACTCGATTACAAAATCATATTGGGAAGACCTTTCATGTGACAAGTACAACTCATCCAAGACTAGAAAAACAATTATTTGTACTTGAAGCAAGTGGGATCAATAACAAGGGTTAATCTAAAAGATCACACTTATAGAGCTATCATGAAAACACCCATACAAGAGTTTGATTCAGTCTCTTCGGCCGAAACTAATCTTCCATCTTGGTTGAACAAAGACACTTTATTTGGACGTGCGGAACTTCAAAAAATGGGAGCTTAAAACGAGAAGAATGTATCTTAGAAAATGATTGCACACACGAAGCATATGTACCTGAACGCTTTCCAGAGCATTTGTTTGAGCCATTTGAATGGACTCAAATCTTAGCAACAATGGATGTATGTGTAAATACGTCCATGCCTACTTAATTTGCAATGAGGATGGCTATGACATAATTTCCATACAAATGATCTCAACTCTCCACATTGAACACAAAATTCAGGAACCCAAGGACTTGTTGATGAAAGCTCAACAAGTCTTTTCAGACCTCTATTATGATGCAACAAATGAGTTAGAAGAACACTCAGCTACCTGAGATGATTCGGGGTCAAAAAAAGAACATGTGAGAGCTAAGCTACTCATGAAAGGAGGGGAGGAAAAGTTTTTTGCCTTTCCTAACCAGAAACTGAGAAGACAAAAATGGTATATATGAAAAAGAGACAATAGAAATTGGAAAGCTGGACCTATGCCATCAGTCTCCAATAGAACACAGTTCTTGATGCAAATAGATGCACATGATTGTGTCAAGGACAAAATCACAGGTAGATATCCTTCAAACAAAAATCCAGAAATCTCAAGAATGTAGAGAAAAACGAGAAAGGAAACTCAAGCAAAACCTAAAAAACAGGACAAAGATTCAACCTTGACACGAGTCAAACGAAAAAAGAAATATCAAGAGTTGAAGAAGCTCTAAAGGAGATATATACAACTAGAATGGAAACCACTGAAGAAGAGGGTAAAGATGTAATGATTGTTCCATCCCATTACAAGAAATATACTCTCCAAGACCAAAAAATCATAGTTGAAGAACCTGTTAGAGAACTACAAAAATAGGGCGAGTCCTATGAAGGGCCTGAAAATGCAAAAAAGATAGATTTGGCCAAACCAGGAGAAGAGCCTAGACCATCCTACATTGCAAATGACCTTACGGAAGAAGAAGAAGGGATTTTGTTAAGCTTACTGAAAGAATACCGAGATATCTTTGCTTGGTCTTACAAGGATCTCAAGGGTGTTGATCCAGAAATCTGTCAACATACCATACCCATGAGAGATGATGCAAAACCAAGTAGAAAAAGACCATACACATACAATGAAACATTTGCTAGGAAGATCAAAGAAGATATTGAAAAGATAAGGGAGACTGAATTCATTTATGAAATTGAACACACAGATTGGGTGTCTCCAATTGTGGTAGTACCCAAGAAAATGGAAAATTACAAGTGCATGTGTGTCACCTCAAGAAAGTGAATGCAGCTACTATTAGAGACAACTTTCCTCTTCCAATCACTGAACATGGTTTAGAACCAGTTGCAGGTAAAGAAGATTACAGCTTTTTAGATGGCTTTTTGGGATACAATCAACTTTTTGTTGACCCAAAAGATGAGCATAAAACTTCCATTGCAACGAAATGGGATATTTTTGCCTATCGGGTTATGCCTTTTGGGTTAATTAATTCTCCTACCACCTCTCAAAGATTGATGAGCCATGCTTTTAAAGAATATCTTAGGAATTTCTCGGAAGTATATATGGATGATCTATGCGTACATTTGTTGTCGTGCAGAAACACTGCTCGCAGACGCTAATACAATGAGAACCAAGCCAACAACAAGTTGTCAACCTAGGACGGAGTTGATCCGCAGGCGCATGGAAACAAATAGCTGGTTGTCACTCAACTATTCGACCTTCTCTAGACAATCACTATCAAAGGAGATCATTCTAAAACACTCTAATCATACTGAACTGCAATCTTTCCTACAACACTTCCGTTCACCGAAACATGGTCAAACATTATCGATTCACCATGAAACTCAAGGATCCTCCTCTACACACCTAAAGGACACTTCCTTGAAGTTTCCAACCTAATCCACAACCCGTAAACATATGGTGCAGAAATCGCGTATAAAGACAGGCCGAAATTTACAGGTCTTTGAATCTGGAAATGTTTAGTCCTAAAGTGTACTTCTACTCACCGTGAACGCAATGACATAAAGCAATCACAAAACGGACACACAGATAGAGAGAAAACTCACTCGGAAGCTCACGGAAGAGCTCTTCGCAAAGAGACTGAAACCGCTCAAGCTTGGCGTCGAAGCGTAGCTCTCGCCGTTGCTAACACTATGGCGTAGTCACTTTCACAACGTAGTAGTCACAGCATGCAAGGGGAAAGGAAGAAGACATCTCTCACTCTCACACACAGTACACAGTCTCTGTACGTTCAGATAAGCCCCAAACAATGATAAAAAGCCCCCTTAGGTTTACAAAAGATTGGCTTTTATACCTCAGCCTTGGAGGTGTCATCTCATCAAAAATGAATTCTACTTCCTATCAAGGGTGTTGTGGAATAGCAATTACAATGACATATGTTCCGAAAATTATCTAGAGCCTGAAGAATTAATTACATTTAAGCTCATAGTGTGAATAGTACAAGAAAAATGGGATTTCGGATGCGGTTGATTTGCAGGTCAACACTCCCCCCTTCCGCGTTCAGGTTGTCCCCGACATGATCTTTGCCTTGCCGCCTGGGCCTTCTTCTTATGCTCGTTGCTAATGGAAGCCTGGTGGATTTATCAATTTGAGATAGGATTCATATCTTACATTCCCCAGAGTGATAGTAGGGCCAAAGATCTTGCTGTCGTAAGTGAAAAATCCTGTATAAAATGCCTCTTCGAATTCTTGCATATGATAGCTCGGCAAATACATAACTCTCTGATAGAGTAGATGCAACACTTCAGGTGATGGCTGCTTCGAGAGATCGTAGACCATCTTGGCATAGGTGTCGCCCGTTGATAGTAGACTTGAGTCAGTAGCTTTGGAGGGCGCGAACACTTCAAGACAGGACAGTAAGGTTTTGCATATTTTTCTTAGCATGATGCACGCTAGGTCAAGAGAGCCAGTGAATATCCTAATGGCGCCCTTTAGGGTTTTCACCATATAGGCTGCACTTATTCTCTCTCCTGCACTGGGTGGTGGCAATGATGGGTAATTTAGCCATGTTGCATGTGTTCTCAATAATCTGAGATGATTGGCCCACGATCTGACACGTGGCACTGGGCAGTAGGCACAATCATCCCTTATAGCCTTAGGTGCTTCCACCAAATTCTTCAAATATGTCGGATATTTGATGAGCCAGTCTTTTATCCATTTGTGTTGAGAATCTACAATTCTCTTTACATCTGCATTGCTTTGTAGATCTCCTTCGTATATTGCTATTGTTCCTTCGGCTTGAATTCTCTTTTTGGTTGCTTCGACTTCGTATTTTAAAAGAGGATATGGAAGTGTTGGCTGCATCCACTCTTCTCTTAAAACTGATGTGGCGATCCCTTGAGCACCCAATGAGTGGATAATTCTTTTTTCCCATTCTATGGCGGCTTTGTGATCTTCCGCTGTAGTTTGTTCTATCAGATGCTGCAATTGGACTTCTTCTTCAGCCGTTAGATCCTGTTCTTGTTCCTCTTTCTGTTGCATCTGTTCCTCAATAGGCTTAGGGTCTTCAGCCCCTTCTGGTATTTGCATCCTGCTTGGAGCTCTTGTAGCTGTCTTTGTACATCTAATTCCCTTTGAGTAACTTTAGCTGCATTGTCCACCAGCAATTCTTGAAGCTCCGCGAGTTGTTGGCTTAACTGCTCATTGTTGGATTTTAGCTTCTCTTCTTCTCTTACAAAATCTTCAACTAACAAAGTCCTTTTTCGTTGCTCAGACTTAAGAGAATGCTGTAGTCCTTTGATTTGCTCTTCAAGGGCCTGCACTTCTCTACTGATGTCTTCCTGTCGGCCTCTCACTGCCCTTGGAGTTGATCGTAGCCTTTGGATTGTTCTGTCTTGTAGTTCCAATCGGGCTTTCAGCTCCATGATCTCATCTCTGGCGGCTTCTAACTCATCGTCCACCTTTTCTTTTTCAAATATGACACTTCGGACCTCATTGGAGGCCTCTGCCATCTAGAGTGTTAGTCCATCTCGCTCCGCTTCAACTTCTTTCAAAATTCTAGATACCTCTTCAAGATCATGCTCTGCATCATCTGCTCTTAGTTTTGCATCTTGAAGGCCTTTAAAGAGATGATCATATTCATCTTGCACGTTCGCTTCTCTTGTTCTGAGCATACTGTTTTCCTCAGCTAGTATAAGAGACCGCGTCTTGATTCTGTCCAGAATTTGGTGCGAGTCTCTTACATCTTTCTCATTATCTTGCAGTATGTTCTGGCTAGTAGGCCGATCAATTGGCCCGAAAAAGGGAACTTGGTACCCCATGCTCAGCATCACCCCTGATGGAGGTGGTCTATACGGGCGCTCCAAGGGTTTTGAAATGTAGTGTTGGGGAATCTGTTCCATTCCCGACACTTCAGGTTGCTCTTGAGATTCTTCTCTTGCTTTTCTATCCCCATGTGCTCTTTCCGCAGCTTGTGCTGACGGCTTTTCTTCAGTATTTTCCTTCCATGGTGGGTGTGGCAATCCATACACTACCTTGGCCGCTTCTTCTTCTGAATAGCCTACATTGAGCAGGTCTTGAAAAGTGCATCTGTCTTCTTCCTCCTTATCCTTTGGTGGTGTCTGCACCTCTCCCTTGTCTTTTGGTGATCTCTTTGGAGGGGTGATTGAAGTTTGAGGGCCGGGTAAAGGAGAGAGTGGCCTTGGAGAGGGTGCTTTCCCACTCTCCTTCTTTTCTTCTTGGGCATCTTTTGCTTCAGCAGGTATTTGTTTCAATTTCTCTTTATGTCCTCCACTTTATCTGAAGTGAAAGGCTCTAGAGATTGTTGCTCTATCACTCTTTCCGACTCTTCATATGCTTTAATATAATGATCAAATTGATCTTCGAGTGGTCGGGATGAGTTGCCCCCGACTCTTGCTGGATCTGGCACCCAGTATTCTTCGAAATCTCCCTTCAAGGCTCTTTCGGCTCTAAATTGGTCAATTAGCCGTTCTATTCTTGCCGCTTTCTGGCTAGTGGTCTCCTTGGACTTTTGCTCCTTGGTCATAATTGCCTTGCCTTTCTTTCGTGGAGGTTGTTCCACTTTCACCTCATATACTATTTCTAATCTCCTTCAGAATCTGGTCGCAATCTGAATGGGTGATGCTACAGGTGGTTCTTCCTCTACATCTTCCTCCTCTCTCAGCCACTCATTCTGGGATGGGGGTGTAGGCCATTTTCCTCTGGCTCCAATGGCTTCGTATGCTATCTTGGTTAAGACCTCTCCCCCGCTGATGTATCTTGGCTTCTCTATCCCCATTTGCACTATTTGTTCATGCAAATACTGTGCATAGTTTACAGCTTTAGGCAGATTGCTTCGGATGGCCCATGTCACTGTCGTGGCAACGGCATGTGGTGCTGCTGTATATTTCTGAGGTCTTTTGCTATATAAATGGAAATACTGATTGTACAGCTTGCAGATTCTGGCTACTCTTGGGTCCACCATGTCTTCCCAGGTCTGATTTGGCTCCTTCTTTTGGTGATAAACTTCTAAAGTTTCTCTTCTTTCCTTGACAGAATTCCCTTCATTGCTCATACTTAGAGCATCTGCTATCACCTGTGGTGTAATCATCACCTCGACTTTTTGGTTGTCCAAGTCGGTGATCACAGCCTTGCCATCCTTCTGAATTGTGCTTGTGAGCTCATAAACTCTTTGTGGATCCACACCTGGTGCTTCCGTAGTGAAGAAATTGTGCAAGTCTGCCCTTTCCAGCTGAGTTAGCAGAGCTTCTTTGTTTGCATAATCAATGATTTCTCTTGGGTTCATAGGGATATCCACCGTGTTCCCTTGACGATCTCTGAAAGTGCCTTGGTATATTGAGATCCCTTCATCCTCAAGTGTTCCGTCATCTATCCATGCTTTTGTAGGCTTTAGTGATTCCCGAGGTATGGTGTACGGCTCGGCCTTTGCAATGATGTCCTTCAGGGACATCCTTTTCTTTTTTGCCGGTGATCGGCTTGACTCCATTGATCCTGGTATACTCAGAATGTCAAAGTTAGTGAGCCTGTTAAAATCTGGCATAATATCAGCTTCTTGCATCCATATAGCTTCAGAATTGAAATACAAGCTATTTAGGGCCTAGGGGTGCTATGCATGTTGTAAAAAGCGCAAATCATGCTCATAAAAATGTAATGAGACTTTATACGCGTATAAAGTCTAGATGGTGGTGATTTTGAATGTGTGCATAGCCCTTGGCTGGTAGGTCACATGTATAGGCCTGGATTCTAATTTGGATGTCATTTGAACATGTTTTGACCCATTTTTTTGATTTCAGGCTTTTTGTGGGCTTTCTGTTGAATGACAATCATCAAGAGGATTTCTAATGATGAAATTTGGTGGGAATTCCTCTGAGATAGGAGCAAAGGCTTTGGTTAAGTGAAGCTTGAGATTGGATGTCAAATTTGGCTTGAGAGACATTATACGCGTATAAAGTCTATGTGATCAAATTTCATCTAATTTGATACCATGGATTTGACTTTAGCTAGGCTTACACTCCCTTTGCACCAAAACCTGATTTGGGTGAGACATCAGTTGCCTTAAACCATGAATTTGAGATCTAGTGTTTTGATCCTTGTGATTGGGGTTTGGGAGGTCATGAGGCTTTTGAATGTGGTAGAACTTGGGTTCTAAGCTATAACAGTTGTGTTACAACCCTGAATGTGAAAAATGTTGACAACAACTTCAATTTTGCCTCTGTAGTCTTTATACGCGTATAATGTCTAGATGGTCAAATGAAGCTGAACTTGATCTGTGAGGTCCCCATGACATGGTTAGCACTTTGATCATTCCAGATTTGACTTTTGAGGTTTGACATTGAGGCTAGGGTTCAATCTGTGGTTTTTGCATTCTTTTTTTTTTCTCTCTCTCTTTTTGATCCCACTAGTCATAAACTTGTTCAAATTGGTCCAAATTGGATATTTGGCATGTATTCATGATATTGGATAAGATGAAAACAAAAAATGATGAGTTTGACCTCTAGAAAAAGATGAAGTCATTATACGCGTATAATGTCTACATCTGGATTTTTTCTCTGTTTTCAATGTATTTTGTTGTTGATGCTTTGTATAGTGCCTGGATCAAGTTTGGTTGGATTTGGAGCAATTTTGTTAGTGTTTCGGCTATAGTTTGAGTTTAGGCCTAAACCTTGCGTTTTTTTTTGGCATTAGATGCTCCAACTAGCTCCAAACCGAGTCAAACTTGGTAGGTCCTATGCTTAGAGTATGTAGTATGGTAATATGAATTAGTTTGTGATGAACTCTTTGTGAAATTGGTAGTGAGTCTTTATACGCGTATAATGACTATTGTTGCAAAA
Source organism: Adiantum capillus-veneris (assembly GCF_014529385.1). Taxonomy (NCBI): domain Eukaryota; kingdom Viridiplantae; phylum Streptophyta; class Polypodiopsida; order Polypodiales; family Pteridaceae; genus Adiantum; species Adiantum capillus-veneris. Next base: position 134,857,887 of record NC_140937.1, on the reverse strand, counting down.
ATGTGATTTTTTGAATCGTGACTTGCCTAGTGATTGTGCCCTAAGCCCTAAATACTTGATTTCAACTTTAAAAGTCATTACTTGAGCATAGAAACTTCCCTTTGCCTTTTCAGTCGTTGAAGTTGTTGCTTGGTCCTTGAGCCACCTTCCCACCATTATTCCTGCTGAATATCAATTTCCTAGCTTGGGGAAGTGAGTAAGAACCTTTTCGTGTGGTTGTTGCCGCATTTGGGTTCTCCAACACCCCTTTTCGCGATTTGTCGCTCTTAAAGCGTCTTTTTGATTGGCGATGATAGATAGCCATTTTTTTGCACTTTTGGCTTTAAGCACAGATGGTTGGTGGTATGCCGATGCTGCTCGTGAAGTTTCGGGGCATTCGGTCGCTTCGTTTGCCCGTATGAACCAAATAACACTTTGCAAGCTCGAAGACTTTTCTTGTATTAAGGCCATTTTTTTGTGATCGGAATTTGGAGAAACTTCACATGCCCTTAGGCTATGCTAAAAGGTATCTCCTTGTGAGATTTCACTCCATTCTCACAACTTTTTCCCTGATCGGGTTATGGGAGGCCTGAGAAATTAGGGTTTTTCCAGCTGACCTAATATGGCATTTGGGGTCATAGACATGTTCTTCTACTCTAGGCACGATGGTTCTTCAAGACATTGTTGTTTTCTCAACAATGTTGTATGCTATTGTGATCCTCGTTTACCAGTCATCTGGGACGAATGTCTATAAAGCGTTGGGAAAAAACACATCTCAATACTATCAGAATCCAAAAGGGATAGGCAAATTATAAGTTACAAGTGTACTCTGGTGCTCTAGTTAGTGTTTGTCTACCATAAGGAAAAGCATGTTGTGACTCAGTTTAGTCCCTTCATATTTAAGTCCAATTCTCAACCCTGAACACTAGTTATGGTGGGGTTGTTTACTGGTGGCATTTGCAAACAAGTCAAGGACTTACACTTCGGTGATGAGTTATGTGAGCAAGTTACTTTCATGAAAGGTGAAAAGTGGTACTCTTTCAAGTACATCTTTGTCATGATAACTCGTTTAGCATGCTCATGTGCATCCTAAATGGAGTCTACACACTCTGCTTGAATAGGTTCTGGTAACACAAGATGGTTACAAATGGACAACAATGTGGAAAAACAAGATGTTACTCTTGATTTCATTGAACCTCTTACTAAACCGTGTTCTGGTCAAGCATACAATTGGATCCATGGAGGATGCCACTGTGCACAACACTAGTGCATCACCACTCTTGTTTTCGAGGACGAAAACACTTCTCCAAGGGGGGAGTAATGTCAGGACAAGGATCCTAAGGAGAAAGGCTCAACCTAGGGGGTCAAGGACCTGAGCCAGGGGCTCGGACTGGATGAGCGCGGACTGGGGATCCATATTGTGGCTAGGGCTAGGAGCCAGCCTATATATAGGGTGCTAGGGTGGTGGATGCGGGCATCTCAGTCTCCTAGGCCTTTGATGCCCATTGCCTCCCGAGCCATAGTGCACTCTCACGTGAGCTTCGCGTTGTTGTATGTAGCATGAGCCCGTCGCAGCCTGATTGCTCTTTTCTTGCATTGCCCACTCCCACTCCGCATCTGCCATGTTGCCACTGCAATAGCTCCTGTCTAGATCTTTAACCTGGTTGGCTGTTGTGCACCGTACACTAGACTGCTTGTTTTTCAAAAATGTTTTATGTAGCCCTCCAACCAATGTTGTAAAAAACATTGTTCTGGGGCATTTGGAAATCTAGCATACAACACGTCTTCAATGAACCATGCATGATCGAACAATTGGTTTCTAAACTTTACAAAATAGTTTTTATACGTTGAATGTATAAGAATCTGAAGATGGCATCGAAATGCCCTACCTTGTGTTGTATCGAAGTCCACCTCCCCGCCATATTTTACACTGTAGTAGCATCCATGCGTGTCTAGCATGGGCGCGTCATTATCCTCATCCTCTATGCAGAGGCAGCGCGCTTTGAAATAGGGGACCTTTTTCCCGTGCCACTACTAAAACAAGCCAAGCCACAAGCTCCCCCACCGCTTCGTCTCTCCCAGTGCTCACTGCCTTGAGACAAGCGTCGACATGCACCCTACTGGAATTATGTCAGGTGAAGTGGCACCTCTTTAGATATCATCACAGTCTCAGCCGTGGTAAAACCAAAGGCACGTTGCGGTAATCCATGCATGAGTGGATCAATGACCGCAACACCACGATTAAAAAAGGACTATACCCAAGAGGAAACATCTAACCTTCGGATGCTATGCTCCCGTACTTAGTGCCAACATACATGCATAAACAAATATATATGTACACACAAATATACATACAATTATGTAAATGTAGCCATCGTTTTGAGTAGAGATAAAGAGTTATGGTTGTAAATGTAGCTATCGTTTTGTGTTGTGCGCAATGCGAGAGTGCTCCTTCTTCAGTAGAGTGCTATGAAGAAGAGCTTCTTTATTGTGCTTCTTGTGCAACATCTCTTCACAATAGCCCCTTGTTCGAGGGATTACTTTACACATTTCATGTTTTCCTCCATTCTGAGGTACGGTACCATTGAAAGTTGTCCAACATAAGGCCTATGTCATGGGGAGAAAGAGATAGGAAGAGAGAGAGAGAGAGAGAGAGAGAGAGAGAGAGAGAGAGAGAGAGAGAGATAGAGAAGCTAAGGAGAATAGAGTAGAACGTAATTTCTAAATTCCATTGGCTTCACGTAAAGAAGGTCTTTTCCATAGCACCATATAGAAGTGGAAGCATACCCGCACTACATACACCACAAAAGGGTTGCTTTGCCTACAACCATTGCTCTTTATCTCCCTATTTCTTTATCTTTCTCTCTCTTTCTCGCTCTCTGTCTCTCTCTCTCTCTCTCTATCTTTCCCTCTCTCTATCTATCTCTTTCTCTCCATGGATATCTCTATTTCTCTCTCCCTCCCTCCCTCTCTCTCTCTCTCTCTCTCTCTCTCTCTCTCTCTCTCTCTCTCTCTCTCTCTCTCCCCCTTTCCCTCTCTCTCTCTCTCTCTCTCTCTCTCTCTCTCTCTCTCTCTCTCTCTCTCTCTCTCTCTCTCTCTCTCTTTCCATCTATCTCTATCTCTCTCTCGCTTTCTTTATCTCTCTCTCTCTCTCTCTCTCTCTCTCTCTCTCTCTCTCTCTCTCTCTCTCTCTCTCTCTCTCTCTCTCTCTCTCTCTCTCTCTCTATATATATATATATATATATATATATATATATATATATGTGCCAAAACCATGTAGCTTCATGCTTTGACTAGATTGGTTGTAGCAGGGTTCAAGCCTTGGTGACCGTTTGCCGCTTTATACCCCAGAGCTGGGTTTGCTCATGGCCCTCATATTTTTACACAGGAATTCAATGTCCCCTGCAACGTGCTCACTACAAAACATTATTGATGACAATATTTTTGTTGCAATGACGTTGTTGCGCAGGCTTTCCAATGCACCATTTCTTGCTCAAAACAATAAAATAGAGGCTACACCAGGGTTGTTTCAATCTCATTGGCTTTATAATATTGGGACTTCTATCCTAGTGGGCCATGATTTCTTTGCAAGAGCAATTCAAAGTTCAAGTCAATTCACATATATTCATGAGCGTAACTAATGGTATAATTTCATTACAAAATCAAACAACAAACAACACAAAGTCGCGGGCTAGCCACAATAGAGCATTGAAAATGATGACTAGCTCTCACATATCAGTTTGTAACTTTGCTGTGTAACTTTACCCTCTCTAGAAATCCCTGATTGTAATTTTTCAAAGATAAAAAATAATTTTGGCATAATTCCTAGTGATCTCACTATTTAACTATTGTAAGAATCAAGGCCAAGAAAATGGTTCACACACCACTCAAGGTGCATGTGTGCCCATCTTCATAAATCTGTCTTGGGCGCCCACTTTATAAATCAATGTTTTCCAATCAATTGCGACACAACCTCCAAAGAGAACTACCACAAGGAACATGTGGACTGAACATTGAGCCAAGTGCAATCTTTGGAGGAATGGAACACACGTTCTTGAGGGGTTCACCTCTTCAACATGTAATTTTCCACGTAAGTTCAAATGAATGGGTTTTTTTTAATATCAAAGTTTTAAAATTTTAAAAGGATTATATTAACAAATGGGTTTTTTCAATTGATTTTAGAGAAAAACCGTAAGTTTTTTTAAAGAAAAAGGAATCATTTTATTACCTTAATCATATAAATAAAGGGGGTTTTTCAATACCCTTTGAACGCATGTTATATAAATATTGTTTCTTAAAGGGTGACCCCTGAGGGCATGTTGCAATGTCCTCAAACACCAATTCAAATAGTACGAGCCAAGAGCTGCATTCCTTACAAGCTTAAACAACTAGTTTGGAGCTTGAACACAATACATTCCATTGCTAGAAAGCATTTCTTTGCAAGCTCAAACAACTAGTTTGCAACTTGAGCACAATACAGTCCATGAAGCTTTCCAAAATACAGATCCAATGATCGTGGAAAACACACCTCAGAACGTTACTATAAAAGCCACACCAACATCCAACATGATTGTAATTGATGACCATTATTTAAAAAATGTACCAATTACCATAGTGGGATTCTAACACAACGAATTTCGTGACAATGCTCTGATCAAGGGATACACTTACTCCATCTTTTTAAAAAAAAAATGTAAACAACCTACACATCAAAGAGTTTCAACAAAAAAATAGTCATTGTCCAAAGCTAGGTCCAAACACATCAATCAATATATCCATATCACGTAGTTATTTATACAAAAACATAATCAAATCAAATTTATAAGGCGTACATTATGAATGCCATTGTCTAACCCTAATAAAACATTGACATCTAGAGAGTAATCATTAATACATTCCCCTTGAAGGGAAGGTTCAGCCCCATAAATTTGGCACTCAATAGATGTCAATATCTCCTTCTCTTTATTTTCATATCAATTCATGTTAATATATATTATCAATACTATAAGTTGTGGCCAAACCCGATGCTCGCATTGCAATGGAGAGATGTCGCACATCGGGTCTTTCAAAATCATTGAAATGGTAACAACCACAGATCTATGAGTATGGTGGGTTTGACACATCTGTTGTGCAAAAATTTAAATACCAACCGTATGATTGGTCAGGAGATTAAGCCCTGCCCCTGTCTAGCCCCTCGACGAAGCACAAATAAATCCAATGGCAAAGTAGAGGAGGAGCACTTTCAATTCATCAGACCCTGTATGCGAGCCAAAGAGATATATCGTACAAAGAGACAACACATTGAAGACATACTTAATGCATTTTTTGACATGGACATGGAATCACTCCATCAAGGAGCCAACAATGCAAGGCTCAAAGTTAAAAGGATGGCCTCCACAAGCTTGCATGTCTATCCCTCTATAACAGAACACAATATCTATATTGGGAGCATCGCTTGCGATGCTTAATCTCCATTCTATGTATGCCCAGTTAGACACACATTTTAGCAACTATTAAGGTAAAATAGATTTCCATCCATTTTAGCAACTTTTAAGGTAAAATATATTTCCATCCATTCTACCATGCCATATGTACTACCACTATATGCATGCTTCCGGCTAAAGTGTGCCATAATTACTTTGCAAGAACATGATATATATATATATATATATATATATATATATATATATATATATAGAGAGAGAGAGAGAGAGAGAGAGAGAGAGAGAGAGGGGTGAAGTTCTAGCACACCCTCCGTTAAAAATTGTAGATGAAGGCAATCCCAATGGGAATATCATCTATGCTTGCATGCAATAGAAGTATCAGATCTTTCAAAAGTGCTGGAATGATAACGACCACATATATGAGTATAGTGGGTTTGACACATCCATGGTGCAAAATTTTGACTACCAATCATATGACTGGTCATAAGATTAAGTCCAATCCCCATCTAGCACCTTGAAGATGTAGAAATGAATCCACTGGAAAAGTAGAGAAGGAGCACTTTCAATTCATCAGACCTTGTATGCAAGCCCTAGAGTCATATCGTCCAAAGAGAACACATTAAAGACATACTTGATGCATTTTTTGACGTGGACATGGAATCGCTTCATGAGGCAACGATGCAAGGCTCAAAATTAGGATGATGGCCTCCGCAAGCTTGCATGTCTCCCCCTCTATAATGGAACCACAATTTCTATATTGCGTGCATCACTTGCCATGCTTAATCTCCATTCTATCTATGTCTAGTTAGACACACATTTTAGAAACTTTTAACGTAAAATAGATTTCAATCCTATTTTCTTTGTCGGCCATTAGCTCTTTTCCCTCTTGCTACCAACCCCAACACTCATTGGCTAGAGTAAGCCCATGTACACCCGTTGGCTTGAGCACCCATCTACTACCAAGCGCTCTCCGCCAATGGGCGGTACGTGGTGCTTGTCCCCTATTCATCTCCAGTTCACAATTGAGTTAATGTTGCTAAACATCATGGGACCATTGTTTGGCCTACCGTACCGTGATCACTACCAACTACCTTGGTCATGGTCTTGGTTTTGTTCTTGGTGACCCACATCACTCTTTCTCTTTCTGTGTCTACTTGCTAGTGATAGAAGTCTGTGTGTGTGTGTGTGTGCGTGTGTGACACACAGGGTGATGGTGACCGACACACATAGAGTGAGCATGCATGTGTGCACACACATACACAAAAGCCATCAGGGACACAATTTCAACTACTAGAGTCTGCATGTCATTGAAAAAGGCTGGATTTGCATAGTCTATGGGGTCTCTCTCTCTCTCTCTCTCTCTCTCTCTCTCTCTCTCTCTCTCTCTCTCTCTCTCTCTCTCTCTCTCTCTCTCTCTCTCTCTCTCTCTCTGACACACACACACACACAACGATAGGTTGACAATATTTTTTCAAGCACACAATTTTGACTATTACAAAATGTTGGGAAAGGATGAGGTTGTATGGAATGTGGACTACATCATCAATTTTTGAAGGCTCTTTAATGCACCCACAACAAGGAGGATGACCTAGCAGGGGCTCAACAACTCAATTTCAGTGTGGATCCAATGGGCGATCCAATGGACGATCCAAATCAACCAGAAGGCGATGCATGGGGCCCCTCTCCTTCCTCAAGCTCCATTTTTTAAAGATCATAGATAATGGGCTATTGAATAATAGTGAAAAATTATTGTGTACCCTAGTCCTCAAGAAGAACCTAGGTTTAATGTAATCCCACCGAAAATTTCTGTCAACTATATTTAATGCACCTTGGAGGACCCTGCCATGTGACATAAAGAAAGGGGGTGGCGGTCAAGGCTAAGAAAGAAATAGAGTGCATTGGGAACTAAGAGAATAGGCCCTCTCTCTCTCTCTCTCTCTCTCTCTCTCTCTCTCTCTCTCTCTCTCTCTCTCTCTCTCTCTCCATCCATTCATAGGACGGGCCACACACTCGTAAGCTTTAATTTGAAAGTTAGTACACCCACAAGAGTTGGAGGAAAAATCTTAGGTTTACTATAATCACACATACAAATTTCAAGATTACCTCTAATTTTTTCAAAATTTTGTTTTCAGCAGCACTCACTCCGCAAAGTGAGTTGTAATGAATTAGAAACATAAAAAACATGACATTGCCATCCTCCAAAAGAGCCATGAATGCGAAAAGAATAACAATTTAACATCAAAACCATAAATTTACAATCGAGGTGAGAATACCTCCAAAGTTCAAAGAACGTAGATTAAAGTATAGATAATTTACAAAGTGCACAAAGAAGTTTAGTGAAAAAACCTTTAAATATTGTAAATTTGTCTCTAATTTTTTTTGGAAAAAGGCATAGTATAGTCGAATGCTCAAAAATTCCTCGGTTTAGTGTAATCCCACCTATAGATTTTGAAATTTATCTCTAAACCTACAAAGTATAGAGAAAATGCGTAGAAAACACTTTCAAATATAGTAAATTTATCGCAATAATTTCTCATTGCTAAGTTTTCCAAGATTTTGTTGAGTTAATTCAAGGTTAAATGAGCATTTTTCTTAATAAAGTATTGTGCCTCAACTTGATTTTTGAAATTTGCATCAAAAAGTCTAATTTGCCTTTAAGCGCTCAAGAAAACCTAGATTGAGATTCACCCTCAAATTCCAAATCAAACCAAAGGCAAAGCACCTCCAAAGATAAAAGAAATCTACCAAATACCTTCAAAAATAGATGAGAGTTGCTAGAGTTTCCTCCCATCATCAGCCTTTTCCATGTGTTGAGGTTTGTTATAGCCTTGGGCTTGCACACCTTTTGCATTTCAATTGTTGATTGCAAGAATAATGATTATTTCCCTTTCCCTTTCTTTTTAGTGTCGGTGTGCAATTGTTGGTTCCGAATTTTCAATTGCAGATTTTGTTGATTGTTGATTGTAAGGCCCTCTTCATCGTGAACATTTCATGGAAGCTTCAAAACTTAATTCGAGAAGCCCAAGTAGTTATTTGAGGAGAGGAAAACCTAATTGGAGGCTTCACAGCCTCGAACATGTAGTGGAAGCAGCACGGGACTGCACTAGCATCGTGAATTGTAATGGTTGTATCTCCTTGCTTATATGACCAAATGAGCTCATTCTTGGCTCTAAAACTTCCGAAACTTGAGAAATGATGGCACCGTAAGTTGATATGGAATTTTGAGACATTTTGTGCTATTGTAAGACTATTTTTGACCATTTTATGGCCATTTGTATCCCTTTTTTGCCCAAAAATGCCCCTTTTTTGTCCGTAAATGTGCAAACGAGCTAGGAAAAATCCCTCAATTTGTGGAGAAATCTCATGGGACTCATTTTTCATGTTGAACCTCATTTTTCCACTTGGTAATCACTTTGGACACGCCTTTTATATATGCTCATGAAACCTTCTATTTTTTGGCCAAGATTGCCCGCATTGAACTTTCTACACAAAACGAGCGTGCCACTTCGAAACACTTGAAATTTGTACATTCCTAAAGCAACCATGGCATCCGTTTTAACATATATTACACTATGTACATTGTAGCATTTGGTCCCATACATAAAAACATTAAGAGTGAGGTAGATATTTTCCTTTTCATATTATGCATGAGTCATGGCATGACAACGTGCGTTCCATTCCTCCAAAGATTGCACTTGGCTCAACGTTGAGTCCACATGTTGCTTGTGTAATTCTCTTTGGAGGTTGTGTCCCAATTGATTGGGCAACATTGATGTATAAAGTGGGCACCCAAGACGGATTTATGAATATGGGGACACATGCACCTTGAGCGGTGTGTGAACCATTTTCTTGGCCTTGATTCTAGGAATTATGCCAAAATTAATTTTAGCTTTGAAAATTACAATCGAGGATTTCTAGAGAGGGAAAATTTACACAGCGAAGTTACAAACTGATTCGTGAGAGCTAGTCATCATTTTCAATGCTCGATTGTGGCTAGCCCGCGAGGTTGCGCTGTTTGTTATTTGATTATGTAATGAAATTATACCATTAGTTATGCTCATGAATATCAGTGAATTGACTTGAACTTTGAATTGCTCCTGCAAAGCAATCATGACACACAAGGGTAGAAGTCCCAATATTATAGAGATGATGAGATTGAAACAACCCTGGTGTAGCCTCTGTTTTACTGTTTTGATCAAGAAATGGTGGATTGGAAAACCTGCACGGCAATGTCATTGCAACAAAAATATCATCATCGATGGTGTTTTGTACTGAGCGCATTGCAGGCGACATTGAATTCCTGTGTAAAAAATATGAGGGCCATGAGCAAACCCGACTCGGGGGTATAAAGCGTCAAACGGTTAGCAAGGCTTGAACTCCCGCCACAACCAATCTAGACAAAGCATGTCATCATATATTTGTTTGCATGTCTGTCAAAACAAAGATAAGATGGTGCTCCCAAGCAGTTTCAAACCTTTGTTCATTTGAAAATTCTTTTGCGATTAATCTACTTTGAAGTTAAGATAAACAAGTAATTAATCTAGTTTGAAGTTTAGATAAACAAGAAGTCCATGTGCACAATGTTGCTACTGTTTTTTCAAGTGAAGCAAGATATAAATGCTCATACGCAATTTTGTGATCTATACTAGTCCATATGATGTTTTAGATGTATACCAATGATAGACGTTTTTCGGCTATTATAAATTGTCATAGTGAGCTACCTCACCCTACCAAATTCACCCAAACACTATGGCTATCCCTACCATTTCACTGTATCCAAGCTGTTCATACACCCACGTCAATCATTAAAACTGAAGCTAAATTCTTGCACAAAGATATCTCTCTTTCTTGTGTGTTTGGTGTGTGTATTTGTAGCATTTAAATTAGTGATAGTGTACCCTTCCTTCTTGCTTGTATTGCTAAGGGATTCTCCTCTTTTGCGTCCTAGTTCGCTCTCTAACTAGGTGGTGCCCCTATCTTGTTTGGGTTTGGTTGTGGGTTGGTTGTTGTGTTGTGCTTGTAGTTGCCCCAGCCCAAATTGAGCAGCACGGGAGCCTTGACGGGTGTTTAGAGGTCGCCTCTCTTGTTGCCCGCCTCGGACCGCCTCAATTTTGGTGCCCCCCACTGAGGACGGCTTGTGTATGTTTTGTGCAGGCTCAACTTTTAGCATAATCAAGTAGCTTGCATGAATCACGAGAATTTGTATGATCCTTTTATTCCCATTGTAAGGCAAAAGATGCACATAATCGTTAGTACTAAGTTACAATTTCAATGAGTAATTCGTAGAATTTTGGGCCCTCGTGGGTTGGCTAAGATAAACGCTTTAGTAAATCCTTTTATTTTGCCTCTTATTAGGTATGACCTTAGTTTGGACCTCTTAGTTTGGACCTCTATATTTTTGTTTTGTTTTAAGAATTAGGTCATGCATAGACCATGGATAATGGCCCAGGAATAGAGGTTTTCCCCTTCCATTTCACTCCACACATTAGAGTAAACATTGCAATTAGTAGAAAAATCCATTTTCAACAACGTATGGTGTTCATGTTTGGTGCCCAAAGAGTAAGAGAAATTCTCGCGTCACCAAAACCTGTCATCCTACCTCTAATTGATTATCATAGGTCATTTGATGTGAATATTTTTATTTTGTTGTAGAATAGATTACAATTTAGAAAATATTATTGAAAAAACAAAAGCGTGCGTCACTTTGGAATCAATTCAATGGAGAGCCAACGCCAAATGTCTGGATATCCTCTTTTCTTTGGAGAGCCTGGAGAGGATGCAGAATTATTTTTGGCAAATTTCAAGATGTCTTGCCGTATCAAAGGATAGTAATTGATCAAGAACGTGTAGAAATGTTTGAGGTGGTCCTTAGGAAAGATGCTAGCACTTGGTTTGACTCTTTGCTTGAGGAAGTTAAGGGGAATTACACTGAAGTTTTGAATTGTTTCAAGAAATACTTCTTTGATCCCCAAAACACTCAAAAACTATGGCAAGACATTGTTTCTCATAAGAAAAAAGACTTAGATGACTACTACTTGTACAAGCAAGAGTTTCTACGTCTTTGGGCTGTATGGGTGAGAAATTTTGCTAACCGTGGTGATGGTGCAGAGTTCCTAAAGAAGGAGAGGTTCATAGCCGAACTCTTTCCTGACCTTAAGGTAAAAGTTGAGGCGGGTGCACCTGCTATCTTTGATGCAGCTGAAACTAGGGCTGCTGAGAAATATAGGAAACTCAAGTGCTTAAGGGGGGAGGTTCCAATAGAAGGTCTTAGACCCAAAGTTAAGTCACAAGCATCAACATCTAGGGAGCTTCCTGAGGTAACGCCAGAAGTGATTGAGAAGTTAAATGAATCTTTAAGTAGCTTGTCAATTCACCTTGCACAAGCTGTAGGTCCAAAGGGACAAGCAAAGAAGTCTGAAGAGCGAGATCCACGACCTAGGAGAGTCTTGCAATGTTGGAATTGCGGAGAGTCTGGACATGGGATGTATAATTGTCCTTGGCCCCGTGGGGAGCCAAGGAGACCTAACTTGAATTACCCAATGATGAATGTAGGTGAAGGAACTGGTCAACAACCAAGGCTTCTACAAAGACCAAATGGACCAACACCACCTCCACAAGGGGTAGAAGGAGTTCCACCTTTGCCAGATCCAAATGTGCATGTGGTAGAGGTGACGAATTCAAATGAGGTTGACATGGAAGCAAATGGCATTAAGCGTGTCCCAGGGAAGGGTAAAGAGAAAGAAGGTATCACATCACAGAGTGACCATGGACGAGGCAAGAAGGCAAAGGAGACCAAGGAAGCTAAGAGGACTCGACGTCGTATCAATCTCCAAGACTTCCCTCTTGGACATGGTATGGCTCCATAGAACTTGTTGGAAGACATGAGAGGTAAGGGTCCTGATATCTCATGGCCTCAGTTTCTTGCATTATGCCCACAAGTTAGGAGGGATTTAACAAAGGCAGTTAGCACTAGGAGAAAGGTAAAAGAGAGTGTGCCTGTTGTAAAAATTGCACATGCTGAAATGAATGAGGATATTACACCTGTGCTAGATTGTTACATCAAAGGAAGATTGGTTAGGAAAGGTCTAGTGGATGGGGGTGCACAAATTTGCATCATGACAGAGGGACTCATGCAAAAACTACGCATGCACATCCATGAGACACCTGAAATTAAAGTCAAGATGGCAAACAATAGCAAGGCTAGGTGCGTAGGCATTTGTAAAAATGTTTTTGTGGAGGCCTTTGGCATTAAGAAGGCAGTGGATTTCTATGTCATGTCTACCAAAGGAAATGGTTACCTATTTATCCTAGGGAGACCATGGCTAATGAAAATGCGAGCTTTGCAGGATTGGGAGAGTGGAAAGCTAATTTGCAGGAATGAAAATCATAAGAAGGTTGTGTTTGACATGAAGGAGCAACGCCAAGAGGTACTCCATGGAGAATCATCTCAAAGTGAGACGGAGGAAGGCTGGACCGATAGCACTTCAGAAGGAGAAAGTAGGGGCAGCATTATTGAAGAGGAGTCTTCCATTGAAGTCATGGGGGTAAGGTTTAAGCCAAACAACCAAGAGACCTCTTGCCCATGTTTGGAAGAGGTAGGTTCCCAAGAGAACCAAAAAGTGGAAGATAAAAGAATGCTAGAAGGTATGCTATCTACAACACTTACAAAGGATGAAAGAGAGGAGTTCAAATGTGTGCTAAGGAAGTTTCCTAGGCTTTTTGCTAAAGACTACACCGACGTGCATGGGGTAGATGTTGTTCAACACAAGATTGAGTTAAAGCCTAAGGCCACACCTAAAGCTCAACAGCTACGAAGGCTAGGAGTTATAAAGGAGCAGGCTCTACTCAAGGAGGTTAGAAAGCTTCTAGCAGCAGGTTTCATTTATCCAGTGGAGAATTCAGAGTGGGTCTCTCCCGTTGTTGTCACTCCTAAGAAAAGCGGCAAGTGGAGGGTGTGTGTGGATTACAGTCCACTCAATGAGGCAACAAAAAGAGATCACTTTCCCCTCCCATTTCAGGATGAGATACTAAATGAGGTAGCTAGGCATGAGAAGTACACTGTGTGTGATGGCTACTAGAGTTACTTTCAAATAGGTATCGCATTGGAAGATCAATTGAAAACAACCTTCATCACCCCTTGGGGTTGTTATGCTTTTAGAGTCATGCCATTTGGCCTGACAAATGCTCCTGCAACTTTCCAATGCTTCATGAACATGGTGTTTCAAGCATTCTTTGGAAAGTCCATTAGGGTTTTAATTGATGATTTTTGCATTTATAGCTCAAAATCATTGCATCTACAAAGGGTAGGAGAAGGTTTAAAGAAGCTCTACGACATGGGAGGTCAACTCAACCCCGACAAGTGTCACATAGGTGAGGATGAAGTGATCTTGCTTGGTCACAAGGTTTCCTATAAAGGCATTGAGGTGGATCCTTCAAAGGCAAAGGCTCCCAAGAATCTCAAAGAAGTCATCTCATTCATTCAAAAGGTGAAGTATATGTCACGCTTTATTCACTTAGCTTCGGAGTTGCTTCATCATTTGCAAAATTTGACACAACAAGTGGAATTTGCATGGTCTGTTGAGCTTGAAGAGTACTTTTGTAACATTAAAGCCATTTTGTCAGAGCTACCAACACTCATGCCTCCTTGTTGGGAGTACACATTCTTTGTTAGCTCTAGTGTTGGAAGGGAAACAATTGGTGCTGTGTTGCTACAACAAGATCCCCACAGTACCAGGATGTGACCGATCTACTTTGCTAGTAGGGTCATGAATGCTTTGGAGAGAGGCTACACAGAAGCAGAACTCATGATGCTTTCTCTCATGTTTGCGGTGAAAAAGTTTAGATCCTACATGCTACCAAAACCTTTTGTAATTCTCACTGCAGAAAATTTGTTCCCTTGGGTGTCATCTCAAATGAATCTTAGTACTAGGATCTCAAAATGGATTATGGAGTTGCAAGAGCTCCAATACTCTTTCAAGGTAGAAGATAGTGTGCGTGCACAATTGGCAGGAATTCTCACTTATAGGGTACATGAGAAGGAAATTAAGGTGCCTGAGGTAAAGACCCTACCATTGCCACCACCAAAAAGTATTCCTAATGCTTTTACCTTGTTCTTTGATGGAGCTTTTTGACGAGCCACAGGGAAAGCAGGGGGAGGGCTAGTGTTGCTCAACCTAAGTGGAGAGGTGGTCATGAAAGAGAAGGTCAATCTACCAGGTTCAACTAGCAACAATGAAGCAGAATATGACATACTACTTCATGGTTTGAAGATGTGCATTGGCCAAGGTATACAACGTCTCATGGTAAAAGGAGATGCACTTCTCATTGTTAAACAGATTTTAGGCATTTGGGAATGCAAGAATGAAAGCTTAAGGACAAAAGTTCATGCCATTTGTGGATGTTTAATCAGTTTGAAGAAGTGCAACTATATCATATTCCTAGGAAATAGAATGAAGATTCCGATTTACTTGCACAGCAAGTGGTTACATGTGTTGAGAAAGAAGTGCAGGTCATCATGGTGGCAACTGCTGTGAAGCAACCAAGATACCAGGGACTGGAGTCATTGACTCCCATTATTGGCTACATTTTGGAGGGCGAGTTTCCACAAGACTTCACTAAAGCTCAGAAAAGGAGACTCATGAAGAAGGCAAGTTTCTATCTCTTCCTAGAAGGCTCCCTCTATCAAAGAGGGAAGGATCAAGTGTGCAGAAGAATACCAACTATCGAGGAAATTCCAGCCATTCTAAAAGGTTTGCATGAAGAGTCATGTGGTGGTCATTTTGCCCAAGAATTAACTGTGAAGAATATTTTGCTTGCGGGGTATGTTTGGCCAAGTTTGCATGTAGATGTTCAACATTGGTGTAAAAGCTGCACAATTGTCAGATAAATGGAAATAGAAGGTTGGTGCATGGCCCGAGGCAAATAGTGCTTGCAAATGGACCCTTTGAAAAGTGGGGCATTGATGCTATGGGTCCTCTGCCTAGGATAAAAAATGGCAAACTCTTCATTCTAGTGGCTGTAGACTATATGACTAGGTGGGTGGAAGCACAAAGTGTGGCAAGAGTAAATGGAAAAACAGTGAGCAGGTTTGTCTACACTAATATTTTGTAGATTTGTCACACCTCTAGAGATTGTTTCGGATAATGGTCCGGGTTTCAAGAAGTGTTTACTCACAGAAGTTTGTGAAGAGCTTCACATTCTACATCGTCATAGCACACCATACTACCCACAGTCAAATGGTTTGGTGGAGAAGGCTAACGGTGTCATTGCAGGCATCATTAGAAAGATGGTGCAAAACAAAACAAAGTTATGGGATGACTTCTTGGATGGTGCCTTGTGGGCATATCGAACCACATATAGGGAAGCCACAAAGTTCGCACCATTTCACTTGGTCTATGGTCAAGAGGCTTTGCAGCCTATCGAGCTCAACATTCCAACAATGCGGCTTCATGGCAAAGGTGCACAAGATGATCAAGAGGTATGGATGGATCGACTTCTTACGTTAGTGGAGCTTGAGTGGAAAAGAGAAGCAGCTTACGAGTGCTACAAGAGGAAAGCTACGCAAGCGAAAGAAAAGCTCGACAAGAAACTAAAGGACAAAGGCATCAATGAAGGAGATCTTGTGCTAAGGTATGACAATCGACTCAAAAATTGTTTTGATGCCAAATTTGAAACTAGATGGTAGGGGCCATACATAATTAAGAAGGCTTTCAACTCAAGTTACTATCAACTTATGGACTTGAATGGGAAAGAGCACTCTAGGAAGGTAAATGGTTATCGCTTGAAGCCCTATTTGAGTCGCCTTCTACTAAAGGATCTACCAAAGATCTGTCAAAGGGAATCTATCTCATGTAAGTACTCTTCCATGAAGCATGAGGCCAATGACTCAGAATCACGCGCAGTGGCACACAGGGTTGATAAAATGGCAAAATAGGGAATACCATCTCACAAAATCCCTACCAGTTTAAACTGTGCAAGGCACTAATGGTTTTGGCTCTCACGTTTGAAGCCATCACTCTTGCCAAGGGCTTCACAACCTGTATGCATGGCATGCTAACTAGGTGTCATAAATTCCACCGCTTCAAAGATTATGCTTCCGCTATCACACCAGGCACTCTGTCACAGACATACCAAGTTCTGGATAGTTTAAATTTATGGTTGCTTTCAACGCACACTACCACTATAATCGAACCTAAATCTACACCATATTTCACAGGCAAAGTGCCATTTTAAGTCATTTTTCTAAAGTCATGACCCCATACATGGTAAGAGGGTCAAGTTGTGGCTTGTGTTTTCTGTCCCCTCTCTCGATGAGAGCATTATACAAGCCGATTATTGCATGCTTATAGGATAAGCTGCCTGTCAGGCATAAGATGTCTAAGAGCACACATTCTGGGCACACACACACTAGAAATTTACGGAAAGTTCCTCAGCCCAGCATAAGCTTTGAATACATATTCTGCTCGTGAGTTAGCTTGAGCCAAGGTGCCCTAACTCATAGCTAGCACGTGGCTAAGATGCTACTCAAATTAGTCTTCATCGGTTCGTCGATTGAACACTATTTTGCATAAGGGCTATGAGCCAAACAGGCTAAGAGACGTTGTCAAGCCAGGGGTAAGGCCCAACTATTGGCATTCTTTGGGTGATTGTTTTCAAGATATACTCGCAGCAGCTGATCTCTATAAGAAAGTATAGATGCAGTAATCAGTAGTGACAGCATGGCTGTCCATAAGAGCTCGGCAGTTCAATTGTGTCGGTCTCCTGCTCTCTCTATAGCAATATGGAGTGTCTATGGACATACTGTTTTGGGGTAAGACCCGGCCGGTGATTGTTACATCACCCCATAGGCATTAAGGATCACAGTTTGATCTGCATTCAGGATCATAGTTGATCTCTCCCAAGTATACTTTCAAGGAAATAATTCCTCAATCTATCAAACCTGGTAGTGGACGGACACACTTTTCAAGTTGATTTCAATCATTCTGTACATGGTTGACTATGTTGGTTACCAGTATCTGCTAGTTGAGCAGTTTCTACAAAGAGTCTTACCAAGGGGTTTGACTACGTAGATTATAATCCAAGGGCTTGGATTGCAAAGGCAACACCCAGGGTTCCCGGTGCAATGTTGTTTGTTTTTTCAGGTAAGGGGACGTGCTCCTCTCCATTTGAATACAGGTAAGTTTACATTACGTTCAAATCTCCAGGTACGCATATATAGATTTGATGTTATTCCATTTTTAGTATGCTTTTCTTGGTTTTTCAAGAAGTCTACATACGCTTGAATGTTACAGAGCCATGCCAAGGGCATGTCGGCACAAAGTATTTTGGGCCAAGTGTCCAATCTATCTTTCTGTCTTATGTTGTTATGAACCTACTTGTACGGTTCAATTTGGCACATGTTGTCACATGGGATACAACATGGTCTAGGAACTCAAGGAGTTTGGTTTAGCCAGTGTGGAGCAAGATAATGAGGGTCCCTCTCAATCTTGTCATGGAGTCGCTTTTTCGGCCATCCTTCTTTGAGACATATTCCACATGTGGTGAATATGAGTCTTTGGGACTGACACTAGCGCCTAATTCTTAATGACGTGTCACGACAAAGTCCCTACGTGCTGGTCGCATCCGTTTATTAGACCATTTGGAGCACACCGTATCAGGAACAATTTAGTGGCCAGAAATTGTTGGGTACTCAGTACAGATTTATTGCAATGACAAGTGCTGTGAAACCACCTCAACGCAGGGTCGTTTTTACATATAGCCAAGTATGCTAAGTTACTGAGAATGTCTCATGGATGGTACCTAGGTGTGACTGATCTTTCACATTTTGTTATGGTCCAACTCTTGCTAAAAGGCTTTCACTTACGTACCGTGGAAAGTCTCGTCATGGAATTGCGGTTTGGATAAATTTGTGTTAAATGCATGCACACTAGGTGTTATGGGCCCTAGTGTTTAACACTAATTTATTTGGAGCGGCATGCCAATTCATGGACTTTTATTCTCTCTGCATCTTTTTGCACTGCATGTGCAATCTCTTCTGCAGATTTCTTATGAGTTTACACCCTGCCATACAAGGCGCTGGCTCAGGATGGGTGTCTATGGTTGGATGGTCTAAACTCTAGGAGCTTACTCCAGTCCACTCGCTTTTAATCTAGTTGGTTGTCTTCACTCCATATACAATATATGGCTGGATACTCAATGATTGAGTCCTAGTTTCTCGATAGTCAGGGAAGACTGTTTGGGGAACAACGCCTCACTCTTACTGCTGCTATTCATCTCGTGTTGGATGGGAAGCTTACAAATATTTCTTTTGCTAAAGAATCTGCTAAGAGCATACGTTAGCACAACGCATTTCTGAATAGATGCTTTTCTCCCTATTCTAGAATTTGCTTAAGTACGGTTTTTAACTTTGAACACCTGTTGTGGTGGGGTTGGAGATTGTTTCAATAGTTTCATATGTCAAGGACTTACCAGGTGTGCTGACAAAGTATGTTGGAAATTAACCTTCATTAGGGATGAACATGTAGTTCTTTGTGTCCCAAACTATTCAGAAATCTAACAAGAGGACACTCCCTATCTATGAACTTTTCAAGATACTCACGCGAGTAGGAAATCTGGCTCACAACTGCATGGAAAGTTACACCAAGGTTTCCTTGCATTATTCCAGTACCTTCAAAAGATCTGAAAATTGGTTATGCCTTTGGACAACTCTTAGTTGTGGTTACTCCTTTACAGTACTCAAGTGAGTTATTAATGGAGTTACCATTTAGACCCAAGTGGTTGCAAAAGGACAACAATGTTGAAAATCACGATGTTGCTCTTGGTTTCATTGAACCTCCTCACTGCACCAATTATCGGCCATACAAGCAATTGGCTCACGTATGGGGGTCAGGGACAAAGGCCAAGGGCCTGGACTGGACCAGTGTGGACTGGGAATCCGCTTAGAGCAAGAGCTACGAGCTAGGCCTATATATAGGGCGGTAGGGAGGAGGATCCGAGGTTTTACTAGGTCTTACAATTTCTAAAAGATCAAATGGAAGAGAATCTCTTAATGTTGGTGAGGCGGTCCGAGGCGGGCAACAAGAGAGGCGACCTCTAAACACCCCTCAAGGCTCCCGTGCTGGTCAATTTGGGCTCGGGCAACCACAAGCACAACACAACAACAAACCCACAGCCAAACCCAAAAAAGATAAGGGCACCACCTAGTTAGAGAGCGAACTAGGACGCAAAAGAGGAAAATCCCTTAGCAATACAAGTAAGAAGGAAGGGTACACTATCACTAATTTAAATGCTACAAATACACACACCAAACACACAAGAAAGAGAGAGATCTTTGTGCAAGAATTTAGCTTCAATTTTAATGATTGACGTGGGTGTATGAACAGCTTGGAGGAGAGTCAAGAGACACGATTAAGTTTGATGATGTTGCAATCTACACATTATCTTAGGGTTATGGGAGACCTCTCACCATACAACCCTCTTATAATTTTTTCCCAAGCAACAAAAACAAACACAAGAGCTATTGAGTCACATACAAGCAGATACTACAAAAGAATCTCAAAATGAAAACGCGTCACCTTAAACCAAACGAGATGCGGTTGCCAAGCGTGAATTGGAGAGACTCAAGAGAGTTTTGACCTGCGATTTACAACCAACTTATTGATTAAATTGATGCATACAAATTTGATTGGAAGTTATGAATCACTCACTCCCTTGCAATGTTACAACTAGCTCAAAGAAGCTTTCCTATACACCACATGTAATGGTGCATAGAGAGGTCACTCTCACTCCCTAAAACTAAGATGGTGAATGGCATGCTCAAAGTAGTGAGCAATAGTGTAGGGATCCTTCCATTTACAAAGGGAGAAGGGCTCTATTTATAGGTGAGGAGAGCCCTAATTAGGATTATACCTAATCAACATTTTCATAGAAAATCATGTTTATGAAATTTTTTATATGTTCTTATGAGAGTGGGGCTCTCTTGTCTCTTGAGTCACATGGATGTGGGCTCAAGAGGAGAGAATTATTGAGGTGAAATAGAGAAGATTTTAGAGAGGTGAGTGATTTTTTGTGTGAGGTTGCCTAGTCCACGGTAGAGTAGAGTGGGTGCAATTTACGAAAAAAAGGTTAGCAGTTAGTGTTAGTAGTTTGAAGTTAGTAGGATGGGGTAAAATTACATGGCATATGCACTCAAGGTGCATTATATGATTTATACAATGATAAAAAGTAAGAGAAGAATGAGAATATACACAATTTGGTGGAAACCACAAGATGTAAATGAAATTTTCCACCTTCTCCTCCAGTGATTGAACTGGTTGTAGAACTTTGTTGGTGCAGTTCTTGTGACCATGGGAAAGTTGAATTCTCCATGATCAAACTCCTCCTTTTGCAGGGCTTGAGATTGGTTATTTTCTGATTTTTTCTCTTTTATGAAAGGATGAGGAGGTTATGCATGGTAATATGAATTTGATTCTAGAGAGAGAAATTGAGCTATATGTGTGTAGAGATGATAATCTTCTGAGCTATGGAGTAAGGAGAGATGGAAATGGTGAAGAAGATGAAGTAAACCATGAAAGTTACAGGTTTGAGTGAGAGATAGAGAGGAATGAGTGTATGTGTGTGGAAGTAGGAAAGGAGGTGAGAGAAGACTATGGGTTACTTTGTGAGAAAAGACCTGGGGTCCTCTCAAAAAATCATAGCTCACCGGTGGTTGCTCCAAAAATCACCAAAATTTTTGAGGTGATTATACAGCTTTTGTTCCACATTTTCTCTTTTAACCACCGCTCCAAATTCGGAGTGGAGATGGGTGCCAAAAATCTCACCAAAAAGCCTGTTTTTTATGCCTGCAAAAGTCTTTTAGTGGCCCCCTTCTTTGTTGAATTTGTACAATGCATCCAAGAGTGAGCCCCTCCTTTGTCATATAATAATACAAAGCATCCAAGTTTCCCTTTACACATGCATGGAGGAGGATTATTGGTGAATAAAGCAATATATACATGGTGGGACTAGTGTATGGACTATTCAGGGATTTTAGCTCAATGAGCACATGGTGTTAGAATATTGAGTTAAAAAATAAAAAAATGAAAAAATGGAGGAATTATGGATATGGAAAGATATTGGAATCATATGATATGGTCCCTCTTTGTATTATTTTGGGTGAAAGAGGAAAAGGTATGCAAGTAAATGAAAATAATATAATAAACATGACTAAGAAAGTAGAAATCAATTTTTTTGTTTTCACGAGGGTGAGGGTGAAAATGTGGGGGTGATTTGTATAAAAGAAAAATATGAGGTTAGAGTAAATACACATTGGCAAAAAATACACTTATGGTGCAAGAGGATGAAAGAAGGCATACATAAGTTTAATAAAACACACACCTAGGTATAAATATTTAAATAAAATATCAAAATAATTATAAAAATCCCTATATTTAGGCCATATATATAATGAAATATTTACACACAAAGAGGCCATAATATATCTTTTTTAATTATTTTTTTATTTTTTTGGCTCAACTAGCCCAGTGACTAGCTAATTGAGGGTTTTTAAGAAAATACGGGAAAAGTCCCCTAACTGACACACGCCTATATACAGTGAAATGGTAGGGATAGCCATAGTGTTTGGGTGAATTTGGTAGGGTGAGGTAGCTCACTATGACAATTTATAATAGCCGAAAAACGACTATCATTAGTCCTCTCCCAGGATGATGGTATATTCATGTATCATCATAAAGCATGTTTAACGAGGCACGATTGTCTAGTAACAGAGCCAACTCAGGCATGCCCTGTGCCTTATAAGGCATCGATGATTGGAAAGGTCGATTATTCTTTCAATTCTAAGCAATAGACAATTGGAAATGGTGAAATTGAATCCACAGTGACCGTGTCTACTGAACCAAACATTATTATCCGGCAAATCACTTCTTGGTGTTCTTCTTGCTTGTGACTCATTTGATTCTTTCGGCAGCAAGCTTCGTCAGTAAGTGTACTGGATAAGGTATGCAATTGATTTTTTTGGTTATGCAGCATCTGTTTGATAGCTACGATATGCAATAGACGTGCATACAATATGCATACACTTTAGGCATGCACATCACAAGCATGGCCTGTGAAAATTACTGTAAGTACCAAAACGTGGATTTGTTTAAATATTGGAATGAAGCATGGCTAAATTGCAATCTTCAAACAGACATGCATGGCCTTTTACTACACCTGTTTTTGAAGGAAGCAAGGCTTCAATTTACGACTGTTACATTAAGTTGTTTCCCGTTTGGGGTATGCTATGAGCACATGCCCTTGGGAAAGTTCTCCCTATGCCTACAGTATATTTCAGGACAACTTTCTCTCACGCAACACAGATGGAGATCTACATCGGAGCGAGTTTTTCTTCCCACATCTCAAGACAACTGGTTACAGCAGGATGACCAGGTTAGACCATGTTTAGTATTGTTTATTTTTTCCATGTTTATACATTTACATTGGAAACTAATGCTTGTGTACAAAGCAAAGTTCTTTGACAATTTTTCATGAAGCAAGGCTTCTCCCTTGTGCCAAAGTATTGGTGTAAAGGTTATCTCTATCGGAGACATGCTCCTTAGTCCAAATCATGGTAATGAATACCAATATTGTACTTAATATGTTGAACTTGGCTAGTAAAAGGCCATGCCGGTTGTCTTGGAGTCATGCTCTAGCAACTCAAAGCCTGCTTCCCTCCTCTGCTTGATAGTAGGAAGCGGATAAAACAAATAGATACTTGTTAATCAAAACCGATGACCAAGTAAGTGTATGGAGCCTTGCTCCCCTTGGGAATTGTGAATGAGAGAAAAAGAAGCATCGCTTCATAGGACCATCCGCATGCCATGCATAAGGAAAAACGTATCAATAATCAACGTAGAGTCTACTTGCGATGTATCAACATTCATTGCCACCGCGACCTTGCACAAGGAGTAAGTTGTGCAAAGCTCGTAAAGAACTCCTGTAATGTAAAATCATCATAGAGATAGAAAAACCTCTTTAAAAAAAACATGAAACACATATCAAACCTGTGTTGTTGCTTAGTCTCAATTATCATGTGATGTTGCTCAGCCTCAATTATTCTCTTCCTGAAACCTTGCTCCCGCGGAGCATCCTGATAACAAGGTAGTGGTCGATTTTCCCTTGGTAATTATTCGAATACTTTGTGGTGCCATGCCATGTATGTGACTAAGCCGGGTATGGCTGTGGCGTCTGAAATCTTTTCTGCATCCATAATTGTGCACATGTCAGGCGATGCAAACACTGCGGCTGCGGGGTGTGTGTGATGCGAACGCTGCGGCTGCAGGATGTGTGCCTGGGGTGGGCATGCACCCTTGGAACTTTAACAAAGTGGCCACCTTGTGACCATGGGCGGCCCCCAAGTGGAAAAAGAAAAACAAAAACACAAACGCTTGTAACGATGGCGGCCTCAGCGGGAAACTGCGCAGTTTGCAGCTACTTGCTCAACCACCATGTGGTGCTTGTCGGGCTACGGGCCTGTGACGGGAATTCTTTGGCATGGCGGCGCGAACCAGCCGAGCACGCTTTTGTGGAAGTTTATGCATGGATGAATTCCTTCGCCCCCTCGCTTCAAGTGGCCTTGCACACGGCCGAAACCTTCGAGCTCCACGTCATCTGCTAAGCGTCCATGCCCGCACAGTTCTGCTGTGGCTTCTTCCTCTCCCCATGCAAGACATGCAAAATCTCCCCAATCTTGAGGACCACGCCCTCCCTAAGGAGAGAGAGAGAGAGAGAGAGAGAGAGAGAGAGAGAGAGAGAGAGAGAGAGAGAGAGAGAGAGAGAGAGAGAGAGAGAGAGAGAGAGAGAGAGAGAGAGAGAGAGAGAGAGAACATGCAAAGACTCATGCCAAATTCCCCCCTTCCTCCATAGCCCCCTCCTCCACCGAGCTCTGATACCAATGTAAGACCTAGGGGACTAAAACCTCGGATCCTCCTCCCTATCGCCCTATATATAGGCCTAGCTCGTAGCTCTTGCCCTAAGCGGATCCCCAGTCCACACTGGTCCAGTCCAGGCCCTTGGCCTATGTCCCTGACCCCCTAGGTTGGGCCTTGCCCCGTAGGACCCTTGTCCTGACAGAAATGGTGGAGTCTAGAAAAGACAAGACAGGCCAGCCTAGCCTCTTGATAGGTTCTAAAAAATCTAAAGGGGATATCATGTGCAAGAAGTGAGCAATGGTGGGTATGTGGTCTCTAGGTCCATGGAATAGCACACCATGTTGTACCTACACAAGCCTTCAGTATGCTAACACAAATCAAGACTACAAATATGCTACTACTCCCATCAAGCCGATTGGCTGCCTCCATCGATCAAAATGAAGGTCGATAGGTACCAAATCTTATCAGATCACTCACCACTATCAATCAAACTTGGTTGGATCAAAGGAGAAGATCACTACCCTAAAGGACGGCCACTAAGGTAGAGGACAAGAGATGGCTTGAAGTAAAAGAAGATTTTGTTGAACATCAGTTCAAAGAAGTAACAAAGGCAAGATTATTGTCTAGAGTGATATGCCTAAAATCCATGGTATGGCAGGGACTCGGCTATGAGATTAAGGGGGCAAAGATTGGGGAGTCTGGAACCACCTGACCAGTGCTAACTAGGGGGCCTTCTCGCGTGCTCGATGGCTTAATTTGCAGCTCAAACGTGCCCTTTGTCTGCTGTTGCGGCTCATGCAGGTAAGCTTGCCCATCGCTTATCTACATGAGACAGAGAGAGGGGGAGAGGAAGGGGGAGAAGGGCACACTGCAGATTTAAATAACGGAAATCATTAGTATTGCAGCGTGCTAAATTCATGGCTTTGTGTCTGCTCGCAAACGGCATAAGCTTACCCTGCCGTCCATCACCTTGGTTTCCATGCTAGTAGCAGTGACATATGGCTACCCAAGGATAAGCGGGTATGTAGACATTTGAGGTACAAAGAAATATTGGTCATCTTTCACATCCTCTTTAGTTACCTTTACATTTAGACAAGCTTTGTACAACTCCCCCTATGAGTTGTTTGCTGCTCGAATCATCCATCCATGATTTATATCAATTGGCAATTTTACTTTTTGATAAAGACTCTTTGACATGAGGTTAATTTTTTACCCATGATCTATCAGCACAATGTATGGCTCTTCTATGTCTCCCACTTTTACCAGTGTCTCAGTAGTTGCTCTTGCCGAATGACTCTTCAAATAGTAACTCTTGGGAGTGGTCTTGACTTCATCTTCATCATCCAAGAAGCGAACATGTTTTACTCCTCCCATAGATTTGTAGCATCCAGCAACAGTTTCTTCACCTTGCTTGCCATAGACTGTACACCCTGTGCATTAAAAGTCTCTCCTTCACCCTGTACATGGATAGATTTAGTAAGAGACTGTTGCTTTCTTTTTTAAAATATCAATTATATCTTTGTGGATCTCCCACTTTGCTATACCAAGGACCTCACCTAAGTTAGATTCCACCCTACTCTTCAAAATCTTCTCTTCCAAAACCTTTTTGAGATCCGTTACTGCCTCTATATCGGATTGGAGTTTGCAGTCCGGACCATTTGCTTTGGATTTGTTGCTTCTTTCTTCTTCTCTTAGGCACTTCAAGGACATGCATATGTTGTGGGGAAGCTGATCTAGGAAGCATTGTGTCCCGAACTAGCTTCTTCATCCCACCTTTGCCAAAATTTGTCCCCAAGAGCTTACCTGTCTCACTCAAGTGAATCTTGCTATTTTTAAAGAAAACAAGCTCCTCCATCAAAGCATCTTTGAAACTTTCACAATCCCTCCTCGCATGGTCAATACTATTACACCATATGCATCTATTTACAAAGCCTTCTCTAGCTTGAGGTAGTTGCCCTCTTGGGGATTGACCCGATGGTTGCCCCTTTTCTTCTAGCCTTGTAAGCTTTGACTTAAGCTCTTGCATTCCCTTGATAGTATCATTCTAGAATGGACTTGTCACTCTTTGGAACCACAATAACAGACTTTATGGGCCTCTCAAGAACGCTTGGGGATTGAGTAGGATTAACTATTACCTTGTCTCTCCGTCGTTGTCGCTTGGATCGCAGTGAAATTTCATCTTCAACTTCATTCCAATCAGTCATCAGTAAGCCTTGTCCCACATCCTTATGCTAAAGTAGTAGCTCTAACTTCTCTTGCATCTCTGTACCTGCAGCCTGCAAAAAGATCTCTATCTTCTCCGTGTTTAAGGTAGCCTTTTCAGTCCTTAAAATTTGATCATAGTGGCGTTCAAATTCCCTTAGCAATTTGGTAGGCGAAAGACCCTCTTTTGGCTTAACTACCCACTCTAAAAAAGTCCTCTTTGTCACACTTTTGGAGTCTTCCATGAAATACTCTTATTTTAAGGCTAATTTGAATGCTTCCCAAGCTGACCCATGCTCATTTCCAATTCCCCTTACATGCTCTCTGATCTCGGAACCACAGCAAGCTCAAAACTTTGTACCATCTCTGCTTTGTACCATTGGTGCATAAACACTGCAAAAGCTTGAAACATTTGCATTGTGACTGGATGAAACCGAACCCCCTATTGCTCTTGTTGCTACATATATTTAAAGGTTTAATTTTAAACCTTCAATGAGGCTTTTGAACCCTCATCCTAGCCTACTTCACGTCGGGTTCACCAAAAATGTGTCAAGTAGTGCGCAGTGCGGCTAGGAAAGCATTCTGACTGTGAGGATTCATAGCCAAATCAAGCAAGGCGTAGATAAATTGAAACTAAAAACACACTAAAAAAGAACAAAACTCCACCCATGAAAGCTCCACTTTGAAAAAGAACCAAAATTAACTCAAAACTCTTGTGTGTGTGAAGATTAGGTGTAGCCTTGCTTCCAATTGCACATAAGCAGTTCTCTTACGGCCTATTAAAACCCCTAAATTGGCGCTTCGATTCTTCATCGTGACCATTTCATGGAAGCTTCAAAAATTAATTGGAGAAGCCCAAGTAGTTATTTGAGGAGAGGAAAACCTAATTGGAGGCCTCACAGCCTCGAACATGAAGTGGAAGCAGCACGAGACTGCACTAGCACCCTGAATTGTAGTGGATGTATCTCCTTGCTTATATGCCTAAATGAGCTTATTCTTGGCTCTAAAACTTCCGAAACTTGAGAAACGACGGTACTGTTGTTGATGTGGAATTTTGAGACATTTTGTGCTATTTTTGACCATTTTATGTCCAGTTGTATCCCTTTTTTGCCGAAAAATGCCCCTTTTTTGTCCGTTTAATGTGCAAACGAGCTGGAAAAAATCCCTCAATTTGTGGAGAAATCTCATTGGGTTCATTTTTCATGTTGAACCTCATCTTTCCACTCGGTAAGCACTTTGGACACGCCTTTTATACTCGCGCATGAAACCTGCTCTTTTTTGGTCAAGATTGCCCGCATTGAACTTTCTATGCAAAACGAGCGTGCCACTTCAAAACACTTGAAATTTGTACATTCCTAAAGCAAACTAGGAATACTTTAATGTGGTAAAACATGCAGGGGGGCCATGTCTTCGGCCTCGCCTGCCCGGCAAGGTATGCACATGCCTGCAAACCATGGCATCTGTTTTCACATATGTTACACTATACATACATTGTAGCATTTGATCCCATACATAAAAAACATTAAGAGTGAGGTAGATATTTTCATTTTCATATTATGCATGTGTCATGGCACGACATCGTGCGTTCCATACCTCCAAAGATTGCACTTGGCTCAACGTTGAGTCCACATGTTGCTTGTGTAGTTCGCTTTGGAGGTTGTGTCCCAATTGATTGGGCAACATTGATGTATAAAGTGGGCGCCTAAGACGGATTTATGAAGATGGGGACACCTTGAGCGGTGTGTTAACCATTTTCTTGGCCTTGATTCTTACAGCAGTTAAATAGTGAGACCACTAGGAATTATGCCAAAATTATTTTTAGCGTTGAAAATTACAATCGAGGATTTCTAGAGAGGGGAAATATAAACGGCAAAGTTACAAACCGATATGTGAGAGCTAGTCATCATTTTCAATGCTCGATTGTGGCTAGCCCGCGACGTTGCGCTGTTTGTTCATTGATTCTGTAATGAAATTATACCATTAGTTACCCTCATGAATATCAGTGAATTGACTTGAACTTTGAATTGCTCCTGTAAAGCAATCAAGGCACACAAGGGTAGAAGTCCCAATATTCTCTGTTTTACTGTTTCGAGCAAGAAATGGCGCATTGGAAAACCTGCCGCGACATTGCAACAAAAATATTGTCATCGATGGTGTTTTGTAGTGAGCGCATTCATTGCACGCAATATGAGGGCCATAGCCTTAATCTCGGCTATGAGATTAGAGCTAGGTCGCACCATGGGTTAGTAGTAGGGTGAGTGTTTACTAAATAGATGTATATCCATGTTTTCCTCCAGGAATATAGAAGACCTCAAGTAACCCTACTAACACTTTGAAAAAGGAGGGGAATAAGCTATCTTTTTAGGTAGTGAAAGACTCTCCTCAAAAAGAGGCTTGCGTTCTCCAATCAAATACTCCTAGCTTCTGGCTCACCTACTCGTTCTACTTTTATTTTATTCATTACATTACCAGATTCCATCGTCTCTTCCTAATGCTAACCTTAACATTTCTTTCTTCTTGTAAAAGAAGCACAACCAGTAAGAATCGAATTGCAACCATTGAGCGCATCTCGAGTCTTGAGCCTTCTTGAATAACCACCTGAACGAGTACACAAATCTGTTTGCTCTCACCGTCCGTAAGTACTAAAAAAAAAACATTGACTCCACAACACGACAAAGCACCCCCTGCTCTGTCTGAGTCCGCATCCCCTGCTCTGTCGTCTACGAACGCCCCCCCTCCCCTCCTCCCCCCTCGTCCGAGTCTACCTGGCTATGCCGCCCTCCATGCTTCCTGCTCATCTTCGACCGCCAGGTGCATATGCCTTCCTTTTCTGGCTTAATCCTCAAAGGATCTCGCAAGATTTGCCCTATGTTTTCCTTTTGAAAATGTGTACCACCTACTTCTCATGATCTATTTAAAAATAAAAACATCAACTCTTTTCATCTACTCCTATGAGTTACCCTTCTTGTGCAATGAGTTACCCTTCTTGGCCCCACTAATCCATGGTGCAACCCGGCTCTTGAGGGGGCGGAAGTCTGGAACCACCTGACCAGTACTGACTAGGGGACCTTCTCGCGTGCTCGATGGCTTAATTTGCAGCTCAAACGTGCCCTTTGTCTGCTGTTGCGGCTCATGCAGGTAAGCTTGCCCCTCGCTTACCTACATGAGACAGAGAAAGGGGGAGAGGAAAGGGGAGAAGGGCATACTGCAGATTTAAATAAGCAGCGTGCTAAATTCATGGCTTTGTGTCTGCTCGCAAACTGCGCAGATAATTATAAGCTCCCCCATGATCTTTAATTGTGTGTCCAAGTGTGCGTGCGCGTGTGTGTGCCTTGCACTCATGCGACGCATGCAACAGATTTAACAAAACGGCAACGAGTCAATTAAGAAGCCTTTGCTGCAGACGCACATGAAGTAATATTGCACCTGTCTCGAGGCAGGGGAGCAGGGAACGGCTATTTCAAGATGGAGTTGGCTAGTCCGCGCACATGTTCATGATCCCATGGGGGTTGCCAGCCATGCTTGTCTGCCAAAAGAGCCACCATGGCCAGCTGCACGTTGGCGATTTTACAATGGAACCCCACGTTTCCAAGTGCTGATCTATAACTGTCCCACCTATCCCATGAGCTCCCATAGCCAGATCTGTAACACATTCTCCCTCCTACAGTACTCTGCTCATGCCGCTGCCTGTCGACAACATGGTTTCCATGAGCTCCAGCAAGGTTTCCTCTCGCTTACTCTCTTATCTTCGTGGGCGTCGGCTGGGGCACCGCCATGCCCGTGTGTTTGATGCGGATACAGACTCTTTTACAACAGGGCCCTCGCCAGCTAATTTGCACCGGTTTCAAACAGATCTGACAGAGATGCTAGAAAAACTCACCAACACTTCTGCTGATGACTGTTGTAGCTCTTCATCAAAGTCATCAGTGGATCGCCTATTGAGCCTTTCTTGGATGTGTCAGGCTTTGGATGTTGTCATCGCCACTCAAGAGTCCGCGAAGCAAACTCTGCACACCCACACTGCACGTGCATCATGCTTGGATCAGAAGATACTTCAGCATTGCATGCAAGACAGTGTTAAAATGCTAGATGTTTGCTGCCTGCTCAAAGAGACCCTAGCTGGGGTGCAAGCTCAGGTGAAGGCTTCTCACCAAGCTCTCAAACGCCTCCAGCACCTCCAACTCACGAGTGAGGGGGACATTCAAAGAGTACGGTATGCTTTGCTCATGGCGAAGACATCGTCGCACAAAGGAGATGAGCAATCCAAAGCCCCAGCCCTACAGTTTTCTACAAAGAGGCTTAAAGCTTGCAGTTCCATGCTTAGAAGGATGGGGGAGAGGCTTCCTACCCCTCCCGCGCTGGTGAATTTTGAGGATTTGAAGGCAGGTGCTTCCCTGTCTGCTCTCTACGGAGGCGAGATCTGTACCCTCTTCTTTCTCAGACTTCTCTCAACTGCCCTTTCCTCTCCAGGAGGCAGGTCATCCTCTAATTCCATGGCAACCCCTTTGCACTTGTCGGGACGGCCAGTCTGGAGGTCTGCCCTTCTTGCTGTGCAAGCTCAATTTCAGAAAGAGCTGAATGCATCCCAACAAGAGACATGTGGTGCTACCATTCTCCCTGAGATGGGCATGTTGGATGCCTCTTTGCATCGCATCTATGAGTCTTTGCTACATGTTCCCCCCACAGAGCAAGCAAGACAGGATGTGCAAGACCTAGTAGGCTCCACAAGCCTGCTGGTAGACCATCTGCAAAGCTCCATGGCAAGGCTTCACCATCAGCTTGACCGCATTTCGGCTTCCCTGGTGGACATTCAAATGGCCCTGCTCGAGCCACCTGTGACCTGCATGTAGCTAATTGTTGCATGTACTCTTGTACACTACTTGCTACCAAACAATTTTGGTATTGTAGATAATATACACTGTAAACCAATTTTCACACAATGAGAGATTGTCACATGAATGGATATGCTCATCTTTTCCTCATCTTGTGCTTTTCGCAATCCACACAATGGTGTTTGAATTGTTGTTTAGTCTGCAACTCTTCCTACATGCATTGTTCATGCCACTAATCAAACTTTCAAAATATACTGAGCATAAAGATGTCAAGAGAAGTAATACATAACATCAAGTAGATCTAAATTGCTTTGTAGTTTTCAATGTCTCACATCTCATAACATATACAACTTTGTCGGATACAAGAGATCCAGTGACAATCTCCTCATTTTGTGTCGTGAGCACAACAAGAGGAATCTCATCTCGATTAGCACAGTCTCAAAGTCTCCTATTAGAAGCCACATCATAAGGCTCTCTAGGAGATATCTGTGGGACTGGACTGAAGAACATGGGGTTGCTAAGCAAGATGGAATTCCGAATGTGGAATTTTTGCACGGTGTGACTACCGCTATCAGGCTACGTCTCCTTCACCTTGCCTATCTTCTCTGTGCTTCCCTTTTTATGTATGAGATATTGAAGACCCAATGTAACAAACTTGGACACCCCAAGTCAAGATTCTACCATGACACAACATAGATTCACTTCAAAATAGTTCACAAAGACGACATGGCCCGTCGTAGTTTCGTGCCGAGAGGTATTGACCCCAAAGACTGGCGCCGCTTTCGGTATTTCTTTTTATATGCCCTCAAAATCTCAAACTCAAAAGTCTTAAACTCAAAAGTCTTAAACTCAAAAGCAACTTTTATCCAAAAGCTGCGAGCAAAAATTAGCCAACGTAATTTACGGAATTTCGTACAGTTTTTCCACGTCACTATGTTAAGGGGAAAAAAGGGGAATTCCATACTACTGCCACGTCAGCTTGTTAGCGCGACCAACCGAATTCCGTACACTCCCTGCCACGACAGCTTGTCGGCGCATTTCACGGGCAGTCATATCAGTAGGGTGTGTGTGTGTGTGTCCGTGGGCCTGCCACATCATCAATTTGTGACACCCACCAACGGACTCTTGCCTCTCTTGCGCATATGCCTACTGTCTTCGCTCTTGATGCATTGTGCATTGAGGGACCTTTGCCTTTTTCCCTCTGGCCTTTTCAACATCCATTCTTTGCCTTTTTTGTATTGCCTCTCTTCTCCTCGTTTTTCAACATCCATACTTTCCCTTCTCGTTGTAACGACATGTAGAAGACTTGGTGTCACTTCCACAAGCAAAGTAGTGCCCTCAAGCGCAATAACGAAGACCCTCTCCAAAGCTTCTCCTCCAAGGAGAATCACGATAGAGATAAACAACGGAGGATCTTTCAAGAGAGAGGCATGAAGGATCACTTTGAGAATGAGGGTTTTGCTAGCATCGGAGGATGTCTTACCCTCACCTAAAACAACTCCAAGACATCCTCCATCTTTGAGAGATATGACTAGTACTCTAAGACAACACCTATTAATCTCACTATAACTGCAAGATCCTTGCCACGATAAAAAGCTTCATACGTTGTCTCTACCTGTAAAGGCATCAAAAATCTCTACCCCTATCCATAGGGCTCTATGCTAGATCCCATCTTCTTGATCGACGTCTCAAGATGATGTCTAAAGCAACCTGTCCACATAGGAGACAACCATGTCTAAGGGATTGCCTCAGGGAGTGCATCATGTAATCATGTTAATCTACCACTTGAGCTCAGTATGAAAGGTTTTTAATGCAAACATTGAAAGAAAGTTAGGAGATATACATTAACAAAATGTAATACAACCCCCTTGCAAACCCAACGAGAAGCCTCGAAAGAATTCACTAAGTGCTACTGAGAAATTGATGCTGATGGTTGAACCATCACGCTCCATGACAAATAACATTCAATAAAATATGATGTTTGCAATTTATCGAGTATCAAGTAGTTGAAGAATTTCTAACTTCTCCTTACAACTTTAAGTCCGTTATAGTAGCAATTGGTTGTCTTTCTTATTTTCACTATTCTCCTTGCTCTCCTTCTCTCATATGTGCCGCTTGCACCACAAAATGTATACTTCTAGAAAGTCTCATGCTAGTATTGATGATATTCTAGGTTCGACAGCTAGACTACAAATGATGGGTCACAGATGTCAGCTAAGATATGGAGCAAATTGTAAGGGTTTATTAAGTTTCCTTTGTTGCTTTTGAAGTAATAGACACAATGTAGTATATTGGTATTTTGCAAACGAATTTAATTAAGAAAGAGCTTGATAGACAATAGAGAGCATAAACCGGATATTTGATCGTGGCATTTATTTGTGGGTGAACAAATGTACAAGGGAATATCACACAAAATTCTTACAAATTAATTGCTATAGTCGGAAGCCTGGTTGCCCTGCAAAATATGCTACAAACGGATGCGTGGCTGTCTTGCAAAATAACCACTGCTACAGCGGGAAGCCTGGCTGCCCTACAAAATACCCAAAATAGCACACTGCAAGCTATAAAATAGACCAAACGACATGCCTGGCACATCCATGAGCACGTGATCGACAATATAGGCGAACAGAGAAGGAGGCAGAGAGCGGAAAGAGCAAGAGAGTGTGTGTGAGCGCACCTCCTAGAGCGGAGTGCTACGCCAGCACGGCGAGAGAGAAGAGATGAGAGGAGAGAAGAATAGCACAGACACTGGGTGCAATCTACCCCCATGCAAGAGTCAACATTTTTCTCTTGCACGTATTTATTTATAGATTTCTTGAATCTGCAAACAATACTTCCCAAAACATTGATTGGTATTCTATGTTAAGAACACGTCATAATAAAAGAAAGAAATTATTAAACTAAATAACATAGTTTATGTTTGTTGTCATCCACATACTACCTATTCTAGTGTCCCATATCACTAGAATAAGCAGTATATGTCATACCCTGATGAATCAGAATATCATTGGCCACAATCATCATTCAATAAATCAATGCCCATCAATCTCAGTGTAATTGCACAAAAACTGTCGCGACAAAAAATCATTAGCTATCCCATTCCAAATCCAATTTCAAATCAAAATACAAATCTAAATATCTACCAACATATACCCATTGTAAATCCAAATATCCTTCAATGTATAAACCCGAGAACAGAAGCATGCTAAGGACAGTGGTGGCCAGCCACTGCAACATGATTGTCTTATCGGTGTTGCCTAAATCGACGAATCTACACCAATAAGATGTGCTGCCTAAATCGGCGGATCTGCAATAATGCTGCCAAAATCGGCGAATCTGCATTTGGTAGTGTTAAAAAATCATGAATTTGTAGTTTGTTGTGGTGCTGCCTAAATCGGCGGATCTGCACAGATGACAAGTGGTGTTGCCTAAATTAGCAAATCTACACCAAGATGAGCATTGACACATTGCCTAAATCGACGAGTCTGTGTGCATGTGACCAATGGACTAGACAAGACATAAAGGAGAAAATATATTTACTACGTTGTCGATATCACAGTGCAGTATATCACCAAAGGACTTACAAATGGTTGTGCACTATCCCAGAGCACCTTAGATTTCATGAGTAGCTGCATAGCTTACTGACAAATCATCTCACACTACAAGAGGTTGTGTGCTCTTGTGACGCTTTTAGCGACGGAAATACATTGGGTTTTTATAACCCCCGGCGTCGCTAAGAGCGTCGCTACGAGCATCGATACGGGGACGTCGCTATAAGGGTCACTATGCCGGTCGCTATAAACGTTAATAGTGACGCTGCAGAGCGATCAATAGCGACGCTTATAGAAACACTACAGAGCCTTATATAGCGACGTCCGATAGGAAAATTTTTTGGTGGCTTTTTTGGTGGCAAGGCATTCAATGCCTTGCCACCCATCAACCATATTGAATGTTTCATTTGTCCGGGGCCTGCCACATCATCACTTTGTGACACCCACCAACGGACTCTTGCCTCTCTTGCGCATATGCCTACTGTCTTCGCTCTTGATGCATTGTGCATTGAGGGACCTTTGCCTTTTTCCCTCTGGCCTTGTCAACATCCATTCTTTGCCTTTTTTGTATTGCCTCTCTTCTCCTCGTTTTTCAACATCCATACTTTCCCTTCTCGTTGTAACGACATGTAGAAGACTTGGTGTCACTTCCATAAGCAAAGTAGTGCCCTCAAGCACAATAACGAAGACCCTCTCCAAAGCTTCTCCTCCAAGGAGAATCACGATAGAGATAAACAATGGAGGATCTTTCAAGAGAGAGGCATGAAGGATCACTTTGAGAATGAGGGTTTTGCTAGCATCGGAGGATGTCTTACCCTCACCTAAAACAACTCCAAGACATCCTCCATCTTTGAGAGATATGACTAGTACTCTAAGACAACACCTATTAATCTCACTATAACTGCAAGATCCTTGCCACGATAAAAAGCTTCATACGTTGTCTCTACCTGTAAAGGCATCAAAAATCTCTACCCCTATCCATAGGGCTCTATGCTAGATCCCATCTTCTTGATCGACGTCTCAAGATGATGTCTAAAGCAACCTGTCCACATAGGAGACAACCATGTCTAAGGGATTGCCTCAGGGAGTGCATCATGTAATCATGTTAATCTACCACTTGAGCTCAGTAGGAAAGGTTTTTAATGCAAACATTGAAAGAAAGTTAGGAGATATACATTAACAAAATGTAATACAACCCCCTTGCAAACCCAATGAGAAGCCTCAAAACAATTCACTAAGTGCTACTGAGAAATTGATGCTGATGGTTGAACCATCACGCTCCATGACAAATAACATTCAATAAAATATGATGTTTGCAATTTATCGAGTATCAAGTAGTTGAAGAATTTCTAACTTCTCCTTACAACTTTAACTCCGTTATAGTAGCAATTGGTTGTCTTTCTTATTTTCACTATTCTCCTTGCTCTCCTTCTCTCATATGTGCCGCTTGCACCACAAAATGTATACTTCTAGAAAGTCTCATGCTAGTATTGATGATATTCTAGGTTCGACAGCTAGACTACAAATGATGGGTCACAGATGTCAGCTAAGATATGGAGCAAATTGTAAGGGTTTATTAAGTTTCCTTTGTTGCTTTTGAAGTAATAGATGCAATGTAGTATATTGGTATTTTGCAAACGAATTTAATTAAGAAAGAGCTTGATAGACAATAGAGAGCATAAACCGGATATTTGATCGTGGCATTTATTTGTGGGTGAACAAATGTACAAGGGAATATCACACAAAATTCTTACAAATTAATTGCTACAGTCAGAAGCCTGGTTGCCCTGCAAAATATGCTACAAACGGATGTGTGGCTGTCCTGCAAAATAACCACTGCTACAGCGGGAAGCCTGGCTGCCTTGCAAAATACCCAAAATAGCACACTGCAAGCTATAAAATAGACCAAACGACATGCCTGGCACATCCATGAGCACGTGATCGACAATATAGGCGAACAGAGAGGGAGGTAGAGAGCGGAAAGAGCAAGAGAGTGCGTGTGAGCGCACCTCCTAGAGCGGAGTGCTACGCCAGCACGGCGAGAGAGAAGAGATGAGAGGAGAGAAGAATAGTACAGACACTGGGTGCAATCTACCCCCATGCAAGAGTCAACATTTTTCTCTTGCACGTATTTATTTATAGATTTCTTGAATCTGCAAACAATACTTCCCAAAACATTGATTAGTATTCTATGTTAGGAACATGTCATAATAAAAGAAAGAAATTATTAAACTAAATAACCTAGTTTATGTTTGTCGTCATCCATATACTACCTATTCTAGTGTCCCATATCACTAGAATAAGCAGTATATGTCATACCCTGATGAATCAGGATATCATTGGCCACACTCATCATTCAATAAATCAATGCCCAGCAATCTCAGTGTAATTGCACAAAAACTGTCGCAACAAAAAATCATTAGCTATCCCATTCCAAATCCAATTTTAAATCAAAATACAAATCTAAATATCTACCAACATATACCCATTGTAAATTCAAATATCCTTCAATTTATAAACCCGAGAACAGAAGCATGCTAAGGACAGTGGTGGCCAACCACTGCAACATGATTGTCTTATCGGTGTTGCCTAAATCGGCGAATCTACACCAATAAGACGTGCTGCCTAAATCGGCGGATCTGCAATAATGCTGCCTAAATCGGCGAATCTGCATTTGGTAGTGTTAAAAAATCATGAATTTGTAGTTTGTTGTGGTGTTGCCTAAATCGGCGGATCTGCACAGATGACAAGTGGTGTTGCCTAAATTGGAAAATCTACACCAAGATAAGCATTGACACATTGCCTAAATTGGCGAGTCTGTGTGCATGTGACCAATGGACTAGACAAGACATAAAGGAGAAAATATATTTACTACGTTGTCGATATCACAGTGCAGTATATCACCAAAGGACTTACAAATGGTTGTGCACTATCCCAGAGCACCTTAGCTTTCATAAGTAGCTGCATAGCTTACTGACAAATTATCTCACACTACAAGAGGTTGTGTGCTCTTGTGACGCTTTTAGCGACGGAAATACATTGGGTTTTTATAGCCCCCGGCGTCGCTAAGAGCGTCGATACGGGGACGTCGCTATAAGGGTCGCTATGCCAGTCGCTATAAACGTCAATAGTGACGCTGCAGAGCCATCAATAGCGACGCTTATAGAGACGCTACAGAGCCTTATATAGCGACGTCCGATAGGAAATTTTTTTGGTGTCAAGGCATTGAAATCAACCATATTGAATGTTTCATTTGTCTATTTACCTTTGAAAAAACGTGCAAAGGTAAATATAGACCCAAAATAGTCACCCACAAGACAATATAATCATTAACTCCATCATCCATAGTACGTATTGTTTGCAAAATAAAGATACAAAATTGACAAGCGTGAATTGATGAATTGTACACATAGGGAAAATCACTTGATTGTTAATCTTTGCAAATGTAATAGTTACAAACCATTGTCATTATTTAAAAAATATACATGGTTTTCAAAAAGACGTATAAAAGTCGTCTCATGATACATAAGCTATGACAAAAAAAAATTAATGCTATCTAGCTATGGCTAAATTGACGTCGTGTAATCAGACGTCTCATCACGTCCAAGCGGCGTATCTGTTGGATTCTGCAAAAAAAAACAATAAGATAGCTTTTTGTAAGTATAAACATATAGTGACGTTTATAAAACAATACAATAAATAGAAAAGAATAAACCCTAATACTAACCATGCCGCTGCGAGAATTGAGGATGTCTATAAGGGAGTTTAAGCCCTTCCTGCCTGTGTACTCACGCTCGTACGGTGTGGGATCACGTCCTGTAAACAACCACTGTCAAAACATACAAAGAATCCATTATGTTAGAATTTAAAATCCCATAAACCCTAAACTATCAAACATAGAGAGCAATGCAAAAACACTTACAAAATCGACCTCAAATGATGCCCACCTGCCGCTCCCCAAGTGGTGCGATCTCCCTGCCTCTACTCGCGCTTTGGCTTCCTCCTTTTGTTGCTTCCACTTGTCGGGATTCTAGCGTGCTGCTTTCTTCGCATTCTTCCAATCTTCTTTGGCCAACCAATGTGGTCTGCTCCACCCATGCTTGATTGCTTTTTGCACTTTGGAACGCTTATCCTTGCAGTATTCGCGCATTCGAACCTTCATCACATCTTTATTGAAGCGGTCATCCCGTGTTGGAACGGGAAACTCGTCATGAAGCATGGTGATGACTCTGTCTTTTAATTCATTCGTTACTTCACTCCAGGTGTTTAGTATGTAGTGTCTAAACACATGAGAGCAAAGACCGCGCATGTGCGAAATCACCTTCTTGCCTTCATCATCCAAGATGATGCCGTCGTTGAAGTCGACGAAGTAAGGCAAGCCCTCTCGCCGCTGACGCGTGAACCTGGGTGTCCCGGCAAGGGTCTCTAGCGGCGTGTCAACGGGGGTACGGATGCCACGTGTCTCCACTGGAGTCTGAGCCCTGAAGCGAGGAGTGTCACTGGAGTGACTCCTGGAGGAGTAGCTAGTGGTGTGTAGCTGCGGAGAACGGTAGTCAGCCGCGCAAAACCTGGTGTCGATAGCGATGCTGTGGCTGGTGTCGGGACGGGCAAACAAGGGGAGGGTAAAGAGCCTCGTCGAACACGAGGCGGTGTCGAAGCATCGGTGGTGGCACCCCCACAACAACCGCCACCGCCACCACTAGAGCGCCGGTGCCTAGACGAGTGTGAAGATCGTCTCGTCGACACTGAAGCTTCGGAGCGTGCTGAGGACTCCGAAAGAGAGCGAGATGCGGATGGAGTAGGAACGCACGATGGTGCGCCAGAGCGATGACGCTCCACGTACCATTGTCTCTGCTGGGGTGACAAAGAAGAAAGAAAATCCTCATCATCCATACCTCCATTAAACACACGAACATTTAAACTTAATATTGAATGAATGGAGTAGAAAACATGGACAAGTAGATAGATAGATAGAGAGAGAGAGAGAGAGAGAGAGAGAGAGAGATAGAGATGGACCATTAAATACAATGACGCATATAAATACAATGACACAATGACGCAAATACTTAGAGAGCCAGAGTTTTTACAAAACGGAGCAAAATTGTTCAAAACAGAGAATCGTACAAGAACTTGAAGGTGCTTGTAGCTTTGGAATGTTCAAAGGCTAGCAGCAACAGAAAGCGTTCTTCTTCTATTCAACTCGAGTGATGGAAGAGGCAGGTGCATAACTCTGAATTGTCAATAGAGAGAGAGAGAGAGAGAGAGAGAGAGAGAGCACAATCAAATCTTGCAGTCGAAAAACCAGGTGGTGGAGCTGCATGTGGCCATGGATTGCCCAAGATGTGAGCGCAAAATCAAAAGAGCGTTATACAACATGAAAGGTACTTAGAGAGCAAGAGTTTTTACAAAACGGAGTGAAATTGTTCAAAACGGAGAATCGTACAAGAACTTGAAGGTGCTTGTAGCTTTGGAATGTTCAAAGGCTAGCAGCAATAGAAAGCGTTCTTCTTCTATTCAACTTGAGTGATGGAAGAGGCAAGTGCATAACTCTGAATTTTCAATCGAGAGAGAGAGAGAGAGAGAGAGAGAGAGAGAGAGAGAGAGAGAGAGAGAGAGAGAGCCAGATTTTTTACAAAACGGAGCAAAATTGTTCAAATACAATATTTATGGCTTTAAGAGATCTCTCTCTCATCCTCTCTATCTTGAACCATTGCACTTCGAACAAGTCGACAAAAAATCCTCTATAATCGACCCTCAAAATTTCTTGTAGCGTGCCGAAGTAAGTGAGTTCCGCCACCACAGGATTTGCATCAGAGGACCGTCGTCGACTAGACTGTTCAAATTTTGCCATGATTCGGCAATCTTGAGAAAAACACTTTTTGTCGATCCGTTCCACCCTAAAATGTCGACCTTTACACCATGCTGCTGTGTATGACTTATACTACAACCCAAAGATTATGAGTGGCTGTTCAAACATCTAGAAAGTTACTAGTCGTACATTGCAAACTTACCTTGGTCGCGCAACCCCAAGAGTACTCCCACTCTTCCTCAGTCACTTCTTCACCGTACTGTTGTGTGCTTTTCAATTGGTTGTGCAACCATCTTAAGCTCATGAATGTTGGTAGGCTCTCCAGACCCCCCGGATAGTGCATCGGTGGTCGTCTTCCCCGTCGCCACTCGATTCGTGCCCTTTGTCGCTCTTGCTTTGCATCCTCATATTGTGAAATCCACTTCTGCATGACTGGATTGTGAAGCATGAAAAATCGATTGATTTTAGCCTCTAGATGTTCCGTCATCTTCTTCTCAACACTGAGATTGCACATGACAATCCCAGATATGCGCTCATCATCTATGGTTCGCCATAGCGTGTCCCGGGCTTTATCAAATCCGTCTAGCCACTCTCCAATGTACACTAGGGACTCTGATACCAGCTAACCTTCTGCTATGCTACCCTCTGGACGTGCCTTCAGACGTACATATCCCTTGAGGGTTTTCATGAAACGTTCTAAAAAGAACATCCATCTGGAATGTACTGTGCCAGCTATTTCCACCTCATCAACTATGTGAACAAGAAGATGCACTTGAATGGTTAGCATGGTAGTCGGAAAATGTTTCTCAAACATGCTCCATACGATCCATATTTCTAAGGTCAACTCTGGCTCCCAAAGTATCTTTCTTGCCGGTCAGATGGTCCCATAGTAGATTACCCACATTCTTGAATATGTGCATTGGATCGAGTAAGTGATTGATCATGAGTCGGGGCCAGTATGGTAACTCGTACCATAGCGATAGTCTCTTCATCCCTGGGGGCAATCTCTCATCACACATCTCCTTCTGTTCTAACCGTGCTTGTGCAGACATCCTCGGTGGCTCTCTTCCCAAAAAGCCATCGCGTAACACATGATTCTCTAGAAGATACGCTTGATGACCTTCGTAGATTTGCTTCTTCAATGAGGGCGCCCTACGTGCATTCAGTCTAGGTCCACATGTGACACATGCTCTGTATCCGCTTGTTTGAATCCCTGCATGTATACACATGATAATAGATCAGCTTGAGAAAAATCAAGATTTATTGTGTCTGAGTGAGGAGTGTAAATAGATCACCTGAGCATTCTGCTAGTCCGGGATAGTCATGCATGGTCCACATTAGAATGCCTCTGATCAAAGCATTTCATTGACCTGTGTGTTGGCTCATA
Source organism: Adiantum capillus-veneris (assembly GCF_014529385.1). Classification (NCBI taxonomy): domain Eukaryota; kingdom Viridiplantae; phylum Streptophyta; class Polypodiopsida; order Polypodiales; family Pteridaceae; genus Adiantum; species Adiantum capillus-veneris. Next base: position 134,815,778 of record NC_140937.1, on the reverse strand, counting down.
TCCACCACTTCTATGCCAATCCACAATTGTTGTAGCTCTTCCAATAGTGGACGAAGATACACATCCATATTCTTCACTTTATATCGCCCCGGCACAATCAAGCTTAGCCATAGGTGCCCCTTCTTCGTAGTCAACCACGGGGGAATGTTGTAGTTGACGATGACAACGGGCCATACACTGTAAGATGTTGATCTTTAACCAAATGGATTTATGCCATCGATAGCCAACCTAAGCGCAAATTTCGAGCTTCCCTAGCAAAATCCGACCATGTTCCATTTATATGTTTCCAGTTTGCACAATCTGAAGGAGTCTGTAGCACACCATCCGAAGATTTATTCTCCTCATGCCATGATGCTAGGGCGGCCATGGACTGCGGCCATGGACTTACATTCGAAGAAATGCTTGATACGAGGAAGCAGAGGAAAATGTCACAAAACCTTTTGCGGAATTTTTGTTCCGTGGAGATCTACTCGATATCTTTCGGAATCACATTTCGGACACTTCTCCATGTCTATGTATTCCCCTCTGAAAAGAATGCAATCATTAGGACAAGCGTGGATCGAATTGTAATCCATCCCCAAGTTTCGCAAAATCTTTCTTGCTTCCTCTCGGGAATCTGGCATCACATTATCAGCTGCTGGTAGTATGTGCTCTTTGAGCAATCTACACAACATAGAAATACGGTACAATTGTGTAAAAATCTATCAGATCATTATACATTTAGAGTTTTATTAAAGTAAACTAATTGTAATAGATCACCTGAAAAGTGCTGTGACGCTAGTGTCACTCCATCCAAACTTTGCCTGCATGTTGAGAAAAACCAGGAGCGCTTTCAATCTAGACACACGTGCTCCAATATACAATGGAATATCGGCTTCACTTTTCATGTCATCATAGATATGACTTTCTGTATCCATGATCGTCTCGATCATTTCATCAATCTCGGGCTCAAACATTGCCTCGTTGGGAATGTGGTCTGCATGATCACCCCCCGAGCTGTCAGAGGCTACATCTTGTGGCCTCACATATGCTGCTTGACCAAAGCGCTTGCGAACACGTCTATTCGGTTGCAAGATTTCTGCCTGTTGGCCAACATCAGAGTCCGACGAGTTATAATTGGCAACAACTTGATCTATAATAGATGGATCAAACTCGCCACATTCACGAACGTGCTACAAAGAAATGCGTCTTGTCCGTCGCACAACATGCTTGCAATGATTAAAGGAAATAAGATCCTCGTTGAGAGATAGGTGTTTTGGTTGGACGGCCCTACATCCTCGTCACTACTCATAATGAGGGTAAAAATCTTATAACCTGGACGACAAATTTAATCTTCTATTGGCATTCTTCGTCTTTTATCTCTCTCTCTCTCTCTTTGTTCACACTGTAAACTGCCTCACATTCTCTAGTCATGTCCAATCCCCGCACACCTCGGTCTAGAGGTGCATGGAGATCAGAACCACCAGGTTATAATCTCATCTTTATTGGTCAATGCCTATATTTGTGGGCACAAGAAATCTACACACCCACGTCTACATGATACTCCATGTAGTGGACAAAACCCTTTGCCTCTTCTCTAGCTGTAGCATTTCACAGCATCTTAACATCTTTTCACATTAGATCTTTGTTTGTAGCATGCACGTACGCCATTCTTGCAATGTAGCCGATGTCTGCTCAAGGCACTTAATTCTTACTCTAGATTTGACGGGATGTGGGGTGTGTGTGTGTGTGTGTGTGTGACCCTTGGAATTGTCATCTTGCATCACTAATTTCTGTGTAGGATCAATTTGCTCTTCCATTAGCTGATCATGAAGGCTTATTGTATGGTAGCAGCAGTCGAACATGCCGGTGGAATTGCTAGTCCACATGGACTGTCGAGGCTGTGAGCGCATGAAATTTTCTCGCCATTTTTGACAAGCGTCGGTGGCTCTCTAAGTTGCGCCTACACGGAAATCTAAATCTAACCTTATCTTAAACGATAAAAAGAAGAAACTGGTATAACCTTTCTATCACCCAAGTGTGGTAGATTGGTTATGCCAATTCCCTCTTCAATAACAGGTAAATAACGTAAATAAACCTAAATCTAATATAATATAACGTAAATAAACCTAAATCTAATTTAATATAACGTAAATCTAAATCTAACGTAAATAAACATAAATATAATCAAACGTAAATCTAACTAAGAATAAACCTAAATCTAATTTAAATTAACTTAAATAAACCTAAATCTAATTTAACGTCGTCTATATCTAACCTAATCTTTAACGTCTTTTGGGATAGTTTCCTACAACGTCAAAACTCTCTTCTTCTTGTGTGTGTGTGTGGGTGTGTGTGTGCCAATAAAAAGAGAAAAATGGTATAACCTTTCTATCACCCAAGTGTGGTAGATTGGTTATGCCATTTTCCTCTTGGATAACAAGTCTTGAGTTCAACTCCTCGTCGGCTAGATCTTTAGGTCTCTTTAATTGGTTTCCTACGACGTTAAATTGAACTCTCTTCTTCTCGGGTGTGTGTGTACGCCAATAAAAAATGGTATAACTTTTCTATCACCGAAGTGTGATAGATTGGTTATGCCATTTCCCTCATGAATAACAGGTCTTGAGTTCAACTCCTGTCGACTAGATCTTTAAGGTCTCTTGGGATAGTTTCCTACGATGTTAAGACTCTCTTCTTCTTCTTCTTCTCTCTCTCTCTCTCTTCCTCTCTCAATGTGTGTGTGCATTCTTTGTTTATGCATGTGTGTGTGCATTCTTTCTCTCTACTTGCTTATTATCTTCTTTCTCGTTTCATGGTGTACGCGCTCTCCAGAAGCTTTCGTGGCGCATATCTCTACGTAGCTCTAATTATCACTCTGTTGCGGCATAGCAAGAAGCCTTTCAACAGCCCCTAATTGATTCTAAAGCACTGTGAGAAGCTCTAAATTCTATAGCCATAATCTCTCTCTCTCTCTCTCTCTCTCTCTCTCTCTCTCTCTCTCTCTCTCTCTCTATGTTGTTTTTTTGAGTAGTCACCCTCTTGGTGATTGTTTTTTGCATACTAGTGCATGTATGGATCAATCGAGTACATAAGAAATTACCCTATGATTATTTCATCATGTTTAACACGCTGATTTATGCACATGATGGGTTTATGATCACGTGCGTGCATAAAAAGCGCTTTTTGTTTCACGTCATAGAGGCGATAGTGACACTGTTTTGGTCATAAATTACAAACCATTGTGAATCAGCCCGAACCCTTTATAACAGAGATAAACACATCATTTAGAACATTTTCTCTCTTTGGTGTCATGTGGAAAACACGCAGGAGCTAAGAGATATGGTCACAAAACAGTTTGCTGCCCATTGCACAACCAATTTTTTTGACTCTAAGCTCCTTGGAGAACAACTATATAGATTCACTGGATGGGAAAACCCACTTAACCAATTGGAAAAATTGATGAAACTTGATGATAAATGAATTTATGTATCCATTATCACTTCGAGAATGCAAGTTATTAATTATTCTATAACCGGTTTTACCTACACGCATAGGGGTGCTACCAAGGGGGGGTACCATATGACGTCGTGAGTTGACCGAGTTGTTTATATACGTTTTATGGTTTGTTTTGGTGAGTTGATTTCAAATAATAGATGACCATAAAATTATGTGGTGAGAGTATATGGTTAAACATCCCGAACTGCATAGGCAAATATGATTAAAGCGGTTTTCTTTTGGGGTTACCGTTTGTTATGTGAGTACCATATGGTCAAAGTGATGTGATAGAGTGATAGTATATATTATGGATCTGAACTTGATGCATTGGTTTGAGGTCAAGTACTCTCATTTGCATGTTTTGCATGCTCCCAAGAATGTCAAAAAATTGTTTTTGCATTTGTGTGAAGTTATGGTTTATGGTTGACCTAAAGGTAAAAGCTATTCTGCATCATGTTTATGGTGTTGGAATGTTATCATATGATGTATGGGAACTCATGGATTGATGCGGATTCCTCATGTGCATGGTTATGACTGCTTTTCACCTTTCTAGGGAAAAACTAGCTCTATGTGCTAGGGAGGTGAAGTGCAGATGTGATGCATCAACTTTGCATGGTTGGATGTTGTCAAAATTGGATTTTTATATCATGATTAGTTTTTGGTCGGACTCTTTTTATGCATGAAAGAATCATGTCTTAAGAGTCACATGTGTGTGGACTTCGATTGATTATAGGGGATGTGTCAAACTCCAAGTGTGGGAGTTGGTTCAGTGTGATTATGATTTATGGTTAAGGGTTGAGATTCGCTCATGGATTATGGTGGAAGCCGATGTGGCTTATGGTTTTTTTTCCTGGATTTGGTTATGCTGCCGGAATGTTGCCGAAATTTTTGCAGCCATGTTATGTTCTAAAGTGGTTATGCAGGATTGGTCGTGCCTCACCCAAGTAGCGCAGAGTGCTCACCCGTGTGATGTGATTGGATTATGGTTTATGGTTTTTGGATTGGATCATGAAGTGATCAAGATGGTTTATGGTAGACGTATAAGGGTAGAGACCCTGTACAATCTAGCTGCTTGGAAAAGATTGTTTGTGCATATGGAAAGAGCTATTGTGATTGGACTCATGTGTTATGTTTCTCATGGCAGCGTCGCTACAAGACTAGGATCACCTACATCGCTTAGCCTTAGACTAAAGGGTCATTGACCTGGCGCTTTGCTGCATCGGGGGTGTTGCCTATGTCTTCTTCTTTTTGTTAGGCTCATCTACACGGTTAGTGCATCGGGGGTTTAATTGCCCTACATGGTTAAGGCGTCGAGGATTTTGCCTTGGCTTTGCCTAAACACTAGGTGCTGGGCATCGAAGAGTCATGGCGCCTAAACTGGTATGATTGGTGTTGATACCCTACCACCTGCTGGTATTTGGGATCCCTTCAGAGCTCGGGTTTATGGAGGGAGGCGAAGCGGCCTTAGCTTATGTCTGGCTCAAGTAGGTTGGAGGTGTGTTGGGTTGCTTTCAACGAAGTGAAATTCTCTCTATCCGTAGTAGAGCGGAAGTGGACGGGTGGACCGATCGATCCCTACAGAGGGTCCGGTACTCTACTAGTTATTTTGTCATAAAAATTTTATTATTATGGTATACCCAGATTTTTTCATTGCATTAATACATGGTTTCCTGTTCCATTTAGATGGGCATTCAAAGATCCAATGTTGTCATTTTCTCATATTTCTGTGCACTCTAATTCATCCTCTACTATATTCTCTCTCTCTCTCTCTCTCTCTCTCTCTCTCTCTCTCTCTCTCTCTCTCTCTCTCTCTCTCTCTCTCTCTCTCTCTCTCGCTCTCTCTCTCTACAACGCGATGTACACATATATTCACTCACCCTCCACAATGTTATATTTTTCTTGAGTACGCTTCATTCATAACACCCATTCAGTGGTAGCACTAGTCGCTAGGTACCTCTGGATGCAGTCCGGCTCATGGCCTAAACTCCATGCTTTGGTCAGGCATTGAGAACTCTTCCCCTATGCAAACGCTTCTGCAACTATGATGTATATTGAAAATTGTATAAAGGTGTAAATTGTATATTTTGTGCATAGACCCCTGTCATCGCTAAGTTCAAACTAGAGAAAACAACCAAGCGTTGGTGGAGAGACTATTACATAGAAAACAATGTTGATCCTAATGCTGCAACTTGGAATTATCTTAAGACCCAACTTAAGAAGAACTATCATAATAAAGTTTATCATTTAGACCGTTTCTTGATTGTACTCAAGGAACCAGAGATTTGGAATCATACTACCAACATTTCTTAACCCTTGTCAAGTATGCTCCAGCAGGGATGACTTGAGAGGTTAAGGTAGCTCGATTCGTGTCAGGGCTACATAATCCTATGAAGACTAAACTTCAGAGTCTTCGTCTTACCAATTTTGCAAATGTCCTTGATACAGGAAAACCTATTGAAATAGAGTTATTTACTACCGGAAAGAGAAAACCAAAACCTGTTTCTATTCGTGAAATCAAAAGACCTCATCCCGAGAAGGAGCAAAGATATAGAAATCCATAGCAAAGAAGAGAGAACTTATTACGTATGAAGGCTAGACAAGATCATTTATGCTACACTTGTCTTGATCCTGGTCATCAATCCAGGGATTGTCCCTTTAACAATTCAAGCTTCATAGGATTGGTGTACAATTATGAACATAGAAAACTCAATCCGAATCGGAATTTTAGAAACTTTAGACCTAGACCATCGACAATTCAAAGGAACTTCAATCAGAAAAACTTTAGCCAAAACCAGAGACAACCTCAGAATTAGGGGAATTTTAGACTAGGCAATCCACCTTTTGTTCGGAATGGACCGCCTATCAACAATAATAACAACGGGAATGTTAACCGTCAACTTCGTCCAGGAGTTAACAAAGCTCAAGGAGCTAGAGGTAAAAGAAATCAGGCAAAAGCGTTTATTCATGCACCTATTTTTGTGCTACATGGCCTGTAGAGTTGGTTAGTCACTTTTGAGGCTATGGACTTGTTTGCTACATAGTCCTAAAGCAACTCATCCAGTTTTGGTCCATTTGGAGTCAGTTTGACCTCATTAACCGTCAACTTCGTCCAGGAGTTAACAAAGCTCACGGAGCTAGAGGTAAAAGAAATCAGGCAAAAGCGTATATTCATGCACATATTTTTGTGACTACATGGCCTGTAGAGTTGGTTAGTCACTTTTGAGGCTATGGACTTGTTTGCTACATAGTCCTAAAGCAACTCATCCAGTTTTGGTCCATTTGGAGTCAGTTTGACCTCATTAACCGTCAACTTCGTCCAGGAGTTAACAAAGCTCACGGAGCTAGAGGTAAAAGAAATCAGGCAAAAGCGTATATTCATGCACATATTTTTGTGACTACATGGCCTGTAGAGTTGGTTAGTCACTTTTGAGGCTATGGACTTGTTCGCTACATATTCCTGAAGCAACTCATCCAGTTTTGGTCCATTTGGAGTCAGTTTGACCTCGTATATTAAATTTGACGCTTTGTAGCCTTTGAGCCATTTTCTGCTTTTCGAGGGCTTGGCTTGATTGATTTTTCAAACCAATCATATACATTGTGTATAGACCTCATATGTAAGCTGCTTGTGGAGTCAGAATCCAATTCTGGCATCTGCAAAAAACCTAGCTTTTCTACTTGGGACCCCCTCGACCCTTGCCGAATGGTCAACTGATGATATAGAAGTGTTCTATTATGTTGGGGAATGCTACAGTTCAAGTCTCATATGATTTGGTTGAGCTAACAAGCTGCTATGGTCGCTTTTTGGTCGTAGGTCTTCGTGCACTGCTCGTATTCTAGGGTTTTTCCAGGGGTTTAGACTAGCTACCGGCCGTACAAAATGGATCATTGATAAGTATAGAACTTACGTCTCATGTCTCGTGTGAGACAGCGCTGAAAACAGGCAACTGTGGACTCCAGAAAATACGCGCGAAAAAGGTCGAAAAGCTCTCTCCAAAGGCAACAAGTGGAAATGAGGTGATTTTAGCCTACCTTGAGTATCTATACTCGGACTTCCCGAACCATTTTTCCCCAAATTCCCCTATTAGTCCTACTAGGCTGTAAAATCTATGTTAGACGCAAAAATTTCCCCAATCGGATTCCTGTAGCTCATTCTGCAAGAATTTTGCAAAAGTAGGTCTGGCTGCATAATTTAGGCTTCCCGCTTCCATCTGCCGATTTGATTGAAATTTTTTGTGCGTGTCTGCCTTGTATTTCTAATCATTAGCGTATCTTCTATTTTTCCATCTGAGCTTCGTTGCTATTTATTATTATTTTTTGACCTGTTTATTGAAAAAATCAAAGAAAATAACAAAATGCGCTAAATAAGAAAAGTGAAAATCCAATAATTAAGAAAATCCATTGAAAAACATAGCTTTATTGTTTTTTGTTGGATTTATCCATTTTTAAGTCTCAATATCAAGAAAAATGATAAAAATAAAAAAAAGGACTATTTTTTGATGATTTTATCAATTAAATTTCCCTGTTGATGATTTATAAAGGCATTATTAGGCAATTTTGCAAAAAATCACACCTTAACATCAGACTTTTTCCTCTCTCTTCAAAGATTTTCCTTAATTACTTAGTGCCCTTCCACCCCTACTAGATGGCGTACTCTGGGACGACTATGTGCATATTTTGAACAATGTGTTTATGCATAGCCTTGGTTGGCTCTACCGTGATTTGAAGATCAATGCAGTTTAAACCATTATGCTATGCAAGAGTTGGGTCTTGAGTAATTAAGTCAAGGGTTTCTGATCTCGAGGCTTTCTGATGCTGTCTTTCAAAGAGAAAATCTTGTAGCTTGTATGTTCTCTGCTTGATTGTACCATCAGGATGCTTTAGCACGCTGATTGCTTGAGATGTTGGTATCACTTTTGATTGTTGTTCAGCTTTTTGCCGCCATTGATATCCTGGTTTGTCTTGGTTAGAATGGTGTGGTTGAGTTTTCTGAGATTTAACTCTCCATTGTTTGATATGTTTTACAGTTTGCAGCAAGAATAAGTGCTCCTTTTTCTTCCAAATCCATTTTGTGTTACGTTCCTTGCTCGGAGATGCTCGTCTCTGTGCTGTGATCTTTGGAACCGTCCTTGGTATTGTCAATGATGTTTTGGGCACCTAGATTTGAATCGATTTGTCTTTAAGCTGTGCTTTTGGTACCCAAATTTACCTAGCTCCTTGCATGCTACTTGAAGCATTTACTTGTCGATAGGATGGAGAAGATTGATTGCCTTGCTGTTTGCTCTGTCGATTCCTTCCTTTCCACTCCTTCTTGCTTGGTGCAATTGAAACAATGAGTTGTCCGCCTTTAGGTGATAGATTGAGCTGATTTGTATCCCAATCTGGTACTTTCTTGTACGTCCGCATCCATGAGATTCCAAGAATCATTGTCTCATTCATGTATTCATCAGGTGAACATACAAACTGATGAGGACATGAACATCCATGTACTATCACATTTCACTTTACTACTCCCAATGTTGGTGTTTGGTTTTTGTTGCATCCTTTAAGAGTCGCTATTCATGCTATCAAAGACTGACTTGTTGCTTTCTTGTACGTGGAATAACTGACTGCATTTACTCGAGCTCCTGTATCGATCAATGCATCTGTGCTATGATTGTTGATTTTTACTTTGATGCAAAGGTCCATTCCATCTAACCATTCATCATCTATTGACATTGCATCTTTCTACAATTCCCATTGTCGGTCATCTATCTCCAGAGTGTTGATGGGAATAGGTATTTGTTGATTCTTGAGAGCATCTTTCCTTTTAAGTACTCAAAGCCGAGCTTCTTATTGGGCTTCATCAATAACCTGCTATCATTTTATCTTTCTTTGCTTCGCTACATGCATCCTTTCTAGCAATTCATTGGTTAGTGGCAAATTGTACTTCTTTAATCGACATCTGCTAATCCAATTAGACATCGGTTCACCATCTAGGGTGGATAACTTAACTGATCCACTTGGAGATACATCTTCAATGATAAATGGTCCATTTTCTTTTTTTTTTAAACTTGAGAATGTGTTGCTTAAGGGAATAGATTAAAACTAAGTTCCCTTTTTTGAAGATTTTTGTAATTAGATGGGAATCAAAAAACTGTTTTTGTTTCTGCTTTTGTGCATAGATGTGAGCTACAACAATGAGCCTTTGCTCATCTAGTTTTTTAAATCTTCAAGTCTATCTGACAATGCATGTCCAATCCACTCAAGATCCTTAGCTACCCTTAGTGTCGGCAATAGAAACTCTATTGGTAGTATGGCATCAAGACCATAAACAAGGTTAAAGGGTATAGCATTTAAAGTTGTTTTGAACGAAACTCGATAAGCCCATAGAGCAGCATGGAGATTCATTTCTCAGTCTCTCCTTCCTGAACTAACCGCTTGAGTCAATACCGAGCTAATAATTTTATTCGTATGCTCAGCTTGTCCATTTGCTTGTGGGTGATAGGGGGCTGATTTGTTATGGATGACTATAAATTCATTAAGCAGATACTCAATTACCTCATTGAGGAAATGAGTTTCCCTATCACTGACAATTTCTATTGGCAGTCCATATCTTGTGAACACTTACTCATATAAAAATGCGACGGTGGTTCTGGCATCATTCTTTTGAGTTGCCTTAGCCTCGGCCCACCTGGTCAAATAGTCCGTAGCTACAATGATATATTGAGCTTGGGTTCTATAAGCAGGTGGCTGTATTGGCCCAACAAAGTCTATACCCCATTTTTCGAAAGCTCTAGCCTCCATCATTGGTCTTAAGGGCATGCTATCTACACGTGTTGGCATTTTTGCTCGTTGACAAGCATCACACCTTCGAAGGTATTCCCTGCCATCTGCAAAAAGTGTTGGCCACCATATGCCTGCCATTAAGATTTCTCTTGCAGTGGTTTCGCTAGAAAAGTGACCTCCAGCTAATCCAGCATGTGCTTGTTCTATAATTGGAATATACTCGTCTTCATTTGCACAAAGACGTAGATGTTGGTCCTTACCTCTCGATACAATTGGTTTCCTATAAGAGCATAATCTCTTGCTTCAATTTCAATTGCTCTTTGACGACGTTTACTCATATCCTCAGGAAATGTTCGGCTTGATAAGTAAGTAACTAGATAGTTACTCCACTTAGGAACAAGCGACATTTGGAATCATGTTACATGAGGTATGGGTGTTTGTTTTTGACATTGAGGACAATTTTTCGCAAAAGAATGAACATCACTCCTCATAGTTGGCCAAAATACTCCAAGTCTCAAGATCCTTTGCATAGTTTGGTCTGCTGCAAAGTGAAGTCCTACTATGGTAATATGTGCTTGACTTAGGTATTGGGTTTTCTCTTCAGGCTTAATGCATAAGAGCAATATTCCTTCTCGATTTCTTTTGTATAGCCTCCCAGCTAGTAATTGATACATAGCCAATTGCTCAATTAATCTGATTATAATAGGAAGTGGTATTTGCAAATCCACTTGAGCTATGGTCATCAATGATACCATGTTTTCCAATCATTGAGGTATCATTTCCACGGAGAACAAATAGGCATCTGGTAAATCATCGTCTACTCCTTTAGGTGGTTCTAAATAAATGATCTGCTCTTTGATGAGTAGTATCCTTTTTCACAACTACAACGAAATCAAATTCTAGAAGAATGATGAACCATCTCACTATTCTTCCTGTGCTGCATGGCTTGTTGACCAAGTATAATAAGGCTTGGTGGTCTACAAAGAACAAAAATTTGTTTGCTAATAGGTAATGAGTATAATTTTTTATGGCATAGATCATTCCTAGTCCTTCCCTTTCTGTGGTGGTTTAATTCTTTTCCACCATGTTCAACTGTCAGCTAGTATAAGAAATAGGAAAATCAATTTTCTCGTCTCCTGGTTGAGCTAGTATACACCCAATGGCAAAATTGGAAGCATCTACATGTATGTGGAATATCTTATTGCAATCTGGTGCTTTCAATATTGTAGTTGAAGTGAGAGTTGGCTTAAGATTCCTGAAGGATTCTTCACACTCATCAGTCCATTCAAAGTGTGTAATCAAGCTATACATGGGTTTTGAAATTATAGCATACATGTAAATGAAACGCCTGTAATATCCACAATGCGCCATGAAGGCTTGAACCCCCTTGAATATTGTTGGTCTAGGAAAATCAACAATAACATGAATTTTATCCATATTAGTAGCTATGCCATTTTTAGACACTATATGTCCAAGAAATTTTCCTTGTCTACCTATGAATGTGCACTTCTCAGGATTTAAGCAAATCCTATAAAGTCTACATTTTTCGAATACCTTTTTGAGGTGTTCAAAATGATCAACTCGGATTGATGAATGTTGTCGACCTGCAAATCAACTGCATCCGAAATCCCATTTTTCTTGTACTATTCACACTATGAGCTTAAATGTAATTAATTCTTCAGGCTCCAGATAATTTTCGGAACATATGTCATTGTAATTGCTATTCCACAACACCCCTGATAGGAAGTAGAATTCATTTTTGATGAGATGACACCTCCAAGGCTGAGGTATAAAAGCTAATCTTTTGTAAACCTAAGGGGGATTTTTATCATTTTTTGGGGCTGATCTGAACGTACAGAGACTGCGTATTGTGTGTGAGAGTGAGAGAGGTCTTCTTCCTTTACCCTTGCATGCTGTGACTACTACATTGTGAAAGTGACTACGCCATCGTGTTAGCAACGGTGAGAGCTACGCTTCGATGCCAAGCTTGAGCGGTTTTAGTCTCTTTGTGAAGAGCTCTTCCATGAGCTTCCGAGTGAGTTTTCCCTCTATCTGTGTGTCCTCTTTGTGATTGCTTTATTCATTGCGTTCACGGTGAGTAGAACTACACTTTAGGACTAAACATTTCCAGATTCGAAGACTTGTAAATTTCGGCCTGTCTTTATACGCGATTTCTGCACCATATGTTTACGGGTTGTGGATTAGGTTGGAAAATTCAGGGAAGTGTCCTTTAGGTATGTAGAGGAGGATCCTTGAGTTTCGTGGTGAATCGATAATGTTTGACCATGTTTCGGTGAACGGAAGTGTTGTAGGAAAGATTGCAGTTCAGTATGATTAGAGTGTTTTAGAATGATCTCCTTTGGTAGTGATTGTCTAGAGAAGGTCGAATAGTTGAGTGACAACCAGCTATTTGTTTCCATGCGCCTACGGATCAACTCCGTCCTAGGTTGACAACTTGTTGTTGGCTTGGTTCTCATTGTATTAGCGTCTGCGAGCAGTGTTTGTGCACGACAACATTGGCGCCATTGACGGGGACGAGAGCCCTAAGTAGGTGACCTTTGAATAATCCTACGAGGTAAAAGACCATTTGGTTTGCCAAATTTCCTTGTATCTTAGATAGGAACTAAAGATCAAAGAGAGGATCGAGCGAGTGTGTGTCTCGCCTGGGTCTTTCGTGATTGACAGTTAGTTAGTTTAGAATAGTTGTATCGGAGAGAAAAGGGCTTTCTAGTCTGTGTGTGGCAGTGAAGCGTTTTTCTACTCATTAATGCAAAACCCCACATGATGTGTAGGAGTAGCTTTAGGTAAGGGATCTGATTTTGATCTAGAGCTATTCAACGATTAGTTATTTGCTGAAGTGTTTCTTTGCATTCACGATCTCTGAAAAGTTGATTTTGAGGCTAAAAATGCAATAAACAGATTCTTGTTGACATTTTTTTTCATGACTGATTGCTGCTGTGCATATAAGAGGGCATTTGCAAGAGTTCTGTGAAGAAAACTTGAAAATTTGTGGACAGAGACTTTATACGCGTATAATGTCTCAAGGGGCATCTGGAGATAGAATTTGACAAATCTGACTGAACCAGGGTGTTCAAAAAGAGGGTTTTTCCTTAAGTACACTTTGAGACTAGGGTTTTGACCAGCCCTTAGTACCCAAAAGGCCAAAATACAAAGTGTCAAAAGCGGAAAAAAGAGAAAAACTTGTGATTCTAAGCAAATGAATATTCCCTAGTGTTCTAAGGCAGAAAAAAAAGTACCTAGCCAAAATTTGATTGCTTTTGAAATTCATATGGGCTAGAAAGTGCCAAAAAGGCAAGACTCATCTGCTAGGATAGACACCAGATTTGGGAACTGACATCATAGGGTTGTTCAGTATTGTAAAGTCAACTAAGGGAACAAGTTTGGTGTAATTCTGCCACAGTAGTCTTTATACGCGTATAAAGACTTGAGGCTAGATCTGGGCTCAGAAAGAGAAACTAATTGTTCCCCAGACATTTTTTCAACCTTGAAATCCCAAATATTTTGTCAAACAAGATTTGGACTTAACCAACGAGTCCAATTGCCAGTATAGGTGTGAAAAGCTGAGACTTACCCAATGAGTGCATAAACTTTGCATACAGTCATTGATTGAGGATTGATTGACTAGTTCTAACAACTGTGGATGGCTAATGTGAATGCTCACATTTTGATGAAGTTTCAGAGGCTAAATATTTTCTGAGAAAGCAGGAACTAGGGATTGCAACTATACAAGGGAGCAGGTCAAGGAAAAGACACGAACAACAGAACTTCTCAGATAAGAGGTTTGGTTTTAAAAAGGTTGTTTAGGAGTTAAGTTTGATGAATTTGAGATCAGGAAGACACATTCCAAGAGACCAAAAAGTAGCAAGAGACCAAGTTAGTTTAGTATCCACCGAGGAGAGTGTAAACCAGGCAAGGCTAGATCCACTAGCACCGATTATTGAGGAAGGTAGTGATACTGACACTTCGTCAGACAAATCTTTCTTCATGATGGGTAGTCAACAGCCAGGGGGTTTCACCTATGACGGACCAATGCCAGGAGGAAGCACCTCCCAAAATCCTTTGAATGATCCCAAACTCACGGTGATCTTCTTAGAAGGAACTAACTCTCGTGGAGCCCTAGTTTATTCTGATTATCGAGGGCGCAAGTGCATTTGTATCGAAGAGAGGCCGGCTCAGAGATTGGAGATAATTCGAGTCTACGATGATGGAGATAGATTCCGAGACGAAAAGGGGAACCACTATCTGATAGTCAGTAACCCTGAAGATTACAACAGATAAGGAGACAACATGGCGAAAGGGAAAATGGTTTCAGAAGCTCAAGAACCGCCACCAAACATTGATCGGCCCGTAGCTATTTTTATGTATGATAAGAAAACAACCAGGGTTCCAACTTATAACGAGAACGTGGGAATCTACAAGCATGAGAGTGAGGGTATAGTCTCTTACTTTTGCAACAAAGAACCATATGTAAACGAATTAAGCAAAGACAAGGTTCTTTACTTATTCTCTTATGAAACTTCTCTTATGAAACTGCTATGGAGAAGGGTATAGTTTTTGTTGATAGATACGGGCGAGAATACCAGCGTATTCTCCCAGAGGAGATAGAAAGGGCAACAGATCCAGGAGCATCAACATATGCCCCTAAGGAAGTGCCAAGAGTCACCTACACCCCGAGCAAGTCGACAAATCCCTTTTCTGATGAGTATGACACTACCTCACATTCGACACGGCCGCAGACATTCAACAACCAAAACCAATCGGAAAATCAGCCATCATTGCAGGCATGGCTTCGACACAGTGCAACAATGGAGCAAGACTGAAACCGAGATGGTTATCAAGCCGCACAAGGGCTAAGGGATTTGCAAGAATAACCACTCTATTCAAGGTATCAAGGAGAGAGTAAGCCAAGGACTCAAAGGTCAACAGAGCCTGGAGGGCCACACATAGAACGAGTTCGAAGAGATGAACCATCTCTGGTGAGAATCGTTAGAAATTACGGCTTAGGAGCACCACTGGGAGAGGAACTAGCCTATTACAGAAGATCTGAGGAGGTATATCAATTAGGACGAGGAGATCCAATGATGAGGTTTGTAGACCATCGGAGAATTAGGCCTTCTCAAGTCCAAAAATGGGTAAGCAAGAAATACACAGGAAGCAGAGATCTAAGAGATCATGTAGCAGCCTTTGTGCGTGTAATTAGAGCTGAAGAGGTGTTAGATTTCCCTACCCAATTTGCAGGATTTGGACTAACCCTAGAGGATGATGCTGCTACTTGGTTTGACTCTGTAGAGCGTAGAGACTTTGAGTCTATGGAGGAAGTGTTTGATGAGTTTATTGAGGAATTCTCACAAAGAGGGATAGCTCATAATACCATCTCACAAATCCATAAATTCAAACAGAAAGATGGGGAATCTGTACGAAAGGGAGCCTTAAGACTAAAAAGATATGTTAAGTTCTGTCCTGTTGAAGAACTGCCAACTCAGTCTAGACTCATGCTGATATTCATCCAAGGACTAAGGAATGCGGATCTCTAGAAAGACTTACATATGAAGAGGAGCACAACGTTAAATGAATTGACCAAGGAGGCTCTTTACCTTGTGGACAATTGTGCGGTCTACAAAGAGGGGGAGTTCAAGGACCTTGATGATGATTCATCTTCACAACAGAGTGGAAGCAAGTCTTCTAAGACAACATCGAAGGGAGAAATGGCTGAAAACCAAGAGCTGCTTGTAGATGAAGTGCTAAAAAAGATTAACTTGTACACTAAACCCCAGGCGAAACAGCCCAAGTGGTGTGCTATTGAACAAAAATGGACAAACCATGGGACAGAGGAATGTTATTATAACAAGGGGTATGTGAGAGAGAGACCTTACGCCCCCCAAGCTCTGGTAGCTTCTCCTCAAGTTCCACCGATGCCTAGGTATCAAGCAGGAAACCTACCAGGACCTGTAGGTGTAGAAAGACCACAACCGGTGTTGGGACAACAACCACCCCTACCAGGTTTACGACCAGTCGCGGCATAAGGTACACACCAACAGTAGAAGAGTCATAAGAGAAGGCTTTGGTGCCTATGCATGCATATTACGAGGAACCGAGTGGATATTTAGCAAATCCTGTCTATTATCCACCTAAAGAACCTAAAATGCCAGAACCTTGGAGCATGATTGGAAGTACGGGACCACCAACAGCTGCACAGGCTGTAGGAGAGGGAAGATATAGTTTGGATGAACGAACATTGATGTTCATAGCCAATGGGGGCATGGGTGGACAGAGACATGCTTACCAACAAAGAGGGGCACAAGGAGCACCTCAACAGCCCAAGGGACCTTGCTACAAGTGTGGCGGAGACCATTGGCTGAGATACTGTCCTCATGATGAAATCATCAGAGTCAACGCATATTGCACCGAATGTGGCATTACTCATTTGATTCCAGATTGACCTAAAAACCCGAACAAAGGAGCAAAAACCACCTTGAACTTACTAGAAACAGTACCTTCCAGTGGGGGGTCAGAAAATGAAACGGTAATACCCATTCAGGTAGTTACAAGGGCACAAGATCAGAAAAGGACAGACGAACCCATAGTTGAAGAGCCAAAAACCGATGCCCTTAGTTCAAAAACAAAAAATCAACGAAGAACTTGGAAAGCTAGAAGGCTCGTAGGAAAGCTAGGAAGGAACGAGAGCAAACTGCCCTAGCGGAGGAGCTGAAGCACACAAAGGAGAGGTTGGAGCGATTAGAGGATCTAACTAGTTTAAGCTCACACACTGCGGCAGCCATAGAGCCGAAGGAATTAAAGGAACCACAGGATCAGGAGTATTTGTACTGGCAGACAAGGTAAATGAGCAGTTGGATGCGTTTCTAAAAGCTTATGAAGCTAGACTCAAAATAAACCAAACCCACGAGCAAAGGTGGATCACTTATTCATATGCTGAAATAGAAAAACAAAGGTTGGAATGTGTAAAAGGATGATTGAAACAACTCAATCATTGATGGAAGACCCGCTAGGTAAACCTGCAAATTGGCATGAAGTACCAGCTCCAACCCCTATCCAACCAACTTTAGAAGAACAAACAAGGGAAAGACTCACTAGAGCTTATGAGTCAAGAGAAGAGCCTATCATAGTGCCAAATACAACAGATGAGGCAAGTGACGGGTTCCAGCCTAAAACATTGGCAAAAATGGGTAAGGATTGTAATGGTCTAGACGATCTGTGGAAGCAAATCCATGAGGCTAACGAAGCTAACAGGATAAGTAACCACATGAACAACACGGAAAAAGTAAAGAATGTAAGCTTACCTCCTATTGAAGAATTTGAGGCAAGGTCACAAATGAACTTTCATATACATTCACAAGGGGGAGACCAAGGATCAATGAGCTCAGGACACAGCCAACCTGACTCGTTAAAAACTCTACCCTCCTACCTCGGGGAATATGAAGCTAAGTCAGAGGTGAGAGCAATCCCATCTCAAAGACTTTCTTCCAACAGAGTGATGGATTCGCAAGGGTTGATTGAGTTATTTTCCACCCCTGTGACATGCACAATCACATTAGCTGAACTCCTAAGATTACGACCAAATATGTGGACTACCGTAGGAAAATGCCTAGAAAATTTTGGAGTGAAAGACCCCACATCGAAGCTTCAAGAAGGGATCAGAGATTTGGACAAGCCTCAACTAAACACCAGGCCAGTACCATTAAACAAGGTTGGAGAGTATTGCGAGGGAGAAGATGGAAACACCACGCTACCAGTAGAATTCCAAGGAGTAGTTTCCAAAGCTATTCTTGACAGTGGAGCGGGAGTTGCTATCGCCACCAAGGAAATCTGGAAAAAATGGGGAAAACCAGCTTTAAGAGCTACCAGAATGAAATTGCAATTGGCAGACGGGTTCATGGAGAAGCCTTTAGGACTCTTAGAAAAAGTGATTGTCACTTCGTGCGGGATCGAGTATGAGCATACATTTGCAATAGTTGATTTCGACAAAAAGAACAATTATGAGATCATATTGGGACGACCATTCATGCGACAATTGAAAATGGTACAAGATTGGGGTTATGACCATATATACCTCAAACATGGCGAGACAACAACTAAAATACACCTGAAAGACCATAGTTACAAGGATGTAAACCAAACACCTGTGGAAGAGTTTGATTCAGCTACAGTGGCAGGATCGGAACTCCCAGCATGGTTAGGGCAACAAAAGGAGATATGGATGTGTGGAGCTTCACATTGTGGAAGCTTAAGAAAGGAGGAATGTGTCTTAGAAAGAGCGATTGAGAACAAGGAGTATATTTCGGAACCTTTCCATGAAGATGCCTTGGAACCTCTAGAATGGGAACACATACTAGAAACATTGGATGTCTGTACCATTACAGATAGTCCAACGATAAAATTGTGCGATAAGGATGGCTATGATGTGCTACCCTACTACATGGTAAACTTTAGACCAGGAGAAGAGGAGATGATAGAACCACCCGGAGAAGAAGAGTTTTATAACTCCTCTGAGCATCTGGAAGTAAACAATGATGCAAATAATGAATATTCAGGAAACTCAAGTGAGCGTGGGGAGGAAACAGATAATATCAAGTTTTATGATTTTGCTAATCGGCACCCTAGATGCCAGGAACGCTATAGGAGGAAATGAGTAGGAAATAAAGCAAGAGAAAACCTGATGCCCAGGATAAAAGGTAAAACTTACTATTTGATGCTTGTAAAGCAGACGATTGTGTAAAAGATCAAATATTAGGAAGATTCTCAAAAGAACGAAGGGAAAGAACTCGAGAGGATTTAAAAGAGGTACGAAAAGCTAAAACACAAACAAAATCACAAAAATCTCAAAAATAAAAAAAAGAAACAACAAAAGACCAAGAGTGGACCAAATTGGAGCGTAAACAGAAATACCAAGAACTGAAACGGTCTTTACGTGAGGAATGGACTAGTGAGGAAGATAGTGATGGAAAAGGGGAGTCAAAAAAGGGAAACATGAATGTACCATCACACTATCGTAAATTTACCATCCAGGACAGAAAAATCATTATGACACCACCAGTCAGGGAAAGAACAAACCAAGAATCTTACGATGGGCCTAAAAATGCAAAAAGGATAGACCTCGCAGAAACAGGCGAAAAGCCTCAGCCGGTCTATATAGCAAACGATTTAGGGCCTGAAGAAGAGGAACGGCTAACACAACTTCTCAAGAAATATAAAGATGTGTTTGCATGGTCCTATAAAGACCTCAAAGGAGTTGATCCATCGATGTGCCAACATACAATTCCTTTGAAATCGGATGCCAAATCGGAAGCTGAATTCATCTATGAGATCGAAAATACAGATTGGGTGTGGTAGTCCCCAAAAAGAATGGAAAACTGCGAGTATGTGTAAACCTCAAAAAGGTAAATGTAGCCACCATAAGGGATAATTATCCCTTGCCAATCACGGAGCATGTACTTGAGCGGGTGGCCGGGAAACGGGATTATTCCTTCCTGGATGGGTTTTCAGGATACAACCAACTGGCAATTGCAGGGGAGGATCAACACAAAACAGCTTTTGCCATCGAATGGGGAATTTATGCGTATCGAGTTATGCCGTTTGTCTTAACTAATGCCCCAGCTACGTTCCAAAGGTTAATGACGCACGCATTCAAAGAATACCTGAGAATATTCTTAGAAATATACATGGATGATCTTTGTGTACACTCTCTTCTACGAGAGGAACATATTGACCATTTGCAGAAGGTCTTTGAAAAATGCAAGAAATATCAAATCTGTCTTAACCCGGAAAAGTGCATATTAATGGTTAAACAAGGCCGCATCTTAGGACACATTGTCTCAAGAAATGGCATAACCATTGACTTAGACAAAGTCAAAGTCATTGTAGACCTACCAAGGCCTACTAATGCAAAACAAATACAATCCTTCATGGGACACTGCGGATATTATCGAAGACTCATATACATATATGTATGCAGTCATTGCACAACCTCTATATTGTTTGCTAGTCAATTTCGATTGGACCGAGGAGTGTGAAACTTCATTCCAAAAGCTGAAGGAAAACCTTATATCAGCACCTGTACTTAAGGCACCAGATTGGGAAAATATTTTCCATGTTCACGTTGATGCTTCTGCATATGCAATCGGGAGTATTCTGGCTCAACCAGGAGATGGAACAATGGATTTCCCAGTTTGTTATGCGAGCCGACAGCTAAACAGTGCAGAAAAGAACTATACGACCACTGAAAGAGAGGGATTAGGAATGATATACGCTGTAAAGAAATTTCGGCATTATCTCCTTGCAAACAAATTTGTGTTCTTCACAGATCACCAGGCTCTTTTGTATCTGGTTAATAAACCATGCAATAAGGGGAGAATTGTACGATGGTTTATTATATTGCTGGAGTTTGATTTAACAGTAGTAGTAAAGAAAGAAAAAACACATCTACGAGCGGATCATCTTTCAAGACTACAAAACGGAGAAGCTCCTGAAGGAGTCGATGATGACATACCTGACGCCTATCTTTTCAATATTGAAATGATACCTAAATGGTCTCAGGAAATTGTTAGCATTCTTTCCTTTGGAGGTAGGTTTGATAATGCGAAATACAGATCCAAACAACAAACAATTCGACAAACAAAAAACTTCCAGTTGATTGCAGGACGGCTGTATCATCTAGGATCGGACCAAATCCTACGATTATGTATAAATCCGGAAGAATTCGAGTGCTACCTTGAAGAAGCACATGTCCAGGATTGTGCATTTCATTGTTCAACAATGAAAACACACCAGAGACTGAAACAGTTATGGGTATATTGGCCAACTATGTATGCGGACACACATTCTTATGTTACCAATTGTACTATATGTAGTGCTAAACGACCAGTAGATCACGCGACATTGTTTCAGGTAAACATTGCACCTGCATGGAGTCAATATATCATTGATTTCCTAACCACCAAGACGTTTTTTGAGAACATCACAAGAGCACGAAAAAGGGCTATAGAGCTGGAAGCTCGTGACTTTCAATTGATTGAAAATCAGCTCTATAAACGAGGAAAAGACAATCAACTTAGAATCTGTGCAAGTGAAAGTGAATACCTGTTGATTCTAGAACACGCACATGGCGGGATAAGTGGTGGCCATTTTTCAGGCGATAGGATGGCAAAAATCGTCTTAACCGCAGGGATATGGTGGCCGACATTGCACATGGATGCAGAGAAATGTGTCAAGCATTGTGACACATGTCAGCGCACTAAAGTGCCAATAAAAAGAGATGAGATGCCATTACGACCAATGATGGGAGCACGGGCATTTGCAAAATGGGAAATTGACTTTGTAGGACCTATTTCACCTCCTGCTTATTGTACCCATACCTAATATATCATTGTTGCTACGGACTATCTCACAAAATGGGCTGAAGCAAAAGCTACACAAAAAGCTGGTGCAAGGACTACTGCACAATTTTTGTACGAGAATGTCTTCGTAAGATACGGATTACCAATAGAAATTGTCAGTGATCGTGGGACACATTTTCTTAATGAAGTCATTGAATATCTACTAGAGGAATTCATGGTCATATATAGGAAATCTGCTCCATACCATCCACAGGTAAAT
The DNA here is from genome assembly GCF_014529385.1 of Adiantum capillus-veneris. Lineage (NCBI taxonomy): Eukaryota > Viridiplantae > Streptophyta > Polypodiopsida > Polypodiales > Pteridaceae > Adiantum > Adiantum capillus-veneris. The sequence continues at coordinate 134,793,908 of NC_140937.1, read as the reverse complement.
GGACAAGCTGAGGCTACAAATAGAACACTATGCATGGTTCTTACCAAAGTAGTGTCAGAGTCAAGAATAGATTGGGATCAGCAGCTACACTCAACACTATGGGCATACAGGGTAGCTTACAAAACATCGATAGGAATGACACCGTACAACATGGTGTTTGGCCTAAATGCTATACTACCCATAGAATTTTTAATTCCAACTCTACGAGTAGCGAAACGCTTAGAATGGATAGGGCATGAGCTCTCTTCAAGAATAGATGATCTTGAAAAGCTAGGTGAACTCCGCTTGAGAGCAGTAGCTTCAATCTATGCTAAAAAGAGAAGACAGAAAGAGTTTTTTGACAAGCATGTGCGCACTAAAGAGTTCAAAATAGGTGACTATGTACTTGTTTATACTTTGAAGCAACATGCCAAAAAACTTAAAAAGCGAGGGATGGGATCCTTTGTGATTAGCTATCACAAAGTGGAGCTGTCAAGCTTGCTACATTAGCAGGTGAAGAAATGTCGAACTAGATTAGTGGATGTCGACTGAAGAAATATCATCTACCACTCACACAAGAGATGCTCCAAAAAATCCATCACGGAAAACAGCGAATGAATGAAAAACAGAGAATACGAGAAGAAGCTCAAGCAGAAGCAAAGGAATCCATTGCAAAACGAAGACTTCTGCGACAACAAAAACAAGGTGAAGCACCATTGCGAATCAATGCCATTCCACTTACAAAGCTGGATGAAGACACAGTGGAGCCCATAATTGCAGTCAAAGTAGGGAGCAATCAAGTTGAATCGACGGCATTAATTGATTTAGGATCTCAAGACAATCTGATTTCTTACAAATTATATATCCAACTACAGCTTGAAGAAAAACTTCACCCTACTCCTCAAGTGCTGGAAAGTATTACATCACACTCGTTGACAACAATGGGCTGCATTATATTGCATGTACAAGTACACCAATATATTTACCCCCACAAGTTTTATTGGTCGAGGATGAGAGCACACAACACCAAATGTTGTTGGGACAACCTTGGCAAAAGGAGTACAATGTGCAGATAGATTGGAATGCGAATGCAGTCGAAATTCAGCATGCACAAGAACAACAGGTAACAGCCTTTGCTCAACAATACAGGAATAATCCGCTGCAAGCAACGCAAACACAGAAAAAAGAGCCAAAAGCAAGAATGCCACCAAAGAACAACATGGTACCCATGTGTTGGAGCCCCATTGGTCCAACTGTTGTAATGAGCCCATCTTGTAAAGCATATCAAATTCCCATTTTATGTCAAAGACGTCTTATCATTTTGATCCATTCGTCTGGGTTATGTAAAGATTAATCAGTTATTCAGGACTCAGATTTGTTCCCACTTTGTAATAATGAGTAAGAGAACCCCATGTACATTTTTGAGCTAAGGTGACTAAAGTATAAAAGTCACCTTAGAACCATTTTTGAATAACATTTGAATATTAATCCTGTGTCGTACGAGTCTGAGAGAGGGAGAGAGAGAGTGAGTGTGTCTTATCCTCTTCGCTACGCGCTTCTCCCTCACCGGATTCACGACGTGATCACACCATCGCGGTAGTCTCTCCGAGAGCTACGCGCCCACGCTACGCATTCATCGTTTCGAGTTGATCGCGAGCGATTCTTCCTCGAGCTTGTTTTGCTTGTAAGTAGCACAAACGGTGTCTGTTTTCAATAATCAAGTGCTTTATGGAATGAGAAAGAGATTAGCTACACATAGATACTCATAAACTTAAGTTTCACCCACTTTTGGATTATGACCTGTTAGTCTATCGCGACTGTATTCGAGATAACTAGGGTTCAAATCTGGTGAGATTAGACTTATAGGTAAGTATATCCTAGTGAGAGGATGGTGCCTAGTAAGTTTGATGCGATTCCGAGTTCATTGGACGTGTAAACTGTGTTGTGAGCGTTTAGGGATAGAGTGGGCTGCATTCTACCAGGGTTAGTGATTGATGCATCATAAAAGTGCGTATGTGTAGATTGGTCTTAGCCTGACAAGCTAACGAGATTACCTACGTGCACCTACGGGTTAGTCGTGTCATCGGATGATAAGTATGTTGTCTGTGTCGTGCTTGTGAGTATGAACAGGGGAGTAGTTTTGCCCTAAAACACCATGGCAAAAAAACAGGGATAGACCAAGGAAATTGTTGCTGGGGAACTTTTCTTTCAAATTTTCCATAGGGAGAGTTTTATCAGGGCCTAAATAGAAGACACACCAAAATTCAAGGCATTTAGAACACTGAAGGTCAATCTGAGGGACAGATAGAGAATCAAGATCTGACTGAAATACTAAAATGGGACCAAAACCCAACCCAAGTGTATAGAGGGTATCTGGAACTTAAGGGTAAAGTCACAATTTTGAATTGACTTGTGCTGAGCAAATTGTCAGTCTATCATGATAGACTAAGAAAGTAGTGAATTATACACTTTTTGCAATTTGTGACTATACTGCTAGGACATACTCTCTATATAGATCCTAGCCATCATTTCATATTTGAAATTGGGCCACCAGAAGACTGACTAAGGGGTTGCTGTATATACTTGAAAGATTTTTGGTAATTCAAGGAAAACCCTTATGAACTAACTAACCATCCTTGTGTAGATCCCAAAAGGAGATCAGCACAAAGCCATACAGGAAGAAGGAGTCCAGGTAAGCTTTAAGTTTGCAACCAAAATTTCATTCTTATGTATTTAAGGTCAGGAGCCTTTGTTAAGTCGGGAGCTAAAAGTGTCAAAAGTCAAATTAGCACCACGTCCACCGAAGAGAGTGTAACTCAGACGAGGCTAGACCCATTAGCACCAATCATTGAAGAGGATAGTGATACTGACACTTCATCAGAAAAGTCCTTCTTCATGACGGGGAGTCAATAGCCAGGAGGTTTCAATGGTGAAGGACTAATGCCAGGGGGGATCACCTCCCTACATCCTTTAAACGGAGCCCAGTTCACTATAATCTTCTTGGAAGGAACTAACTCGAGGGGAGCCTTAGTTTATTCTGACTATCGAGGACACAAGTGTATTTGTATTGAAGAAAGATCGGCTCAGAGACTAGAGATAATTCGAGTCTATGATGATGGTGACAGATTCCGAGACGAAAAGGGGAACCACTATCTGATAGTGAGTAACCCTGAGGATTACAACAGATATGGGGATAACGTGGAAAAAGGGAAAATGGTTTCAGAAACCCAAAAACCGCCTCCTAACATCGATCGACCTGGACCGCTTTTTATGTATGATAAGAAAACAACTAGGGTCCCAACCTATAATGAGAATGTATGGATTTACAACCATGAAAGCGAGGGAATAGTGTCTTACTTTCGATGCAAGGAACCCTACCCAAATGGATTAAGCAAAGACAAGGTTATTTACTTATTTTCTTATGAAACTGCTATGGGGAAGGATATTGTTTTTGTTGACAGATACGGGCGAGAATACAAACGTATTCTCCTAGAAGAGGTTGAAAGGGCAACAGTTCCGGGAGCATCAACCTATGGCCCCGACGAAGTACCAAGAGCCACCTACACCCCTAGCAAGTCGACTAATCCCTTTTCAGAAGAGTATGACGCTACCTCACATTCTACCCGACCACCGACGTCCAACTACCAGGACCAACCAGCTACTCAACCATCATTGCAGGCATGGCTTCGACAGAGTGCTACATTAGAACAAGACCGAACTCGAGAGGGTTATCAAACTGCACGAGGATTAAGGGATCTACAAGAACCACCACTCTATGCACAGTATCAAGGAGAGAGTAAGCCAAAGACTCAGGGGTCAACTGAGCTTGGAAGAACACCCCGAGAACGAGTTCGGAGAGATGAACCATCTCTCACGAGAACTGTTAGAAATTATGGATTAGGAGCACCATTGGGAGAGGAACTTGGCCACTACAGAAGACCAGAGGAGGTATATCGGCTAGGACGGGGAGATCCCATGATGAGATTTGTAGACCATCGTAGAATTAGATCTTCTCAAGTGAAAAAATGGGTAAACAAGAAATATACGGGAAGCAAGGATCCGAGAGATCATGTAGCAGCCTTTGTGCGCGTAATTAGATCTGAATAGGTGTTAGACTTTCCTACCCAATTTGCAAGATTTGGTTTAACCTTAGAGGATGATGCTGCTACATGGTTTGACTCGGTGGAGCGAAGAGACTTTGAGTCTATGGAGGAAGTGTTTGACGAGTTTATCGAGGAATTCTCACAAAGGGGGATAGCTCATAATATAGTCTCGCAAATCCATAAATTCAAACAGAAAGATGGAGAGTCTGTGCGAAAGGCGGCCCTCCGATTAAAAAGATATGTTAAGTTCTGCCCTGTGGAAGAACTGCCAACTCTGTCCAGACTTATGCTTATATTTATCCAAGGACTAAGGAATGCATATCTTCAAAAGGACTTACATATGAAAAGGAGCACTACATTGAATGATTTAACCAAGGAAGCTCTATACCTTGTGGACAATTGTGCAGTCTACAAAGAGGGTGAGTTCAAGGATCTTGATGGTGATTCTTCCTCGCAACAAAGCGGAAGCAAGTCTGCTAAGACAACACTGAAAGGAGAAGTAGCAGTAAGCCAAGAGCAGCTTGTAGAGGAGGTGCTTAAAAAGATTAACTTGTATTCCAAACCACAAGCTAAACAACCAACATGGTGTGCGATTGAACAAAAATGGACAAACCATAGGACAGAGGAGTGTTATTATAACAAGGGATAAACCTCAAATCCCATAGATGCCTAGATCTCAGACTGGCAATCTACGAGGACCTGGAGGTGCAGAAAGACTACAACCAGTGTTGGGACAACAACCACCCTACCAGGATTACGACCAGTCGGCATAAGATACACACCCACAGTAATTGAGTCGGATGAGAAGGCTTTGGTACCTATGCATGCATACTACGACGAGCCCAATGGATATGTAGAAAAATCTATCTATTATCCACCAAACAAACCCTCTACACCAGAACCATGGAGCATGATAGGAAATACAGGACCACCAACTGCTGCACAGGCAGCAAGGGAAGGACGATATAGCCTGGATGAAAGAACACTGCTGTTCATAGCCAACGGAGGCATGAGCGGGCAAAGAATTGCACACCAACAAAGAGGAGCTCCAGGAGCACCTCAACAACCTAAAGGACCATGCTACAAGTGTGGTGGAGACCATTGGCTGAGGGACTGCCCTCATGACGAAATCATTAGGGTCAACACATATTGCACGGAGTGTGGAATTACTCACTTGATCCCTGATTGCCCTAAAAACCCGAGCAAAGGAGCAAAAACTACCTTGAATATACTGGGAGCGCTACCTTCCAGTGGAGGGTCAGAAAACGAAACTCCGATTCCTGTTAAGGTCTTGAAGAGAGCCCAAGCAGGGAAAAATGACAATCATCCCAAGAGTAACAATGAAAATCAAGAAGAAATCAAGACTGACAAGTCTAGCGTCAGTCGTGATAATCCTTGGAAAGAACGAAGAGAAAAAATGAAAGCTAGAGGTGAGCGAAAACAAAAAGATGTAGAAGCTGAGCTAACGATAGCTCGAGAGCAACTTAAACAGCAAAGAGAGTCCGACTCTCTAAAATCAACGGAAGGACCAAGAAGTGCAAGCTCAGGAGGGTCGGTATTGGTAGATAAGATGAATGAACCCTTCGATGCAATCTTGCAAGCATGCGAAGCAAGATTGAAGAACAGACAGACTCTAGAGCAAAGATGGATGACATATCCATATCTAGAGATAGAAAAACAGAGACTAGAGATGTGCAAACAGCTGATTGAAAATGCACAAGCTTTACTGGAGCCTCCACCTATGGAAGCAGAAGATAGAGTAATCAAACCACCAAACAATGAAACACCTCACAAAACCGAACAAAGGATACCCGACAAGATAGAAAACATTAAATCCTTGCCGGATGTAGAGGATGCAAAAGACGTACCTAATAGCATTGATGAATCACTGAAAGATTTTCCACCAATTCCCCTATTGTGGAAGAAAATTGGCCTGAAGAGCTATGGGAAACGGTGCGAAAAGCTCAAGAAAAATATGAGACAAAAACAGTCGAGTCAGCGCCTTTCTCGGAGCTGAACTTGAATAAGCCCCCATCGGATTTAGACGTTAAATCATTTCAAGGGGATAATGGTTCAGTTGCATCCGAAGATAGCAGACCACAATCACTCAGAACTTTTCCATCATATATGGGGGACTATGAGGCAAGGTCAGAAATTCGAAGAGTACCTTCTCAAAGAATAGGCGGGTCAAATCAATTGGACACTAAAATCCTCACAGACTTGTTGACCACTCCGGTCAAGTGTACAATCACATTGGCAGAATTGTTAAAAATTAGGCCAAGCATGTGGACGGAAGTGGGCAAATGTCTTGAAAAATTTGGCATAAGGATGCCTCTTAAGTTCTTCGAAACCGAGCTTAATGACATAGAACCGAAGAAAGTCCACACTAGACCAGTGCCACTCAACAAGGTAGGAGAGTATTGTGAAGGTGAAGACGGCAACACAACCCTACCAGTTGAGTATAACGGCATAGAGACTAAGGCAATACTTGATAGTGGAGCTGGCATTGCCATTGCGACCAAAATGCTATGGGAAAAATGGGGAAAACCAGCAATACGAACAACTAGAATGAAATTGCAACTGGCGGATGGGCACATAGAAAGGCCTATAGGATTGCTTGAGGCAATTGTGGTATCTTCCTGTGGCATATAGTACGAACATACCTTTGCCATAGTAGATTTCGGCAAGAAGAACAACTATGAAATTATCCTTGGTAGGCCGTTCATGAGGCAACTCAAAATGGTGCAGGACTGGGGGTATGATTATTTGTATCTAAGACATGCTGAACTACTACACGCGTAAACATGAAAAATCATAGCTACCATGATGTCACGAGAACCCCTGTGGAAGAATTTTACTCAGCCACCATTAGTGGATCAGAAGTCCCAGCGTGGCTTTGTAAGAAAAAGGTGATATGGATGTGCGGGGCATCTCAATGTAGTGAATTTGACAACAATGAAAGGACACTAGAGAGGTTCTTGGAAGACGATGCCTATATACGAGAACCTTTTCGTGAAGAGAAGCTCGAACCCCTAGAATGGTCTCAAATTTTGGCTACATTGGATGTATGCGTCAATGAAGTCACTCCCACCAAATTTTGTGATGAGAATGGCTACGGTATCATACCATACTACATGTTGAGCAAAATTGTGGAGGAGGATGAGAACGATGGAGATACTGAGAATATAAGGACCAATAAAACAGAAATGAAACTTGAGATTAAGATAGTGGGCTATGTGGACATCCCCACTAAAGAAATCAAGCAGGAGGGAGAAGAATTTTATGATTCTTCTGATCAAAGTGAAAACAAGGATAACGCGGATGATGAGAAGTCGGAAAATACGGAGGAAGACGACAATCGAGATCAAGACAATGATGTCTTCTACAATTTCCCAAACCAAAGTGAGAGACGCCAAAAAAGATACAAGAGTAAATGGCACCATATCAGTCCACCAACCAGGCTGAGACCCATGCCGGAGTTTAAAGGTAAGACACATTTCCTTATGAACATTCATGCCGTTGATTGTGCTAAGGATAAAGTGTCAGGAAGATTTCTTAATTTTGTTGACTCAGGATTTAAATCCAGACTGTTGAAACCTAAGAAAACCAGCAAACCAAAAAAAAGAGTTGCAACAGAAAAACTGAATGTCTGTGGTAGCCCAATTATGACGAAAATTGAAAGGAAAACGAGATACAATGAGTTGAAACAAAAAATTAAAAATGTATGGACAACTGAAATGGAAAGTAGTGATGGAACAAACGAGAGTGATGGGAGTAAAAAGATAGATGTACCTCCTCACTATTGTAAGTACACCATTCAGGAAAGAAGATTGGTGGTTCAGCAACCAATGAAGGAGCCTAAATCAAACGAGTCCTACGATGGGCCAGAGAATGCCAAGAAAATAGACTTAGCAGAGCCAGGAGAAAATCCGCGACCTGCTTACATTGCCACAGATCTAAGTCGAGAAGAAGAGGACTTATTGATCAAAACACTTAAGAAATTTCGAGATGTATTTGCATGGTCGTACAAAGATTTGAAGGGAGTGGATCCTAACATTTGTGAACATTCAATCCCTCTGAAGTCTGATGCAAAGCCAAGCAAACAACGTCCACACACGTACAATGAGACATTCGCCAAAAGGATAAAAGAGGAGATAGACAAACTTATGGAGGCTGAATTTATTTATGAGATAGAGCACACGGACTGGGTGTCCCCGATAGTGGTGGTACCCAAGAAAAGCGGGAAATTACGAGTGTGTGTAAATCTCAAGAAGGTAAACGCAGCCACGATAAGAGACAACTACCCTCTTCCTATCACTGAACACGTCCTGGAACGAGTGGCAGGCAAGCAAGCCTATAGCTTTATGGACGGATTCTCTGGTTATAACCAATTGGGGATCAAACTAGAAGATCAATACAAAACAGCATTTGCAACAGAATGGGGCATATATGCGTTTAGGGTAATGCCATTTGGCTTGACCAATGCTCCAGCCACATTTCAGAGATTAATGACACACGCTTTTAAAGAATACTTGCGAAAATTCTTGGATATTTACATGGACGACTTGTGTGTCTATTCTCTATTGAGAGAAGACCATATAGATCATTTGAGAAAAGTATTCGAAAAATGCAGAACGTATAGGATTTTTCTCAACCCAGAAAAATGTGTATTCATGGTACGACAAAGTAAAATCTTAGGCCACATAGTGTCGGCTAATGGAATTACCACTGATGAAGACAAGGTAAAGGTGATCATAGAATTGCCAAGACCAAACAGTGTACGAGAGGTACAATCATTTATGGGACATTGTGGATACTACCGATGTTTTATCTACATGTACGTTGTAATAGCAAAACCCTTGTATAGTCTAATCACGCTCTTCATTTGGACCAATGAATGTGAGGAGTCATTCCAGAAACTAAAAGATGCACTGGTATCTGCACCAATTCTAAAAGCACCAGATTGGTCAAAGATCTTCCATGTACATGTAGATGCTTCGGCATTTGCAATAGGCTGTATATTAGCACAACCAAATGAGGGTAAGAGGGACTTTCCAATCAGTTATGCTAGTAGACAACTCAACAGTGCAGAAAAGAATTATACTATCACTGAAAGAGAAGGATTGGGTATGATATATGCGGTAAAGAAATTTCGGCATTACTTACTCGTGAACAAATTCACATTCTTTGTGGATCATCAGGCACTCTTGTACTTAGTAAACAAACCTTGTAACACGGGACGAATTGTAAGATGGTTCATTGTGTTACTCGAGTTTGATTTTACGGTAGTAGTTAAGAAAGGAAAAATGCATCAAAGAGCAGACCACCTTTCTCGACTACTACATGGTGAAAATGCTACCGGGGTAGATGATGATCTCCCAGACGCATACCTGTTTAATATAGAAATGGTACCGAAATGGTCAGAACAAATTATTCCGTTGCTGACATATGGAATGAATCTTGACGACAAACACATGGTGGAAGACATTAGCCAAGCACGAAATTACACAATGCTTGCGGGAAGAATGTACCATCATGGAAACGATGGGATTCTAAGGTTGTGTATAGGCCCAGAGGAGTACGAAGCGTATCTAGAGGAGGCCCATACACAAACAGGGGGATTCCATAGAGGAAATCAAATGATGTATGAACAATTAAGAAGACTTGGAGTGTATTGGCCAGAAATGGTAGGCGATGTAGCAAATTACATCAAGAAATGCGACTTTTGCACATCCAATACCACTGTGGATTATGCCACATTATACCAAGTGACAGTAGCACCCGCATGGAGTCATGCTATTGTGGAATATTTGACTAATAAGGAGCTGCCAGGAGATTGGTCTAAATCCAGACAAGTGGCTCTACAAATCGAAGCGAATAGGTATACCCTCATTATTGACCAATTGTATAAAAGAGGAACTGATGACCAACTGAGGTTAGTTCCTCATGAAAATGACTACTTTCCATTATTGGAACAAGCTCATGCAGGCATAGCAGGAGGTCATTTTTCAGCAGAGAGAACCATAAAAATCATTATGGTTGCAGGTATATGGTGGCCGACCATGATTCAAGATGCAGCAGAATTCGTGAAAAGGTGTGATGAATGTCAACGCACTAAGGTACCAGTTAAAAGAGACGAAATGCCCTTAAGACCAATGATGAGTGCTTGAGCATTCGCTAAATGGGGATTGGACTTTGTTGGTCCTATCACTCCACTAGCGTATCGTTCACAAGCATAATATATCATAGTGGCCACGGACTACATGACCAAATGGGTGGAAGCAAAAGCCACAACGACAGCAGACGCTAGAACCACGGCACAATTCTTATATGAATATGTGTTTACACGTTATGTCCTTCCAATCGAGCTGGTGAGTGATAGAGGGACACACTTTGTAAATGAAGTTATCCAACATCTCTTAAATGAGTTTATGGTAATTCATCGCAAATCTGCACCCTATCATCCACAAGCCAATGGCCAAGCGGAAGCGACCAACAAAATATTGTGCACGGCTCTTACGAAACTAGTCAGTGAAACAAGAACAGATTGGGATCAAATGCTCTATTCGGTATTGTGAGCTTATCCAGTTGCATATAAAACAACACTCAATGCTACACCATTTAATATGGTATATGGGTTAAATGCAATATAGCCTATTGACTTTTTGATCCCCACACTAAGGGTAGCCAAACAATTGGACTAGACAGGGCATGAACTTTCCGAACGATTAGAGGACCTTGAAAAATTAGATGAGTTACGACTCAATGCTGTAGCGGCCATATATGCAAAAAAAAGACAACAGAAAGAGTTTTTTGACAAACATGTCAAGAACAAGGACTTTAAAACGGGAGACTATGTCTTGGTATACACCCTTAAACAGCATGCCAAAAAGCTAAAGAAAAGGGGAATGGGGCCTTATTTGATCCAAGAAATATCGTCCAATGGAGCAGTAAAACTGTCGACACTAGATGGAAAAGAAATGCCAGAACTGGATTAGTGGGTGTCGTTTAAAAAAATATCATCTACCTTTAACACCGGAAATGTTGTTTCAACTGCATTATGGAAAAACCTATAGACAGGAACAACAAAGAATTCAGGACCAGGCACAAGATGAAGCAAAGGAACGGATTGCTAAACGAAGGCAGTTTCTCAGGACAATAAACATGGTCACCCCAATGATGACTGACAAATATCCTCTTTCAACATCCCAAGCAATTGAAGCGGATATACAAAGCACGAATTAGAAAAGACCATGACAGACTTTAGGGCTCAAGACAATAGCATCATCGACGACTTGGAAGATACATGGTGTAGTCCTTACATAAAAGCTTATGCAGGCACAAAACAAGTTGAAATCTATGCATTGCTTGACATTGGAGCAAAAATGAGTGTCATCAGCTTTGAGCTCTTTCAGAAACTTGGACCAATGAAGACGATCCCAGAGACACACCGGTTGAAAGTAGCATCGGGTGATGAGGTGACCACGTTATGGTCTATTATAATACCAATCACAGTGTAGGCACACCCGTACACTACAAAAGTCCATGTACTGCCACCAAGTAGATCAGCAACGCCGTGTATCTTAGCAGTGTCATGGATGAAAGCTAACAGGTATTCATTGATTTGGATACTAATGAGGCACTGTTCAGAAAGGAAAACTTTTCAGAACCCTTCTTATCATATAACCAATTCATGTCAAGGAGGAAACAAAAGTCAATACAACCGCAAAGATCTGCCCAAAAACAAACAAAGTTTACAAGTCCAGCAACGTCTTATCAAAAATCAGCAACCATGCAGCGAACCAGCAAGTTTGGGTACGGCGTACAGAGCTGACCGAGGCCCAATTACATCAAAAGAGGAAATACAATGTTTGGGTAAGGCACGATAGACTAATTCCTATAAAAAAGGAGTCAGAAGAACAGACAAAACACCGAAAGCCAGCAAAACTTCAAAGAAACATAGTCAATCTATCAAATACGCAACGGACTATATTGGTATGGCGGCCAAAATTGCCAATTCAAAATGAGCCAACAACACAAGAAGGGCGGCCAAAGATGACAAACAAGCAATTATCTACAACTGTCAAGGTCAAGCCACATCATGCAAACAGCACGAGGAAACAAACAAAATCAACAACAAAAACTACAAGGATCTATAAGACCCAAGTCATCAAAGTAGAAAAAGAGAATGTTCCACCAACTATGACAATATCGACTTCAAAGGAACCACATACGCCAAATCAAAACCACTCGAAAACAATCAAACAAAGAGCGGCAGATCTACAACTACTCCTTGCAAAGAAAATCTGCCAGCCAACTCAAGCTACCACAGGAAGCCTCAACGACAAATGTCAATAAGCGAATCGCTTATACCTTCCTCCTGCACCGCATAAATTATTTCTACATGCATTGACTTCACATGCATATAGGGCTATATTGTAAGGCCTGCATTAGCACGAGTTCAAACCCATGCACAACACATACCCTTGACGATACCCTGTCGTCCGGGAGGACTCCAACTAGGAGGGGGGGAGGCATTCGAAATGCGGATTCATGTCATATATTAGAGGGCAATATTTGTGAGCAATTTTTCAACCATTTTTGCGTTTTATTGTGTGATTTTGGGAAAAAAGAATATGCCCTCGTAATTAAATTGAATTGGGGACCAAATCATCATTCATGAGCCCCTAGGGATGTGTATAGACTATAAAGAGAGTCAAATCTGGCCAAAAACTGTCTAAAAACAGCAAAAAATAGGCCAAGGTTGACGATAATGAGCGAGATTGTACATAGACGAGAGAAAAGTGAGCTACAAAGTGTATTGCTTTTCATTGGTATTTTTCTAGGTTAGAATTGCTATTTTTGGATTATTTTGGGATTTATTTGCTTTATTTTAGCCATTTTCTAGCAAAAATTATAGAAAAAAATCCGTAATCCAGATGGAAACACAGAAGAAGAGATGCCTGATCGGAGCAAGGTAAAGAAGACACAGAAAAAATAGGGACTGCAAAGGTGACCGGGCAAAATGACCACCGTCATGAAGGAGGCTCCAACAGGAGAAATCTACAAAAATGGTAAAACTGGAGCAACTGAAGTCCAAATCAGGAAATTTACGAGCCTAAACCGCATCTCGCAAAAAGTTATGGCCACATGTAAAAGATGAGAAAATTTGGTGTTGGAGTCTCGATTACATATAGAGAGGCTAGGCTAGAAATCTCTCATTTGAGTCATTTTCCATAGTGAGAGAGATAGAGCTCCCTACAACAGTTGAGACTTCCAGGAGCTCATCCATCACGCACGGTCACTAGATCGACATCAGATATGAGAGGTATGCTCGTCAACATTGACTCTAAGTGTTGTTTGCTTCAGTTAGTCGCAAAACCTCGCCGGCATCACAATCACAACCTGTGCACACATACGGTAGAATGGTTGTTAGGGAGACCTAGAGTCCACCAAATGGAACCAAAATTGAAAGGCACAATGCCTATAGCTTAGGGATCGAGCCTATGACCTCGGGAAGCGCGAAGGAAGCCGCTCAAAAAACCCTAATTTCACAGGACCTGCAAAAGGGCAACTGAACCAAGGTGATCGGAAATGAGCCAAAATTCATAGACAGCAAGCCAATAACCTCGACAAACCGACTGGAGGGTTAGAATATGAAAGATCTCTACGAGGCGATGTACGCGCCACTTGGAAACCTTCTAGTAGCACTTACACACTGAAAACGAAGAATAGAAACAACCCAGCTTTTGAGTTGGACTGGTTCGAGAGGTACATCCAAGAAAGAAATGCTAGGGACGAACCAGAATTGCTACTAGAAGAGGAGGATCTCCAAACTTTGAGAGATCAGTTGAAGCCAACTTCACGTGATCAGGAAACACCGCCGCCATCTCCAAGGCCAGATACAAGTGAGAGGCAATATAGCCCACCTGCTGACTCTACTTTGCATTCAGAAAGTTCACATCGTGATGACAGAGTTCTCACACCTCCAAGTGAAGAAGAAGAGGAGGAAGAAGAAGAAAGAACAGATGGACACCCAAACACTGGAACCATATCACGAAGTGATAAAGGCAAGCAAAAGGAGGTGGATCAGACTAAAGATAAAGCTTCCCCCTCTCAAGAAATTGAGCTGGAAGCTACTATAGATGAAGATTTGCAGTCAATGGCGACAATACTAAACAGAACAAGACTGCACAGTCAATGGTTAGCTGATCAGAACCGGTCTAACAAGATGAAGTTACAAAAAACCCATGAGGAAGTTTTGAGACTGCAAGAGCAAAGGGAGGACACTCTAAAGCTGATCAGCATCAGAGATGCTGAGATCTTGGGGCTCAAAGGCACAGTAAATCTCCTCAAAGACAATTTACAAGAGTCGGAAGACTTCAATGACATATGTGAGGATACAATAAACGTATTCCTTGAAGATGTCAGTGACAGAGATGAACACATCCAAAAGTTGGAAAAAGAAAAGCAAGATGCGCTGGAGACCATCAAAAGTTTGCAAGTCGTCATCGATGACTTACAAATTGAAGTCGAAGATTTGAGAGCAGTAACAGATATACAAGCAAGAGGAATCGAATGAGCTAAAAAACAAAAAACGTCGCTACCAACAACACCGGTAGTTCACCCAGAAGAAGAAGTGGCTGCACTGAAGAGGGAGTTGGAGTTGGAAAGAAAACAGCGTTTAATGATAGCTGAAAGTGCACTTAGAGCAGAAGATCAACTATAAAGACAAATTTCAGATTTACAAAGTGAACAACAACAAGGACCAGCTCCTGCCAGTAAAATGGAAAGCATTGTTTACAAATCACTCAGGGAAGAAAATGAAAACCTGCACATCAGGTTAAAACAGTTAGAGGAGTCTACCGCTCAAAAGGAAATGGAATTTCAAGCTCTACAAATCAATAGTAGAACAATGGCCGCACAAATTGCAAGTCTACAAACTGCACGGCAACACCAAGGACAGGTACGAGTGCACCTGGAGAAACCAAAAACGAATTTGGCTGGACTCGCCGAAGTATATGGGGGTCAAGATGAGTACGAGGAAGAAACAGATGAACATGATGCCCTAGATACACAAACTGATCAAACAAGCTCCAAAGACCAAGAAACAGAAGAAGATTTAGTCACGAGATTGGAAGAGTAGAGGCTGGCCGAGCAGATGGAGAAACAACCAGAAACGATATGGTACAAGGCAATGCAACTAGAAAAGGAGTTGCTACAAGGGCTCTCCAGATCAGGGAAAGCAGCAGCTGAGCTACAGAGTGAATGGAATGCCCCTATGTTACCCTATGCTCTGCTGAAATACAAAACTCTAACACATCAAAGGCAACTCGAAAACGAAGCACAAGTGCCAGTGTTTGAAGGAGAAGCACAGGATCGGGAACAAAAAAATAGAATAGTAAACAGCTAGCCAAAGTGGAGGCGTCAATGGCTCTTGGATCATCCTAATAACCTGATCCACTTAGTCAATGCATCGCACGAGCTGAGGAATGACAGAAATTTTTGCCCAACTCCACGGACATACACCTATAGCCAACATAAAGCACTACAGAGTAGAAATCCGACATGGCTAAATTATCCAGTATTGCCAGGGCCAGCAGAGCGAGAGAGAATATCCGGTTCTTACATGGTGAAAACCCTTCAGGGCGCCATCGCAGAATTCGGAGGCTCTCCCGACCTATCCTGCAAAATGCTATGTAAAATAGCTCGAACATTTTTGGCTTGTCTCACAGTCTTCTCAGAAAGTTGGACATCAGAGTTTATGAATACTCAAAGAAGCATCTCAGAGTTGTCATACGATCTAAGTGGGCCACCGACAGAACCAGTATTGTATGCCTACTTCAAACGGCTAATGTTTCTGCCAAGCTACCATCTCCAAACCTTTGAAGAAGCATTTTACACAGGCTTCTTCATGTACAAGTCAAAAAATTTTGGCCCATTAATAGCAAGCGAGTCTATGTGATATGATGCGTTTCTACATCAAATCAACCAAGAAAGATGACAACGACAATGAAGACAAAGACGATCATGTCGTGGTAGACATGAATTAGGAGGGGGCGAGTGTTGGAGCCCCATTGGTCCAACTGTTGTAATGAGCCCATCTTGTAAAGCATATCAAATTCCCATTCTATGTCAAAGACGTCTTATCATTTTGATCCATTCGTCTGGGTTATGTAAAGATTAATCAGTTATTCAGGACTCAGATTTGTTCCCACTTTGTAATAATGATTAAGAGAACCCCATGTACATTTTTGAGCTAAGGTGACTAAAGTATAAAAGTCACCTTAGAACCATTTTTGAATAACATTTGAATATTAGTGAGTGTGTCTTATCCTCTTCGCTACGTGCTTCTCCCTCACCGGATTCACGACGTGACCGCACCATCGCAGTATTCTCTCCAAGAGCTACGCGCCCACGCTACGCATTCACCGTTTCGAGTTGATCACGATCGATCCTTCCTCGAGCTTGTTTTGCTTGTAAGTAGCACAAACATTGTCTGTTTTCAATAATCAAGTGCTTTATGGAATGAGAAAGAGATTAGCTACACATAGATACTCATAAACTTAAGTTTCTCCCACTTTTGGATTATGACCTGTTAGTCTATCGCGACTATATTCGAGATAACTAGGGTTCAAATTTGGTGAGATTAGGGTTAGTCGTGTCATCGGACGATAAGTATGTTGTCTGTGTCGTGCTTGTGAGTATGAACAGGGGAGTAGTTTTGCCCTAAAACACCATGGCAAACAAACAAGGAACTGCCAACCATGTTCACTACAAGCATAAAGCAACATCGACCGCAGTGCCAAGATCATGGTTAGCAACACGCGATAAACAAGTATGGGTGCGGAAGGATAGAGATGACATGGCAGACCTACGACAATACAACAGAAGAAGTCAACAGAAGCAGAAGCGTATAGTTCAACCAAAAACCAAGGGGATAAAATAGATATGGATCCCAAAGAAAATGCTCAGCAATAACTCAAATGTCACTAGCATTTGGATACCCAAACAAAAGCAACAGGAACTCCCTTCAGTACAAGAAAGAATGAAAGGAGGACAACTGCATTTGAAAAAGGGCAACCGACTTATTTGGATGCCAATCCGTAACAAAACAGTGGTAACAACGGAAGTAGAAAAACATATACAAACACATGCAAAAACAAGCTACCAATGGAAAGCAAAGGAATTATGGTCCACGACCATTCCCGTCAAGCCAATCCTTTCCATAGAAACAACTACTACGGCTATATCAACAGTAGCGGCAAAGCAATTGCCGGTGGCAAAAAAAACAATTAAATAGAGAGCAGTACAGTTACAGCTGTTACTTGCAAAGAAAACAGGAAACCTCGACGGAAAATGCAAAGAAGCATCTTGCTTATACCCTCCTCCAGCACTGCATTAATTTTCCCATGCATTGATTGAGGATGCATCAGGTAGGGCTACATTACACGGCCGAGCATTAGCACAACTTTTTTTCACCCATGCACGGCACATACTCAGAGGCGATACCTTGTTGTTCGGGAGGACTCCAATTAGGAAGGGGGGAGGCATTCTCAATGCCGACCCAATGAATGTGAAAAGAGCAAAAAAGGGCATGATTTTTGACTATTTTAAGGGTTGTTGTTTGATTGCAAAATTTTCTGGACCAACCCAAGTATATATGCCCTTATACAGCATGTATCTATAGGTATATGGGGCCAAATGCCAAATCAAGCCCCTAGGTGTGTGTATATAAGTAGAAATAGCCATTTTTTGGGCAAAATATTGGTAAAACGGAGCAATCCGGCCATAAAATTTGCATGTGAGTGTATATAATGTTTTGCGGTGATGATTGTGATTTATTATGATTTTTGGGGATTTTCTGGGTTTTATTTGCTATTTTCCTTTTAATTTTGCTAATTTTCAATGTCAAAACTTGTTCAAATGACACCCAAATTTGAATCCAGGCCTATACATGTGACCTACCAGCCAAGGGCTATGCACACATTCAAAATCACCACCATCTAGACTTTATACGTGTATAAAGTCTCATTGCATTTTTGTGAGCATGATTTGCACTTTTTACAACATGCATAGCACCCCTAGGCCCTAAATAGCTTGTATTTCAATTTTGAAGCTATATGGATGCAAGAAGCTGATATTATGCCAGATTTTAACAGGCTCACTAACTTTGACATTCTGAGTATACCAGGATCAATGGAGTCAAGCCGATCACCGGCAAAAAAGAAAAGGATGTCCCTGACGGACATCATTGCAAAGGCCGAGCCGTACACCATACCTCGGGAATCACTAAAGCCTACAAAAGTATGGATAGATGACGGAACACTTGAGGATGAAGGGATCTCAATATACCAAAGCACTTTCAGAGATCCTCAAGGGAACACGGTGGATATCCCTATGAACCCAAGAGAAATCATTGATTTTGCAAACAAAGAAGCTCTGCTAACTCAGCTGGAAAGGGCAGACTTGCACAATTTCTTCACTGCGGAGCCAGCAGGTGTGGATCCACAAAGAGTTTATGAGGTCACAAACACAATTCAGAAGGATGGAAAGGCTGTGATCACCGACTTGGACAACCAAAAAGTCGAGGTGATGATTACACCACAGGTGATAGTAGATGCCCTAAGTATGGGCAATGAAGGGAATTCTGTCAGGGAAAGAAGAGAAACTTTAGAATTTTATCACCAAAATAAGAAGCCAAATCAGACCTGGGAAGACATGGTGGACCCAAGAGTAGCCAGAATCTGCAAGCTGTACAATCAATATTTCCATTTATGCAGCAAAAGACCTCAGAAATATACGGCACCACCACATGCCGTTGCCACGGCAGTGACATGGGCCATCCAAAGCAATGTGCCTAAAGCGATAAACTATGCACAATATTTGCATGAACAAATAGTGCAAATGGGAACAGAGAAGCCAAGATACATCAGCGGGGGAGAGGTCTTAACCAAGATAGCATACGAAGCCATTGGAGCCAGAGGAAAATGGCCTGTACCCCCATCCCAGAATGAGTGGCTGAGAGAGGAGGAAGATGTAGAGGAAGAACCACCTGTAGCATCACCCATTCAGATTGCGACCAGATTCCGAAGGAGATTAGAAACAGTATATGAGGAGAAAGCGGAACAACCTCCACGAAAGAAAGGCAAGGCAATTATGACCAAGCAACAAAAGCCCAAGGAGACCACTAGCCAGAAAGCGGCAAGAATAGAACGGCTAATTGACCAATTTAGAGCCGAAAGATCCTTGAAGGGAGATTTCAAAGAATACTGGGTGCCAGATCCAGCAAGAGTCGAGGGCAGCTCATCCCGACCACTCGAAGATCAATTTGATCATTATATTAAAGCATATGAAGAGTCGGAAAGAGTGATAGAGCAACAATCTCTAGAGCCTTTCACTTCAGATGAAGTGGAGGACATAAAGAGAAATTGAAAGAAATACCTGCTGAAGCAAAAGATTCCCAAGAAGAAAAGAAGGAAAGTGGGAAAGCACCCTCTCCAAGGCCACTCTCTCCTTTACCCAGCCCTCAAACTTCAATCACCCCTCCAAAGAGATCACCAAAAGAGAAGGGAGAGGTGCAGACACCACCAAAGGATAAGGAGGAAGACGACAGATGCACTTTTCAAGACCTACTCAATGTAGGCTATTCAGAAGAAGAAGCGGCCAAGGTAGTGTACGGATTGCCGCACCCACCATGGAAGGAAAATACTGAAGAAAAGCCGTCAGCACAAGCTGCGGAAAGAGCACATGGGGATAGAAAAGCAAGAGAAGAATCTCAAGAGCCAACCTGAAGTGCCGAGAATGGAACAGATTCCCCAACACTACATTTCGAAACCCTTGGAGCGCCCGTATAGACCACCTCCATCAGGGGTGATGCTGAGCATGGGGTACCAAGTTCCCTTTTTCGGGCCAATTGATTGGCCTACTAGCCAGAAAATACTGCAAGATAATGAGAAAGATGTAAGAGACTCGCACCAACTTCTGGACAGAATCAGGACACGGTCTCTTATACTAGCTGAGGAAAACAATATGCTCAGAACAAGAGAAGCGAACATGCAAGATGAATATGATCATCTCTTTAAAGGCCTTCAAGATGCAAAACTAAGAGCAGATGATGCAGAGAATGATCTTGAAGAGGTATCTAGAATTTTGAAAGAAGCTAAAGCGGAGCAAGATGGACTAACACTCTAGATGCCAGAGGCCTCCAATGAGGTCCGAAGTGTCATATTTGAAAAAGAAAAGGTGGACGATGAGTTAGAAGCCGCCAGAGATGAGATCATGGAGCTGAAAGCCAGATTGGAACTACAAGACACAACAATCCAAAGGCTACGATCAACTCCAAGGGCAGCGAGAGGCCGACAGGAAGACATCAGTAGAGAAGTGCAGGCCCATGAAGATCAAATCAAAGGACTACAGAATTCTCATAAGTCCGAGAAAAGACAAAGGACTCTGTTACCTGAAGATTTTGTAAGAGAAGAAGAGAAGCTAAAAGCCAACAACGAGCAGTTAAGCCAACAACTCGCGGAGCTTCAAGAATTGCTGGTCGACAACGCAGCTAAAGCTACTCAAAGGGAATTAGATGTACAAAGACAGCTACAAGAGCTCCAAGCAGGACTGAGCACGGGGGAGACAGAGGTGAGTGCTTAGACGGAGCACATGCAAATACCAGAAGGGGCTGAAGACCCTAAGCCTATTGAGGAAGAGATGCAGCAGAAAGAGGAACATGAACAAGCTCTAACGGCTGAAGAAGAAGCCCAATTGCAGCATCTGATAGAACAAACTACAGCGGAAGATCACAAAGCTGCCATAGAATGGGAAAAAAGAATTATCCACTCATTGGGTGCTCAAGGGATCGCCACATCAATTTTAAGAGAAGAGTGGATGCAGCCAACGCTTCCATATCCTCTTTTAAAATACGAAGTCAAAGCAACCAAAAAGAGAATTCAAGACGAAGGAACAATAGCAATATACGAAGGAGATCTACAAAGAAATGCAGATGTAAAGAGAATTGTAGATTCTCAACCCAAATGGAGAAAAGCCTGGCTCATCAAATATCCGACATATTTGAAGAATTTGGTGGAAGCACCTAAGGCTATAAGGGATGATTGTGCCTACTGCCCAGTGCCACGTGTCAGACCGTGGGCCAATCATCTCAGATTATTGAGAACACACGCAACATGGCTAAATTACCCATCATTGCCACCACCTAGTGCAGGAGAGAGAATAAGTGCAGCCTATATGGTGAAAACCCTAAAGGGTGCCATTAGGATATTCACTGGCTCTCCTGACCTAGCACGCATCATGCTAAGAAAAATATGCAAAACCTTACTGGCCTGTCTTGAAGTGATCGCGCCCTCCAAAGCTACTGACTCAAGTCTACTATCAACGGGCGACACCTTTGCCAAGATCGTCTACGATCTCTATAAGCAACCATCACTTGAAGTGTTGCATCTACTCTATCAGAGAGTTATGTTTTTGCCGAGCTATCATATGCAAGCATTCGAAGAGGCATTTTATACAGGATTTTTCACTTACTACAGCAAGATCTTCGGCCCTACTATCACTCTGGGGAATGTAAGATATGAATCCTATCTCAAATTGATAAAGCCACCAGGCTTCCATTAGCAGCGAGCATAAGAAGAAGGCCCAGGCGGCAAGGCACAGATCATGTCGGGGACGACCTGAACGCGAAAGGGGGGAGTGTTGACCTGCAAATCAACCGCATTCGAAATTCCATTTTTCTTGTACTATTCACACTATGAGCTTAAATGTAATTAATTCTTCAGGCTTACCCATTGATGGGATTAACCTAACATTCACATCAATTACATGATTGCATACTCATATATCATCAATTCCATCAATTTCTATGCATGCACACACTCAAGATTAGGTGCACACACACTTGAATTTTATGGCAGTGTTTTCCTCTTTGGTGCATTACACACACAATGACTTTTTTGCACACACATGAACTCTTGTTGCAAATCAAGCTTAATCTTGACACATATATCATTCATTAATCAAAATTGACCATCAATTTCATTCCAAAACAATCAAATTAGGCTCTCAAAGTATGTCAATTGATTCACACCTAATTTTAGCAATAAACTAGCAACACATTGGAATCAAATTAATCACCCAAAAATTGAATGGAGCTGGTCAATGCACTTACAATCGATTGCATCCAAGCTAATCCTTGCTCCAAGCGATGATTCCACTTTGCACACACACATGTGGCTCTTCAAAATCAGCCCAAAAATCGACCATTGCAGGCCAAAAATCAAACACTCAAATAATCAAAATAGGTATGGATTAGCACAAAGAAACTTGATAAAAGTTTCGATTTCACCTCTTATAAGGGGATTAATTATACATTACACATCAAATGTTAGCGGTTAGGTTAGAAAAGTTCGTAAAAAATTAGTAATAATTAGCATGAAATTAGTACAATTAGCATGGAAATGAAGTGAGATTAGTAAGAATTAATATGAAATTAGTGAAATTGGGGGTGGAATTGGGGGATTAGGGTATTCATAACTCAGAAATTAACTTCAATTACTTGGACAAACATCATCAAATCAAACCAAAATTGAGTTATACACACTAAAAACCTATCATAAAAACTAATATCTAATTCTCCCAAATGATTTTCTCATGTTAAACTGATCATTTAATATGGGGAAGTACCAGGGGAGAGTAAAAGCTAGAATATTGGTAAGGCTGCCATACTGGTCTTTGTTAGGGATCCAAAGGAGGGAAAATAGAGATCCAAAGGGGGACGGTCTGAAAAAGGGCAATGTGCTTCAATGGAGCTTAAACAAAGTAAGGTTCAACTCCATTAAGACTTCCATAGTCTAAAGTTCCTAAATTTAATTTTATTGTCAAATGACCAAAGTAGGGGAAAATTGGATGGTCATGGGAAGACTAAAAAATCTTCACACATCCCTGGGAAGGTGGGGGCAAGCACTAATACTTGGGAATGAGAGAGAAACACACACACACACACACACACACACACACACACTCCAAATGGAATACTGGACACATGTCAGGCTCCTAGGCCAGTTGCCCCCAATCTCCCCTCAAATCCTATTGGATGGCCAAAGTGGACCAATGAGAATTAGGCTAGAGTAAAATTAGTCTAATCAATTTAAAAATTCTTGATAAAATAACCAATAGATATTAAGCTCCCTAGAATACTATTGGACAGTCTACCAAGGGGTCCAATGGGCATCCAACAGCCCAGTCCAATGAGAGTTTAATTGAATTATTTACTTACCTAAAGCTCTCACAAATGGGGAAAGGGGGACACAAATCACAAGGCTATCAATTATGATTCTAATTTGTGATTGGCTAAGCTTTACAGGAGACAATGGGAGGCCACGACATGAGCAATTAGCAAGAGGGGTCAACCAAGAAGAGAGAGGGGGATGCATTTTAATTTAGCACATTAATACACACACAACACACACACACACACACACAACTTGTGTGTGCAAGAAGAACTCCATCTCCTTCTCCAAGCATTGAGAAGTAGAGTCCTACACCAACAACTCTTGGCTATGGAATGCAAATCCAACCAAGAGCCAAGCTTCAAAGTCATGCTCATCTCCTCTACCATGCTAGCTACTAAGCTAAGCTATGCTATTAAAGTGATTATGTGAGGAGAATATTTCTTTCTCATAAGATACGTCTTCTTCCTCTCAATCTATCCTCATTCCCTGCTAGCTCTTACCATTTTTGAAGGTGTGTGAGGTATTGGAACTAAGGCTAGGGACACTAGGTGTGTTTTTCAAGCATAATTTGGTGCATGAAGCTTCCATCTTCATTGCACCAACTAGTTTTGTTAAGGAACACAAAGATTGTATTGTACAAAAGTCTCCTTTGATGGGAGAAACTATAATACAAAGCCTTTATGGAGGGGGGACCGGCTCCATGTAGATCCGGTCATCAACTGTTGTCAATTGTTCTATTTCTCTCTCTTTTCAAGTATTGTCAATGCCAAATTAGCTAGGTGTAAATTGCTATGTTGATTTCTCAAATTAAAGTACTCTCTCTATGCTCTTTAGGAACTTGTTCTTAATGAAACACTCACTATGCATTAAATGTTATATTGGTATTAGAGCTATTGGTTTTTATTTTCTTGCTCAAGAAGAGAGGTCCTCAAGCTTGCTACAAATGATTGGTGTTATTAATTCTGAAAGAGTAAGTAGAATAGGGATTTTTTAATCCTTGAAGCACGCCTGCTTTATGCAATTAACAAGGATACCGTTGAGAGCTATGGTCTTAATAGTGGAGTCCTATGGGGCTTGCCTATAGCTTAACCATTATTGAGCTATTAGAAGCTTGACAGGAACCGGTGCTGTCTTGGCTCTGTTGAACCCTCTCTGATATTCCTTGCACTAAATAATATTCAAGCCACAGGTATAGATTCTTGAGTTCTTATCTTTGAAGGTAAAGAGGAGTACAAACTAGGGCTTGAAGTGCCAAAGTACAAGTAAAAATTTACACCTAAAATTTGCTAGTATGGATGACAAGGGAAAAGAGATTGAAATGAATGTTGATAGCTTTGATTTTGCTAATGAAAGAGAAACTAATGATGCCCCTATGCTTGTAAACTATCTTATTTCTAGGCTTCAACAAGTTAATTTTATTTGTGAGTTAATCAATTCGTGTTTTTTTGGCTAAAGGTGATGCTTTTTCGAGTTTATCTTAGTGGATTTCTCTCATATGTACGCTCTCTAAGGTGGCGTTGAGGTAGGTGAAATAAGTACCAAGGAAAGGAGAGAGAAGAAGGATTAGACGGAGAGAGAAAAACATACTTGTGAAATAGAGATAGGATAGGGGTGTAAGAGTACCGACAATGAAAGAGAGAGAGAGAGAGAGAGAGAGAGAGAGAGAGAGAGAGAGAGAGAGAGAGAGAGAGAGAGAGAGAGAGAGGGCAGGGCTTGAGAAAAGATAGGTTCACTTTATGCAAAGCCTGTTCAAAATAAAAAATGGCTAGCTCAAGTTTGGGCAAGAAGGTTCTCAAGCCGGTTCAAATTATGGAATTTTTAGCTATAATATGATATTTTTAGTGTGAATATCCCTCTCAAATTTAGAGTTAGCGTGTTCATAGGCGTGTGAAAAGGTTCCAAAGCAGGTCCACAAAAAATGTTTCTCGAGCCTTGAGAGAAGGTATGTGAGGGAAAAGATAGGTTTGCTTTATCCAAAGCCTCTTCAAAATGAAAAATGGCCGACCCAAGTTTGAGCAAGAAGGTTCTTAGGCCGGTTCAAATTATGGAACTTTTAGTTATAATATGAGATTTTTAGAGTGATTATCCCTCTCAAATTTAGAGTTAGCCTGTTAATATGCGTGTGAAAAGATTGCAAAGCCGGGTCCACAAATAACGTTTCCCGAGCCCTGACAGAGGGTTTGTGAGGGATAGAGAGAGAGAGAGAGAGCACTCAGAGTGTGCAATAATATATGCCTGATTTGTGCGCAATGATAGAGGCATACTATTCATAGCGCACAAATCAAACATATATTATTGCAAACTCCACTAAAGTAGTTAGTGGTGGTAACTCATCGCACTAGTAGATGCTTTTCAAGACACATGGCACAAACACATGCATGTGAGACCTTGCGCCACTTATCCATCACTATCAAATGATTTTTGAGACCATGCTGCTTCAGCCTATATAAATGATATAGAGGCAAGCAGCATATGCAACACAAGTGACTCGTAGGTGCCAATCAAGAGAGATTTTTTAAATTTCCCTGTACTTATTACAATGCCCGTAGGATATGCAACTACTGGTAATGAGGTCGTTGGTAAAATCCATGATGTGCTTCACAAACTCCCCCCCAACGCACCCCTTGAAGAAAAGAAGATGTTTATGTAGAGGGAGCGTGACACAAACAAGGCGATCTAGATGTTCAACCACCTTAATTGTGCTTGCAACACCGGAGACCATGAACTCAATGAAGGCTATGAGACAATGCGAGAAGCTCTAGGCAAGTGGGAGACAAGGGGATACATAGACAACACTCGGAGGGCCGCTTTGTAGGCGAAGATTGACCATTTTCTTGTTTGCAAACACACAATCAACTTGGTGGACATCTCTGGCTCTAATGTGGTAGAAGATTGAGGCGAGATTTAGATAATTATACACTAACTAATATATTTAAATAACTATGCACTAGCACATAATAAATTGTACTAGTTTGATGCAAGTTGTACTCTGTGTGTGTGTGTGTGTGTGTGTGCAAGTTTGATTCCCTGCCTAATATTGTAAACAACTTATTTTAATTATATGATACTTATTTTGATTATATGATGGTGTTCTTTAAATTTTAATGATAGATATGACTAATGTTGAGTACGCTCTTATATATAGGGGGACATGAGATCATGTGCACAACTTTTTTAGATGGAGGAGATTGCATGAGTTCATTAAGATTGTATCTATTAGGACACTTAATATTATTGAAGTAGCTGTGAGACTTTTATTTGGCCTGGTCTACTAACACAAGATCTTTCATAGCTTAGGGTATTGTTGATATCTTCTAGCTAAACTGGACCGCGAAATGTAGCTACAAGCTTTTTGAAATCCATGACGTACATAAACACACACATATAAATAAATATATATATTATATAAATGAGTATGTGCATGAACGGGCCAGCCAAGGGTGGAGATGCAGGCGTAACCCCTTATATGGTGAGGTTCATGGCGAGCTCAAGATACCGACATAGGGCGTGGGATCGGTGGCTTGTTTAAGGAGGAGGTTGAAGTTGGAGACCGTGTGCACGGCGGTTGCGGGGAAGAGGGGGAGCTCTGACCTGTGTCAACTGCCAAGAGGTTGGGCTTGATCTGTTCGTGCCGTCGAGCCAAGGAGATCTCGTCAAAGAAGCGCAACCCGACGAGCTACCTATGGAATTCCCTAACCTGCACAGTTGTCCGTTGGATCCTCCACCGCTGCAAGGTCAAGCCTTTCATATTGGTGGCCGCTCGAAGGTCAATTGTGACCTTAAGTTTAAGGGAGTGTGCCCACACCAGGCACACCCCCCTCCTTTGATGCATGTGCTTCACAGCAGTCCAAGAAACTCCTCGATGCCAACAATACTTCTGTAGATCTCTGATGCAACGAATATTACTAAATTTTTCATAACGAATTGTTATGCAAACCTATGCTACGATGATTTTCATGCATTACTCCCCATTCCACATGGGTTACTCACTTTCTTGACAACCATGGCTGGATTCTGAGAATTGCAATAGTAGCGGTGATTTTAATGCATGCAAGGCATGGTGTGGATAGATAATCATGAGGATCGACAAGGTGCCGAAAGTCGAAGCAAAGATGCCATGGGGCAAGTGCATATGATTGCGATAAAAGCTGTCGGTTGGGGCCCTAAGATTGGCCACAACACATGGGTTTTTGCTTGCTTTTGGAGCATGCAATCAAGCATTGACTACCAAAGGACAAAAGGACAAGCTTAGTTGATCAACAAGGTCGCGGGTACGCAACTTATTCAACGCTAACTTGATTTTGAGTTTATTTTGCAAAATCCTTTTATGAAATTGAAGAAGATAGTACAACTATCTTTCCTACGTCTCTCAACATTGTTTATAATTGGGACAAAGGAGCAAGGCTCTATACAAAGACTCTCATGGGGGTTTGTGTAACCCAACTAGAGCATTGACGTTTTCACAAGCTTCCAATTCAATTGAGAATTGGGCAAGGCCCTCGACAGCAGAAAGTAGATCATCCATTGCACCAAGCAACAGTGTCTGGAAAATCATTTCTCGGTTTTCTTTTTGCTTGCAAGTCATTCGATTTTTGGGTACGCAAGATTTGTCGGCATGTGTACTTAATGAGGTACGCAGTTGAATTTTGTTTATTGAGCATCTGCTTGATAGCTATGATATGCAACAGACGTGCATACACTTTAGGCACGCAAAGCATAAGAATGGCTTGTGAAAATTACTGTAAGCACCACAAATTTGATTGGTTTAAAGATTGGAATCAAGCATGCCTTGAGTACCAATTGACTTGCTCCGTAGCATGGCTTCTCAGCGGTTTAATTTTGATGCAAAAGCATAGCAAATTGGCACTGTTTTGGAATCTAAAGGAGATTGGCACATTCTATTGCTTGACTTGATGAAGGGGAAAAGTTGCTCGGCATCGCTGACTCCTTCTCACTGTTTCTAGAAGCTGAAAGAGGATGCTTGCCTCACAGTTTTGGCTACTTCAATGGAAATTGCTCGACAAGGTCGAATCTTTTTGTCATGATATCAGTATGTCAATAGCCGCATTAGTTGGCAATCAGCAAGGCTTCAATTTATGTGAAGCACGGCTTCAATTTATGCTTCTTGCATTGAGACTCCCCATGTTTGGCATATGCTATAAGCATACAAACTTGGCAATGGTTTGGCAAAATGCTTGCAGGTTCTTTCATTACGTACAAGACAGGTGTATATGATACAAGAGGGCGTATGCATACACGACAACTCTCTTGCAACAACTCTCTCAAAAAGTAGATGGCTATGAGCCGGTTTGGAGTGAGTTTTTCCTTACACATTTCATGACAACTGGTTGCAGAAGAAAACCCAGGTTAGATAATTCTAAGTTTTTCTTGTTTTTCCATGTTTACACTTTACTTGTGGCAACTATTGTTGTTGTGCAAAGCAAAGTGCTTTTGCAGTTTTACACAAAGCAAGGCTTCTCCCTTGTGCCAAAATACTGCCCATTGACTTGGAATCATGGGCTTTGGCACACACGTATGGGGAATCAAGGGCATTGACACCTCACAGCATCCCTACCAATCTAGATTGTGCAAGGCACTTATGGTTTTTGTTGTTACATTTGAGGCCATCATTGTAACCAAGGGCTTAAAATTCTGCATGCAGGTTGCATGCTAGCTAGGTGAATTCGATTCTACCGCCTCATAAATTATGCTTCCGCTATCACACTCGCAACTCTATCAGAGACAAGCTACATTATGGATTTTTTCACATGATTTTCATTTAGGTTTCTTTGGTTGTTGTTAATGCACAACACCACTAAACGTAACCTAAATCTAGACTTAATTCACCGGCAAAGTGCCATATTTAAGTCCTTTACGTACAGTCACGATCCCATACACGGTAAGTGGGTCAAGATGTGACTTGTGTGTTCTATTACCTCTCTTGATGAGAGTGTTACACAGGCAGATTGTTGCATGCTTATAGGATAAGTTACACGCTAGGCATCAGATACAGAAGAGCATGGGGACAGACTATACACGTCATAGTTCCTCAGCCTAGCAAGCTCTCTCTTTATTTCTAAATTCTTTATTAAGGGAATAATGCAAACCTACTAAATAATATTTTGATATATTTTTGGATGTTCGTCGTTCTGAGCCAAGATTCTCTAACTCTCAACCAGCAAGTAGTAAAGACGCCACCAAAGGTTTGTACATTGAACACTAAGTGACATAAGGGCTATGAGCCATAACGGCTAAGAGCCATCTGTTTTTTTCCAGCGGGGTATGACCCAACTGTTTGCATTCCTTGGGTGATTGTTCTCCAGCTTGAGCAGATTTACCCAGAGGAGTACCCATCGATGACAATGGACAAGCCAGAGTCTTGCCATTAATATTGTTTTGGATGTGATGCTCAAGTTGAGTGTTTGATCCTCTTAAACTCACATCAGCTGATCTATATCATAGAGTGTAGATGCAACAAACATTTCAAATAGCATGGTTGTCCATAAGATTTAGGAGTCCCGCTCTACATGGATCTCCTGTTCTCTCTATAGCACTAGGAGTGTCTATGGAAGCATAGTTTTGGGGTAAGACCCACTAGGTGATCACTCAATCACTCCATATGCATTGAGGTTCCCAGCTTGATCTATCACAGTTGTACTTTCAAGGAAAGAAGTCTGCAATCTACCACGGGATAGTGGACAAATTCAACTTTTCCAACTGATTCCAAAGGGATGTTTCAACTAGAAGGCTTCCATCCATACTGCTCTTTAGTCACATGAGAAGGTCATGTAAGAGCCTAGCATTCTGAGCAAGTGTTGTCACTTTCTCCTTTCATTGTTCATCGGGATACCATGCTAGTTTTGATTCTTGTTGAAACAGTTATATACCTACATGGAAGGATTCTGTTTGGCATATATTGTCGCATGGGATACAACATGGTCTAGGAACTCAAGGAGTTCGGTTTAGCCAGTGTGGAGCATGGATAATGAGGGTCTCTCTCACGCACGTTGCATGCGTGTGTATAGTTACCTTCAAACCCACGTACATCTCGTACTTGAAGGACATATTTTTAGACATCCTTCCTTTAGACATATTCCACATGTGGAGAATATGAGTCTCTGGGATAGACACTGGCGCCGCTACTTCAATTATGTGTCGCGACGATGTCCCTAGGTGTTGGTCATATCTATTTTCTAGACCATTTTCAACACGATGTATCAGGAGCAATTTCAGTGGCCATAAATTGTCAAATACTTAGAATGTCTTGCTAAGGTACAAGTGCCGCTAAATAACATTACAGATGGTTGTTTATACATATAGCAAGGCTATGAGTTGTTCATGAAAAAGTTTCATTGTTTGCACCTAGAAGTGACTTCTGTTTCACTTTCTATTATGGTTCAAACATTTCAGCAAGGCTTGCAAATGATTGCAATAGAAAGTATTTAGTTTATATTCAAAACTATTTACATTCCTCTTTAATGTGTGCTATGAACATCACATTCGCCATAAGTATGGGTAAAGATAATCATGGATATACAGGCCGGATTTGTTTTTTGCTAAATGCATGCACACTAGGTGTTATGGGTCCTAGTGTTTAGCAAAGGCTGATTTGGAGTGGCATGCATATTCATAACACCAGTTGCTTATGAAGCATTTTGCACTCTATGTGCAGTATCTCTATGAGATTACTTTTGGGTCTACTAATCACCAATAGAGGTCATGGCTCGGTTTGGGTGCTTGTGGATTTTTAAAGTTAACCACGATGGTTCTTCAAGACATTGTTGTTTGCTCAACAATGTTGTATGCTATTGTGATCCTCGTTTACCAGTCATCTGGGACGACTATCTATAAAGCGTTGGGAAAAAACACATCTCAATACTATCAGAATCCAAAAGGGATAGGCAGATTATAAGTTACAAGTGTACTCTGGTGCTCTAGTTAGTGTTTGTCTACAATAAGGAAAAGCATGTTGTGACTCAATTTAGTCCCTTCATATTTAAGTCCAATTCTCAACCCTGAACACTAGTTATGGTGGGGTTGTTTACTGGTGGCATTTGCAAACAAGTCAAGGACTTACACTTCGGTGATGAGCTATGTTAGCAAGTTACTTTCATGAAAGGTGAAAAGTGGTACTCTTTCAAGTACATCTTTGTCGTGATAACTCGTTTAGCATGCTCATGTGCGTCCTAAATGGAGTCTACACACTCTGTTTGAATAGGTTCTGGTAACACAAGATGGTTACAAACGGAAAACAATGTGGAAAAACAAGATGTTACTCTTGATTTCATTGAACCTCTTACTAAACCGTGTTCTGGTCAAGCATACAATTGGATCCATGCAGGATTCCACTGTGCACAACACTAGTGCATCACCACTCTTGTTTTCGAGGACGAAAACACTTCTCCAAGGGGGGAGTAATGTCAGGACAAGGATTCTAAGGAGAAAGTCTCAACCTAGGGGGTCAAGGATCTGAGCCAGGGGCTCGGACTGGATGAGTGCGGACTAGGGATCCATATTGTGGCTAGGGCTAGGAGCCAGCCTATATATAGGGTGCTAGGGTGGTGGATGCGGGCATCTCAGTCTCCTAGGCCTTTGATGCCCATTACCTCCCGAGCCATAGTGCACTATCACGCGAGCTTCGCGTTGTTGTATGTAGGATGAGCCCGTCGCAGCCTGATTGCTCTTTTCTTGCATTGCCCACTCCCACTCCGCATCTGCCATGTTGCCACTGCAATAGCTCCTGTCTAGATATTTAACCTGGTTGGCTGTTGTGCACCGTACACTAGACTGCTTGTTTTTCAAAAATGTTTTATGTAGCCCTCCAACCAATGTTGTGAAAAACGTTGATCGGGGGCATTTGGAAATCTAGCATACAACACGTCTTCAATGTAGCATGCACGATCGAACAATTGGTCTCTAAACTTTACAAAATAGTTTTTATACGTTGAATGTATAAGAATCTGAAGATGGCATCGAAATGCCCTACCCTTTCTTTTTAGTGTCGGTGTGCAATTGTTGGTTCCCAATTTTCAATTGCAGATTTTGTTGATTGTTGATTGTAAGGCCCTCTTTATCGTGAACATTTCATGGAAGCTTCAAAACTTAATTCGAGAATCCCAAGTAGTTATTTGAGGAGAGGAAAACCTAATTGGAGGCCTCACAGCCTCGAACATGTAGTGGAAGCAGCACGGGACTGCACTAGCACCGTGAATTGTAATGGCTGTATCTCCTTGCTTATATGCC
Organism: Adiantum capillus-veneris; assembly: GCF_014529385.1. Taxonomy (NCBI): domain Eukaryota; kingdom Viridiplantae; phylum Streptophyta; class Polypodiopsida; order Polypodiales; family Pteridaceae; genus Adiantum; species Adiantum capillus-veneris. The sequence continues at coordinate 134,761,342 of NC_140937.1, read as the reverse complement.
CAAATGAGCTCATTCTTGGCTCTAAAACTTCCGAAACTTGAGAAATGATGGCACCGTTGTTGATATGGAATTTTGAGACATTTTGTGCTATTTTAAGACTATTTTTGACCATTTTATGGCCATTTGTATCCCTTTTTTTCCCAAAAATGCCCCTTTTTTGTCCGTAAAATGTGCAAACGAGCTAGAAAAAATCCCTCAATTTGTGGAGAAATCTCATGGGACTCATTTTTCATGTTGAACCTCATTTTTCCACTTGGTAATCACTTTGGACACGCCTTTTATATATGCTCATGAAACATTCTATTTTTTGGCCAAGATTGCCCGCATTGAACTTTCTACACAAAACGAGCGTGCCACTTCGAAACACTTGAAATTTGTACATTCCTAAAGCAAACTAGGAATAATTTAACGTGGTAAAACATGCATGGGGGCTATATCCTCGGCCTCGCCTGCCCAACAAGGTATGTACATGCCTGCAACCATGGTATCCGTTTTAACATATATTACACTATGTACATTGTAGCATTTGGTCCCATACATAAAAACATTAAGAGTGAGGTAGATATTTTCCTTTTCATATTATGCATGAGTCATGGCATGACAACGTGCGTTCCATTCCTCCAAAGATTGCACTTGGCTCAACGTTGAGTCCACATGTTGCTTGTGTAATTCGCTTTGGAGGTTGTGTCCCAATTGATTGGGCAACATTGATGTATAAAGTGGGCACCCAGACGGATTTATGAAGATGGGGACACATGCACCTTGAGCGGTGTGTGAACCATTTTCTTGGCTTTGATTCTAGGAATTATGCCAAAATTAATTTTAGCTTTGAAAATTACAATCGAGGATTTCTAGAGAGGGAAAATTTACACAACAAAGTTACAAACTAATTCGTGAGAGCTAGTCATCATTTTCAATGCTCGATTGTGGCTAGCCCGTGAGGTTGCGCTGTTTGTTATTTGATTATGTAATGAAATTATACCATTAGTTATGCTCATGAATATCAGTGAATTGACTTGAACTTTGAATTGCTCCTGCAAAGCAATCATGACACACAAGGGTAGAAGTCCCAATATTATAGAGACGATGAGATTGAAACAACCCTGGTGTAGCCTCTGTTTTACTGTTTTGAGCAAGAAATGGTGGATTGGAAAACCTGCACGGCAATGTCATTCCAACAAAAATACCATCATCGATGGTGTTTTGTATTGAGCGCATTGCAGGCGACATTGAATCCTGTGTAAAAAATATGAGGGCCATGAGAAAACCCAATCGGGGGTATAAAGCGTCAAACGGTTAGCAAGGCTTGAACTCCCACCACAACCAATCTAGACAAAGCATGTCATCATATGTTTGTTTGCATGTCTGTCAAAACAAAGATAAGATGGTGCTCCCAAGCACTTTCAAACCTTTGTTCATTTGAAAATTCTTTTGCGATTAATCTACTTTGAAGTTAAGATAAACAAGTAATTAATCTAGTTTGAAGTTTAGATAAACAAGAAGTCCATGTGCAAAATGTTGCTACTGTTTTTTCAAGTGAAGCAAGATATGAATGCTCATACGCAATTTTGTGATCTATACTAGTCCATATGATGCTTTAGATGTATACCAATGATAGACGTTTTTTGGCTATTATAAATTGTCATAGTGAGCTACCTCACCCTACCAAATTCACCCAAATACTATGGCTATCCTTACCATTTCACTGTATATAGGCGTGTGTGAGTTAGGGGACTTTTCCCGTATTTTCTTAAAAACTCTCTATGAACCATTACATGTGGTGTATAGGAAAGTTTCTTTGAGCTAGTTGTAACATTGCAAGGGAGTGAGTGATTCATAAATTCCAATCAAAGTTGTACGCATCAATTTAATCAATAATTTGGTTGTAAATCGCGGGTCAAAACTCTCTTGAGTCTCTCCAATCACTCTTGGCAACCTCATCTCGTTTGGTTTAAGGTGACGCGTTTTCATTTTGAGATTCTTTTGTAGTATCTGCTTGTATGTGACTCAAGAGCTCTTGTGTTTGTTTTTGTTGCTTGAGAAAACATTATAAGAGGGTTGTATGGTGAGAGGTCTCCCATAACCCTAAGATAATGTGTAGATTGCAACATCATCAAACTTAATCGTGTCTCTTGACTCTCCTCCAAGCTGTTCATACACCCACGCCAATCATTAAAACTGAAGCTAAATTCTTGCACAAAGATATCTCTCTTTGTTTTGTGTTTGGTGTGTGTATTTGTAGCATTTAAATTAGTGATAGTGTACCCTTCCTTCTTGCTTGTATTGCTAAGGGATTCTCCTCTTTTGCGTCCTAGTTCGCTCTCTAACTAGGTGGTGCCCCTATCTTGTTTGGGTTTGGCTGTGGCTTGATTGTTGTGTTGTGCTTGTGGTTGCCCCAGCCCAAATTGAGCAGCACGGGAGCCTTCACAGGTGTTTAGAGGTCGCCTCTCTTGTTGCCCGCCTCAGACCGCCTCAATTTTGGTGCCCCCCACTGAGGATGGCTTGTGTATGTTTTGTGCGGGCTCAACTTTTAGCATAATCAAGTAGCTTGCATGAATCACAAGAATTTGTATGATCCTTTTATTCCCATTGCAAGGCAAAAGATGCACATAATCGTTAGTACTAAGTTACAATTTCAACGAGTAATTCGTAGAATTTCGGGCCCTCGTGGGTTGGCTGAGATAAACGCTTCAGTAAATCCTTTTATTTTGCCTCTTATTAGGTACGACCTTAGTTTGGACCTCTATATTTTTTTTTTGTTTTAAGAATTACGTCATGCATAGACCATGGATAATGGCCCAGGAATAGAGGTTTTCCCCTTCCATTTCACTCCACACATTAGAGTAAACATTGCAATTAGTAGAAAAATCCATTTTCAACAACGTATGGTGTTCATGTTTGGTGCCCAAAGAGTAAGAGAAATTCTCGCGTCACCAAAACCTGTCATCCTACCTCTAATTGATTATCATAGGTCATTTGATGTGAATATTTTTATTTTGTTGTAGAATAGATTACAATTTAGAAAATATTATTGAAAAAACAAAAGCGTGCGTCACTTTGGAATCAATTCAATGGAGAGCCAACGCCAAATGTCTGGATATCTTCTTTTCTTTGGAGAGCCTGGAGAGGATGCAGAATTATTTTTGGCAAATTTCAAGATGTCCTGCCGTATCAAAGGATAGTAATTGATCAAGAACGTGTAGAAATGTTTGAGGTGGTCCTTAGAAAAGATGCTAGCACCTGGTTTGACTCTTTGCCTGAGGAAGTTAAGGGGAATTACACATAAGTTTTGAATCGTTTCAAGAAATACTTCTTTGATCCCCAAAACACTCAAAAACTATGGCAAGACATTGTTTCTCATAAGAAAAAAGACTTAGATGACTACTACTTGCACAAGCAAGAGTTTCTACGTCTTTGGGATGTATGGGTGAGAAATGTTGCTAACCCTGGTGATGGTGCAGAGTTCCTAAAGAAGGAGAGGTTCATAGCCGGACTCTTTCCTGACCTTAAGGTAAAAGTTGAGGCGGGCGCACCTGCTATCTTTGATGCAGCTGAAACTAGGGCTGCTGAGAAATATAGGAAACTCAAGTGCTTAAGGGGGGAGGTTCCAATAGAAGGTCTTAGACCCAAAGTTAAGTCACAAGCATCAACATCTAGGGAGCTTCCTGAGGTAACGGCGGAACTGATTGAGAAGTTAAATGAATCTTTAAGCAGCTTGTCAATTCACCTTGCACAAGCTGTAGGTCCAAAGGGACAAGCAAAGAAGTCTGAAGAGCGAGATCCAAGACCTAGGAGAGTCTTGCAATGTTGGAATTGCGGAGAGTTTGGACATAGGATGTATAATTGTCCTTGGCCCCGTGGGGAGCCAGGGAGACCTAACTTCAATTACCCAGTGATGAATGCAGGTGAAGGAACTGGTCAACAATCAAGGCTTCTACAAAGACCAAATGGACCAAGACCACCTCCACAAGGGGTAGAAGGAGTTCCACCTTTGCCAGATCCAAATGTGCATGTGGTAGAGGTGACGAATTCAAATGAGGTTGACATGGAAGCAAATGGCATTAAGCGTGGCCGAGGGAAGGGTAAAGGGAAAGAAGGTATCACATCACAGAGTGACCATGGACGAGGCAAGAAGGCAAAGGAGACCAAGGAAGCTAAGAGGACTCGACGTCGTATCAATCTCCAAGACTTCCCTCTTGGACATGGTATGGCTCCATACAACTTGTTGGAAGACATGAGAGGTAAGGGTCCTGATATCTCATGGCCTCAGTTTCTTGCATTATGCCCACAAGTTAGGAGGGATTTAACAAAGGCAGTTAGCACTAGGAGAAAGGTAAAAGAGAGTGTGCCTGTTGTAAAAATTGCACATGCTGAAATGAATGAGGATATTACACCTGTGCTAGATTGTTACATCAAAGGAAGATTGGTTAGGAAAGGTCTAGTGGATGGGGGTGCACAAATTTGCATCATGACAGAGGGACTCATGCAAAAACTAGGCATGCACATCCATGAGACACCTGAAATTAAAGTCAAGATGGCAAACAATAGCAAGGCTAGGTGCGTAGGCATTTGTAAAAATGTTTTTGTGGAGGCCTTTGGCATTAAGAAGGCAGTGGATTTCTATGTCATGTCTACCAAAGGAAATGGTTACCTATTTATCCTAGGGAGACCATGGATAATGAAAATGCGAGCTTTTCAGGATTGGGAGAGTGGAAAGCTAATTTGCAGGAATGAAAATCATAAGAAGGTTGTGTTTGACATGAAGGAGCAACGCCAAGAGGTACTCCATGGAGAATCATCTCAAAGTGAGACGGAGGAAGGCTGGACCGATAGCACTTCAGAAGGAGAAAGTAGTGGCAGCATTACTGAAGAGGAGTCTTCCATTGAAGTCATGGGGGTAAGGTTTAAGCCAAACAACCAAGAGACCTCTTGCCCATGTTTGGAAGAGGTAGGTTCCCAAGAGAACCAAAAAGTGGAAGATAAAAGAATGCTAGAAGGTATGCTATCTGCAACACTTACAAAGGATGAAAGAGAAGAGTTCAAATGTGTGCTAAGGAAGTTTCCTAGGCTTTCTGCTAAAGACTACACCGATGTGCGTGGGGTAGATGTTGTTCAACACAAGATTGAGTTAAAGCCTAAGCCACACCTAAAGCTCAAAAGCTACGAAGGCTAGGAGTTATAAAGGAGCAGGCTCTACTCAAGGAGGTTAGAAAGCTTCTAGCAGCAGGTTTCATTTATCCAGTGGAGAATTCAAAGTGGGTCTCTCCCATTGTTGCCACTCCTAAGAAAAGCGGCAAGTGGAGGGTGTGTGTGGATTACCGTCCACTCAATGAGGCAACAAAAAGAGATCACTTTCCCCTTCCATTTCAGGATGAGATACTAAATGAGGTAGCTAGGCATGAGAAGTACACTGTGTGTGATGGCTACTCGGGTTACTTTCAAATAGGTATCGCATTGGAAGATCAATTGAAAACAACCTTCATCACCCCTTGGGGTTGTTATGATTTTAGAGTCATGCCATTTGGCCTGACAAATGCTCCTGCAACTTTCCAACGCTTCATGAACATGGTGTTTCAAGCATTCTTTGGAAAGTCCATTAGGGTTTTTATTGATGATTTTTGCATTTATAGCTCAAAATCATTGCATCTACAAAGGGTAGGATAAGGTTTAAAGAAGCTCTATGACATGGGAGGTCAACTCAACCCCGACAAGTGTCACATAGGTGAGGATGAAGTGATCTTGTTTGGTCACAAGGTTTCCTATAAAGGCATTGAGGTGGATCCTTCAAAGGCAAAGGCTCTCAAGAATCTCAAAGAAGTCATCTCATTCATTCAAAAGGTGAAGTATATGTCACGCTTTATTCACTTAGCTTCGGAGTTGCTTCATCCTTTGCAAAATTTGACACAACAAGTGGAATTTGCATGGTCTGATGAGCTTGAAGAGTACTTTTGTAACATTAAAGCCATTTTGTCAGAGCTACCAACACTCATGCCTCCTTGTTGGGAGTACACATTCTTTGTTAGCTCTAGTGTTGGAAGGGAAACAATTGGTGCTGTGTTGCTACAACAAGATCCCCACAGTACCAGGATGTGACCGATCTACTTTGCTAGTAGGGTCATGAATGCTTTGGAGAGAGGCTACACAGAAGCAGAACTCATGATGCTTTCTCTCATGCTTGCGGTGAAAAGTTTAGATCCTACCTGCTACCGAAACCTTTTGTAATTCTCACTGCAGAAAATTTGTTCCCTTGGGTGTCATCTCAAATGAATCTTAGTACTAGGATCTCAAAATGGATTATGGAGTTGCAAGAGTTCCAATACTCTTTCAAGGTAGAAGATAGTGTGCGTGCACAATTGGCTGGGATTCTCACTTATAGGGTACATGAGAAGGAAATTAAGGTGCCTGAGGTAAAGACCCTACCATTGCCACCACCAAAAAGTATTCCTAATGCTTTTACCTTGTTCTTTGATGGAGCTTTTTGACGAGCCACAGGGAAAGCAGGGGGAGGGCTAGTGTTGCTCAACCCAAGTGGAGAGGTGGTCATGAAAGAGAAGGTCAATCTACCAGGTTCAACTAGCAACAATGAAACAGAATACGACACACTACTTCATGGTTTGAAGATGTGCATTGGCCAAGGTATACAACGTCTCATGGTAAAAGGAGATGCACTTCTCATTGTTAAACAGATTTTAGGCATTTGGGCATGCAAGAATGAAAGCTTAAGGACAAAAGTTCATGCCATTCGTAGGATGTTTAATCAGTTTGAAGAAGTGCAACTATATCATATTCCTAGGAAACAGAATGAAGATTCCGATTTACTTGCACAGCAAGTGGTTACATGTGTTGAGAAAGAAGTGCAGGTCATCATGGTGGCAACTGCTGTGAAGCAACCAAGATACCAGGGATTGGAGTCATTGACTCCCATTATTGGCTACATTTTGGAGGGCGAGTTTCCACAAGACTTCACTAAAGCTCAGAAAAGGAGACTCATGAAGAAGGCAAGTTTCTATCTCTTCCTAAAAGGCTCCCTCTATCAAAGAGGGAAGGATCAAGTGTGTAGAAGAATACCAACTATCGAGGAAATTCCAACCATTCTAAAAGGTTTGCATGAAGAGTCATGTGGTGGTCATTTTTCCCAAGAATTAACTGTGAAGAAGATTTTGCTTGCGGGGTATGTTTGGCCAAGTTTGCATGTGGATGTTCAACATTGGTGTAAAAGCTGCACAATTGTCAGATAAATGGAAATAGAATGTTGGTGCATGGCCCGAGGCAAATAGTGCTTGCAAATGGACCCTTTGAAAAGTGGGGCATTGATGCTATGGGTCCTCTGCCTAGGACAAAAAATGGCAAACTCTACATTCTAGTGGCTGTAGACTATATGACTAGGTGGGTGGAAGCACAAAGTGTGGCAAGGGTAAATGGAAAAACAGTGAGCAGGTTTATCTACACTAATATTTTGTAGATTTGGCACACCTCTAGAGATTGTTTCGGATAATGGTCCGGGTTTCAAGAAGGGTTTACTCACAGAAGTTTGTGAAGAGCTTCACATTCTACATCGTCATAGCACACCATACTACCCATAGTCAAATGGTTTGGTGGAGAAGGCTAACGGTGTCATTGCAGGCATCATTAGAAAGATGGTGCAAAACAAAACAAAGTTATGGGATGACTTCTTGGATGGTGCCTTGTGGGCATATCGAACCACATATAGGGAAGCCACGGAGTTCACACCATTTGACTTGGTCTATGGTCAAGAGGCTTTGCAGCCTATCGAGCTCAACATTCCAACAATGCGGCTTCATGGCAAAGGTGCACAAGATGACCAAGAGGTATGGATGGATCGACTTCTTACGTTAGTGGAGCTTGAGTGAAAAAGAGAAGCAGCTTACGAGTGCTACAAGAGGAAAGCTACGCAAGCGAAAGAAAAGCTCGACAAGAAACTAAAGGACAAAGGCATCAATGAAGGAGATCTTGTGCTAAGGTATGACAATCGACTCGATAATCGTTTTGATGCCAAATTTGAAACTAGATGGCAGGGGCCATACATAGTTAAGAAGGCTTTCAACTCAAGTTACTATCAACTTATGGACTTGAATGGGAAAGAGCACTCTAGGAAGGTAAATGGTTATTGCTTGAAGCCCTATTTGAGTCGCCTTCTACTAAAGGATCTACCAAAGATCTGTCAAAGGGTATTTATCTCATGTAAGTACTCTTCCATGAAGCATGAGTGTGACTCGAGCCAAAATGCCAAGGGGCCAAACAATGAAGATCTTGTCAAGGACTCTGAAGTACTCTCTTTGGAAAAGATGCTTTATGATGGTACATGAATATACCATTATCCTAGGAGAGGACTAATGATAGCCGTTTTTTGGCTATTATAAATTGTCATAGTGAGCTACCTCACCCTACCAAATTCACCCAACACTATGGCTATCCCTACCATTTCACTGTATATAGGCGTGTGTGAGTTAGGGGACATTTCTCGTATTTTCTTAAAAACCCTCAATTAACTAGTCACTGGGCTAGTTGAGCCAATATATATATATATATATATATATATATATATATATATATATATATATATATATATATATATATATAGATATATATATATATATATATATGGCCTCTTTGTGTGTAAATATTTCATTATATATATGGCCTAAATATAGGGATTTTGATAATTATTTTGATATTTTATTTAAATATTTATACCTAGGTGTGTGTTTTATTAAACTTATGTATGCCTTCTTTCATCCTCTTGCACCATAAGTGTATTTTTTGCCAATGTGTACATACTCTAACCTCATATTTTTCTTTTATACAAATCACCCCCATATTTTCACCCTCACCCTCGTGAAAACAAAAAAATTGATTTCTACTTTCTTAGTCATGTTTATTATATTATTTTCATTTACTTGCATACCTTTTCCTCTTTCACCCAAAATAATACAAAGAGGGACCATATCATATGATTCCAATATCTTTCCATATCCATAATTCCTCCATTTTTTTTTTCTTTTACTTAATATTCTAACACCATGTGCTCATTGAGCTAAAATCCATGAATAGTCCATACACTAGTCCCACCATGTATATATTGCTTTATTCACCAATAATCCTCCTCCATGCATGTGTAAAGGGCAACTTTGATGCTTTGTATTATGATATGACAAAGGAGGGGCTCACTCTTGGATGCATTGTACAAATTCAACAAAGAACGGGGCCACTAAAAGACTTTTGCAGCATAAAAAACAGGCTTTTTGGTGAGATTTTTGGCACCCATCTCCACTCCGAATTTGGAGCGGTGGTCAAAAGAGAAAATGTGGAACAAAAGCTGAATAATCACCTCAAAAAAATTTGTGATTTTTGGAGCAACCACCGGTGAGCTATGATTTTTTGAGAGGACCCTAGTCTGCCCACTTTTCTCACAAAGTAACCCATAGTCTTCTCTCACCTCCTTTTCTACTTCCACACACATACACTCATTCCTCTCTATCTCCCACTCAAACCTGTAACTTTCATGGTTTACTTCATCTTCTTCACCATTTCCATCTCTCCTTACTCCATAGCTCAGAAGATTATCATCTCTACACACATATAGCTCAATTTCTCTCTCTAGAATCAAATTCATATTACCATGCATAACCTCCTCATCCTTTCATAAAAGAGAAAAAATCAGCAAATAACCAATCTCAAGCCCTGCAAAAGGAGGAGTTTGATCATGGAGAATTCAACTTCCCCATGGTCACAAGAACTGCACCGACAAAGTTCTACAACCGCTTCAATCACTGGAGTAGAAGGTGGAAAATTTCATTTACATCTTGTGGTTTCCACCAAATTGTGTATATTCTCATTCTTCTCTTACTTTTTATCATTGTATAGATCATATAATGCACCTTGAGTGCATATTCCATGTAATTTTACCCCATCCTACTAACTTCAAACTACTAACACTAACTGCTAACCTTTTTTTTGTAAATTGCACCCACTCTACTCTACCGTGGAGTAGGCAACCTCACACAAAAAATCACTCACCTCTCTAGAATCTTCTCTATTTCACCTCAATAATTCTCTCCTCTTGAGCTCACATCCATGTGACTCAAGAGACAAGAGAGCCCCACTCTCATAAGAACATATAAAAAATTTCATAAACACTATTTTCTATGAAAATGTTGATTAGGTATAATCCTAATTAGGGATCTCCTCACCTATAAATAAAGCCCTTCTCCCTTTGTAAATGGAAGGATCCCTACACTATTGCTCACTACTTTGAGCATGCCATTCACCATCTTAGTTTTAGGGAGTGAGAGTGAGCTCTCTATGCACCATTACATGTGGTGTATAGGAAAGCTTCTTTGAGCTAGTTGTAACAATGCAAGGGAGTGAGTGATTCATAACTTCCAATCAAAGTTGTATGCATAAATTTAATCAATAAGTTGGTTGCAAATCGCGGGTCAAAAGCCTCTTGAGTCTCTCCAATTCACGCTTAGCAACCTCATCTCGTTTGGTTTAACGTGACGCGTTTTCATTTTGAGATTCTTTTGTAGTATCTGCTTGTATGTGACTCAAGAGCTCTTGTGTTTGTTTTTGTTGCATGGGAAAACATTATAAGAGGGTTGTATGGTGAGAGGTCTCCCATAACCCTAAGATAATGTGTAGATTGCAACATCATCAAACTTAATCGTGTCTCTTGACTCTCCTCCAAGCTGTTCATACACCCACATCAATCATTAAAGATGAAGCTAAATTCTTGCACAAAGATATCTTTCTTTCTTGTGTGTTTGGTGTGTGTATTTGTAGCATTTAAATTAGTGATAGTGTACCCTTCCTTCTTGCTTGTATTGCTAAGGGATTCTCCTCTTTTGCGTCCTAGTTCGCTCTCTAACTAGGTGGTGCCCCTATCTTGTTTGGGTTTGGCTGTGGGTTGGTTGTTGTGTTGTGCTTGTGGTTGTCCCAGCCCAAATTGAGCAGCACGGGAGCCTTGACGAGTGTTTAGAGGTCGCCTCTCTTGTTGCCCGCCTCGGACCGCCTCACCAACATTAACGGCTTCTCTGCCATTTGATCTTTTAGAAATTGTAAGACCTAGTAAAACCTCGGATCCTCCTCCCTACCGCCCTATATATAGGCCTAGCTCGTAGCTCTTGCCCTATGCGGATCCCCAGTCCACACTGGTCCAGTCCAGGCCCTTGGCCTATGTCTCTGAGCCCCATACGTGAGCCAATTGGCTGTATGGCCGATAATTGGTGCAGTGAGGAGGTTCAATGAAACCAAGAGCAACATCGTGATTTTCAACATTGTTGTCCTTTTGCAACCACTTGGGTCTAAATGGTAACTCCATTTATAACTCACTTGAGTACTGTAAAGGAGTAACCACAAGTAAGAGTTGTCCAAAGGAATAACCAGTTTTCAGATCTTTTGAAGGTACTGGAATAATGCAAGAAAACCTTGGCGTAACTTTCCATGCAGTTGTGAGCCAGATTTCCTACTCGCGTGAGTATCTTGAAAAGTTCATAGATTCGTGTTAGATTTCTGAATAGTTTGGGACACAAAGAACTACATGTTCATCCCTAATGAAGGTTAATTGCCAACATACTTTGTCAGCACACCTGGTAAGTCCTTGACATATGAAACTATTGAAACAATCTCCAACCCCACCACAATAGGTGTTCAAAGTTAAAAACAGTACTTAAGCAAATTCTAGAATAGGGAGAAAAGCATCTATTCAAAAATATGTTGTACTAACGTATGCTCTTAGCAAATCCTTTAGCAAAAGAAATATTTGTAAGCTGCCCATCCAACACGAGATGAATAGCAGCAGTAAGAGTGAGGTGTTGTTCCCCAAACAGTCTTCCCTCACTGTCGAGAAACTAGGACTCAATCATTGAGTATCCAGCCATATATTGTATATGGAGTGAAGACAACCAACTAAATTAAAAGCGGGTGGACTGGAGTAAGCTCCGAGAGTTTAGACCATCCAACCATAGACACCCATCCTGAGCCAGCGGCTTGTATGGCAGGGTGTAAACTCATAAGAAATCTGGAGAAGAGATTGCACATGCAGTGCAAAAAGGTGCAGAGAGAATAAAAGTCCATGAATTGGCATGCCGCTCCAAATAAATTAGTGTTAAACACTAGGGCCCATAACACCTAGTGTGCATGCATTTAACACAAATTTATCCAAACCGCAATTCCATGACGAGACTTTCCACGGTACATAAGTGAAAGCCTTTTAGCAAGAGTTGGACCATAACAGAATGTGAAAGATCAGTCACACCTAGGTACCATCCATGAGACATTCTTAGTAACTTAGCATACTTGGCTATATGTAGAAACGACCCTGCGTTGAGGTGGTTTCACAGCACTTGTCATTGCAATAAATCTGTACTGAGTACCCAACAATTTCTGGCCATTGAAATTGTTCCTGATACGGTGTGCTCCAAATGGTCTAATAAACGGATGTGACCAGCACGTAGGGACTTTGTTGTGACACGTCATTAAGAATTAGGCGCTAGTGTCAGTCCCAAAGACTCATATTCACCACACGTGGAATATGTCTCAAAGAAGGATGGCCGAAAAAGCGACATCCATCAAGTACAAGATGTACTTGTGTATGGAGGAACTGCAAAACACTCCGTGACAACAGTGAGAGGGACCCTCATTATCTTGCTCCACACTGGCTAAACCAAACTCCTTGAGTTCCTAGACTATGTTGTATCCCATGTGACAACATGTGCCAAATTGAACCGTACAAGTAGGTTCGTAACAGCATAAGACAGAAAGATAGATTGGACACTTGGACCAAAATACTTTGTGCCGACATGCCCTTGGCATGGCTCTGTAACATTCAAGCGTATGTAGACGTCTTGAAAAACCAAGTAAAGCATACTAAAAATGGAATAACATCAAATCAATAGATGCGTACCTGGAGATTTGAACGTGATGTACACTTACCTGTATTCAAATGGAGAGGAGCACGTCCCCTTACCTGAAAAAACAAAGAGCATTGCACTGGGAACCCTGGGTGTTGCCTTTGCAATCCAAGCCCTTGGATTATAATCTACGTAGTCAAACCCCTTGGTAAGACTCTTTGTAGAAACTGCTCAACTAGTAGATAATGGTAACCAACATAGTCAACCGTGTACAGAATGATTGAAATCAACTTGAAAAGTGTGTCCGTCTGCTGCCGCGTTTGGTAGATTGAGGAATTCTTCCCTTGAAAGTATAACTGGGAGAGATCAACTGTCATCCTCAATGCAGATCAAACTGTGATCCTTAATGCCTATGCGGAGATGTAACAATCACCCGCCGGGTCTTACCCCAAAACAGTATGTCCATAGACACTCCGTATTGCTATAGAGAGAGCAGGAGACCAACACAATTGAACTGTCGAGCTCTTATGGACAACCATGCTGTCACTACTGATTGTTGCATCTATACTTTCTTGTAGAGATCAGCTGCTGTGAGTATATCTTGAAAACAATCACCCAAAGAATGCCAATAGTTGGGCCTTGCCCCTGGCCTCACAATGGCTCTTAGCCTATTTGGCTCATAGCCCTTATGCAAAATAGTGTTCAATCGACGAACCGATGAAGACTAATTTGAGTAGCATCTTAGCCACGTGCTAGCTGTGAGTTAGGGCACCTTGGCTCAAGCTAACTCACGAGCAGAATATGTATCAAAAGCTTATGCTGGGCTGAGGAACTTTCTGTAAATTTCTAGTGTGTGTGTGCCTAGAATGTGTGCTCTTAGACATCTTATGCCTGACAGGAAGCTTATCCTATAAGCATGCAATAATCGGCTTGTATAATGCTCTCATCGAGAGAGGGGACAGAAAACACAAGCCACAACTTGACCCTCTTACCATGTATGGGGTCATGACTTTAGAAAAATGACTTAAAATGGCACTTTTTCTGTGAAATATGTTGTAGATTTAGGTTCCATTTAGTGGTAGTGTGCATTGAAAGCAACCATAAATTTAAACTATCCAGAACTTGGTATGTCTGTGACAGAGTGCCTGGTGTGATAGCGGAAGCATAATCTTTGAAGCGGTGGAATTTATGACACCTAGTTAGCATGCCATGCATACAGGTTGTGAAGCCCTTGGCAAGAGTGATGGCCTCAAACGTGAGAGCCAAAACCATTAGTGCCTTGCACAGTTTAAACTGGTAGGGATTTTGTGAGATGGTATTCCCTATTTTGCCAGTTTGTCAATCCTGTGTGCCACTGCGCGTGATTCTGAGTCATTGAGTAGTACTTTGGCACAAGGGAGAAGCCTTGCTTCATGAAAAATTGTCAAAGAACTTTGCTTTGTACACAAGCATTAGTTTCCAATGTAAATGTATAAACATGGAAAAAATAAACAATATTGAACATGGTCTAACCTGGTCATCCTGCTGTAACCAGTTGTCTAGAGATGTGGGAAGAAAAACTCGCTCAAATGTAGATCTTCATCTCCGTTGCGCGAGAGAAAGTTATCTTGAAATATACTGTAGGCATAGGGAGAACTTCCCCAAGGGCGTGTGCTCATAGCATACCCCAAACAGGAAACAACTTAATGTAACAGTCATAAATTGAAGCCTTGCTTCCTTCAAAAACAGGTGCAGTAAAAGGCCATGCATGTCTGTTTGAAGATTGCAATTTTGCCATGCTTCATTCCAATCTTTAAACAAATCCACGTTTTGGTACTTACAGTAATTTTCACAGGCCATGCTTGTGATGTGCATGCCTAAAGTGTATGCATATTGTATGCACGTCTATTGCATATCGTAGCTATCAAACAGATGCTGCATAACCAAAAAAATCAATTGCGTACCTTATTCGGTACACTTACTGACGAAGCTTGCTGCCGGAAGAATCAAATGAGTCACCAGCAAGAAGAACATCAAAAAGTGATTTGCTGGATAATAATGTTTGGTTTAGTAGACACGGTCACTGTGGATTCAACTTCACCATTTCCAATTGTCTATTGCTTAGAATTGAAAGAATAATCGGCCTTGCCAATCATCGATGCCTTATAAGGCACATGGCATGCCTGAGTTGGCTCTGTTACTAGAGAATCGCGCCTCGTTAAACCCTGTGTAAAGGTTATCTCTATCGGAGACATGCTCCTTAATTAGTCAAAATCATGGTAATGAATACCAATACTGTACTTATTATGTTGACCTTGGCCAGTAAAAGGCCATGCCGGTTGTCTTGGAGTAATGCTCTAGCAACTCAAAGCCTGCTTCCCTCCTCTACTTGATAGTAGGAAGCGGATAAAAAAAATAGATACTTGTTAATCAAAATCGATGACCAAGTAAGTGTATGGAGCCTTGCTCCCCTTAGGAATTGTGAATGAGAGAAAAAGAAGCATCTCTTCATAGGACCATCCGCATGCCATGCATAAGGAAAAAGGTATCAATAATCAACGTAGAGTCTACTTGCGATGTATCAACATTCATTGCCACCGCGACCTTGCACAAGGAGTAAGTTGTGCAAAGCTCGTAAAGAACTCCTGTAATGTAAAATCATCATAGAGATAGAAAACCCTCTTAAAAAAGAACATGAAACACATATCAAACCTGTGTTGTTGCTCAGTCTCAATTATCATGTACTGTTGCTCAGCCTCAATTATGGTTCTCTTCCGGAAACCTTGCTCCCGCGGAGCATCCTGATAACAAGGTAGTGGTCGACGATTTTCCCTTGGTAATTATTTGAATACTTTGTGGTTCCATGCCATGTATGTGACTAAGCCGGGTATGGCTGTGGCGTCTGAAATATTTTCTGCATCCGTAATTGTGCACATGTTAGGCGATGCGAACGCTGCGGCTGCGGGATGTGTGCGATTCGAACGTTGCGGCTGCAGGGTGTGTGCCTGGGGTGGGCATGCACCCTTGGAACTTTAACAAAGTGGCCACCTTGTGACCATGGGCGCCCCCCAAGTGGAAAAAGGAAAAAAAATCACAAACGCTTGTAACGATGGCGACCTCAACGGGAAACTGCGCAGTCTGCAGCGACTTGCTCAACCACCATGTGGTGCTCGTCGGGCTACGGGCCTGTGACAGGAATTCTTTCGCATGGCGGCGCGAACCTTCCAACCACACTTTTGTGGCAGTTTATGCATGGATGAATTCCTTCCCCCCCTCGCTGCAAGCGGCCTTGCACATGGCCGAAACCTTTGAGCTCCACGTCATCTGCTAAGCGTCCATGCCCGCGCAGTTCTGATGTGGCTTCTTCCTCTCCCCATGCAATACATGCAAAATCTCCCCAATCTTGAGGACCACGCCCTCCCTAAGGGGGGGAGAGAGAGAGAGAGAGAGAGAGAGAGAGAGAGAGAGAGAGAGAGAGAGAGAGAGAGAGAGAGAGAGAGAGAGAGAGAGAACATGCAAAGACTCATGCCAAATTCCCCCCTTCCTCCATAGCCCCCTCCTCCATCGAGCTCTGATACCAATGTAAGAACTAGGGGACTAAAACCTCGGATCCTCCACCCTACCGCCCTATATACAGGCCTAGATCCTAGCTCTTGCCCTAAGCGGATCCCTAGTCCACACTGGTCCATTCCAGGCCCTTGGCCTATGTCCCTGACCCCCTAGGTTGGGCCTTGCCCCGTAGGACCCTTGTCTTGACAGAAATGGTGGAGTCTAGAAAAGACAAGACAGGCCAGTCTAGCCTCTTGATAGGTTCTAAAAAATCTAAAGGGGATATCATGTGCAAGAAGTGAGCAATGGTGGGTATGTGGTCTCTAGGTCCATGGAATAGCACACCATGTTGTACCTACACAAGCCTTCAGTATTCTAACACAACCTCAAGACTAGAAATATGCTACTACTCCCATCAAACCGATTGGCTGCCTCCATCGATCAAAATGAAGGTCGATAGCTACCAAAGCTTATCAGATCGCTCACCACTATCAATCAAACTTGGTTGGATCAAAGGAGAAGATCACTACCCTAAAGGACGGCCACTAAGGTAGAGGACAAGAGATGGCTTGAAGTAAAAGAATATTTTGTTGAACATCAGTTCAAAGAAGTAACAAAGGCAAGATTATTGTCTAGAGTGATATGCCTAAAATCCATGGTATGGTAGGGACTCGGCTATGAGATTAAGGGGGCAAAGATTGGGGAGTCTGGAACCACCTGACCAGTACTGACTAGGGGACCTTCTCGCGTGTTTGATGGCTTAATTTGCAGCTCAAACGTGCCCTTTGTCTACTGTTGCGGCTCATGCAAGTAAGCTTGCCCCTCGCTTATCTACATGAGACAGAGATAGGGGGAGAGGAAGGGGGAGAAGGGCACACTGCAGATTTAAATAATAGAAACCATTAGTATTATAAGCAGCGTGCTAAATTCATGGCTTTGTGTCTGCTCGCAAACGGCATAAGCGTACCCCGCCGTCCATCACCTTGGTTTCCATGCTAGTAGCAGTGACGTATGGCTACCCAAGGATAAGCGGGTATGTAGACATCTGAGGTACAAAGAAATATTGGTCATCTTTCACATCCTCTTTAGTCACCTTTACATTTGGACAAGCTTTGTACAACTCCCCCTATGAGTTGTTTGCTGCTCGAATCATCCATCCATGATTTATATCAATTGGAAATTTTACTTTTTGATAAAGACTCTTTGACATGAGGTTAATTTTTTACCCATGATCTATCAGCACAATGTATGGCTCTTCTAAGTCTCCCACTTTTACCAGGGTCTCAGTAGTTGCTCTTGCCGAATGACTCTTCAAGTAGTAACTCTTGGGAGTGGTCTTGACTTCATCTTCATCATCCAAGAAGCGAACATGTTTTACTCCTCCCATAGATTTGTAGCATCCAGCAACAGTTTCTTCACCTTGCTTGCCATAGACTGTACACCCTGTGCATTAAAAGTCTCTCCTTCACCCTGTACATGGATAGATTTAGTAAGAGACTGTTGCTTTCTTTTTTAAAATATCAATTATATCTTCGTGGATCTCCCACTTTGCTATACCAAGGACCTCACCTAAGTTAGATTCCACCCTACTCTTCAAAATCTTCTCTTCCAAAACCTTTTTGAGATCCGTTACTGCCTCTATATCGGATTGGAGTTTGCAGTCCGGACCATTTGCTTTGGATTTGTTGCTTCTTTCTTCTTCTCTTTAGAGGCTTAGGCACTTCAAGGACATGCATATGTTGTGGGGAAGCTGATCTAGGAAGCATTGTGTCCTGAACTAGCTTCTTCATCCCACCTTTGCCAAAATTTGTCCCCAAGAGCTTACCTGTCTCACTCAAGTGAATCTTGCTATTTTTAAAGAAAACAAGCTCCTCCATCAAAGCATCTTTGAAACTTTCACAATCCCTCCTCTCATGGTCAATACTATTACACCATATGCATCTATTTACAAAGCCTTCTCTAGTTTGAGGTCGTTGCCCTCTTGTGGATTGACCCGATGGTTGCCCCTTTTCTTCTAGCCTTGTAAGCTTTGACTTAAGCTCTTGCATTCCCTTGATAGTATCATTCTAGAATGGACTTGTCACTCTTTGGAACCACAATAACAGACTTTATGGGCCTCTCAAGAACGCTTGGGGATTGAGTAGGATTAACTATTACCTTGTCTCTCCGTCGTTGTTGCTTGGATCGCAGTGAAATTTCATCTTCAACTTCATTCCAATCAGTCATCAGTAAGCCTTGTCCCACATCCTTATCCTAAAGTAGTAGCTCTAACTTCTCTTGCATCTCTTTACCTCCAGCCTGCAAAAAGATCTCTATCTTCTCCGTGTTTAAGGTAGCCTTTTTAGTCCTTAAAATTTGATCATAGTGGCGTTCAAATTCACTTAGCAATTTGGTAGGTGAAAGACCCTCTTTTGGCTTAACTACCCACTCTAAAAAAGTCCTCTTTGTCACACTTTTGGAGTCTTCCATGAAATACTCTTATTTTAAGGCTAATTTGAATGCTTCCCAAGCTGACCCATGCTCATTTCCAATTCCCCTTACATGCTCTTTGATCTCGAAACCACAGCAAGCTCAAAACTTTGTACCATCTCTGCTTTGTACCATTGCTGCATAAACACTGCAAAAGCTTGAAACATTTGCATTGTGACTGGATGAAACCGAACCCCCTATTGCTCTTGTTGCTACATAGATTTAAAGGTTTAATTTTAAACCTTCAATGAGGCTTTTGAACCCTCATCCTAGCCTACTTCACGTCGGGTTCACCAAAAATGTGTCAAGCAGTGCGTAGTGCGGCTAGGAAAGCGTTCTGACTGTGAGGATTCATAGCCAAATCAAGCAAGGCGTAGATAAATTGAAACTAAAAACACACTCAAAAAGAACAAAACTCCACCCATGAAAGCTCCACTTTGAAAAAGAACCAAAATTAACTCAAAACTCTTGTGTGTGTGAAGATTAGGTGTAGCCTTGCTTCCAATTGCACATAAGCAGTTCTCTTACGGCCTGTTAAAACCCCTAAATTGGCACTTCGATTCTTCGTCATGACCATTTCATGGAAGCTTCAAAAACTAATTGGAGAAGCCCAAGTAGTTATTTGAGGAGAGGAAAACCTAATTGGAGGCCTCACAGCCTCGAACATGTAGTGGAAGCAGCACGAGATTGCACTAGCACCCTGAATTGTAGTGGTTGTATCTCCTTGCTTATATGCCTAAATGAGCTTATTCTTGGCTCTAAAAAATCCAGAACTTGAGAAACGACGGCACCGTTGTTGATGTGGAATTTTGAGACATTTTGTGCTATTTTTGACCATTTTATGGCCAGTTGTAGCCCTTTTTTGCCCAAAAATGCCCCTTTTTTGTCCGTTTAATGTGCAAACGAGCTGGAAAAAATCCCTCAATTTGTGGAGAAATCTCATTGGGTTCATTTTTCATGTTGAACCTCATCTTTCCACTTGGTAAGCACTTTGGACACACCTTTTATACTCGTGCATGAAACCTGCTCTTTTTTGGTCAAGATTGTCCGCATTGAACTTTCTATGCAAAACGAGCATACCACTTCAAAACACTTGAAATTTGTACATTCCTAAAGAAAACTAGGAATACTTTAATGTGGTAAAACATGCATGGGGGCCATGTCTTCGGCCTCGCCTGCCCGACAAGGTATGCACATGCCTGCAAACCATGGCATCTGTTTTCACATATGTTACACTATACATACATTGTAGCATTTGATCCCATACATAAGAAACATTAGGAGTGAGGTAGATATTTTCATTTTCATATTATGCATGTGTCATGGCACGACATCGTGCGTTCCATACCTCCAAAGATTGCACTTGGCTCAACGTTGAGTCCACATGTTGCTTGTGTAGTTCGCTTTGGAGGTTGTGTCCCAATTGATTGGGCAACATTGATGTATAAAGTGGGCGCCTAAGACGGATTTATGAACATGGGGACACCTTGAGCGGTGTCTTAACCATTTTCTTGGCCTTGATTCTTACAACAGTTAAATAGTGAGACCACTAGGAATTATGCCAAGATTATTTTTAGCGTTGAAAATTACAATTGGGGATTTCTAGAGAGGGGAAATATAAACGGCAAAGTTACAAACCGATATGTGAGAGCTAGTCATCATTTTCAATGCTCGATTGTGGCTAGCCCGCGACGTTGCGCTGTTTGTTCATTGATTCTGTAATGAAATTATACCATTAGTTACCCTCATGAATATCAGTGAATTGACTTGAACTTTGAATTGCTCCTATAAAGCAATGAAGGCACACAAGGGTAGAAGTCCCAATATTCTCTGTTTTACTGTTTCGAGCAAGAAATGGCGCATTGGAAAACCTGCCGCGACATTGCAACAAAAATATTGTCATCGATGGTGTTTTGTAGTGAGCGCATTCATTGCAGGCAATATGAGGGCCATAGCCTTAATCTCGGCTATGAGATTAGAGCTAGGTCGCACCATGGGTTAGTAGTAGGGTGAGTGTTTACTAAATAGATGTATATCCATGTTTTCCTCCAGGAATATAGAAGACCTCAAGTAACCCTACTAACACTTTGAAAAAGGAGGGGAATAAGCTATCTTTTAGGTAGTGAAAGACTCTCCTCAAAAAGAGGCTTGCGTTCTCCAATCAAATACTCCTAGCTTCTGGCTCACCTACTCGTTCTACTTTTATTTTATTCATTACATTACCAGATTCCATCGTCTCTTCCTAATGCTAACCTTAACATTTCTTTCTTCTTGTAAAAGAAGCACAACCAGTAAGAATCGAACTGCAACCATTGAGCGCATCTCGAGTCTTGAGCCTTCTTGAATAACCACCTGAACGAGTACACAAATCTGCTTGCTCTCGCCGTCCGTAAGTACTAAAAAAAAAACATTGACTCCACAACACGACAAAGCACCCCGTCCTCTGTCTGAGTCCGCATCCCCTGCTCTGTCGTCTACGAACGCCCCCCCTCCCCCTCCTCCCCCCTCGTCCGAGTCTACCTGGCTATGCCGCCCTCCATGCTTCCTGCTCATCTTCGACCGCCAGGCGCATATGCCTTCCTTTTCTGGCTTAATCCTCAAAGGATCTCGCAAGATTCGCCCTATGTTTTCCTTTTGAAAATGTGTACCACCTACTTCTCATGATCTATTTAAAAATAAAAACATCAACTCTTTTCATCT
Source organism: Adiantum capillus-veneris (assembly GCF_014529385.1). Classification (NCBI taxonomy): domain Eukaryota; kingdom Viridiplantae; phylum Streptophyta; class Polypodiopsida; order Polypodiales; family Pteridaceae; genus Adiantum; species Adiantum capillus-veneris. Next base: position 134,739,773 of record NC_140937.1, on the reverse strand, counting down.
ACTCCTATGGGTGCGACCTTGTGCAATGAGTTACCCTTCTTGGCCCCACTAATCCATGGTGCAACCCGGCTCTTGAGGGGGCGGAAGTCTGGAACCACCTGACCAGTACTGACTAGGGGACCTTCTCGCGTGCTCGATGGCTTAATTTGCAGCTCAAACGTGCCCTTTGTCTGCTGTTGCGGCTCATGCAGGTAAGCTTGCCCCTCGCTTACCTACATGAGACAGAGAAAGGGGGAGAGGAAAGGGAAGAAGGGCATACTGCAGATTTAAATAAGCAGCGTGCTAAATTCATGGCTTTGTGTCTGCTCGCAAACTGCGCAGATAATTATAAGCTCCCCCATGATCTTTAATTGTGTGTCCAAGTGTGCGTGTGCGTGTGTGTGGCGAAGGCGCTGCTGAATGCCTTGCACTCATGCGACGCATGCAACAGATTTAACAAAACGGCAACGAGTCAATTAAGAAGCCTTTGCTGCAGACGCACATGATGTAATATTGCACCTGTCTCGAGGCAGGGGAGCAGGGAACGGCTATTTCAAGATGGAGTTGGCTAGTCCGCGCACATGTTCATGATCCCATGGGGGTTGCCAGCCATGCTTGTCTGCCAAAAGAGCCACCATGGCCAGCTGCACGTTGGCGATTTTACAATGGAACCCCACGTTTCCAAGTGCTGATCTATAACTGTCCCACCTATCCCATGAGCTCCCATAGCCAGATCTGTAACACATTCTCCCTCCTACAGTACTCTGCTCATGCCGCTGCCTGTCGACAACATGGTTTCCATGAGCTCCAGCAAGGTTTCCTCTCGCTTACTCTCTTATCTTCGTGGGCGTCGGCTGGGGCACCGCCATGCCCGTGTGTTTGATGCGGATACAGACTCTTTTACAACAGGGCCCTCGCCAGCTAATTTGCACCGGTTTCAAACAGATCTGACAGAGATGCTAGAAAAACTCACCAACACTTCTGCTGATGACTGTTGTAGCTCTTCATCAAAGTCATCAGTGGATCGCCTATTGAGCCTTTCTTGGATGTGTCAGGCTTTGGATGTTGTCATCGCCACTCAAGAGTCCGCGAAGCAAACTCTGCACACCCACACTGCACGTGCATCATGCTTGGATCAGAAGATACTTCAGCATTGCATGCAAGACAGTGTTAAAATGTTAGATGTTTGCTGCCTGCTCAAAGAGACCCTAGCTGGGGTGCAAGCTCAGGTGAAGGCTTCTCACCAAGCTCTCAAACGCCTCCAGCACCTCCAACTCACGAGTGAGGGGGACATTCAAAGAGTACGGTATGCTTTGCTCATGGCGAAGACATCGTCGCACAAAGGAGATGAGCAATCCAAAGCCCCAGCCCTACAGTTTTCTACAAAGAGGCTTAAAGCTTGCAGTTCCATGCTTAGAAGGATGGGGGAGAGGCTTCCTACCCCTCCCGTGCCGGTGAATTTTGGGGATTTGAAGGCAGGTGCTTCCCTGTCTGCTCTCTACGGAGGCGAGATCTGTACCCTCTTCTTTCTCAGACTTCTCTCAACTGCCCTTTCCTCTCCAGGAGGCAGGTCATCCTCTAATTCCATGGCAACCCCTTTGCACTTGTCGGGACGGCCAGTCTGGAGGTCTGCCCTTCTTGCTGTGCAAGCTCAATTTCAGAAAGAACTGAATGCATCCCAACAAGAGACATGTGGTGCTACCATTCTCCCTGAGATGGGCACGTTGGATGCCTCTTTGCATCACATCTATGAGTCTTTGCTACATGTTCCCCCCACAGAGCAAGCAAGACAGGATGTGCAAGACCTAGTAGGCTCCACAAGCCTGCTGGTAGACCATCTGCAAAGCTCCATGGCAAGGCTTCACCATCAGCTTGACCGCATTTCGGCTTCCCTGGTGGACATTCAAATGGCCCTGCTCGAGCCACCTGTGACCTGCATGTAGCTAATTGTTGCATGTACTCTTGTACACTACTTGCTACCAAACAATTTTGGTATTGTAGATAATATACACTGTAAACCAATTTTCACACAATGAGAGATTGTCACATGAATGGATATGCTCATCTTTTCCTCATCTTGTGCTTTTCGCAATCCACACAATGGTGTTTGAATTGTTGTTTAGTCTGCAACTCTTCCTACATGCATTGTTCATGCCACTAATCAAACTTTCAAAATATACTGAGCATAAAGATGTCAAGAGAAGTAATACATAACATCAAGTAGATCTAAATTGCTTTGTAGTTTTCAATGTCTCACATCTCATAACATATACAACTTTGTCGGATACAAGAGATCCAGTGACAATCTCCTCATTTTGTGTCGTGAGCACAACAAGAGGAATCTCATCTCGATTAGCACAGTCTCAAAGTCTCCTATTAGAAGCCACATCATAAGGCTCTCTAGGAGATATCTGTGGGACTGGACTGAAGAACATGGGGTTGCTAAGCAAGATGGAATTCCGAATGTGGAATTTTTGCACGGTGTGACTACCGCTATCAGGCTACGTCTCCTTCACCTTGCCTATCTTCTCCGTGCTTCCCTTTTTATGTATGAGATATTGAAGACCCAATGTAACAAACTTGGACACCCCAAGTCAAGATTCTATCATGACACAACATAGATTCACTTCAAAATAGTTCACAAAGACGACATGGCCCGTCGTAGTTTCGTGCCGAGAGGTATTGACCCCAAAGACTGGCGCCGCTTTCGGTATTTCTTTTTATATGCCCTCAAAATCTCAAACTCAAAAGTCTTAAACTCAAAAGAAACTTTTATCCAAAAGCTGCGAGAAAAAATTAGCCAACGTAATTTACGGAATTTCGTACAGTTTTTCCACGTCACTATGTTAAGGGGAAAAAAGCGGAATTCCATACTACTGCCACGTCAGCTTGTTAGCGCGACCAACGGAATTCCGTACACTCCCTGCCACGTCAGCCTGTCGGCGCATTTCACGGACAGTCATATCAGTAGGGTGTGTGTGTGTGTCCGTGGGCCTGCCACATCATCAATTTGTGACACCCACCAACAGACTCTTGCCTCTCTTGCGCATATGCCTACTGTCTTCGCTCTTGATGCATTGTGCATTGAGGGACCTTTGCCTTTTTCCCTCTGGCCTTTTCAACATCCATTCTTTGCCTTTTTTCTATTGTCTCTCTTCTCCTCGTTTTTCAACATCCATACTTTCCCTTCTCGTCGTAACGACATGTAGAAGACTTAGTGTCACTTCCACAAGCAAAGTAGTGCCCTCAAGCGCAATAACGAAGACCCTCTCGAAAGCTTCTCCTCCAAGGAGAATCACGATAGAGATAAACAACGGAGGATCTTTCAAGAGAGAGGCATGAAGGATCACTTTGAGAATGAGGGTTTTGCTAGCATCGGAGGATGTCTTACCCTCACCTAAAACAACTCCAAGACATCCTCCATCTTTGAGAGATATGACTAGTACTCTAAGACAACACCTATTAATCTCACTATAACTGCAAGATCCTTGCCACGATAAAAAGCTTCATACGTTGTCTCCACCTATAAAGGCATCAAAAATCTCTACCCCTATCCATAGGGCTCTATGCTAGATCCCATCTTCTTGATCGACGTTTCAAGATGATGTCTAAAGCAACCTGTCCACATAGGAGACAACCATGTCTAAGGGATTGCCTCAGGGAGTGCATCATGTAATCATGTAAATCTACCACTTGAGCTCAGTATGAAAGGTTTTTAATGCAAACATTGAAAGAAAGTTAAGAGATATACATTAACAAAATGTAATACAACCCCCTTGCAAACCCAACGAGAAGCCTCAAAAGAAGTCACTAAGTGCTACTGAGAAATTGATGCTGATGGTTGAACCATCACGCTCCATGACAAATAACATTCAATAAAACATGATGTTTGCAATTTATTGAGTATCAAGTAGCTGAAGAATTTCTAACTTCTCCTTACAGCGTTAACTCCATTATAGTAGCAATTGGTTGTCTTTCTTATTTTCACTATTCTCCTTGCTCTCCTTCTCTCATATGTGCCGCTTGCACCACAAAATGTATACTTCTAGAAAATGTATTGATGATATTCTAGGTTCGACAGCTAGACTACAAATGATGGGTCACAGATGTCAGCTAAGATATGGAGCAAATTGTAAGGGTTTATTAAGTTTCCTTTGTTGCTTTTGAAGTAATAGATGCAATGTAGTATATTGGTATTTTGCAAACGAATTTAATTAAGAAAGAGCTTGATAGACAATAGAGAGCATAAACCGGATATTTGATCGTGGCATTTATTTGTGGGTGAACAAATGTACAAGGGAATATCACACAAAATTCTTACAAATTAATTGCTACAGTCGGAAGCCTGGTTGCCCTGCAAAATATGCTACAAACCGATGTGTGACTGTCCTGCAAAATAACCACTGCTACAGCGGGAAGCCTGGCTACCCTGCAAAATACCCAAAATAGCACACTGCAAGCTATAAAATAGACCAAACGACATGCCTGGCACATCCATGAGCACGTGATCGACAATATAGGCGAACAGAGAGGGAGGTAGAGAGCGGAAAGAGCAAGAGAGTGCGTGTGAGCGCACCTCCTAGAGCGGAGTGCTACGCCAGCACGGCGAGAGAGAAGAGATTAGAGGAGAGAAGAATAGTACAGACACTGGGTGCAATCTACCCCCATGCAAGAGTCAACATTTTTCTCTTGCACGTATTTAATTATAGATTTCTTGAATCTGCAAACAATACTTCCCAAAACATTGATTAGTATTCTATGTTAGGAACATGTCATAATAAAAGAAAGAAATTATTAAACTAAATAACCTAGTTTATGTTTGTCGTCATCCACATACTACCTATTCTAGTGTCCCATATCACTAGAATAAGCAGTATATGTCATACCCTGATGAATCAGGATATCATTGGCCACATTCATCATTCAATAAATCAATGCCCAGCAATCTCAGTGTAATTGCACAAAAACTGTCGCAACAAAAAATCATTAGCTATCCCATTCCAAATCCAATTTTAAATCAAAATACAAATCTAAATATCTACCAACATATACCCATTGTAAATCCAAATATCCTTCAATTTATAAACCCGAGAACAGAAGCATGCTAAGGATAGTGGTGGCCAACCACTGCAACATGATTGTCTTATCGGTGTTGCCTAAATCGGCGAATCTACACCAATAAGACGTGCTGCCTAAATCGGCGGATCTGCAATAATGCTATCTAAATCGGCGAATCTGCATTTGGTAGTGTTAAAAAATCATGAATTTGTAGTTTGTTGTGGTGTTGCCTAAATCGGCGGATCTGCACAGATGACAAGTGGTGTTGCCTAAATTGGCAAATCTACACCAAGATAAGCATTGACACATTGCCTAAGTTGGCGAGTCTGTGTGCATGTGACCAATGGACTAGACAAGACATAAAGGAGAAAATATATTTACTATGTTGTCGATATCACAGTGCAATATATCACCAAAGGACTTACAAATGGTTGTGCACTATCCCAGAGCACCTTAGCTTTCATGAGTAGCTGCATAGCTTACTGACAAATTATCTCACACTACAAGAGGTTGTGTGCTCTTGTGACGCTTTTAGCGACGGAAATACATTGGGTTTTTATAGCCCCCGGCGTCGCTAAGAGCGTCGCTACGAGCGTCGATACGGGGACGTCGCTATAAGGGTCGCTATGCCAGTCGCTATAAACGTCAATAGCGACGCTTATAGAGACGCTACAGAGCCTTATATAGCGACGTCTGATAGGAAATTTTTTTGGTGGCAAGGCATTCAATGCCTTGCCACCCATCAACCATATTGAATGTTTCATTTGTCTATTTACCTTTGAAAAAACGTGCAAAGGTAAATATAGACCCAAAATAGTCACCCACAAGACAATATAATCATTAACTCCATCATCCATAGTACGTATTGTTTGCAAAACAAAGATACAAAATTGACAAGCGTGAATTGATGAATTGTACACATAGGCAAAATCACTTGATTGTTAATCTTTGCAAATGTAATAGTTACAAACCATTGTCATTATTTAAAAAATATACATGGTTTTCAAAAAGACGTATAAAAGTCGTCTCATGATACATAAGCTATGACAAAAAAAAACTAATGCTATCTAGCTATGGCTAAATTGACGTCGTTAATCAGACGTCTCATCGCGTCCAAGCGGCGTATCTGTTGGATTCTGCGAAAATAAACAATAAGATAGCTTTTTGTAAGTATAAACATATAGTGACGTTTATAAAACAATACAATAAATAGAAAAGAATAAACCCTAATACTAACCATGCCGCTGCGAGAACTGAGGATGTCTATAAGGGAGTTTAAGCCCTTTCTGCCTGTGTACTCACGCTCGTACGGTGTGGGATCACGTCCTGTAAACAACCACTGTCAAAACATACAAAGAATCCATTATGTTAGAATTTAAAATCCCATAAACCCTAAACTATCAAACATAGAGAGCAATGCGAAAACACTTACAAAATCGACCTCAAATGATGCCCACCTGCCGCTCCCCAAGTGGTGCGATCTCCCTGCCTCTACTTGCGCTTTGGCTTCCTCCTTTTGTTGCTTCCACTTGTCGGGATTCTAGCATGCTACTTTCTTCGCATTCTTCCAATCTTCTTTGGGCAACCAATTTGGTCTGCTCCACCCATGCTTGATTGCTTTTTGCACTTTGGAACGCTTATCCTTGCAGTATTCGCGCATTCGAACCTTCATCACATCTTTATTGAAGCGGTCATCCCGTGTTGGAACGGAAAACTCGTCATGAAGCATGGTGATGACTCTGTCTTTTAATTCATTCGTTACTTCACTCCAGGTGTTTAGTATGTAGTGTCTAAACACATGAGAGCAAAGACCGAGCATGCGCGAAATCACCTTCTTGCCTTCATCATCCAAGATGATGCCGTCGCTGAAGTCGACGGAGTAAGGCAAGCCCTCTCGCCGCTGACGCGTGAACCTGGGTGTCCCGGCAGGGGTCTCTAGCGGCGTGTCAACGGGGGTACGGATGCCACGTGTCTCCACTGGAGTCTGAGCCCTGAAGCGAGGAGTGTCACTGGAGTGACTCCTGGAGGAGTAGCTAGTGGTGTGTAGCTGCGGAGAATGGTAGTCAGCCGCACAAAACCTGGTGTCGATAGCAATGCTGTGGCTGGTGTCGGGACGGGCAAAGAAGGGGAGGGTAAAGAGCCTCGTCGAACACGAGACGGTGTCGAAGCATCGGTGGTGGCACCCCCACAACAACCGCCACCGCCACCACTAGAGCGCCGGCGCCTAGATGAGTGTGAAGATCGTCTCGTCGACACAGAAGCTTCAGAGCGTGCTGAGGACTCCGAAAGAGAGCAAGATGCGGATGGAGTAGGAACGCACGATGGTGCGCCAGAGCGATGACGCTCCACGTGCCACTGTCTCCACGTGCCACTGTCTCCACGTACCATTGTTCAAAACGGAGAATCGTACAAGAACTTGAAGGTGCTTGTAGCTTTGGAATGTTCAAAGGCTAGCAGCAATAGAAAGCGTTCTTCTTCTATTCAACTCGAGTGATGGAAGAGACAGGTGCATAACTCTGAAGTTTCAATTGAGAGAGAGAGAGAGAGAGAGAGAGAGAGAGAGAGAGAGAGAGAGAGAGAGAGAGAGAGAGAGAGCACAATCAAATCTTGCAGTCGAAAAACCAGGTGGTGGAGCTGCATGTGCCCATGGATTGCCCAAGATGTGAGCGCAAAATCAAAACAGCGTTATACAACATGAAAGGTACTTAGAGAGCCAGAGTTTTTACAAAACGGAGCGAAATTGTTCAAAACGGAGAATCGTACAAGAACTTGAAGGTGCTTGTAGCTTTGGAATGTTCAAAGGCTAGCAGCAACAGAAAGCGTTCTTCTTCTATTCAACTTGAGTGATGGAAGAGACAAGTGCATAACTCTGAATTTTCAATCGAGAGAGAGAGAGAGAGAGCCAGAGTTTTTACAAAACGGAGCAAAATTGTTCAAATACAATATTTATGGCTTTAAGAGATCTCTCTCTCATCCCTCTCTCATCCTCTCTATCTTGAACCATTGCACTTTGAACAAGTCGACAAAAAATCCTCTATAATCAATCCTCAAAATTTCTTGTAGCGTGCCGAAGTAAGTGAGTTCCGCCACCACATGATCTGCATCAGAGGACCGTCGTCGACTAGACTGTTCAAATTTTGCCATGATTCCACAATCTTGAGTAAAACGCTTTTTGTCAATCCGTTCCACCCTAAAATGTCGACCTTTACACCATGCTGCTGTGTATGACTTATACTACAACCCAAAGATTATGAGTGGCTGTTCAAACATCTAGAAAGTTACTAGTCGTACATTGCAAACTTACCTTGGTCGCGCAACCCCGAGAGTACTCCCACTCTTCCTCAGTCACTTCTTCACCGCACTGTTGTGTGCTTTTCAATTGGTTGTGAAACCATCTTAAGCTCATGAATGTTGGTAGGCTCTCCGGACCCGTCGGATAGTGCATCGGTGGTCGTCTTCCCCGTCGCCACTCGATTCGTGCCCTTTGTTGCTCTTGCTTTGTATCCTCATATTGTGAAATCCACTTCTGCATGACTGGATTTTGAAGCATGAAAAATCGATTGATTTTAGCCTCTAGATCTTCCGTCATCTTCTTCTCAACACTGAGATTGCACATGACAATCCCAGATATGCGCTCATCATCTATGGTTCGCCATAGCGTGTCCCGGGCTTTATCAAATCCATCTAGCCACTCTCCAATGTACACTAGGGACTCTGATACCAGCCAACCTTCTGCCATGCTACCCTCTGGACGTGCCTTCGGACACACATATCCCTTGAGCGTTTTCATGAAATGTTCTAAAAAGAACATCCATCTGGAATGTACTGTGCCAGCTATTTTCACCTCATCAACTATGTGAACAAGAAGATGCACCTGAATGGTTAGCATGGTAGTAGGAAAATGTTTCTCAAACATGCTCCATACGATCCATATTTCTAAGGTCAACTCTGGCTCCCAAAGTATCTTTCTTGCCGGTCAGATGGTCCCATAGTAGATTACCCACATTCTTGAATATGTGCATTGGATCGAGTAAGTGATTGATCATGAGTCGGGGCCAGTATGTTAACTCGTACCATAGCGATAGTCTCTTCATCCCTGGGGGCAATCCGTCATCACACATCTCCTTCTGTTCTAACCCTGCTTGTGCAGACATCCTCGGTGGCTCTCTTCCCAAAAAGCCGTCGCGTAACACATGACTCTCTAGAAGATACGCTTGATGACCTTCGTAGATTTTCTTCTTCAATGAGGGCGCCCTACGTGCATTCAGTCTAGGTCTACATGTGACACATGCTCTGTATCCGCTTGTTTGAAGCCCTGCATGTATACACATGATAATAGATCATCTTGAGAAAAATCAAGATTTACAGTGTCAGAGTGAGGAGTGTAAATAGATCACCTGAGCATTCTGCTAGTTCGGGATAGTCATGCATGGTCCACATTAGAATGCCTCTAATCAAAGCATTTCGTCGACCTGTGTGTTGGCTCATATCCACCACTTCTATGACAATCCACAATTGTTGTAGCTATTCCAATAGTGGACGAAGATACACATCCATATTCTTCACTTTATATCGCCCAGGCACAATCAAGCTTAGCCATAGATGCCCCTTCTTCGTAGTCAACCACGGGGGAATGTTGTAGTTGACGATGACAACGGGCCATACACTGTAAGATGTTGATCTTTGACCAAATGGATTTATGCCATCCATAGCCAACCTAAGCACAAATTTCGAGCTTCCCTAGAAAAATCCGACCATGTTCCATTTATATGTTTCCAGTTTGCACAATCTGAAGGAATCTGTAGCACACCATCCGAAGATTTATTCTCCTCATGCCATGATGCTAGGGCGGCCATGGACTTACATTCAAAGAAATGCTTGATGCGAGGAAGCAGAGGAAAATGTCACAAAACCTTTTGCGGAATTTTTGTTCCGTGAAGATCTACTCGATATCTTTCGGAATCACATTTCAGACACTTCTCTATGTCTATGTATTCCCCTCTGAAAAGAATGCAATCATTAGGACAAGCGTGGATCGAATTGTAATCCATCCCCAAGTTTCGCAAAATCTTTCTTGCTTCCTCTCGGGAATCTGGCATCACATTATCAACTGCTGGTAGTATGTGCTCTTTGAGCAATCTACACAACATAAAAATACGGTACAATTGTGTAAAAATCTATCAGATCATTATACATTTACAGTTTTATTAAAGTAAACTAATTGTAATAGATCACCTGAAAAGCGCTGTGACGCTAGTGTCACTCCATCCAAACTTTTCCTGCATGTTGAGAAGAACCAGGAGCGCTTTCAATCTAGACACACGTGCTCCATTATACAATGGCATATCGGCTTCACTTTTCATGTCATCATAGATATGCCTTTCTGAATCCATGATTGTCTCGATCATTTCATCAATCTCGGGCTCAAACATTGCCTCGTTGGGAATGTGGTCTGCATGATCACCCCCCGAGCTGTCAGAGGCTACATCTTGTGGCCTCATATATGGTGCTTGACCAAAGCGCCTGCGAACACGTCTATTGGGTTGCAAGATTTCTGCCTGTTGGCCAACATCAGAGTCCGACGAGTTATAATTGGCAACAACTTGATCTATAATAGATGGATCGAACTCGCCAAATTCGCGAACGTGCTGCAAAGAAACGGGTCTTGTCCGTCGCACAACATGCTTGCAATGATTAAAGGAAATAAGATCCTCGTTGAGAGATAGGTGTTTTGGTTGGACGGCCCTACATCCTCATCACTACTCATAATGAGGGTAAAAATCTTATAATCTGGACGACAAATTTAATCTTCTATTGGCATTCTTCGTCTTTTATCTCTCTCTCTCTCTCTCTCTCTCTCTCTCTCTCTCTCTTTGTTCACACTGTAAACTACCTCACATTCTCTAGTCATGTCCAATCCCCGCACACCTCGGTCTAGAGGTGCACGGAGATCATAACCACCGGGTTATAATCTCATCTTTATTGGTCAATGCCTATATTTGTGGGTACAAGAAATCTACACACCCACGTCTACATGATACTGCATGTAGTGGACAAAACCCCTTTGCCTCTTCTCTAGCTGTAGCATTTCACACAATCTTAACATCTTTTCACATTAGATCTTTGTTTGTAGCATGCAAGTACGCCATTCTTGCAATGTAGCTGATGTCTGCTCAAGGCACTTATTTCTTACTCTAGATTTGACGGGGGTGTGTGTGTGTGTGTGTGTGTGTGTGTGTGACCCTTGGAATTGTCATCTTGCATCACTAATTTCTGTGTAGGATCAATTTGCTCTTCCATTAGCTGATCATGACGGCTTATTGTATGGTAGCAGCAGTCGAACATGCCGGTGGAATTGCTAGTCCGCATGGACTGTCGAGGCTGTGAGCGCAGGAAATTTTCTCGCCATTTCTGACAAGCGTCGGCGGCTCTCTAAGTTGTGCCTACACAGAAATCTAAATCTAACCTTATCTTAAACGATAAAAAGAAGAAACTGGTATAACCTTTCTATCACCCAAGTGTGGTAGATTGGTTATGCCAATTCCCTCTTCAATAACAGGTAAATAACGTAAATAAACTTAAATCTAATATAATATAATGTAAATAAACCTAAATCTAATTTAATATAACGTAAATAAACCTAAATCTAATCAAACGTAAATCTAACTAAGAATAAACTTAAATCTAATCTAAATTAACTTAAATAAACCTAAATCTAATTTAACGTCGTCTACATCTAACATAATCTTTAACGTCTTTTGGGATAGTTTCCTACGACGTTAAAACTCTCTTCTTCTTGTGTGTGACTGTGTGTGTGTGTGCCAATAAAAAGAGAAAAATGGTATAACCTTTCTATCACCCAAGTGTGGTAGATTGGTTATGCCATTTTCCTCTTGAATAACAGGTCTTGAGTTCAACTCCTCGTCGGCTAGATCTTTAGGTCTCTTTAATTGGTTTCCTACGACATTAAATTGAACTCTCTTCTTCTCGGGTGTGTGTGTGGGTGTGTGTGCACGCCAATAAAAAAAGGAGAAAAATGGTATAACTTTTTTATCACCGAAGTGTGATAGATTGGTTATGCTATTTCCCTCATGAATAACAGGTCTTGAGTTCAACTCCTGTCGACTAGATCTTTAAGGTCTCTTGGGATAGTTTCCTACGATGTTAAGACTCTCTTCTTCTTCTTCTTTTCTCTCTCTCTCTCTCTCTCTCTCTCTCTCTCTCTCTTTCTCTCTCAATGTGTGTGTGCATTCTTTGTTTATGCATGTGTGTGTGCATTCTTTCTCTCTACTTGCTTATTATCTTCTTTTTCGTTTCATGGTGTACGCGCTCTCCAGAAGCTTTCGTGGCGGATATCTCTACGTAGCTCTAATTATCACTCTGTTGCGGCATAGCAAGAAGCCTTTCGACAACCCCTAATTGATTCTAAAGCACTGTGAGAAGCTCCCTCTCTCTCTATGTCGTTTTTCTGAGTAGTCACCCTCTCGGTGATTGTTTTTTGCATACTAGTGCATGTATGGATCAATCGAGTACATAAGAAATTGCCCTACGATTATTTCATCATGTTTAACACGCTGATTTATGCACATGATGCGTTTATGATCACGTGCGTGCATAAAAAGCGCTTTCTGTTTCACGTCATAGAGGCGGTAGTGACATTGTTTTGGTCATAAATTACAAACCGTTGTGAATCAGCCCGAACCCTTTATAACAGAGATAAAAAAATCATTTAGAACATTTTCTCTCTTTGGTGTCATGTGGAAAACACGCAGGAGCTAAGAGATATGGTCACAAAACAGTTTGCTGCCCATTGCACAACCAATTTTTTTGACTCTAAGCTCCTTGGAGAACCACTATATAGATTCACCGGATGGGAAAACCCACTTAACCAATTGGAAAACTTGATGAAACTTGATGATAAATGAATTTAGGTCTTCATTATCACTTCGAGAATGCGAGTTATTAATTATTCTATGACCGGTTTTACCTACACGCATAGGGGTGCTACCAAGGGGGGGTACCATATGACGTGGTGAGTTGACCGAGTTTTTTTTATACGTTTTATGGTTTGTTTTGGTGTGTTGATTTCAAATAATAGATGACCATAAACTTATGTGGTGAGAGTATATGGTTAAACATCCCGAACCGCATAGACAAATATGATTAAAGCGGTTTTCTTTTGGGGTTACCGTTTGTTATGTGAGTACCATATGGTCAAAGTGATGTGATAGAGTGATAGTATATATTATGGGTCTGAACTTGATGCATTGGTTTGAGGTCAAGTACTCTCATTTGCATGTTTTACATGCTCCCAAGAATGTCAAAAAATTGTTTTTGCATTTGTGTGAAGTTATGGTTTATGGTTGACCTAAAGGTAAAATCTGTTTTGCATCATGTTTATGGTGTTGGAATGTTATCATATGATGTATGGGAACTCATGGATTGATGCGGATTCCTCATGTGCATGGTTATGATTGCTTTCCACCTTTCTAGGGCAAAACAAGCTCTATGTGCTAGGGAGGTGAAGTGCAGATGTGATGCATCAACTTTGCATGGTTGGATGTTGTCAAAATTGGATTTTTATATCATGATTAGTTTCTGGTCGGACTCTTTTTATGCATGAAAGAAACATGTCTCAAGAGTCACATGTGTGTGGACTTCGATTGATTATAGGGGATGTGTCAAAATCCAAGTGTGGGAGTTGGTTCAGTGTGATTATGATTTATGGTTAAGGGTTGAGATTCGCTCATGGATTATGGTGGAAGCCGGTGTGGCTTATGGTTTTTTTTCTTGGATTTGGTTATGCTGCCGGAATGTTGCCGAAATTTTTGCAGCCATGTTATGTTCTAAAGTGGTTATGCAGGATTGATCGTGCCTCACCCAAGTAGCGTAGAGTGCTCACCCGTGTGATGTGATTGGATTATGGTTTATGGTTTTTGGATTGAATCATAAAGTGATCAAGATGGTTTATGGTAGACGTATCAGGGTAGAGACCCTATACAATCTAGCTGCTTGGAAAAGATTGTTTGTGCATATGGAAAGAGCTATTGTGATTGGACTCATGTGTTATGTTTCTCATGGCAGCGTCGCTACAAGACTAGGATCACCTACATCGCTTAGCCTTAGACTAAAGGGTCATTGACCTGGCGCTTTGTTGCATCGGGGGTGTTGCCTATGTCTTCTTCTTTTTGTTAGGCTCATCTACATGGTTAGTGCATCGGGGGTTTAATTGCCCTACATGGTTAAGGCGTCGAGGATTTTTCCTTGGCTTTGCCCAAACACTAGGTGCTGGGCATCGAAGAGGCGTGGCGCCTAAACTGGTATGGTTGGTGTTGATACCCTACCATCTGCTGGTATTTGGGATCCCTTTAGAGCTTGGGTTCATGGAGGGAGGCGAAGCGGCCTTAGCTTATGTCTGGCTCAAGTAGGTTGGAGGTGTGGTGGCTTGCTTTCGACGAAGTGAAATTCTCTCTATCCGTAGTAGAGCGGAAGTGGACGGGTGGACCGATCGATCCCTACAGAGGGTCCGGTGCTCTACTAGTTATTTTGTCATAAATTTTTTATTGTTATGGTATACCCAGATTTTGTCATTGCATTAATACATGGTTGCCTGTTCCATTTAGATGGGCATTTAAAGATCCAATGTTGTCATTTTCTCATATTTCTGTGCACTCTAATTCATCCTCTACTATGTTCTCTCTCTCTCTCTCTACAATGCGATGTACACATATATTCACTCACCCTCCACAATGTTATATTTTTCTTGAGTACGCTTCATTCATAACACCCATTCAGTGGTAGCACTAGTCGCTAGGTACCTCTGACACAAGATCCAACACTTATCCAAGAACCCTATAGTATATGTAGTAACATGGGATGCATTGATGCAAAAAAAGTAGTCTAGCCTCCTCATCCATCTCTTTTTTCTTGTAGCCTAGAGGGATTAGTTTCAAAGTCTACCACTAGTCAAAAACTACACATAGAACATTGATACAAGGTTCCACCACATGTGAAACCTATCATCTCTAGTAGCATGGATGGTTTGATATCAAGGTTCACTGTGTGTCCTACCTATACTCTATTGTAGCATAGAGATTCTGGTTTGGTGGTACTACACTTGTTCAAACTTGGCTTGTTGTTGATATCTGGAGCTAATGAAGGTCCTCCACTTGTCCAAGTTAGGCATATAAAACAATTGCAAGGTCCACCATGTGTACAACATATGATTGATTATAGCATGCATGGTCTTATTTCATGGGCAACCATCTTCTCTCCAAAACGTGTCCAAGCTCGGCTCCATTGAAGCATGGAGAGAAGCAAGGTCCACCACTTATCAAAGCTATTATTTTCTCCGAGTGCTTTCAAAACCCATAATACGTTGTACATGGGGGGGGGGTATTCTTGTTTCAAGGTCCACCACTTGGCTAAGGTTGGATCCATTGAAACATAAAGAGAAGCAAGCTCTACCATTTGTCCAAGCTAGGTGCCATTGAAACATGAAAACCCCATAATATGTTGTATACGGGGGGTTTTTTCACGGTCTACCACTTGTCTAAGCTATGGTCCATTGGAACATGGAGAGAATCAAAACTCCACCACTTTTCTAAGCTAGGATCCATTGAAACATGGAGAGAAGCAAGCTCCATTGTTTGTCTAAGCTAGGCTCCATTGGAACATGGAGAAAACAAGCTCCACCACTTGCCTATTATTGCATAGAGATTCTGGTTTGAAGGTCCACCACTTGTCCAACCTTGCCTTCATGTATGGAGATAATAAAGAGTGCAATGATTCTCTAAGCTAGGGACATAAAAGAGTTTCAAGGTCCACTACATATATGATCTATGATGGGTTGTAGCATGGGAGGTTTCATTTTAAGGTTGACCCCTTCTCCAGCTCCGCTTTTCCAACCTCAGATCCATTGAAGAATGGAGAATAAAGGTGTACCACCTCTCCAAAATAGGCAAGAAAATCTCTATAAAACCCATGAATTGTTAATATATGCTATGCTGTGGAGTTTTGTTTGAAGGTCCACTCCTTATCCAAGCTACAATCCATTGAAGCATGGAAATAAGTAAGATATATCTATAGTCCAAGATAGGATCCATTGAAACATAGAGAGAATCAAGGTCCACCACTTGTCCAAGCTATGCATGGGTAATTGATATAAGGACCACTACGTTTTCACCTATACTATGCTCTATCATGGATGGTTTCATATACCACCAATTTTCCAACCTATTTAGTAGATTGTATTATGGGGGTTTGGTTTCAAGGTACTTCACTTGTCTAAGGTGGGTTCCATTGAACCATGGAGAGAAACAATGTCTACCACTTGTCCGAAATATGCTCCTTTAAAACATAAAAGCAAGGTCCACCACTTGTCCAAGCTAATGTTTCTCTCCATTGAAGCATGGAGAGAAACAAGGTCTACCACCTGTCCAAAATATGCTCCATTGAAACATAAAAGCAAGGTCCACCACTTGTCCAAGCTAATATAACAAATGGGTGTTGGTTACAAGGTGTACCACACTTGTCTAAACTAGTCTCCATGCAAGGTCCACCACATGTCCAAGCTATATGATCTTGGTTTGAAGGTCTACCAAACATCTTGAAATTAGGATCCATGTAAGGTCCACCTTTTGTCAAGCTATGCCTTTAGTGAGTACTAAAACTAAGTAAATTGCAGTACTTAAATACCTTTCCAAGCTCATTAAGATTTTGGTCTCTAAGGCCACCACCACATGTCTAATCTATGCTCTAATTGATTACTTATGCTAGTTCTCAAAGTCCAAACATAATCTCCCTTCTAGCAAGGCTAGTTTAAATTTAGGCTCCAGCACCTGTCTAAGCTAGGTTCAATTTATGAAGCATCACCATTTAACCATGCTACGATCTAATGTATCATATCAAGGGGGTATTGATAAAAGGTCCAAAACTTATTGAGTTCAAGCTCTTAAGTAATTAAGTCTTTGTGAGTATTAAATGTTATAGTTTTAGTCTAAAGATCCACCATTCAAAAACTCAAGTAATTTATTATTTACATTCAAACCTTGAATGCTTGAGATAAAAAATACAAACTCAATCAATACTATATTAAGCAAAATCTAACATTAAGAGTATCAAATCAGTAACAAGAAACACTAACATACACAAGAAACTCAAAACATACGTGTCTCCATTTCCAAAAAGTCCTCCATTGACAGAGGATGTTGTTGTTGTTCTTCTTCTTCTCTTTGTGGAGAGCACTCCTCTGTAACAGGCACAATGTCATCTGATTGCGAAGTGGATTGTTGAAGTCCAGCCCATTTCTATATCTTCATGAGACTTAGCAAAGTCTAGCAGCATGGTCTCCACGTTTTTTGCCTCCTCCACACTATCAATTAAGCATATAACTTCTTTTTTCTGTTGTATTCCTTCTTGTGCAACCAAGGAGCCATCACCAAAAACATCAACAAGCTTGCGATCTTCAAAACAATATGTACGAATGTAGTGCTTGACCAAAGCTCTTTTTTTGGCCTCCAAATATTGCAAATCTGACATATCGTTATCTGCTACTTGAAGAAGAGAACAATCAATTGGCATGGGATGTTCCTCTGATCTTCTTCTCAGGTCTTCAAATGCATTGCCTTGTCCCAAGAAGGCAATAACTGTTAGGAATTGAATTGCTCCTTTGCAAGGAGCTGATGGAAAGTGATGCAATGCACCACAACAATGGTAGCTCAGATTATCTCCCATGGCGTGAAAGGCACATTGCAATTTTGTGAAGTTAGTGAAATCCACAAATGCAAGAAAGACAAATCCACGATCTGTTGACCCTCCAACAATAGCCAAGATCCCATCCAAAGCATTGTTAAATGTCTCCTCACTCCACTTCAAATTGCCTCCAACGTTTTTTGTCATATCTAAAACACATAAGCCAATAGTCACTTTATTATTGAAGTGGCGCATCAAGTAGAGATTGCCTTCCATTTGTAGGCTCACCACATAGATTGACCATGGCAAATCTCTAGGCTCAGTTTTCTCCTTTTGAAGGTGAATTGCCCATTGCATGTATTTTATTGCTCCATCTGGAAAAGCCATTTTCTTTGTTCCACGCGTCAAACTAGATTTGATCCATTCCTCGCATAGCATTAAAATTGTTTTATAAACAACATCATTGACGTTATACATTTTGACCACCTCCTCCCAGTCTTTACATGGTGAAGACTCATTCAAATTGTTGAAGCCTTCAAGAAGTGCATCTTGAATCAATTTGTCTTGCTTCAATTGCTTGATTTGATCATACATGTCAGTTGCATCACCATCCTTTGCACTCTTTGACAGTAAAATCTTCTCATCTCTAATCTCTTCTTGAATAGTCTTTACCTCTGATTCCTCAAGGCCACAAAGGTATCTAAATACAGTTGTTGGGGGTTTCTTATTCTCCTCTTCTAGCTTTTCAATGATTTCTATCCAGCAATCATAAACTAAATCAGAGTACGTGACCATGTGTGCATGTTTAGCAATCCAACTTGCTGCTGCACTCATTCTTTCCAATCGAAGAAAAGCCTAAAAATAAATAGAGAAATAGTTAAACTATTGAGCAAGATTTGTTAATTAAACACTATTAAAAAGACAAAGAAAATAACTTACATCCCATCCGGCACGAGATGCATGTCCTCTGCAATTCCACTAGCTGCCTTTGGTGGTCGTCCTGAGAAGATCCATTGACTCCGTAAATGTCTCAATATTTGGCTGTAAGGTTGCTTGACATACAATGCCTGAGCCTCCTCATTTGCAATGGCAGATATAGCAGTTGCAACAAATGGAGGAGCATTCACAACAATGCGAGCCTTTCTAAATTTATACATGCTAATCAGTCTTTCAAATATCTCTTTGTTGTTTTGTTCATTGTGAAGCAAAACTTTTGCAGCATAGATTGAATGCTGCCCATCAAGAATCCAATAATGATAATCTTTAATTTTTTGCTCCTCTACCTCTTCTACTGCCAAAGGAGTCCCCTTCTTTGATTTTGCATTTCGAACAGGCATCAAATATGCACATGCTGCAGGCTTGGTCGTACTCCGTGAAAATCCAAATAACACACTTTTAGCGTGTTTTTTATCCATAATACGTGCATTATAGTGATCAGGAGCAAGCCAACAATTTTGAATAGGGATATCAAATTCCCTATATTGGAAAGGAAAATAATTTATGTACTTATTCATTCCACCTGTATCTTTTTCTTGTCCTTTCATGGCCTCAGATTCTAAAACATCTGGATCCACAATTCTCATCTTTGACATTGAACCCTCTGTTGATGAGGATGCCAAAGATGCCTTGTCTACATCCAAAATGGAACTAGTTCGCTTAGCTGCCACTTTTTGCACTTTTGCTTGCTTCTTTGTGGATGGTGGTCGTGAAGCTTTCACCTTTTTTCGTTGTAGTGTGGCAATGATGGATCTTTGAAGTTGATCTGCTGTGATGTTTGGATTTGATTCTGCAAACTTCCATCCTCGAGAAAACATTGTCTCTTCTTTGTTTCTATACATTTGCTCCAATGCATATGCTCCTGGAGATAGTTGAAATTCTAGATTCATTGGAACTAGAATGTCAATGCATTCCACCTCCGGATGACTATCAACTACAGAGACAGATGCTTCCACAACTTGTCCAACATCTTCAAACAAGCTGTCATTCTCCTTTTTGGCAATAAATAGATGCACCTTATGAAATTGTGCACCCTCTATACCATGTATGTCCAAATACCATTTTCTAAGATCATTGCAAGTATAGTCAACTGAGACAGCAACCCTTGCAACCTGTTTTTTTGGAGCCATCTTTCCTGAAACAAAAAAAACCAAATGTTATTTTAGCATATACTTTTTTGTAATGAATTAAGTTTGTGTGAATACAAGGTCCACCACTTGTTCAAGTTAGATCTAAGCAAGTATACATAGTAATCTTTTAAGCTAGTAAACTAAGGGAAGGGAGAAGTAAGGTCCACCACTTGTCCAAGCTCAGCTCTAGACAACATGGAGAGATTCGAGGTCTACTAATTGTCTAATATAGGCTAACTATATTGAAACATAGAGAGAAGCAAAGGTCCACCACTTGTCCAATCTAGGGTCCATTGAAACATGGAGAGAAGGATGCTCCACCATTTGTCCAAAATAGGCTCCATTGAAACATGAAGAGAAGCAATATGCACCATGTCTTCGAGATGCTAGTCTCCATTGAAATACCTTAAACCCACGATCTTTTGTATATGTGGGGTTTAAATTCAAGGTCCACCACTTGTCCAACGTATTCTCCCTAGTAGCATGAGTGGTTTGGTCTCAAGATTCACCACTTTTCCACTCTATGTCATTATATTAAGAAGATATGGGTGTTAAGGTCCACCACTTGTCCAACCTGTAAGGCTATATCTAAAATGGTATTATTTACCACCACTTGAAATGCACATGATAGGTTTTACATAGGGGTCTGGTTCCAAGGTCCACCACTTGTCCAAGATAACTCTATTGAAACATAGAGCGAATCAAAGGTCCACACCCTGTCCAAGCTAGGCTCCATTGAAACATGGAGAGAAGGATTCTCCACCATTTGTCCAAGCCAGGTTCGATTGAAACATGAAGAGAAGCAAGCTGCACCATGTCTCCAAAATGCTAGGGTCCATTGAAATATCTTAAACCCATGATATTTCGTACATGGGGGGTTTACATTCAAGGTCCACCACTTGTCCAACCTATTATCACTAGTAGCATGAGTGGTTTGGTCTCAAGATTCACCACTTTTCCACTCTATGTCATTATATTAAGAAGATCTGGGTGTTAAGGTCCACCACTTGTCCAACCTATAAGGCTATATCGTAAAGGGTATTCTTTCTAACCACTTGGAATGACCATGATAGGTTTTACATGGGGGTTTGGTTCCAAGGTCCACCACTTGTCCAAGATAACTCTATTGAAACATAGAGAGAAGCAAAGGTCCACCACTTGTCCAAGCTAGGATCCATTGAAACATGGAGAGAAGGATGCTCCACCATTTATCCAAGATAGGCTCCATTGAAACATGAAGAGAAGCAAGCTTCACCATATCTCCAAGATGCTAAGATCCATTGAAATACCTTAAACCCACAATATTTTGTACATGGGGAGTTTACATTCAAGGTCCACCACTTGTCCAACTTATTATCTCTAGTAGCATGGGTGGTTTGGTCTCAAGATTCACCACTTTTCCACTCTATGTCATTACGTTAAGAAGATCTGGGTGTTAAGGTCGACCACTTGTCCAACCTATAAGGGTATATCTTAAAGGGTATTATTTCTCACCACTTGAAATGTCCATGATATGTTTTACATGGGGGTTTGGTTCCAAGGTCCACCACTTGTCCAAGCTAACTCTATTGAAACATAGAGAGAAACAAAGGTCCACCACTTGTCCAAGCTAGGCTCCATTGAGACATGGAGAGAAGGATGCTCTACCATTTGTCGAAGCTAACTCTATTCAAAAATGGGGGGTTTACATTCAAGGTCCACCACTTGTCCAACCTATTAACGCTAGTAGCATGAGTGGTTTGGTCTCAAGATTCACCACTTTTTCACTCTATGTCATTATATTAAGAATATCTGGGTGTTAAGGTCCACCACTTGTCCAACCTATAAGGCTATATCTTAAGGGTTATTCTTTCTCACCACTTGGAGTGACCATGATAGGTTTTACATGGGGGTTTTGTTCCAAGGTCCACCACTTGTCCAAGATATCTCTATTGAAACATAGAGAGAAGCAAAGGTCCACCACTTGTCCAAGCTAGGGTCCATTGAAACATGGAGAGAAAGATGCTCCACCATTTGTCCAAGATACGCTTCATTGAAACATGAAGAGAAGCAAGCTACACCATGTCTCCAAGATGCTAAGCTCCATTGAAATACCTTAAACCCATGATATTTCGTAGATGGGGGGTTTACATTCAAGGTCCACCACTTGTCCAACCTATTATCTCTAGTAGCATGAGTGGTTTGGTCTCAAGATTCACCACTTTTCCACTCTATGTCATTATATTAAGAATATCTGGGTGCTAAGGTCCACCACTTGTCCAACCTATAAAGATATATCTTAAACTTTATTCTTTCTCACCACTTGGAGTTACCATGATAGGTTTTACATGGGAGTTTGGT
Source organism: Adiantum capillus-veneris (assembly GCF_014529385.1). Classification (NCBI taxonomy): domain Eukaryota; kingdom Viridiplantae; phylum Streptophyta; class Polypodiopsida; order Polypodiales; family Pteridaceae; genus Adiantum; species Adiantum capillus-veneris. The sequence continues at coordinate 134,717,577 of NC_140937.1, read as the reverse complement.
TACAAGGTCCAACACTTGTCCAAGCTAACTCTATTGAAACATAGAGAGAAGCAAAGGTCCACCACTTGTCCAAGCTAGGCTCCATTGAAACATGGATAGAAGGATGCTCCACCATTTGTGAAAGATAGGCTCCATTGAAACATGAAGAGAAGCAAGCTGCACCATGTCTCCAAGATGCTAGGCTCTATTGAAATACCTCAAACCCATGATATTTCGTACATGGGGGGTATACATTCAAGGTCCACAACTTTTCCAACCTATTATCCTTAGTAGCATGAGTGGTTTGGTCTCACGATTCACCACTTTTCCACTCTATGTCATTATATTAAGAAGATCTAGGTTTTAAGGTCGCCCAGTTGTCCAATCTATAAGGCTAGATCTTAAAGGGTATTATTTCTAACCACTTGGAAAGACCATGATATGTTTTACATGGGGGTTTGGTTCCAAGGTCCATCACTTGTCCAACCTAACTCTATGGAAACATAGAGAGAAGCAAAGGTCCACAACTTGTCCAAGCTAGGCTCCATTGAGACATTTAGAGAAAGATGATCCCCCATTGGTGGAAGATAGGCTCCATCGAAACATGAAGAGAAGCAAGCTGCACCATGTCTCCAAGATGCTAGGCTTCATCGAAGTACCTTAAACCCAGGATATTTTGTACATGGGGGGTTTACATTCAAGGGCCACCACTTGTGCAAGCTATTATCGCTAGTAGCATGAGTGGTTTTGTCTCAAGATTCACCACTTTTCCACTCTATGTCATTATATTACGAATATGTGGGTGCTAAGGTCCACCACTTGTCCAATCTATAAGTCTATATCTTAAAGGTTATTCTTTCTTACCACTTGGAGTGACCATGATAGGTTTTATATGGGGGTTTGGTTCCAAGCTCCACCACTTGTCCAAGCTAACTCTATTGAAAGAGAGAGAGAAGCAAAGGTCCACCACTTGTTCAAGCTAGGCTCCATTGAAACATGGAGAGAAGGATGCTTCACCATTTGTCCAAGATAGGCTCCATTGAAACATGACGAGAAGCAAGTTGCACCATTTCTCCAAGATGCTAGGCTCCATCGAAAAACATTAAACCCATGATATGTCGTAGATGAGGGGTTTACATTCAAGGTCCAACACTTGTCCAAGCTATTATTGGTAGTAGCCTGAGTGGTTTGGTCTCAAGATTCACCACTTTTCCACTCTATGTCATTATATTAAGAATATGTGGGTATTAAGGTCCACCACTTGTCCAAGCTGACTCTATTGAAACATAGAGTGAAACAAAGGTCCACCACTTGTCTAAGCTAGGCTCCATTGAAACATGGAGAGAAGGATGCTCAATCATTTGTCGAAGCTAACTCTATTGAAACATGGGGGGTTTACGTTCAAGGTCCACCACTTGTCCAAGCTATTACCGCTAGTAGCATGAGTGAGGATATCTGGGTGTTAAGGTCCACCACTTGTCCAACCTATAAGGCTATATCTTAAAGGTTATTCTTTCTCACGACTTGGAGTGACCATGATAGGTTTTACATTGGGGTTTGGTTCCAAGGTCCACCACTTGTCCAAGCTAACTCTATTGAAACATAAAGAGAAGCAAAGGTCCACCACTTGTGCAAGCTAGGGTCCATTGAAACATGAAGAGAATCAAGGTGCACCATGTCTCCAAGATGCTAGGCTCCATCTAAATACCTTAAACCCACGATATTTCGTAGATGGGGGGTTTACATTCAAGGTCCACCACTTGTCCAACCTATTATCCCTAGTAGCATGAGTGGTTTGCTTTGAAGATTCACCACGTTTTCACTCTATGCCATTATATTAAGAATATCTGGGTGTTAAGGTCCACCACTTGTCCAACCTATAAGGATATATCATTACGGTTATTCTCTCTCACCACTTGGAGTGAACATGATAGGTTTTACATGGGGGTTTGGCTCCAAGGTCCACCACTTGTCCAAGCTAACTCTATTGAAACATAGAGAGAAACAAAGGTCCACCACTTGTCAAAGCTAGGCTCCATTGAAACATGGAGAGAAGGATGCTCCACCATTTGTCGAAGCTAAGTCTATTGAAACATGGGGGATTTACATTCAAGGTCGACCACTTGTCCAAGCTATTATCGCTACTGCATGAGTGGTTTTCTCTCAAGATTCACCACTTTTTCACTCTATGTCATTATATTAAGAATATTTGGGTGTTAAGGTCCACCACTTGTCCAACCTATAAGGCTATATCTGAAAGGTTATTCTTTCTCACCACTTGGAGTGACCATGATAAGTTTTACATGGGGGTTTGGTTCCAAGGTCCACCACTTGGAGTGACCATGATAAGTTTTACATGGGGGTTTGGTTCCAAGGTCCACCACTTGGAGTGACCATGATAAGTTTTACATGGGGGTTTGGTTCCAAGGTCCACCACTTGAAGTGACCATTATAAGTTTTACATGAGGGTTTGGTTCCAAGGTCCACCACTTGTCCAAGCTAACTCTATTGAATCATAGAGAAAAGCAAAGGTCCACCACTTGTCCAAGCGAGGGTCCATTGACACATGGAGAGAAGGATGCTCCACCATTTGTCCAAGATAGGCCCCATCGAAAAATGAAGAGAAGCAAGCTGCACCATGTCTCCAAGATGCTAGGATTCATCAAAATACCTTAAACCCAGGATATTTTGTACATGGGGGTTTTACATTCAAGGGCCACCACTTGTCCAAGCTATTATCGCTAGTAGCATGAGTGGTTTTATTTCAAGATTCACCACTTTTCCACTCTATGTCATTATATTAAGAATATGTGGGTGTTAAGGTCCACCACTTGTCCAACCTATAAGTCTATATCTTAAAGGTTATTCTTTCTCACCACTTGGAGTGACTATGATAGGTTTTACATGGGGATTTGGTTTCAAGCTCCACCACTTGTCCAAGCTAACTCTATTGAAACAGAGAGAGAAGCAAAGGTCCACCACTTGTCCAAGCTAGGCTCCATTGAAACATGGAGAGAAGGATGCTCCACCATTTGTCCAAGATAGGCTCCATTGAAACATGACGAGAAGCAAGCTGCACCATCTCTCCAAGATGCTTGGCTCCATCGAAAAACATTAAACCCACGATATGTCGTAGATGAGGGGTTTACATTCAAGGTCCAACACTTGTCCAAGCTATTATTGGTAGTAGCCTGAGTGGTTTGGTCTCAAGATTCACCGCTTTTCCACTCTATGTCATTATATTAAAAATATATGGGTGTTAAGGTCCACCACTTGTCCAACCTATAAGGCTACATCTTAAAGGTTATTCTTTCGTACCACTTGAAGTGACCATGATAGGTTTTACATGGGGGTTTGGTTCCAAGGTTTACCACTTGTCCAAGCTAACTCTATTGAATCATAGAGAGAAGCAAAGGTCCACCACTTGTCCAAGCTAGGCTCCATTGAAACATGGAGAGAAGGATGCTCCCCATTCGTCGAAGCTAACTCTATTGAAACATGGGGGGTTTACGTTCAAGGTCCACCACTTTTCCAAGCTATTACCGCTAGTAGCATGAGTGGTTTTGTCTCAAGATTCACCACTTTTTTACTCTATGTCATTATGTTAAGAATATCTGGGTGTTAAGGTCCACCACTTGTCCAACCTATAAGACTATATCTTAAAGGTTATTCTTTCTCACAACTTTGAGTGACCATGATAGGTTTTACATTGAGGTTTGGTTCGAAGGTCCACCACTTGTCCAAGCTAACTCTATTGAAACATAGAGAGAAGCAAAGGTCCACCACTTGTCCAAGCTAGGGTCCATTGAAACATGGAGAGAAGGATGCTCCACCATTTGTCCAAGATAGGCTCCATTGAAACATGAAGAGAAGCAAGGTGCACCATGTCTCCAAGATGCTAAGCTCCATCTAAATACCTTAAACCCATGATATTTCGTAGATGGGGGGTTTACATTTAAGGTCCACCACTTGTCCAACCTATTATCGCTAGTAGCATGAGTGGTTTGCTCTCAAGATTCACCACTTTTCCAATCTATCCCATTATATTAGGAATATCTGGGTGTTAAGGTCCACCACTTGTCCAACCTATAAGGATATATCATTAAGGTTATTCTTTCTCACCACTTGGAGTGACCATGATAGGTTTTACATGGGGGTTTGGTTCCAAGGTCCACCACTTGTCCAAGCTAACTCTATTGAAACATAGAGAGAAACAAAGGTCCACCAATAGTCCAAGCTTGGCTCCATTGAAACATGGAGAGAACGATGCTCCACCATTTGTTGAAGCTAAGTCTATTGAAACATGGGGGGTTTACGTTCAAGGTCCACCTCTTGTCCAAGCTATTATCGCTAGTAGCATGAGTGGTTTTGTCTCAAGATTCACCACTTTTTCACTCTATGTCATTATATTAAGAATATTTGGGTGTTAAGGTCCACCACTTGTCCAACCTATAAGGCTATATCTTAAAGGTTATTCTTTCTCACCACTTGGAGTGACCATGATAGGTTTTACATGGGGGTTTGGTTCCAAGGTCCACCACTTGTCCAAGCAAACTCTATTGAATCATAGAGAGAAGCAAAGGTCCACCACTTGTCCAAGCTAGGGTCCATTGAAACATGGAGAGAAGGATGCTCCACCATTTTTCCAAGATAGGCTCCATCGAAAAATGAAGAGAAGCAAGCTGCACCATGTCTCCAAGATGCTAGGCTTCATCGAAATACCTTAAACCAAGGATATTTTGTACATGGGGGGTTTACATTCAAGGGCCAATACTTGTCCAAGCTATTATCGCTAGTAGCATGAGTGGCTTTGTCTCAAGATTCACCACTTTTCCACTCTATGTCATTATATTAAGAATATGTGGGTGTTAAGGTCCACCACTTGTCCAACCTATAAGTCTATATCTTAAAGGTTATTCTTTCCTACCACTTGGAGTGACCATGATAGGTTTTACATGGAGGTTTGGTTCCAAGCTCCACCACTTGTCCAAGCTAACTCTTTTGAAACAGAGAGAGAAGCAAAGGTCCACCACTTGTCCAAGCTAGGCTCCATTGAAACATGGAGAGAAGGATGCTCCACCATTTGTCAAAGATAGGCTCCATTGAAACATGACGGGAAGCAAGCTGCACCATGTCTCCAAGATGTTAGGCTCCATCGAAAAACATTAAACCCACGATATGTCGTAGGTGAGGGGTTTACATTCAAGGTCCAACACTTGTCCAAGCTATTATTGGTAGTAGCTTGAGTGGTTTGGTCTCAAGATTCACCACTTTTCCACTCTATGTCATTATATTAAGAATATGTGGGTATTAAGGTCCACCACTTGCACAACCTATAAGGCTACATCTTAAAGGTTATTCTTTCTTACCACTTGCAGTGACCATGATAGGTTTTACATGGGGGTTTGGTTCCAAGGTCCACCACTTGTCCAAGCTAACTCTATTGAATTATAGAAAGAAGCAAAGGTCCACCACCTGTCTAAGCTAGGCTCCATTGAAACATGGAGAGAAGGATGCTCCATCATTTGTCGAAGCTAACTCTATTGAAACATGGGGGGTTTACGTTCAAGGTCCACCACTTGTCCAAGCTATAACCGCTAGTAGCATGAGTGGTTTTGTCTCAAGATTCACCACTTTAGCACTCTATGTCATTATATTAAGGATATCTGGGTGTTAAGGTCCACCACTTGTCCAACCTATAAGGCTATATCTTAAAGGTTATTCTTTCTCACGACTTGGAGTGACCATGATAGGTTTTACATTGGGGTTTGGCTCCAAGGTCCACCACTTGTCCAAGCTAACTCTATTGAAACATAGAGAGAAGCAAAGGTCCAGCACTTGTGTCAGCTAGGGTCCATTGAAACATGGAGAGAAGGATGCTCCAACATTTGTCCAAGATAGGCTCCATTGAAACATGAAGAGAATCAAGGTGCACCATGTCTCCAAGATGCTAGGCTCCATCTAAATACCTTAAACCCACGATATTTCGTAGATGGGGGGTTTACATTCAAGGTCCACCACTTGTCCAACCTATTATCGCTAGTAGCATGAGTGGTTTGCTCTGAAGATTCAGCACTTTTTCACCTTATGCCATTATATTAAGAATATCTGGGTGTTAAGGTCCACCACTTGTCCAACCTATAAGGATATATCATTACGGTTATTCTCTCTCACCACTTGGAGTGAACATGATAGGTTTTACATGGGGGTTTGGTTCCAAGGGCTCATCCTTCTCTCCATGTTTCAATGGAGCCTAGCTTGGACAAGTGGTGGACCTTTGCTTCTCTCTCTATTTCAATAGAGTTAGCTTGGACAAGTGGTGGAGCTTGGAACCAAATCCCCATGTAAAACCTATCATAGTCACTCCAAGTGGTGAGAAAGAATAACCTTTAAGATATAGACTTATAGGTTGGACAAGTGGTGGACCTTAACACCCACATATTCTTAATATAATGACATAGAGTGGAAAAGTGGTGAATCTTGAAATAAAACCACTCATGCTACTAGCGATAATAGCTTGGACAAGTGGTGGCCCTTGAATGTAAAACCCCCATGTACAAAATATCCTGGGTTTAAGGTATTTTGATGAATCCTAGCATCTTGGAGACATGGTGCAGCTTGCTTCTCTTCATTTTTCGATGGGGCCTATCTTGGACAAATGGTGGAGCATCCTTCTCTCCATGTGTCAATGGACCCTCGCTTGGACAAGTGGTGGACCTTTGCTTTTCTCTATGATTCAATAGAGTTAGCTTGGACAAGTGGTGGACCTTGGAACCAAACCCTCATGTAAAACTTATAATGGTCACTTCAAGTGGTGGACCTTGGAACCAAACCCCCATGTAAAACTTATCATGGTCACTCCAAGTGGTGGACCTTGGAACCAAACCCCCATGTAAAACTTATCATGGTCACTCCAAGTGGTGGACCTTGGAACCAAAGCCCCATGTAAAACTTATCATGGTCACTCCAAGTGGTGAGAAAGAATAACCTTTCAGATATAGCCTTATAGGTTGGACAAGTGGTGGACCTTAACACCCAAATATTCTTAATATAATGACATAGAGTGAAAAAGTGGTGAATCTTGAGAGAAAACCACTCATGCTACTAGCGATAATAGCTTGGACAAGTGGTCGACCTTGAATGTAAATCCCCCATGTTTCAATAGACTTAGCTTCGACAAATGGTAAAGCATCCTTCTCTCCATGTTTCAATGGAGCCTAGCTTTGACAAGTGGTGGACCTTTGTTTCTCTCTATGTTTCAATAGAGTTAGCTTGGACAAGTGGTGGACCTATAAGGATATATCATTAAGGTTATTCTTTCTCACCACTTGGAGTGACCATGATAGGTTTTACATGGGGTTTGGTTCCAAGGTCCACCACTTGTCCAAGCTGACTCTATTGAAACATAGAGTGAAACAAAGGTCCACCACTTGTCCAAGCTAGGCTCCATTGAAACATGGAGAGAACGATGCTCCACCATTTGTCGAAGATAAGTCTATTGAAACATGGGGTGTTTACGTTCAAGGTCCACTAGTTGTCCAAGCTATTATCGCTAGTAGCATGAGTGGTTTTGTCTCAACATTCACCACTTTTTCACTCTATGTCATTATATTAAGAATATTTGGGTGTTAAGGTCCACCACTTGTCCAACCATAAGGCTATAACTTAAAGGTTATTCTTTCTTACCACTTGGAGTGACCATGATAGGTTTTATATGGGGGTTTGGTTCAAAGGGCCACCACTTGAATCATAGAGAGAAGAAAAGGTCCACCACTTGTCCAAGCTAGGCTCCATTGAAACATGGAGAGAAGGATGCTCCACCATTTGTCCAAGATAGGCTCCATTGAAACATGAAGAGAAGCAAGCTGCACCGAGTCTCCAAGATGCTAGGCTCCATCAAAATACCTTAAACCCACGATATTTCGTAGATGGGGGGATTACTTTCAAGGTCCACCACTTGTCCAAGCTATTATCGCTAGTAGCATGGTTTGGTCTCAAGATTCACCAGTTTTCCACTCTATGTCATTACATTAAGAATATCTTGGTGTTAAGGTCCACCACTTGTCCAACCTATAAGGCTATATCTTAAATGATATTTTTTCTCACCACTTGGAATGTGCATGATATGTTTTACATGGGGTTTTGTTCCAAGGTCCACCACTTGTCCAAGCTAGATCTATTACATATATATTATACATACAATATTCAACTAGATTCCCTACCTATCATGTCCAGTAGCATGGATGCTCTAGCTTTAAGGTCCACCACTTGTCCAACCTATACTCTCTTATGTAAGGGAGATCTCGCTATAAATTCAAAACCTTCTCGCCTAAATTTTAAATTCAAAATCTGATCGCCTAAATTTAAAATATCCCTCCCAAATTTTAAACATCCCGCCTAAATTTTAAAATATCCCGCCCAAATTTTAAAATTCAAACTTTTTTATAAAAAATTAAATTTTACCACTTAAATTTAAAATATTCCACGCGAAATTGATTTTAAATTCAAGTTTACCACAAAAAGATATCATTATATCACCTAAATTCAAATATGCAAACCTCAAATCATTATATTATACATAAATTCAAACAAATTCAAATTAACAAGCCTAAACTGATATTAGTTTGCATAGATATGAATTTATCACCCAAATAATGTCACCATGTTAGAGAGAGTGGTTAGAGAATTTGAACAAGGTCCACCACTTGTCCAACCTAGATACCAAGAAGGATTGAGTGTACAAGGTATTTTCTGGAGGTCCTTATAGTCCACTGGTCTCAAGGTCCACCACTTGTGGTAAGGGTCACCAAAAAGTGTATATATTCATCCAAAGAAATACACGTATTTTTGGTCTACATGTCCTAGTTTCAACCATTTATGTCCATTAGGTGTATCACTAAACAACACTACTATTTTTGAGAAACATAAGTTACAATCATATCTACAAATGGATTAGAGGAAAATCAGCTCAGCATACATCCAGAACTCGCTACAAGAATCGACTTTAACAGATCATGCAAGTAAGTCTTCCATTCAAGTTTATTAGTATTACAATGTGTTAGTTATTTGTGATATTTATGTATGTATATATACTATGTGTGCTTATCGTAATTAAGTGTAATTGTGTATCTACATTATGTATGAGTATTACAATGAAATAACACAAATATACATACATACACATAGATAACACAGACGCACACATACATGATCATGTATTTTCAAGAGAGAGATAGCAAGATACAAAGATAGATAGATAGAGAGAGAGAGAGAGAGAAATACCTGTTTTCTAGAGAGAGGAGAGAGAGAAAGATAACAGATTTCACCGTGTTTATGTATGTGGAAGAGAGGAAGACGATGTATGGGAATATGTGCATGTATTTTCAAGAGAGAGACAACAAGATAACAGATTTCATTGTGGTTATGTATGTGGAAGTGAGGAAGACGATGTGTGGGAATATGTGCATGTATTTTCAAGAGAGAGACAACAAGATAACAGATTTCACTGTGGTTATGTATGTGGAAGAGAGGAAGACGATGTGTGGGAATATGTGTATGTGTGCGGGGATATTTTTAAACTACGTATCTCTGTCTTTTGACGAGAGAGTGTGTGTGCAAGAAGAGTTACAGAGAACCATCTTCGCTATATGGAGAAAGACAGAGAGTGAGAGAGAGAGAAATACTTGTTTTTTCTCTATTCGTGAGGTGTGCAATGTCTCCTGAGAAGAAGCTATGCCCGATCCTGCCCTTCTAGAAAGTGTTGGGTACGCTGCTGTTTCTTTATCTTGTGCGCGAACTTTCAATCCTGTGCGCTCCACCTGTGTGTTGTGTACGATGCCGGGCTTGCTCCTCTACGTGCGCGTATACTCCAACTGTGTGCGATCCGTGTGCGCTTTCTGTGTGTTTGTTGCTCGCCTGCTTTCTCTGTGTGCGTTGCTCGTGCGCTCTCTCTGTGCCTAATCTTGATAGGGTTTATTAGAATGCCACGTATGCTACAAGTCCATGTTTTATCATAGGATTAAAATAAACAAAAGCAATATAAAACATTAACCGATTCACACAGTCAAAATTAAAGAAATCATGGTTGAAAATATGCAAAACATGCGTAACTCTATACTATGAATTCACTTTTTTTTTAAAAAATCTTTGGGCGCTGCCCCTCGATCGCGCCGCCCCTTGACCTCGCCCGGGGCGCTGCCCCGGACCCCGCCTGGGGCGCTTCCCCAGGACCCCACCCGGAACAATATCCCAAAATCAGCCTCCCAAGCCCCGCCATCGAGAGCGCTATATTCCACATCCCCATCAAGAGCGCTACCCCCAAACCTCACGTGGAAGCGCTGCCTTGTCACCCCATTGTGGCATTGCCCTAAGACCCCGCATCTGGAGTGCTAAATGGGAACATTCTTCATTAGTGAAATTTTGAACATAAATTATATTTAGCATATACTTAAATATAATACAAATATTAACATATTAAATATACTACTAATTTACTATAGCAGTTCTAGATTATGTCCCATACTATATTTAAGGTGCCAAAGGTTTGGCCTTATGGTCCTAGATTTAGCCAAGTGGTCAACACATATAGGACCAAGTGCACACTGTGCCACAAAACTTGGCCACCACTTCACTTGCCAAAGTTTAGGCCACATGGTCAATCCTAAGTTTCCAATGTTCTTATTATGTCACCTTTTGCCTCGTGGAAAACCTAGGCTTGTTTTCACATACTCAGGCACTTCAAGCCATAATAAATTTTCATTACTCTTCGGCAACCCTTTTGTTCAAGTCTTTGAAAAAACGTTGTTTAAGGCCACCCTAAACCATTTTCATTTAGGGGTGTCTAAAACTAGCTTTTTGGCAATTCGAGAAGAAAATGGTCAAAGTTTTATACTTTGTTTTAACCACTTGACCAATTCAAATATTGGAAAGCAAGGTCTTGTAATACTTTTCTTTGGACATCACACATTAAAACTAGGTCCCTCACTTGTCCAAGCTATGCTCTAATACAATAAAGGGCTTTTGGTTTCAAGATGCACCACTTTCCCAACCTTGATTCCATTAAAGAAGCTAGCTCTACTTAGACATTTAATAGCAAGATCTTGTAGCAGTTCACATTGAACATTTTCCATGGCAGCTAGGTCCACCACTTATCTAAGCTATGCTCTAATACAGTAAGGGGGTTTTGGTTTCAAGATCCACCACTTGTACAAACTTGATTTGGGAAGCAAGGTCCTATAATAGTTTGCTTTGGACATTCACCATTACAACTAAGTCCACCACTTCTCCAAGCTATGTTCTAATACACTAAGGAGGTTTTGGTTTGAAGGAGAACCACTTGTATGACTTTGTTTTTGGAAGTAAGGTCTTTACATAGTTCACCTTGGACCTTGGACATTGGATACTACAACTAAGCCGACCACTTGTCCAAGCTATCCTCTATATATAGCCAAAGGGTTTGGGTTTCAAGATTCACCACTTTTCCAACCTTTCTTCCATTAAATAAAGGAGGGGCATTATAACTAGGTCCACCAATTGTCCAAGATATGCTCTGATATAGAAAGGGGATTTTGGTTTCAATAATCCACCACGTGTTCAACCTTGCAAGACTCAAGGGATACTTGAACATTGGAAAGCATAGTCCTATAGTAGTTGATAGGTGGCAGTGGGTATAACAACTAGGTCCAACCTATGCTCTCATATAGCAAAGAGGCTTTGGTTTCAAGGTCCACCACTTGTCCAACCTTGCTTCCATTAAAGAAATGAGGGGCTACGTAAACATTGGCAAGCAAGGTAGAAAGGTCCTAAGGTATTTCACCTTGGATATTGGGCATTATAACTAGGTCCACCACTTGTCAAAGCTATGCTCTGATATAGAAAGGGCATTTTTGTTTCAAGGTCCACCACGTGTTCAACCTTGCAAGACTCAAGGGATACTTGGACATTGGAAAGCATAGTCCTATAGTAGTTGATAGGTGGCAGTGGGTATAACAACTAGGTCCAACCTATGCTCTCATATAGAAAAGAGGCTTTGGTTTCAATGTCAACCACTTGTCCAACCTTGATTCCATTAAAGAAATGAGGGGCTACGTAAACACTGGCAAGCAAGGTAGAAAGGTCCTAAGGTATTTCACCTTGGATATTGGGCATTATAACTAGGTCCACCACTTGTCAAAGCTATGCTCTAATATAGAAAGGGAATTTTCATTTCAAGGTCCACCACGTGTTCAACCTTGCAAGACTCAAGGGATACTTGGACATTGGAAAGCATAGTCCTATAGTAGTTGATAGGTGGCAGTGGGTATTACAACTAGGTCCAACCTATGCTCTCATATAGCAAAGAGGCTTTGGTTTCAAGGTCCACCACTTGTCCAACCTTGCTTCCATTAAATAAATGAGGGGCTACGTAAACATTGGCAAGCAAGGTAGCAAGGTCCTAAGGTATTTCACCTTGGATATTGGGCATTATAACTAGGTCCACCACTTGTCCAAGCTATGCTGTGATATAGAAAGAGGATTTTCGTTTCAAGGTCCACCACGTGTTCAACCTTGAAAGCCTCAAGGGATACTTGGACATTGGAAAGCATAGTCCTATAGTAGTTGATAGGTGGCAGTGGGTATTACAACTAGGTCCACCACTTGTCCAACCTATGCTCTAATATAGCAAGGATGCTTTGGTTTCAAGATCCACCATAATTTACAACCTTGCTTCCATTAATATAGCAAGGAGGATTTGGTCTCAAGGTTCACCACTTGTCCAACCTATGCAAACCTTTTCCATGTTGTAGCATGATTTTTTGTTTGAAGAGTATTTTTCTATAACTATGGATTTAACAATGTAATCTTTTTCACTTACAGGATGGACTTTGAATCTGGGGAGAAAGTACATATGATACTTGACAATGAAATTGTTGGTATTGGCTGTGTGTGTAGAACAGATCCAGATTCCACTTGTGGTGGTACAAAGATAGGGCAAGGAAATGTCTCCATACTAGTGGAGGAATGCTTGAAGGATGTGGTCCTACCTTTTCCTACAATGGATACTTCATCTCTCCAAGGCTCATTATGGAGTGTTGTTCGATGGTCAAAGCTTCTTTTGCAATATTTTGTATTAAATGGGAACTTAATTGATCCATAGGAAAGCTACAATGGTGATGAAGAACATGATCATTCTGATCCTCTAGTTACAGATGCAATACCTATGACAAGCCCAGAATTTGAAGCAATGATTCGAGAGTCTTTGAGAAATCAGAGGGTCCTTTTAAAAGATGACACAATGATGCAAACCATGAATGAAGGGACCATCTTATATGTATTTCCACATGATTATGTCAACTTTCAGGAACTTGGTCCTGATTGTGTGGGTGTGGGTATTGAAAGAGAAAATGCAAGCATTGATGATGTGGTTGAAGTGGGTAGCATCACTTTGCTAAAGTGGCCCATTAAGCAGACAACAATGTTGAATGGGAGCCCATTACAACGATTTGTTCCTGTTGATGGCATGCATGCTACATATGAGGATGTATCCAACGATGACAATGTTGGAAAAAAACTTGATGGGAGTAATGTTGTCCAGTTGTCAAGGAAGAGACGATACACTTTCATGAACAGGACTCAAAAATCAAAAGCAGCACCAGCTTCGACTTTTTACCTTTCAAACAAATCAATTCAAAGGGTATCATGCATTGATTGTTGTGCACAAAAATGTTGCCAGTTTGCAGATCGTGATATGGTGACAAGGTTACGACAACAGTTTTGGGGAGAGTCTCAAAAATCACGCACTAATTATGTTTATGATGTTCTTTCTATATGTTATCAGAAAGATGAGAAGCCACGATACCAATTCAAGCTAAATGGCTCTATTGTTTTTTGTAGAGCATGGTATGAGCTACATGGAATACCAGGAGAACTTTGAAAATGGTGTGCGCCAATATGTACATGGGAACACATGTACATTGAGAAGGGGACTTCAACATACTAGTTTAGCAAGAGCACTGCTAAATGAGTTTGTGGAAAACAACTCTGAGAAGATGCCACATAGAAGTAGAACACTGCTAGATGGCTCAAGAGAGACTCAATTGGTGATTCCATCAACATACAAACAAGTGGATATTTTATGTGAAATCAACACGACACTTGACCAAATGGGCTATGAGAAGAAGCTATCCCAATCTTCTTTTGGTAGAATTTGGAACAAAGAGTACCCACATGTCACTTTAACAAAGACGAGTGAGTTCTCTAAGTGCAATATTTGTAGCTCAATCAAGGCAAGGTTAGAAGCTAAACCTTCTCTTGAAGAGAGAGCTCTTCTCTTGAGGGAGAGAGAAGTTCACATGGCACAACAAAAGAGTTTCAGAAGCCTATATTATGCATGGCTCACATATTCAGAAACTCAACCACAAAAATATGTATGCATAATCCATGATAAGATGGATCAAAAGAAGACTGCCATTCCTAGATTACACATTTTTCCCAAGGGTGTGGATTCAGGATATAATCTGCAGGTGGCATTGATTGGCATGATCACTCATGGACGTGGAGAAGGTCATTACAGACACTTTGTCTTGAATGGTTTGTGGCCAGCTGATCCAAATCTTACAATTGGCTCAATTGCTAATTGTTTACATAACCTAGAGAGGATAGATAAGCATCCTCTTGGTGATCTAGTAACAAATGGACTTCCAAGGAGCAATATTTCACTACTACATGCTTTGAACTCAAGGGATGCTTTGGACTACCATAACTTGAGTGATAGAAAAGAGCCCATTGTGCAGTCGTCAGAAATTGCAGAAGAGGAATTGGGGTCAACATTTCGTAGATTGCAAGAGAACTTGTTGCTACAATTGGATAATTGTGCAGGGGAAAACAAAAATCGATACTTATTTGCCTATTTGTCAATTCTTGTTGCAAGGGGTGTTTTCAAAACCATCCAGCTGGGATTTTTAATGGTTGGGCATACACATGAGGACATAGACGCCATGTTTAGTAGGTTTTCAGAGAAGCTGAGAGTTACACAAACCTATACTTTGCCACATTTGATGGATACATTACGAAACAGCTCATCTTCATCTCCAGCTCCATTTTTTCTCACAAAGATCCCCGATTTCAAGCAATATTGTGATGGCTATCTTTGTGATGGACAAGACATACTTGTTGGACATTCCAAACCGCTTCAGTTCAGGTTCTTTATGCAGGATGAGACACCAATGATGCAATATAAGGCACATGTAGGTGTATCAAGTTAGAGTGGAAGTATTCGCCTTTGGAAAACAGACACAGAAGGCAAGCCAATGTTACCACATGGAGATCCACCTCTAGTACAAATGGCGGAGTATGTCAAGGCCCACGAAGAAGTCATTTTGGGGCTAAAGAACTATATAAAATTTTGGAAAAATTTAGGGAATGGTTCAAGTATTCCGCGATATTATAGACCCGTGATAGATTATTGGAGTAAGGTAATTGAAGAGATTGGAAAAGCAATCATATCAGAGGGAGTCTTGTATGAAATGTTTTGGCCAAAAACTCAAGAATATTCTCACCTACAAAGCACTACAATGAATTTGCAACAAGGAGCAGAAAGATTCCTAGGCCTTGAAGAGTTGAACGATCATTTTTGTGGGCCTCAACGAGATAGGCCAAGGGAAGAGTTTGACCCTATGTCTGATGTGCACCAAGGTGACTTTCTTATGCTTGTTCCGAGTGACACAGAAATATATCCAGTGTGGCTTGCAATGGCTTTATCTGACATTGATAATGAGCCTACATCACCAAACTACAGAAAACTCTTGATTCAATATTGGGCACCTTGCGCGAGAAAAAGTGGGATGACAGATTCTCAAGCTTACAGTAATTGTTGGAAGGGTTATTGGGCTGTCAACTATAAGGACCCACAAGTGTGGGAAACTGTAGATGCAATTGTTTGGTCCTGGAGACCCAACAAAGAAGGACCATTTTCTAGAATAAAGATTCCAGAAAGGCATGCTATAAAAGCCAAAGAAGGCCTCACTCGTGCACATCAACCACACTTGGATCAAAGTTCAGATATGGTATCAAATGTGGAGTAGAATTATGTGGAGCTTCTATTGTGACTGTACTAGTCAGTTTGTAAACAAAATCTTCTTTGTATCTTCCTTTGTTTTATGTAATTTATAGTTATTATCCAAATCCATGTGTTGTACATCCTCTTGACTTTTGGTGTTTATCAACACCACAATCCTATGAGATTTTCACTTTATTTACTAACCACACACCTCAATTTTTCCCACTTTAAGTGGAAAATTCGCAAATTACATGAATTTAGTCGATTTGGAGATTCCCATAATGTGAGATTTTTACCAAAATACCTAATATGGTCTTTATGCAAGAGTTGGGTCTTGAGTAATTAAGTCAAGGGTTTCTGATGTCGAGGCGTTCTGATGCTGTCTTTCAAAGAGAAAATCTTGTAGCTTGTGTATTCTCTGCTTGATTGTACCATCAGGATGCTTTAGCACGCTGATTGCTTGAGATGTTGGTATCACTTTTGATTGTTTTCGAGCTTTTTGCCGCCATTGATATCCTGGTTTGTCTTGGTCAGAATGGTGTGGTTGAGTTTTCTGAGACTTAACTCTCCATTGTTTGATATGTTTTACAGTTTGCAGCGAGAATAAGTGCTCCTTTTTCTTCCAAATCCATTTTTTGTTACGTTCCTTGCTCGGAGATGCTCGTCTCTGTGTTGTGATCTTTGGAACTGTCCTTGGTATTGTCAATGATGTTTTGGGCACCTAGATTTGAATCGGTTTGTCTTTAAGCTGTGCTTTTGGTACCCAAATTTACCTAGCTCCTTGCATGCTACTTGGAGCATTTACTTGTCGATAGGATGGAGAAGATTGATTGCCTTGCTCTTTGCTCTGTCGATTACTTCCTTTCCACTCCGCCTTGCTTGGTGCAATTGAAACAATGAGTTGTCCGCCTTTAGGTGATAGCTTGAGCTGATTTGTATCCCAATCTGGTACTGCCTTGTACATCCGCATCCATGAGATTTCAAGAATCATTGTCTCATTCATGTGTTCATCAGGTGAACATACAAACTGATGAGGACATGAACATCCATGTACTATCACATTTAAGTTGATTACTCCCAAAGTTTGTGTTTGGTTTTTGTTGCATCCTTTAAGAGTCGCTATTCATGCTATCAAAGACTGACTTGTTGCTTTCTTGTACGTGGAATAACTGACTGCATTTACTCGAGCTCTTGTATCGATCAATGCATTTGTGCTATGATTGTTGAGTTTTACTTTGATGCAAAGGTCCATTCCATCTAACCATTCATCATCTATTGACATTGCATCTTTCTACAATTCCCATTGTCAGTCATCTATCTCCAGAGTGTTGATGGGAATAGGTATTTGTTGATTCTTGAGAGCATCTTTCCTTTTAAGTACTCGAAGTCGAGCTTCTTCTTGGGCTTCATCAATAACCTTCTATCATTTTACTTTGATGCAAAGGTCCATTCCATCTAACCATTCATCATCTGTTGACATTGCATCTTTCTACAATTCCCATTGTCGGTCATCTATCTCCAGAGTGTTGATGGGAATAGGTATTTGTTGATTCTTGAGAGCATCTTTCCTTTTAAGTACTCAAAGCCAAGCTTCTTCTTGGGCTTCATCAATAACTTGCTATCATTTTATCTTTCTTTGCTTCGCTACATGCATCCTTTCTAGCAATTCATTGGTTAGTGGCAAATTGTACTTCTTTAATCGACATCTGCTAATCCAATTAGACATCGGTTCACCATCTAGGGTGGATAACTTAACTGATCCACTTGGAGATACATCTTCAATGATAAATGGTCCATTTTACTTTTTTTAAAAACTTTGGAATGTGTTGCTTAAGGGAATAGATTAAAACTAAGTTCCCTTTTTTGAAGATTTTTGTAATTAGATGGGAATCAAAAAACTGTTTTTGTTTCCGCTTTTGTGCATAGATGTGAGCTACAACAATTAGCCTTTGCTCATCTAGTTTTTTAAATCTTCAAGTCTATCTGACAATGCATGTCCAATCCACTCAAGATCCTTAGCTACCCTTAGTGTCGACAATAGAAACTCTATTGGCAGTATGGCATCAAGACCATAAACAAGGTTAAAGGGTATAGCATTTAAAGTTGTTTTGAACGAAACTCGATAAGCCCATAGAGCAGCATGTAGATTCATTTCCCAGTCTCTCCTTCTTGAACTAACCGCTTGAGTCAATACCGAGCTAATAATTTTATTCGTATGCTCAGCTTGTCCATTTGCTTGTGGGTGATAGGGGGCTGATTTGTTATGGATGACTATAAATTCATTAAGCAGATACTCAATTACCTCATTGAGGAAATGAGTTCCCCTATCACTGAAAATTTCTATTGGAAGTCCATATCTTGTGAACACATACTCATATAAAAATGCGACGGTGGTTCTGGCGTAGCTACAATGATATATTGAGCTTGGGTTCTATAAGCAAGTGGCTGTATTGACCCAACAAAGTCTATACCCCATTTTGCGAAAGCTCTAGCCTCCATCATTGGTCTTAAGGGCATGCTATCTACACGTGTTGGCATTTTTGCTCGTTGACAAGCATCACACCTTCGAAGGTATTCCACGCCATCTGCAAAAAGTGTTGGCCACCATATGCCTGCCATTAAGATTTCTCTTGCAGTGGTTTCGCTAGAAAAGTGACCTCCAGCTAATCCAGCATGTGCTTGTTCTATAATTGGAATATACTCGTCTTCATTTGAACAAAGACGTAGATGTTGGTCCTTACCTCTCGATACAATTGGTTTCCTATAAGAGCATAATCTCTTGCTTCAATTTCAATTGCTCTTTGACGACGTTTACTCATATCCTCAAGAAATGTTCGGCTTGATAAGTAAGTAACTAGATAGTTACTCCACTTAGGAACAAGTGACATTTGGAACAATGTTATATGAGGTACGGGTGTTTGTTTTTGACATTGAGGACAATTTTTCACAAAAGAATGAACATCACTCCTCATAGTTGGCCAAAATACTCCAAGTCTGAAGATCCTTTGCATAGTTTGGTCTTCCGCAAAGTGAAGTCCTACTATGGTAATATGTGCTTGACTTAGGTATTGGGTTTTCTCTTCAGGCTTAATGCATAAGAGCAATATTCCTTCTCGATTTCTTTTGTATAGCCTCCCAGCTAGTAATTGATACATAGCCAATTGCTCAATTAATCCGATTATAATAGGAAGTGGTATTTGCAAATCCACTTGAGCTATGGTCATCAATGATACCATGTTCTCCAATCATTGAGGTATCATTTCCACGGAGAACAAATAGGCATCTGGTAGATCATCGTCTACTCCTTTAGGTGGTTCCCCTGACAATCCTAAATAAATGATCTGCTCTTTGATGAGTAGTATCCTTTTTCACAACTACAACGAAATCAAATTCTAGAAGAATGATGAACCATCTCACTATTCTTCCTGTGTTGCATGGCTTGTTGACCAAGTATAATAAGGATTGGTGGTCTACAAAGAACACAAATTTGTTTGCTAATAGGTAATGAGTATAATTTTTTATGGCATAGATCATTCCTAGTCCTTCCCTTTCTGTGGTGGTTTAATTCTTTTCCACCATGTTCAACTGTCAGCTAGCATAAGAAATAGGAAAATCAATTTTCTCGTCTCCTAGTTGAGCTAGTATACACCCAATGGCAAAATTGGAAGCATCTACATGTATGTGGAATATCTTATTGCAATCTGGTGCTTTCAATATTGGAGCTGAAGTGAGAGCTGGCTTAAGATTCCTGAAGGATTCTTCACACACATCAGTCCATTCAAAGTGTGTAATCAAGCTATACATGGGTTTTGAAATTATAGCATACATGTAAATGAAACGCCTATAATATCCACAATGCGTCATGAAGGCTTGAACCCCCTTGAATAATGTTGGTCTAGGAAAATCAACAATAACATGAATTTTATCCATATCAGTAGCTATGCCATTTTTAGACACTATATGTACAAGAAATTTTCCTTGTCTACCTATGAATGTGCACTTCTCAGGATTTAAGCAAATCCTATAAAGTCTACATTTTTCGAATACCTTTTTGAGGTGTTCAAAATGATCAACTCGGATTGATGAATGTTGTCGACCTGCAAATCAACCGCATCCGAAATCCCATTTTTCTTGTACTATTCACACTATGAGCTTAAATGTAATTAATTCTTCAGGCTCCAGATAATTTTCGGAACATATGTCATTGTAATTGCTATTCCACAACACCCCTGATAGGAAGTAGAATTCATTTTTGATGAGATGACACCTCCAAGGCTGAGGTATAAAAGCCAATCTTTTGTAAACCTAAGGGGGATTTTTATCATTTTTTGGGGCTGATCTGAACGTACAGAGACTGCGTAATGTGTGTGAGAGTGAGAGAGGTCTTCTCCCTTTACCCTTGCATGCTGTGACTACTACATTGTGAAAGTGACTACGCCATCGTGTTAGCAAGCTATGCTTCGATGCCAAGCTTGAGCGGTTTCAGTCTCTTTGTGAAGATCTCTTCCGTGAGCTTCTGAGTGAGTTTTCTCTCTATCTGTGTGTTCGTTTTGTGATTGCTTTATGTCATTGCATTCACGGTGAGTAGAACTACACTTTAGGACTAAACATTTCTAGTTTCGAAGACCTGTAAATTTCGGCCTGTCTTTATACGCGATTTCTGCACCATATGTTTACGGGTTGTGGATTAGGTTGGAAACTTCAGGGAAGTGTCCTTTAGGTGTGTAGAGGAGGATCCTTGAGTTTCGTGGTGAATCGATAATGTTTGACCATGTTTCGGTGAACGGAAGTGTTGTAGGAAAGATTGCAGTTCAGTATGATTAGAGTGTTTTAGAATGATCTCCTTTGGTAGTGATTGTCTAGAGAAGGTCGAATAGTTGAGTGACAACCAGCTATTTGTTTCCATGCGCCTACGGATCAACTCCGTCCTAGGTTGACAACTTGTTGTTGGCTTGGTTCTCATTGTATTAGCGTCTGCGAGTAGTGTTTGTGCACGACAACATTGGCGCCATTGTCGGGGACGAGAGCCCTAGGTAGGTGACCTTTGACTAATCCTACGAGGTAAAAGCCCATTTGGTTCGCCAAATTTCCTTGTATCTTAGATAGGAACTAAAGATCAAAGAGAGGATCGAGGGAGTGTGTGTCTTGCCTGGGTCTTTCGTGATTGACAGTTAGTTAGTTTAGAATAGTTGTATCGGAGAGAAAAGGGCTTTCTAGTCTGTGTGTGGCAGTGAAGCGTTTTTCTACTCATTAATGCAAAACCCCACATGATGTGTAGGAGTAGCTTTAGGTAAGGGATCTGATTTTGATCTAGAGCTATTCAACGATTACTTATTTGCTGAAGTGTTTGTTTGCATTCACGATCTCTGAAAAGTTGATTTTGAGGCTAAAAATGCAATAAACAGATTCTTGGTGATATTTTTTTTCATGACTGATTGCTGTTGTGCATATAAGAGGGCATTTGCAAGAGTTTTGTGAAGAAAACTTGAAAATCTGTGAACAGAGACTTTATACGCGTATAATGTCTCAAGGCGCATCTGGAGATAGAATTTGACAAATCTGACTGAACCAGAGTGTTCAAAAAGAGGGTTTTTTCTTAAGTACACTTCGAGACTAGGGTTTTGACCAGCCCTTAGTACCCAAAAGGCCAAAAGACAAAGTGTCAAAAGCGGAAAAAAGAGAAAAACTTGTGATTCTAACCATATTTTGCATAAAAATTGGTAAAAGTGCTAAACCCAGTGATTAAAGACTTGGGGATGCTTGTGTTCTAAATCTGACCAAAAACTCAGCTAGAGTCTTTATACGCGTATAAAGACTTACTGAACAGATCTGGCTCAAATGGAGCAAATGAATATTCCCTAGTGTTCTAAGGCAGAAAAAAAAGTACCTAGCCAAAATTTGATTGCTTTTGAAATTCATATGGGCTAGAAAGTGCAAAAAAGGCAAACCTGGACTAGATAACAACTTGAATTGTTCATAACTGACAGCAAAAGGGGTGAAAACAGAAACTGAGAGTATCTGTTAGTTCCTTAGGGTGTAGGGAACATCCAAAAAAAAATTAGGTCAAATCTGTGTCAGAAGTCTTTATACGCGTATAAAGACTCATCTCCTAGGATAGACACCAGATTTGGGAACTGACATCATAGGGTTGTTCAGTATTGTAAAGTCAACTAAGGGACCAAGTTTGGTGTAATTCTGCCACAGTAGTCTTTATATGCGTATAAAGGCTTGAGGCTAGATCTGTGCTCAGAAAGAGAAACTAACAGTTCCCCAGACATTCTGTCAACCTTGAAATCCCAAATATTTTGTCAAAACAAGATTTGGACTTAACCAACGAGTCCAATTGCCAGTATAGGTGTGAAAAGCTGAGACTTACCCAATGAGTGCATAAACTTTGCATACAGCCATTGATTGAGGATTGATTGACTAGTTCTAACAGCTCTGGATGGCTAATGTGAATGCTCACATTTGGATGAAGTTTCAGAGGCTAAATATTTTCTGAGAAAGCAAGAACTAGGGATTGCAACTATACAAGGGAGCAAGTCAAGGAAAATACACGAACAGTAGAACTTCTCAGATAAAAGGTTTGGTTTTAAAAAGGCTGTTTAGGAGTTAAGTTTGATGAATTTGAGATCAGGAAGACACATTCCAAGAGACCAAAAAGTAGCAAGAGACCAAGGTAGTTTAGTATCCACCGAGAAGAGTGTAAACCGGGCAAGGCTAGATCCACTAGCACCGATTATTGAGGAAGGTAGTGATACTGACACTTCGTCAGACAAATCTTTCTTCATGATGGGTAGTCAACATCCAGGGGGTTTCACCTATGACGGACCGATGCCAGGAGGAAGCACCTCCCAAAATCCTTTGAATGATCCCAAACTCACGGTGATCTTCTTAGAAGGAACTAACTCTCGTGGAGCCCTAGTTTATTCTGATTATCGAGGGCGCAAGTGCATTTGTATCGAAGAGAGGCCGGCTCAGAGATTGGAGATAATTCGAGTCTACGATGATGGAGATAGATTCCGAGACGAAAAGGGGAACCACTATCTGATAGTCAGTAACCCTGAAGATTACAACAGATATGGAGACAACGTGGCGAAAGGGAAAATGGTTTCAGAAGCTCAAGAACCGCCACCAAACATTGATCGGCCCGTAGCTATTTTTATGTATGATAAGAAAACAACCAGGGTTCCAACTTATAACGAGAACGTGGGAATCTACAAGCATGAGAGTGAGGGTATAGTCTCTTACTTTCGCAACAAAGAACCATACGTAAACGAATTAAGAAAAGACAAGGTTCTTTACTTATTCTCTTATGAAACTGCTATGGAGAAGGGTATAGTTTTTGTTGATAGATATGGGCGAGAATACCAGCGTATTCTCCCAGAGGAGATAGAAAGGGCAACAGATCCAGGAGCATCAACATATGCCCCTAAGGAAGTGCCAAGAGTCACCTACACCCCAAGCAAGTCGACAAATCTCTTTTCTGATGAGTATGACGCTACCTCACATTCCACACGGCCGCAGACATTCAACAACCAAAACCAACCGGAAAATCAGCCATCATTGCAGGCATGGCTTCGACAGAGTGCAACAATGGAGCAAGACTTAAACCGAGATGGTTATCAAGCCGCATGAGGGCTAAGGGATTTGCAAGAACCACCACTCTATTCAAGGTATCAAGGAGAGAGTAAGCCAAGGACTCAAGGTTCAACAGAGCCTGGAGGGCCACGCATAGAACGAGATCGAAGAGATGAACCATCTCTGGCAAGAATCGTTAGAAATTACGGCTTAGGAGCACCACTGGGAGAGGAACCAGCCTATTACAGAATACCTGAGGAGGTATATCAATTAGGACGAGGAGATCCAATGATGAGGTTTGTAGACCATTGGAGAATTAGGCCTTCTCAAGTCCAAAAATGGGTAAGCAAGAAATACACAGGAAGCAGAGATCCAAGAGATCATGTAGCAGCCTTTGTGCGTGTAATTAGAGCTGAAGAGGTGTTAGATTTCCCTACCCAATTTGCAGGATTTGGACTAACCCTAGAGGATGATGCTGCTACTTGGTTTGACTCTGTAGAGCGTAGAGACTTTGAGTCTATGGAGGAAGTGTTTGATGAGTTTATTGAGGAATTCTCACAAAGAGGGATAGCTCATAATACTGTCTCACAAATCCATAAATTCAAACAGAAAGATGGGGAATCTGTATGAAAGGGAGCCTTAAAACTAAAAAGATTTGATTCCAGATTGCCCTAAAAACCCGAACAAAGGAGCAAAAACCACCTTGAACTTGCTAGAAACAGTACCTTCCAGTGGGGGGTCAGAAAATGAAACGGTAATACCCATTCAGGTAGTTAAAAGGGCACAAGCTCATAAAAGGACAGACGAACCCATAGTTGAAGAGCCAAAAACCGATGCCCCTAGTTCAGAAACAAAAAATCAACGAAGAACTTGGAAAGCTAGAAAGGCTCGTAGGAAAGCTAGGAAGGAACGAGAGCAAACCGCCCTAGCAGAGGAGCTGAAGCACACAAAGGAGAGGTGGGAGCGATTAGAGGATCTAACTAGTTTAAGCTCACACACTGCGGCAACCATAGATCCGAAGGAATTAAAGGAACCACAAAGTGCAGGATTAGGAGGATTTGTACTGGCAGATAGGGTAAATGAGCAATTAGATGCGCTTCTAAAAGCTTATGAAGCTAGACTCAAAATAAACCAAACCCATGAGCAAAGGTGGATGACTTATCCATATGCTGAAATAGAAAAACAAAGGTTGGAAATGTGTAAAAGGATGATTGAAACAACTCAATCATTGATGGAAGACCCGCTAGGTAAACCTGCAAATTGGCATGAAGTACCAAATCCAACCCCTATCCAACCAACTTTAGAAGAACATGTAGAAACAAGGGAAAGACTCACTAGAGCCTATGAGTCCAGAGAAGAGCCTATCATAGTGCCAAATACAACAGATGAGGCAAGTGACGGGTTCCAGCCTAAAACATTGGCAGAAATGGGTAAGGATTGTAACGGTCTAGACGATCTGTGGAAGCAAATCCGTGAGGCTAACGAAGCTAACAGGATAAGTAACCACATGAAAAACACGGAAAAAGTAAAGAATGTAATCTTACCTCCTATTGAAGAATTTGAGGCAAGGTCACAAATGAACTTTGAGATACATTCACAAGGGGGAGACCAAGGATCAATGAGCTCAGGGCACAGCCAACCTGACTCGTTAAAAACTCTACCCTCTTACCTAGGGGAATATGAAGCTAAGTCAGAGGTGAGAGCAATCCCATCTCAAAGACTTTCTTCCAACAGAGTGATGGATTCGTAAGGGTTGATTGAGTTATTGTCCACCCCTGTGACATGCACAATCACATTAGCTGAACTCCTAAGATTACGACCAAACATGTGGACTACCGTAGGAAAATGCCTAGAAAAATTTGGAGTGAAAGACCCCACATCGAAGCTTCAAGAAGGGATCAGAGAGTTGGACAAGCCTCAACTAAACACCAGGCCAGTACCATTAAACAAGGTTGGAGAGTATTGCGAGGGAGAAGATGGAAACACCACGCTACCAGTAGAATTCCAAGGAGTAGTTTCCAAAGCTATTCTTGTCAGTGGAGCGGGAGTTGCTATTGCCACCAAGGAAATCTGGAAAAAATGGGGAAAACCAGCTTTAAGAGCTACCAGAATGAAATTGCAATTGGCAGACGGGTTCATGGAGAAGCCTCTAGGACTCTTAGAAAAAGTGATTGTCACTTCGTGCGGGATCGAGTATGAGCATACATTTGCAATAGTTGATTTCGACAAAAAGAACAATTATGAGATCATATTGGGACGACCATTCATGCAAGAATTGAAAATGGTACAAGATTGGGGCTATGACCATATATACCTCAAACATGGCGAGACAACAACTAAAATACACCTGAAAGACCATAGTTACAAGGATGTAAACCAAACACCTGTGGAAGAGTTTGATTCAGCTACAGTGGCAGGATCGAAACTCCCAGCATGGTTAGGGCAACAAAAGGAGCTATGGATGTGTGGAGCTTCACATTGTGGAAGCTTAAGAAAGGAGGAATGTGTCTTAGAAAGAGTGATTGAGAACAAGGAGTATATTCCGGAACCTTTCCCTGAAGATTCCTTGGAACCTCTAAAATAGGAACACATACTAGCAACATTAGATGTCTGTACCATTACAAATAGTCCAACGACAAAATTTTGCGATAAGGATGGCTATGATGTGCTACCCTACTACATGGTAAACTTTAGACCATGCGAAGAGGAGATGATAGAACCACCCGGAGAAGAAGAGTTTTATAACTCCTCTGACCATCTGGAAGTAAACAATGATGCAGATAATGAATATCCGAGAAACTCAAGTGAGCGTGGGGAGGAAACAGATAATATCAAGTTTTATGATTTTGCTAATCGGCACCCAAGACGCCAGGAATGCTATAGGAGGAAACGAGTAGGAAATAAAGCAAGAGAAAACCTGATGCCCAGGATAAAAGGTAAAACTCACTATTTGATGCTTGTAAAAGAAGACGATTGTGTAAAAGATCAAATATTAGGAAGATTCTCAAAAGAACGAAGGGAAAGAACTCGAGAGGATTTAAAACAGGTACGAAAAGCTAAAACACAAACAAAATCACAAAAATCTCAAAAATAAAAAAAAGAAACAACAAAAGACCAAGAGTGGACCAAACTGGAGCGTAAACAGAAATACCAAGAACTGAAACGGTCTTTACGTGAGGAATGGACTAGTGAGGAAGATAGTGATGGAAAAGGGGAGTCAGAAAAGGGAAACATGAATGTACCATCACACTATCGTAAATTTACTATCCAGAACAGAAAAATCATTATGACACCACCAGTCAGGGAAAGAACAAACCAAGAATCTTACGATGGGCTTGAAAATGCAAAAAGGATAGACCTCGTGGAAACATGCAAAAAGCCTCAGCCGGTCTATATAGCAAACGATTTAGGGCCTGAAGAAGAGGAACGGCTAACACAACTTCTCAAGAAATATAAAGATGTGTTTGCATGGTCCTATAAAGACCTCAAAGGAGTTGATCCATCGATGTGCCAACATACAATTCCTTTGAAATTGGATGCCAAACCTAGCAAACAACGTCCTTATACATATAATGACACATTTGCTAAACGAATCAAAGAGGAGATTGACAAGCTGATGGAAGCTGAATTCATCTATGAGATCAAAAATACAGATTGGGTGTGGTAGTCCCCAAAAAGAATGGAAAACTGCGAGTATGTGTAAACCTCAAAAAGGTAAATGTAGCCACCATAAGGGATAATTATCCCTTGCCAATCACGGAGCATGTACTTGAGCGGGTGGCCGGGAAACGGGCTTATATCTTCCTGGATGGGTTTTCAGGATACAACCAACTGGCAATTGCAGGGGAGGATCAACACAAAATAGCTTTTGCCACCGAATGGGGAATTTATGCGTATCGAGTTATGCCGTTTGGCTTAACTAATGCCCCAGCTACGTTCCAAAGGTTAATGACGCACGCATTCAAAGAATACCTGAGAATATTCTTAGAAATATACATGGATGATCTTTGTGTACACTCTCTTCTACGAGAGGAACATATTGACCATTTGCAGAAGGTCTTTGAAAAATGCAGGACATATCAAATCTGTCTTAACCCGGAAAAGTGCATATTCATGGTTAAACAAGGCCGCATCTTAGGACACACTGTCTCAAGAAATGGAATAACCACTGACTTAGACAAAGTCAAAGTCATTGTAGACCTACCAAGGCCTACTAATGCGAAACAAATACAATCCTTCATGGGACACTGCGGATATTATCGAAGATTCATATACATATATGTATGCAGTCATTGCACAACCTCTATATTGTTTGCTAGTCAATTTCGATTGGACCGAGGAGTGTGAAACTTCATTCCAAAAGCTGAAGGAAAACCTTATATCAGCACCTGTACTTAAGGCACCAGATTGGGAAAATATTTTCCATGTTCACATTGATGCTTCTGCATATGAAATCGGGAGTATTCTGGCTCAACCAGGAGATGGAACAATGGATTTCCCAGTTTGTTATGCGAGCCGACAGCTAAATAGTGCAGAAAAGAACTATACGACCACTGAAAGAGAGGGATTAGGAATGATATACGCTGTAAAGAAATTTCGGCATTATCTCCTTGCAAACAAATTTGTGTTCTTCACAGATCACAAGGCTCTTTTGTATCTGGTTAATAAACCATGCAATACGGGGAGAATTGTACGATGGTTTATTATATTGCTGGAGTTTGATTTCACAGCAGTAGTGAAGAAAGAGGAAACATATCTACGAGCGGATCATCTTTCAAGACTACAAAACAGAGAAGCTCTTGAAGGAGTCGATGATGACATACCTGACGCCTATCTTTTCAATCTTGAAATGATACCTAAATGGTCTCAGGAAATTGTTAGCATTCTTTCCTTTGGAGGTAGGTTTGATAATGCGAAATACAGATCCAAACAACAAACAATTCGACAAACAAAAAACTTCTAGTTGATTGCAAGACGGCTGTATCATCTAGGATCGGACCAAATCCTACGATTATGTATAAATCCGGAAGAATTCGAGTGCTACCTTGAAGAAGCACATGTCCAGGATTGTGCATTTCATTGTTCAACAATGAAAACACACCAGATACTGAAACAGTCATGGGTATATTGGCCAACTATGTATGCGGACACACATTCTTATGTTGCCAATTGTACTATATGTAGTGCCAAACGACCAGTAGATCACGCGACATTGTTTCAGGTAAACATTGCACCTACATGGAGTCAATATATCATTGATTTCCTAACCACTAGGACGTTTTTTGAGAACATCACAAGAGCACGAAAAAGGACTACAGAGCTGGAAGCTCGTGACTTTGAATTGATTGAAAATCAGCTCTATAAACGAGGAAAAGACAATCAACTTAGAATCTGTGCAAGTGAAAGTGAATACCTGTTGATTCTAGAACACGCACATGGCGGGATAAGTGGCGGCCATTTTTCAGGCGATAGGATGGCAAAAATCGTCTTAACCGTAGGGATATGGTGGCCGACATTGCACATGGATGCGGAGAAATGTGTCAATCATTGTGACGCATGTCAGCGCACTAAAGTGCCAATAAAAAGAGATGAGATGCCATTACGGCCAATGATGGGAGCACGGGCATTTGCAAAATGGGGAATTGACTTTGTAGGACCTATTTCACCTCCTGCTTATTGTACCCATACCCAATATATCATTGTCGCTACGGACTATCTCACAAAATGGGCTGAAGCAAAAGCTACACAAAAAGCTGATACAAGGACTACTGCACAATTTTTGTACGAGAATGTCTTCGTAAGATACGGATTACCAATAGAAATTGTCAGTGATCGTGGGACACATTTTCTCAATGAAGTCATTGAATATCTACTAGAGGAATTCATGGTCATATATAGGAAATCTGCTCCATACCATCCATAGGTAAATGGACAAGTTGAGGCTACAAATAGAACACTATGCACGGTTCTTACCAAAGTAGTGTCAGAGTCAAGAATAGATTGGGATCAGCAGCTACACTCAACACTATGGGCATACAGGGTAGCTTACAAAACATCGATAGGAATGACACCGTACAACATAGTGTTTGGCCTAAATGCTATACTACCCATAGAGTTTTTAATTCCAACTCTACGAGTAGAGAAACGCTTAGAATGGACAGGGCATGAGCTCTCTCCAAGAATAGATGATCTTGAAAAGCTAGATGAACTCTGCTTGAGAGCAGTAGCTTCAATCTATGCTAAAAAGAGAAGACAAAAAGAGCTTTTTGACAAGCATGTGCGCACTAAAGAGTTCAAAATAGGTGACTATGTACTTGTTTATACTTTGAAGCAACATGCCAAAAAACTTAAAAAACGAGGGATGGGATCCTTTGTGATTAGCTATCACAAAGTGGAGCTGTCAAGCTTGCTACATTAGGAGGTGAAGAAATGTCGAGCTGGATTAGTGGATGTCGACTGAAGAAATATCATCTACCACTCACACAAGAGATGCTCCAACAAATCCATCACGGAAAACAACAAATGAATGAAAAACAGAGAATACGAGAATAAGCTCAAGCAGAAGCAAAGGAACGCATTGCAAAACGAAGACTTCTGTGACAACAAAAACAAGGTGAAGCACCATTGCGAATCAATGCCATTCGACTTACGAAGCTGGATGAAGACAGAGTGGAGCCCATAATTGCAGTCAAAGTAGGGAGCAATCAAGTTGAATCGACAGCATTACTTGATTCAGGAGCTCAAGCCAATCTGATTTCTTACAAATTATATATCCAACTACAGCTTGAAGAAAAACTTCACCCTACTCCTCAAGTGCTGGAAAGTATTACATCACACTCGTTGACAACAATGGGCTGCATCATATTGCATGTACAAGTACACCAATATATTTACCCACACAAGTTTTATGTGGTCGAGGATGAGAGCACACAACACCAAATGTTTTTGGGACAACCTTGGCAAAAGGAGTACAATGTGCAGATAGATTGGAATGCGAATGCAGTCGAAATTCAGCATGCACAAGAACAACAGGTAATAGCCTTTGCTCAGCAATACAGGAATAATCCGCTGCCAGCAACGCAAACACAGAAAAAAGAGCCAAAAGCAAGAATGCCACCAAAGAACAACATGGTACCCATGTGTTGGAGCCCCATTGGTCCAACTATTGTAATGAGCCCATCTTGTAAAGCATATCAAATTCCCATTTTATGTCAAAGACGTCTTATCATTTTGATCCATTCGTCTAGGTTATGTAAAGATTAATCAGTTAGTCAGGACTCAGATTTGTTCCCACTTTGTAATAATGAGTAAGAGAACCCCATGTACATTTTTGAGCTAAGGTGACTAAAGTATAAAAGTCACCTTAGAACCATTTTTTAATAACATTTGAATATTAATCCTGTGTCGTACGAGTCTGAGAGAGGGAGAGAGAGAGTGAGTGTGTCTTATCCTCTTCGCTACGCGCTTCTCCCTCACCGGATTCACGACGTGACCACACCATCGCGGTAGTCTCTCCGAGAGCTACGCGTCCACGCTACGCATTCACCGTTTCGAGTTGATCGCGATCGATCCTTCCTCGAGCTTGTTTTGCTTGTAAGTAGCACAAACGGTGTCTGTTTTCAATAATCAAGTGCTTTATGGAATGAGAAAGAGATTAGCTACACATAGATACTCATAAACTTAAGTTTTTCCCACTTTTGGATTATGACCTGTTAGTCTATCGCGACTGTATTCGAGATAACTAGGGTTCAAATCTGGTGAGATTAGACTTATAGGTAAGTATATCCTAGTGAGAGGATGGTGCCTAGTAAGTTTGATGCGATTCCGAGTTCATTGGACGTGTAAACTGTGTTGTGAGCGTTTAGGGATAGAGTGGGCTGCATTCTACCAGGGTTAGTGATTGATGCATCATAAAAGTGCGTATGTGTAGATTGATCTCAGCCTGACAAGCTAACGAGATTGCCTACGTGCACCTACGGGTTAGTCGTGTCATTGGACGATAAGTATGTTGTCTGTGTCGTGCTTGTGAGTATGAACAGGGGAGTAGTTTTGCCCTAAAACACCATGGCAAACAAACAGGGATAGACCAAGGAAATTGTTGCTGGGGAACTTTTCTTTCAAATTTTCCCTAGGGAGCGTTTTATCAGGGCCTAAATAGCAGACACACCAAAATTCAAGGCATTTAGAACACTGAAGGTCAATCTGAGGGTCAGATAGAGAATCAAGCTCTGACTGAAATACTAAAATGGGACCAAAACCCAACCCAAGTGTCCAAACTTCATAAAACTTGAGGGATAGGCTATAGAGGGTATCTCGAACTCAAGGGTAAAGTCACAATTTTGAATTGACTTGTGCTGAGCAAATTGTCAGTCTATTGCGATAGACTAAGAAAGTAGTGAATTAGACACTTTTTGCAATTTGTGACTATACTGCTAGGACATACTCTCTATATAGATCCTAGACATCATTTCATATTTGAAATTGGGCCACCAGAAGACTGACTAAGGGGTTGCTATATATACTTGAAAGATTTTTGGTAATTCAGGGAAAACCCTTGTGAACAAACTAACCATCCTTGTGTAGATCCCAGAAGGAGATCAACACAAAGCCATACAGGAAGAAGGAGTCCAGGTAAGCTTTAAGTTTGCAACCAAACTTTCATTCTTATGTATTTAAGGTCAGGAGCCTTTGTTAAGTCGGGAGCTAAAAGTGTCAAAAGTAAAATTAGCACCACATCCACCGAAGAGAGTGTAACTCAGACGAGGCTAGACCCATTAGCACCAATCATTGAAGAGGGTAGTGATACTGACACTTCGTCGGAAAAGTCCTTCTTCATGACGGGGAGTCAACAGCCAGGAGGTTTCAACGGTGAAGGACCAATGCCAGGGGGGAGCACCTCCCTACATCCTTTAAACGAAACCCAATTCACTATAATCTTCTTGGAAGGAACTAACTCGAGGGGAGCCTTAGTTTATTCTGACTATCGAGGACACAAGTGTATTTGTATTGAAGAAATATCGGCTCAGAGACTAGAGATAATTCGAGTCTATGATGATGGTGACAGATTCCGAGATGAAAAGAGGAACCACTATCTGATAGTGAGTAACCCTCAGGATTACAACAGATATGGGGATAACGTGGCAAAAGGGAAAATGGTTTCAGAAACCCAAGAACCGCCTCCTAACATCGATCGACCTGGAGCACTTTTTATGTATGATAAGAAAACAACCAGGGTCCCAACCTATAATGAGAATGTAGGGATTTACAACCATGAAAGCGAGGGAATAGTCTCTTACTTTCGATGCAAGGAACCCTACCCAAATGAATTAAGCAAAGACAAGGTTCTTTACTTATTTTCTTATGAAACTGCTATGGGGAAGGATATTGTTTTTGTTGACAGATACGGGCAAGAATACAAACGTATTCTCCCAGAAGAGGTTGAAAGGGCAACAGTTCCGGGAGCATCAACCTATGGCCCCAACGAAGTACCAAGAGCCACCTACACCCCTAGCAAGTCGACTAATCCCTTTTCAGAAGAGTATGACGCTACCTCACATTCTACCCGACCACCGACGTCCAACTACCAGGACCAACCAGCTACTCAGCCATCATTGCAGGCATGGCTTCGACATAGTGCTACATTAGAACAAGACCGAACCCGAGAGGGTTATCAAACCGCACGAGGATTAAGGGATCTACAAGAACCACCACTCTATGCACAGTATCAAGGAGAGAGTAAGCCAAAGACTCAGGGATCAAATGAGCTTGGAAGAACACCCTGAGAACGAGTTCGGAGAGATGAACCATCTCTCACGAGAACTGTTAGAGATTATGGATTAGGAGCACCATTGGGAGAGGAACCTGGCCACTACAGAAGACCAGAGGAGGTATATCGGCTAGGACGGGGAGATCCCATGATGAGATTTTTAGACCATCGTAGAATTAGACCTTCTCAAGTGCAAAAATGGGTAAACAAGAAATATACGGGAAGCAGGGATCCGAGAGATCATGTAGCAGCCTTTGTGCATGTAATTAGAGCTGAATAGGTGTTAGACTTTCCTACCCAATTTGCAAGATTCGGTTTAACCTTAGAGGATGATGCTGCTACATGGTTTGACTCGGTGGAGCGAAGAGACTTTGAGTCTATGGAGGAAGTGTTTGACGAGTTTATCGAGGAATTCTCACAAAGGGGGATAGCTCATAATACAGTCTCGCAAATCCATAAATTCAAATAGAAAGATGGAGAGTCTGTGCGAAAGGCGGCCCTCCGATTAAAAAGATATGTTAAGTTCTGCCCTGTGGAAGAACTGCCAACTCAGTCCAGACTTACGCTTATATTTATCCAAGGACTAAGGAATGCAGATCTTCAAAAGGACTTACATATGAAAAGGAGCACTACATTGAATGATTTAACCAAGGAAGCTCTATACCTTGTGGACAATTGTGCGGTCTACAAAGAGGGTGAGTTCAAGGATCTTGATGATGATTCTTCCTCACAACAAAGCGGAAGCAAGTCTGCTAAGACAACACTGAAAGGAGAAGTAGCAGTAAGCCAAGAGCAGCTTGTAGAGGAGGTGCTTAAAAAGATTAACTTGTATTCCAAACCACAAGCTAAACAACCAAAATGGTGTGCGATTGAACAAAAATGGACAAACCATGGGACGGAGGAGTGTTATTATAACAAGGGATATGTGAGAGAACGACCATATGCTCCGCAAGCTCAGGCGACATCTCCTTAAATCCCACAGATGCCTAGATATCAGACCGGCAATCTACCAGGACCTGGAGGTGCAGAAAGACTACAACCAGTGTTGGGACAACAACCACCCCTACCAGGATTACAACCAATCGGCATAAGATACACACCCACAGTAACTGAGTCAGACAAGAAGGCTTTGGTACCTATGCATGCATACTACGACGAGCCCAATGGATATGCGGAAAACTCTGTCTATTATCCACCGGACGAACCCTTTACACCAGAACCATGGAGCATGATAGGAAATACAGGACCACCAACTACTGCACAGGCAGCGGGGGAAGGACGATATAGCCTGGATGAAAGGACACTGTTGTTCATAGCCAACGGAGGCATGAGCGGGCAAAGAATTGCACACCAACAAAGAGGAGCTCCAGGAACACCTCAATAGCCTAAAGGACCATGCTACAAGTGTGGTGGAGACCATTGGCTGAGGGACTGCCCTCATGACGAAATCATTAGGGTCAACGCATATTGCACGGAGTGTGGAATTACTCACTTGATCCCTGTTTGCCCTAAAAACCCGAGCAAAGGAGCAAAAACTACCTTGAATATGCTGGGAGCGCTACCTTCCAGTGGAGGGTCAGAAAACAAAACTCCGATTCCTGTTAAGGTCTTGATGAGAGCCCAAGCAAGGAAAAATGACAATCATCCCAAGAGTAACGATGAAAATCAAGAAGAAATCAAGACTGAAAAGTCTAGCGTCAGTCGTGATAATCCTTGGAAAGAACGAAGAGCAAAAATGAAAGCTAGACGTGAGCGAAAACAAAAAGATGTAGAAGCTGAGCTAACGATAGCTCGAGAGCAACTTAAACAGCAAAGAGAGTCCGACTCTCTAAAATCAACGGAAGGACCAAGAAGTGCAAGCTCAGGAGGGTCGGTATTGGTAGATAAGATCAATGAACCCTTCGATGCAATCTTGCAAGCATATGAAGCAAGATTGAAGAACAGACAGACTCTAGAGCAAAGATGGATGACATATCATAATCCAGCGATAGAAAAACAGAGACTAGAGATGTGCAAACAGCTGATTGAAACTGCACAAGCTTTACTGGAGCCTCCACCTATGGAAGCAGAAGATAGAGTAAGCAAACCACCAAACAATGAAACACCTCACAAAACCGAACAAAGGATACCCGACAAGATAGAAAACATTAAATCCTTGCCGGATGTAGAGGATGCAAAAGACGTACCTAATAGCATTGATGAATCATTGAAAGATTTTCCAGCATATTCCCCTATTGTGGAAGAAAATTGGCCTGAAGAGCTATGGGAAATGGTGCGAAAAGCTCAAGAAAAATATGAGACAAAAACAGTCGAGTCAGCGTCTTTCTCG
This sequence comes from Adiantum capillus-veneris, assembly GCF_014529385.1. Taxonomy (NCBI): domain Eukaryota; kingdom Viridiplantae; phylum Streptophyta; class Polypodiopsida; order Polypodiales; family Pteridaceae; genus Adiantum; species Adiantum capillus-veneris. The sequence continues at coordinate 134,681,886 of NC_140937.1, read as the reverse complement.
GAGCTGAACTTGAATAAGCCCCCATGGGATTTAGACGTTAAATCATTTCAAGGGGATAATGGTTCAGTTGCATCCGAAGATAGCAGACCACAATCACTCAGAACTTTGCCATCATATATGGGGGACTATGAGGCAAGGTCAGAAATTTGAAGAGTACCTTCTCAAAGAATAGGCGGGTCAAATCAATTGGACACTAAAATCCTCACAGACTTGTTGACCACTCCGGTCAAGTGTACAATCACATTGGCAGAATTGTTAAAAATTAGGCTAAGCATGTGGACGGAAGTGAGCAAATGTCTTGAAAAATTTGGCATAAGGATGCCTCTTAAGTTCTTCGAAACCGAGCTTAATGACACAGAACCGAAGAAAGTCAACACTAGACCAGTGCCACTCAACAAGGTAGGAGAGTATTGTGAAGGTGAAGACGGCAACACAACCCTACCAGTTGAGTATAACGGCATAGAGACTAAGGCAATACTTGATAGTGGAGCTGGCATTGCCATTGCGACCAAAATGCTATGGGAAAAATGGGAAAAACCAGCAATACGAACAACTAGAATGAAATTGCAACTGGCGGATGGGCACATATAAAGGCCTATAAGATTGCTTGAGGCAATTGTGGTATCTTCCTGTAGCATAGAGTACGAACATACCTTTGTCATAGTAGATTTCTACAAGAATAACAACTATGAAATTATCCTTGGTAGGCCGTTCATGAGGCAACTCAAAATGGTGCAGGACTGGGGGTATGATTATTTGTATCTAAGACATGCTGAAACTACTACACGCGTAAACATGAAAAACCATAGCTACCATGATGTCACGAGAACCCCTGTGGAAGAATTTGACTCAGCCACCATTAGTGGATCAGAAGTCCCAGCGTGGCTTTGTAAGAAAAAGGAGATATGGATGTGCGGGGCATCTCAATGTAGTGAATTTGACAACAATGAAAGGACACTGGAGAGGGTCTTGGAAGACGATGCCTATATACGAGAACCTTTTCCTGAAGAGAAGCTCGAACCCCTAGAATGGTCTCAAATTTTGGCTACATTGGATGTATGTGTCAATGAAGTCACTCCCACCAAATATTGTGATGAGAATGGCTACGATATCATACCATACTACATGTTGAGCAAAATTGTGGAGGAGGATGAGAACGATGGAGATACTCAGAATATGAGGACCAATAAAACAGAAATGAAACTTGAGATTAAGATAGTGGGCTATGTGGACATCCCCACTAAAGAAATCAAGCAGGAGGGAGAAGAATTTTATGATTCTTCTGATCAAAGTGAAAACAAGGATAACGCGGATGATGAGAAGTCGGAAAATACGGAGGAAGACGACAATCGAGATCAAGACAATGATGTCTTCTACAATTTCCCAAACCAAAGTGAGAGACGTCAAAAAAGATACAAGAGTAAACGGCACCATATCAGTCCACCAACCAGTCTGAGACCCATGCCGTAGTTTAAAGGTAAGACACATTTTCTTATGAACATTCATGTTGTTGATTGTGCTAAGGATAAAATTTCAGGAAGATTTCTTAAGGTTGTTGACTCAGGATTTAAATCCAGACTGTTGAAACCTAAGAAAATCAGCAAACCAAAAAAAAGAGTTGCAACAGAAAAACTGAATGTCTGTGGTAGCCCAATTATGACAAAAATTGAAAGGAAAACGAGATACAATGAGTTGAAACAAAAAATTAAAAATGTATGGACAACTGAAATGGAAAGTAGCGATGGAACGAATGAGAGTGATGGGAGTAAAAAGATAGATGTACCTCCTCACTATTGTAAGTACACCATTCAGGAAAGAAGATTGGTGGTTCAGCAACCAATGAAGGAGCCTAAATCAAACGAGTCCTACGATGGGCCAGAGAACGCCAAGAAAATAGACTTAGCAGAGCCAGGAGAAAATCCGCGACCTGCTTACATTGCCACAGATCTAAGTCGAGAAGAAGAGGACTTACTGATCAAAACACTTAAGGAATTTCGAGATGTATTTGCATGGTCGTACGAAGATTTGAAGGAAGTGGATCCTAACATTTGTGAACATTCAATCCCTCTGAAGTCTGATGCAAATCCAAGCAAACAACGTCCATACACGTACAATGAGACATTCGCCAAAAGGATAAAAGAGGAGATAGACAAACTTATGGAGGCTGAATTTATTTATGAGATAGAGCACACAGACTGGGTGTCCCCGATAGTGGTGGAACCCAAGAAAAACGGGAAATTACGAGTGTGTGTAAATCTCAAGAAGGTAAACGCAGCCACGATAAGGGACAACTACCCTCTTCCTATCACTGAACACGTCCTGGAACGAGTGGCAGGCAAGCAAGCCTATAGCTTTATGGACGGATTCTCTGGTTATAACCAATTGGGGGTCAAACTAGAAGATCAATACAAAACAAAATTTCCAACAGAATGGGGCATATATGCGTTTAGGGTAATGCCATTTGGCTTGACCAATGCTCCAGCCACATTTCAGAGATTAATGACACACGCTTTTAAAGAATACTTGCGAAAATTCTTGGATATTTACATGGACGACTTGTGTGTCTATTCTCTATTGAGAGAAGACCAAATAGATCATCTGAGAAAGGTATTCGAAAAATGCAGAACATATAGGATTTGCCTCAACCCAGAAAAATGTGTATTCATGGTACGACAAGGTAAAATCTTAGGCCACATAGTGTCGGCTAATGGAATTACCACTGATGAAGACAAGGTAAAGGTGATCATAGAATTGCCAAGACCAAACACTGTACGAGACGTACAATCATTTATGGGACATTGTGGATACTACCGACGTTTTATCTACATGTACGCTGTAATAGCAAAACCCTTGTATAGTCTAATCACGCTCTTCATTTGGACCAATGAATGTGAGGAGTCATTCCAGAAACTAAAAGATGCACTGGTATCTGCACCAATTCTAAAAGCACCAGATTGGTCAAAGATCTTCCATGTACATGTAGATGCTTCGGCATTTGCAATAGGCTGTATATTAGCACAACCAGATGAGGGTAAGACGGACTTTCCAATCAGTTATGCTAGTAGACAACTCAACAATGCAGAAAAGAATTAAACTACCACTGAAAGAGAAGGATTGGGTATGATATATGCGGTAAAGAAATTTCGGCATTACTTACTCGTGAACAAATTCACATTCTTTGTGGATCATTAGGCACTCTTGTACTTAGTAAACAAACCTTGTAACACGGGACGAATTGTAAGATGGTTCATTGTGTTACTGGAGTTTGATTTTACGGTAGTAGTTAAGAAAGGAAAAATTCATCAAAGAGCAGACCACCTTTCTCGACTACTACATGGTGAAAATGCTACCGGGGTAGATGATGATCTCCCAGACGCATAGCTGTTTAATATAGAAATGGTACCGAAATGGTCAGAAAAAATTATTCCGTTGCTGACATATGGAGTGAATCTTGACGACAAACACACGGTGGAAGACATTAGCCAAGCACGAAATTACACAATTCTTGCGGGAAGAATGTACCATCATGGAAACGATGGGATTCTAAGGTTGTGTATAGGCCCAGAGGAGTACGAAGCGTATCTAGAGGAGGCCCATACACAAACAGGGGGATTCCATAGAGGAAATCAAATGATGTATGAACAATTAAGAAGACTTGGAGTGTATTGGCCAGGAATGGCAGGCGATGTAGCAAATTACATCAAGAAATGCGACTTTTGCACATCCAATACCACTGTGGATTATGCCACATTATACCAAGTGACAGTAGCACTCGCATGGAGTCATGCTATTGTGGAATATTTGACTAATAAGGAGATGCCAGGAGATTGTTCTAAATCCAGACAAGTGGCTCTACAAATCGAAGCGAATAGGTATACCCTCATTATTGACCAATTGTATAAAAGAGGAAATGATGACCAACTGAGGTTAGTTCCTCATGAAAATGACTACTTTCCATTATTGGAACAAGCATAGCAGAAGGTCATTTTTCAGCAGAGAGAACCGTAAAAATCATTATGGTTGCAGGTATATGGTGGCCGACCATGATTCAAGATGCAACAGAATTCGTGAAAAGGTGTGATGAATGTCAACGCACTAAGGTACCAGTTAAAAGAGACGAAATGCCCTTAAGACCAATGATGAGTGCTTGAGCATTCTCTAAATGGGGATTGGACTTTGTTGGTCCTATCACTCCACCAGCGTATCGTTCACAAGCACAATATATCATAGTGGCCACGGACTACATGACCAAATGGGTGGAAGCAAAAGCCACAACGAAAGCAGACGCTAGAACCACGGCACAATTCTTATATAAATATGTGTTTACACGTTATGGCCTTCCAAACGAGCTGGTGAGTGATAGAGGGACAAACTTTGTAAATGAAGTTATCCAACATCTCTTAAATGAGTTTATGGTAATTCATCGCAAATCTGCACCCTATCATCCACAAGCCAATGGCCAAGCGGAAGAGACCAACAAAATATTGTGCACGGTTCTTACGAAACTGGTTAGTGAAACAAGAACAGATTGGGATCAAATGCTCTATTCGGTATTGTGAGCTTATCGAGTTGCATATAAAACAACACTCAATGCTACACCATTTAATATGGTATATGGGTTAAATGCAATATAGCCTATTGACTTTTTGATCCCCACACTAAGGGTAGCCAAACAATTGGACTAGACGGGGCATGAACTTTCCGAACGGTTAGAAGACCTTGAAAAATTAGATGAGTTACGACTCAATGCTGTAGCGGCCATATATGCAAAAAAAAGACAACAGAAAGAGTTTTTTGACAAACATGTCAAGAACAAGGACTTTAAAACGGGAGACTATGTCTTGGTATACACCCTTAAACAGCATGCCAAAAAGCTAAAGAAAAGGGGAATGGGGCCTTATTTGATCCAAGAAATATCGTCCAGCGGAGCACTAAAACTGTCGACACTAGATGGAAAAGAAATGCCGAACTGAATTAGTGGGTGTCGTTTAAAAAAATATCATCTACCTTTAACACCGGAAATGTTGTTTCAACTGCATTATGGAAAAACCTATAGACAGGAACAACAAAGAATTCAGGACCAGGCACAACAAGAAGCAAAGGAACGAATTGCTAAACGAAGGCAGTTTCTCAGGACAATAAACATGGTCACCGCAATGATGACTGAGGAATATCCTCTTTCAACATCCCAAACAATTGAAGCGGATATACAAAGCGACGAATTAGAAAAGACCATGACAGACCTTAGGGCTCAGGACAATAGAATCATCGACGACTTGGAAGATACATGGTGTAGTCCTTACATAAAAGCTTAATCAGGCACAAAACAAGTTGAAATATATGCATTGCTTGACACTGGAGCAAAAATGAGTGTCATCAGCTTTAAGCTCTTTTAGAAACTTGGATCGATGAAGACGATCCCAGAGACACACCGGTTGAAAGTAGCATCGGGTGATGAGGTGACCACGTTGTGGTCTATTATTATACCAATCACAGTGCAGGCACACCCGTACACTACAAATTTCCATGTACTGCCACCAAGTAGATCAACAACGCTGTGTATCTTAACAGTGTCATGGATGAAAGCTAACAGGGTATTCATTGATTTGGATACTAATGAGGCACTGTTCAGAAAGGAAAACTTTTCAGAACCCTTCTTATCATATAACCAATTCATGTCAAGGAGGAAACAAAAGTCAATACAACCGCAAAGATCTGCCCAACAACAAACAAAGTTTACAAGTCCATTAACGTCTTATCAAAAATCAGCAACCATGCAAGGAACCAGCAAGTTTGGGTACGGCATACAGAGCTGACCGAGGCCCAATTACATCAAAAGAGGAAATATAAAGTTTGGGTAAGGCACGATAGCCTAATTCCTATAAAAAAGGAGTCAGAAGAACAAACAAAACACCGAAAGCCAACAAAACTTCAAAGAAACATAGTCAATCTATCAAATACGCAACGAACTATATTGGTATGGCGGCCAAAATTGCCAATTCAAAACGAGCCAACAACACAAGAAGGGCGGCCAAAGATGACAAACGAGCAGTTATCTACAACTGTCAAGGTCAAGCCACATCATGCAAACAGCACGAGGAAACAAACAGAATCAACAACAAAAACTACAAGGATCTATAAGACCCAAGTCATCAAAGCAGAAAAAGAGAATGTTCCACCAGCTATGACAATATCGACTTCAAAGGAACCACATACGCCAAATCAAAACCAGTCGAAAACAATCAAACAAAGAGTGGTAGATCTACAACTACTCCTTGCAAAGAAAATCTGCCAGCCAACTCAAGCTACCACAGGAAGCCTCAACGACAAATGCCAATAAGCGAATCGCTTATACCTTCCTCCTGCACCGCATAAATTCTTTCTACATGCATATAGGGCTATATTACAAGGCCTGCATTAGCACGAGTTCAAACCCATGCACAACACATACCCTTGACGATACCCTGTCGCCTGGGAGGACTCCAACTAGGAGGGGGGGAGGCATTCCAAATGCGGACTCATGTCATATATTAGAGGGCAATGTTTGTGAGCAATTTTTCAACCATTTTTGCGTTTTATTGTGTGATTTTGGGAAAAAAGAATACGCCCTCCTAATTAAACTGAATTGGGGACCAAATCCTCATTCATGAGCCCCTAGGGATGTGTATAGACTATAAAGAGAGTCAAATCTGGCCAAAAACTGTCTAAAAACAGCAAAAAATAGGCCAAGGTTGACGATAATGAGCGAGATTGTACATAGACGAGAGAAAAGTGAGCTACAAAGTGTATTGCTTTTCATTGGTATTTTTCTAGTTTAGAATTGCTATTTTCGGGTTATTTTGGGATTTATTTGCTTTATTTTAGCCATTTTTAGCAAAAATTATAGAAAAAAATCCGTAATCCAGATGGAAACACGGAAGAAGAGACGCCTGATCGGAGCAAGGTAAAGAAGACACAGAAAAAATAGGGACTGCAAAGGTGACCGGGCAAAATGACCACCGTCATGAAGGGACCTCCAACAGGAGAAATCTACAAAAATGGTAAAACTGGAGCAACCGAAGTCCAAATCAGGAAATTTGCGAGCCTAAACCGCATCTCGCAAAAAGTTATGGCCACAGGTAAAAGATGAGAAAATTTGGTGTCGGAGTCTCGATTACATATAGAGAGGCTAGGCTAGAAATCTCTCATTTGAGTCATTTTCCATAGTGAGAGAGAGAGAGAGCTCCCTACAGCAGTTGAGACTTCCAGAAGCTCATCCATCGCGCACGGTCACCAGATCGGCATCAGATATGAGAGGTATGCTCGTCAACACTGACTCTAAGTGTTGTTTGCTTCAGTTAGTCGCAAAACCTTGCCGGCATCACAATCACAACCTGTGCACACATACGGTAGAATGGTTGTTAGGGAGACCTAGAGGCCACCAAATGGAACCAAAATTGAAAGGCACAATGCCTATAGCTTAGGGATCGAGCCTATGACCTCGGGAAGCGCGAAGGAAGCCGCTCAGAAAACCCTAATTTCACAGGACCTGCAAAAGGGCAACTGAACCAAGGTGATCGGAAATGAGCCAAAATTCATAGACAGCAAGCCAATAACCTCGACAGACCGACTGAAGGGTTAGACTATGAAAAAGTTTGTCAAATCGGAGCCTAAAGTCCCTATCGGACGAAAACCGCACAAAGCGTCACGATACTCTAACGGGCCGACCAAGTGACAAAATGACACCAAATTCAACAAGGTACATCCAAAAGAGGTCAACTACAAGATGGAATGTGTCCACTCGGGAAAAAAGCTCTTCCACTAGGGCAAATGCCAGCAACAGACCAGAAGGATGTCCAAATGGTCGTTCTTGGTGTTGTAAACACCAAAACAACAAATGACTGCTTGGATGGAAGGTCAAAAGGAAATAAAAGACAACTGGAATCATACAATGACCAAAAGGAACGGCGACCATCACCTAAGTGGTCTACTTCGACTCCAGGACCAGCTAAGTGCTGCAAACAGGGAGTACACTCTGCTAAATTGATTAAAACTTGATGTGTGTGTCTAGGAGGGCCTATTAAGACCATGGTGGTCAACTAACATAAAAAAAAAATGGTAAAAATGACCAAGTACTAGTCTATCACGATAGACTTGAATTTACACGTAGACAAGTGAAATTTTGACTTTAGCTTCATGAGGGGTGCTAACAAGGATTATTAAACACCAATATCAAGTCAAAGTGCAAGAAGGATCTTTTTTGGCCAAATAACTTAGTCTATCGCGATAGACTTGCTACACCAATTATTGGGGGAAAGACTTTTCAAAATTTTTACAAGCTAGACTTGGGGAAGCACATGAAGGCAGTACACCAAATTTGGTGACAAGATGGACTCATATGGAAAGCTGAGAAAGACATGCAGACAACTCAGAGTCAGAACAGGACATCTCAAGGGTAGACATGTAAAATTCTCATGTGAGGGGTCAAGAAACCTTGCATCAACTGGGAGAAGGCAGACAGATGGTCACAGAGCCAAAACAAATTGGCACTAAGTACCAGTCTATCGCGATAGACTAAGCAGAGGGATACTGGACCATCTTATCAAAAATTTGAATTATCAGTTGTCTTCAACATGATGTAAGAGGACCACCCAGTAAGTTTGAGCCCAAAACAGCACAAAATGAAGGAGATAGAGCAACATCTCTTTGGAAGGAATCAAGAAAATGGGGAGTTGATCCAAAAAGGGGTCATTTGACATTCATTTGAGGTGAAAATGGAATCAGATCATGTACAAGGTATGGGAAACCAATTGGTGGAGGCACAACTGCAAAATAGGACCTTGGTCAAAAAAAGGTTAGTCTATTGCGATAGACTGAGCAAAAGCTGCAAATGAACAGATTTTGAGCCTGGGCTTATAGAGTGACCTTACATGCCTTGTGAGCATACACCACACCAAATTTCAAGGCATTTGGACTTGTTCTCCTTCACCAACAACATCAATTTGAAGCCGCCAAAGTCGCACAATGGAAGAGCTTGTCTATCTGCTAACATTTTACCTTAACTAATCTTGGGACTAAGAAGGCTCGTCTAGATGCATGATTAAGTAATAATCAATTTAGGAGAGTAGTACTTTGTTTGTGCATTAACTGTTAATTGTGAATACAGGATCTATGGAGGCTTCTCCGGGAAAAAGAAAAGGCAAGAACCTGACAACGGAAGGTGCAGTACCCTATGCACTTCTACCCAATTCCCTAAAGCCAGCAGCCACCTGGATACCTGCAGACGTGCAATAGGCAACAGCCTTTCAGATCTATCAAGGTTCATATGTGGATGACAAAAGGAACTTAGTGGACACAGTGATGATTCCCAAGGAGGCAGAGAATTACTTGAAAAGATCACCGCAAAGGTCATGGCTCAAAAAAGTTGGCTTGTGGAACTTTGTATCACTACCACCCGTAGGGATAGATTTCAAGAGGGTACAACACCTAATAGAGACTATCCAAGAAGATGGAACTTGCAGAGTAGCAGGAATGGATAATGAAGTGATGGAGATCCAGATCACCAAAGAGATCATCAAAGAGGCATTGAAATTGTCAGATCAAGGAGCCAACATGAGGGAAAGAAGGAAAAACCTCACAGTCTACTTGCAAAAGTCCAAACTACCTTCTTTCGAACTCATAGCAAACCCGGAAGTAAGAGAACTGACACAAATCTATAGTCAGTGTTTGTTGAGCTACAGCAAAAGGCCGCCAAGATACACTACACCACACGGGAGCATCTCAACCACACTGACATGGGCTATGGGAATGACCCATGAGTTCTATATAGATCACGCGTCATATTTGTTTGAAGAAATGAAAAAGCTAAGGCAGGACATACCAAATTACATTAAAGGAGGAGAAGTCCTAACCAGAGTAATATACCATGCCATAGGCGCGGCAGATCAGTTGCCACCTGCCCTTCATCAGAACAATTGGCTGGTATTAAGGAAGAATATCGAAGATAGATCACAAACGAAACGGCCTCTATTAACACCATTGGAGGATGCAAGCTGGAAAGAGTAACAAGAAGTACACAAGAAAAGATGGAAGAAGAAAGAAGAACCCAAGAGGAAGATGCCCGCCTAAAGAAGCGAAAATGGAAGACAACACCAGGTTGCAGAAGATAGCAAAAATGGAAAGGACGCTAGAAGGATTTGCTCTAGAAAGATCTCTACGAGGCGATGTAGGCGCCACTTGGAAACCTTCTAGTAGCACTTACACACTGAAAACGAAGAATAGAAACAACCCAACTTTTGAGTTGGACTGGTTCAAGAGGTACATCCAAGAAAGAAATGCTAGGGACGAACTAGAATTGCTACTAGAAGAGGAGGATCTCCAAACTTTGAGAGATCAGTTGAGGCCAACTTCATGTGATCAGGAAACACCGCCGCCATCTCCAAGGCCAGATACAAGTGAGAGGCAATATAGCCCACCTGCTGACTCTACTTTGCATTCAGAAAGTTCACATCGTGATGACAGAGTTCTCACACCTCCAAGTGAAGAAGAAGAGGAGGAAGAAGAAGAAAGAACAGATGGACACCCAAACACTGGCCAGCAGAGGGAGAGAGAATATCCGGTTCTTACATGGTGAAAACCCTTCAGGGCGCCATCGCAGAATTCGGAGGCTCTCCCGACCTATCTTGCAAAATGCTATGTAAAATAACTCGAACATTTTTGGCCTGTCTCACAATCTTCTCAGAAACCTGGACATCAGAGTATATGAATATTGAAAGAAGCATCTCAGAGTTGTCATACGATCTAAGTGGGCCACCGACAGAACCAGTATTATATGCCTACTTCAAACGGCTAATGTTTCTACCAAGCTACCATCTCCAAACCTTTGAAGAAGCATTTTACACAGGCTTCTTCATGTACAAGTCAAAAAAATTTGGCCCATTAATAGCAAGCGAGTCTATGCGATATGATGCGTTTCTACATCAAATCAACCAAGAAAGACGACAACGACAATGAAGACAAAGACGATCATGTCGTGGTAGACATGTATTAGGAGGGGGGGAGTGTTGGAGCCCCATTGGTCCAACTGTTGTAATGAGCCCATCTTGTAAAGCATGTCAAATTCCCATTTTATGTCAAAGACGTCTTATCATTTTGATCCATTCGTCTAGGTTATGTAAAGATTAATCAGTAAGTCAGGACTTAGATTTGTTCCCACTTTGTAATAATGAGTAAGAGAACCCCATGTACATTTTTGAGCTAAGGTGACTAAAGTATAAAAGTCACCTTAGAACCATTTTTGAATAACATTTCTATATTAATCCTGTGTCGTACGAGTCTGAGAGAGAGAGAGAGAGAGAGAGAGAGAGAGAGAGAGAGAGAGAGAGAGAGTGTGTCTTATCCTCTTCACTACGCGCTTCTCCCTCACCGGATTCACGACGTGACCACACCATCGCGGTAGTCTCTCCGAGAGCTCCGAGTGCGTATGTGTAGATTGGTCTCAGCCTGACAAGCTAACGAGATTGCCTACGTGCACCTACGGGTTAGTCGTGTCATCGGACGATAAGTATGTTGTCTGTGTCGTGCTTGTGAGTATGAACAGGGGAGTAGTTTTGCCCTAAAACACCATGGCAAACAAACAAGGAACTGCCAACCATGTTCACTACAAGCATAAAGCAACACCGATCGCAGTGCCAAGATCAAGGTTAGCAACACGCGATAAACAAGTATGGGTGCGGAAGGATAGAGGTGACATGGCAGACCGACGACAATACAACAGAAGAAGTCAACGGAAGCAGAAGCGTACAGTTCAACCAAAAACCAAGGGGATAAAACAGATATGGATCCCAAAGAAAATGCTCAGCAATAACTCAAATGTCACTAGCATTTGGATACCCAAACAAAAGCAACAGGAACTCCCTTCAGTACAAGAAAGAACGAAAGGAGGACAGCTGCATTTGAAAAAGGGCAACCGACTTATGTGGATGCCAATCCGTAACAAAACAATGGTAACAACGGAAGTAGCAAAACATATACAAAAACATGCAAAAACAAGCTACCAATGGAAAGCAAAGGAATTACGGTCCACGGCCATTCCCGTCAAGCCAATCCTTTCCATAGAAACAGCTACTACGGCTATATCAACAATAGCGGCAAAGCAATTGCCGGTGGCAAAACAGAAAATTAAATAGAGAGCAGTACAGTTATAGCTGTTACTTGCAAAGAAAACAGGAAACCTCGACGGAAAATGCCAATAAGCATCTTGCTTATACCCTCCTCTAGCACTGCATTAATTTTCCCATGCATTGGCTGAGGATGCATCAGGTAGGGCTACATTACACGGCCGAGCATTAGCACAACTTTTTTTCACCCATGCACAGCACATACTCCGAGGCGATACCTTGTCGTCCGGGAGGACTCCGATTAGGAAGGGGGGAGGCATTCTCAATGCCGACCCAATGAATGTGAAAAGAGCAAAAAAGGGCATGATTTTGGACTATTTTAAGGGTTGTTGTTTGATTGCGAAATTTTTTGGACCAACCCAAGTATATATGCCCTTATACAGCATGTATCTATAGGTATATGGGGCCAAACGCCAAATCAAGCCCCTAGGTGTGTGTATATAAGTAGAAATAGCCATTTTTGGGCAAAATATTGGTAAAACGGAGCAATCCGGCCATAAAAATCGCATGTGAGTGTATATAATGTTTTGCGGTGATGATTGTGATTTATTATGATTTTTGGGGATTTTCTGGGTTTAATTTGCTATTTTCCTTTTAATTTTGCTAATTTTCAACAGAAAAACTTAAAAAATACAAAAAGCAGGTGAAAAACAGTCGAAATGAAAAACAAAAAAATATGGGGATGATCAGTAACTATAGGCCAACCTATGGTATGATGGAGGTGCAATTATGAGGATGTAGCCAGAAGCGTGTTTTGGCCTAATTTTGACCGTAACGACAAATTTCTCGAAAACTGGGCAACCGGAGTCCAAATCAGGAACTTTTCAAGTCTAAACCGCATTTCGCGAGAAGATGGGAGCACATGTCAAATTTCATCAAAAGAGGTTCGGGGAACCCCAATATAAGAAAATTTCACTCCATTTAAAGCTCATTTCTACTATTCACAGTTGACAGAGACCTCCAGCCACCTAGAGTGCTCCGACTTTCGACGGCTTTGTACGACATGCACGGGATACTAGACAGTGCCAGATATGAGAGGGGAGCTCACTACCATGCACTCTTGGTGTTCATTGTTTACTTTGTCGCGAAAAACTCTCAGAAACAGCAGTAGGGCGATGCGGGAAGAGAGAGAAAGTAGCCATAACTCGACAACCACTAACTTGGTAGCTACAAGACTTGTTAGGGGGTTAACCCTAGAGTAGAAGAACATGTCTATGACCCCAAATGCGAGATTAGGTCAACTGGAAAAACCCTAATTTCTCAGGCCTCCCATAACCCGATCCGGGAAAAAGTTGTCAGAACGGAGTGAAATCTCACAAGGAGATACCTTTTAGCATAGCCTAAGGGCATGTGAAGTTTCTCCAAATTCCGATCACAAAAAAATGGCCTTAATACAAGAAAAATCTTCGAGCTTGCAAAGTGTCATTTGGTTCATACGGGCAAACGAAGCGACCGAATGCCCCAAAACTTCACGAGCAGCATCGGCATACCACCAATCATCTGTGCTTAAAGCCAAAAGTGCAAAAAAACGGCTATCTATCATCGCCAATCAAAAAGACGCTTTAAGAGCGACAAATCGTGAAAAGGGGTGTTGGAGAACCCAAATGCGGCAACAACCACACGAAAAGGTTCTTACTAACTTCCCCAAGCTAGGAAATTGATATTCAGCAGGAATAATGGTGGGAAGGTGGCTCAAGGACCAAGCAACAACTTCAACGACTGAAAAGGAAAAGGGAAGTTTTTATGCTCAAGTAATGACTTTTAAAGTTGAAATCAAGTATTTAGGGCTTAGGGCACAATCACCAGGCAAGTCAGGATTCAAAAAATCACATTTTTTCAACAGTAGTCATTATACGCGTATAAAGACTCACTGCCAATTTCACAAAGAGTTCATCACAAACTTATTCATATTACCATACTACATACTCTAAGCATAGGACCTACCAAGTTTGACTGGGTTTGGAGCTAGTTGGAGCATCTAATGCCAAAAAAAAAACGCATGGTTTAGGCCTAAACTCAAACTATAGCCGAAACACTAACAAACTTGCTCCAAATCCAACCAAACTTGATCCAGGCACTATACAAAGCATCAGCAACAAAATACATTGAAAACAGAGAAAAAATCCACATGTAGACATTATACGCGTATAATGACTTCATCTTTTTCTGGAGGTCAAACTCATCATTTTTTGTTTTCATCTTATCCAATATCATGAATACATGCCAAATATCCAATTTGGACCAATTTGAACAAGTTTATGAATACTGGGATCAAAAAGAGAGAAAAAAGAAAAGATGCCAAAACCACAGATTGAACCCTAGCCTCAATGTCAAACCTCAAAAGTCAAATTTGGAATGATCAAATTGCTAACCATGTCATGGGGACCTCACAGATCAAATTCAGCTTCATTTTGACCATCTAGACATTATTGTGTATAAAGACTACAGAGGCAAAATTGAAGTTGTTGTCAACATTTTTCACATTCAGGGTTGTAACACAACTGTTATAGCTCAGAACCCAAGTTCTACCACATTCAAAAGCCTCATGACCTCTCAAACCCCAATCACAAGGATCAAAACACTAGATCTCAAATTCATGGTTTAAAGCAGCTGATGTCTCACCCAAATCAGGTTTTGGTGCAAACGGAGTGTAAGCCTAGCTAAAGTCAAATCCATGGTATCAAATTAGATGAAATTTGATCACATAGACTTTATACGCGTATAATGTCTCTCAAGCCAAATTTGACATCCAATCTCAAGCTTCACTTAACCAAAGCCTTTGCTCCTATCTCAGAGGAATTCCCACCAAGTTTCATCATCAGAAATCCTCTTAATGATTGTCATTCAACAGAAAGCCCACAAAAATCCTGAAATCAGAAAAATGGGTCAAAACTTGTTCAAATGACATCCAAATTGGAATCCAGGCCTATACATGTGACCTACCAGCCAAGGGCTATGCACACATTCAAAATCACCACCATCTGTTCACATAGACTTTATACGCGTATAAAGTCTCATTGCATTTTTCTGAGCATGATTTGCACTTTTTACAACATGCATAGCACCCCTAGGCCCTAAATAGCTTGTATTTCAATTTTGAAGCTATATGGATGCAAGAAGCTGATATGATGCCAAATTTTAACAGGCTCATTAACTTTGACATTCTGAGTATACCAGGATCAATGGAGTCAAGCCGATCACCGGAAAAAAAGAAAAGGATGTCCATGAAGGACATCGTTGCAAAGGCCAAGCCGTACACCATACCTCGGGAATCACTAAAGCCTACAAAAGCATGGATAGATGACAGAACACTTGAGGATGAAGGGATCTCAATATACCAAGGCACTTTTAGAGATCCTCAAGGAAACACGGTGGATATCCCTATGAACCCAAGAGAAATCATTGATTATGCAAACAAAGAAGCTCTGCTAACTCAGCTGGAAAGGGAGGACTTGCACAATTTCTTCATTGCGGAGCCAGCAGGTGTGGATCCACAAAGAGTTTATGAGCTCACAAGCACAATTCAGAAGGATGGCAAGGCTGTGATCACCGACTTGGACAACCAAAAAGTCGAGGTGATGATTACACCACAGGTGATAGCAGATGCCCTAAGTATGTGCGATGAAGGGAATTCTGTCAGGGAAAGAAGAGAAACTTTAGAAGTTTATCACCAAAAGAAGAAGCCAAATCAGACCTGGGAAGACATGGTGGACCCAAGAGTAGCCAGAATCTGCAAGTTGTACAATCAGTATTTCCATTTATGCAGCAAAAGACCTCAGAAATATACGGCACCACCACATGCCGTTGCCACGACAGTGACATGGGCCATCCGAAGCAATGTGCCTAAAGCGGTAAACTATGCACATTATTTGCATGAACAAATAGTGCAAATGGGGACAGAGAAGCCAAGATACATCAGCGGGGGAGAGGTCTTAACCAAGATAGCATACGAAGCCATTGGAGCCAGAGGAAAATGGCCTGCACCCCCATCCTAGAATGAGTGGCTGAGAGAGGAGGAAGATGTAGAGGAAGAACCACCTATAGCATCACCCATTTAGATTGCGACCAGATTCCGAAGGAGATTAGAAACAGTATATGAGGAGAAAGCGGAACAACCTGCACGAAAGAAAGGCAAGGCAATTATGACCAAGCAACAAAATCCCAAGGAGACCACTAGCCAGAAAGCGGCAAGAATAGAACGGCTAATTGACCAATTTAGAGCCGAAAGAGCCTTGAAGGGAGATTTCGAAGAATACTGGGTGCCAGATCCAGCAAGAGTCGGGGGCAGCTCATCCCGACCACTCAAAGATCAATTTGATCATTATCTTAAAGCATATGAAGAGTCGGAAAGAGTGATAGAGCAACAATCTCTAGAGCCTTTCACTTCAGATGAAGTGGAGGACATAAAGAGAAATTGAAAGAAATACCTGATGAAGCAAAAGATTCCCAAGAAGAAAAGAAGGAAAGTGGGATAGCACCCTCTCCAAGGCCACTCTCTCCTTTACCCAGCCCTCAAACTTCAATCACCCCTCCAAAGAGATCACCAAAAGAGAAGGGAGAGGTGCAGACACCACCAAAGGATAAGGAGGAAGAAGACAGATGCACTTTTCAAGACCTACTCAATGTAGGCTATTCAGAAGAAGAAGCGGCCAAGGTAGTGTATGGATTGCCACACCCACCATGGAAGGAAAATACTGAAGAAAAGCCGTCATCACAAGCTGCGGAAAGAGCACATGGGGATAGAAAAGCAAGAGAAGAATCTCAAGAGCCAACCTGAAGTGCCGGGAATGGAACAGATTCCCCAACACTACATTTCGAAACCCTTGGAGCGCCCGTATAGACCACCTCCATCAGGGGTGATGCTGAGCGTGGGGTACCAAGTTCCCTTTTTCGGGCCTATTGATCGGCCCACTAGCCAGAAAATACTGCAAGATAATGAGAAAGATGTAAGAGACTCGCACCAACTTCTGGATAGAATCAGGACCCGGTCTCTAATACTAGCTGAGGAGAATAGTATGCTCAGAACAAGAGAAGCGAACATGCAAGATGAATATGATCATCTCTTTAAAGGCCTTCAAGATGCAAAACTAAGAGCAGATGATGCAAACCATGATCTTGAAGAGGTATCTAGAATTTTGAAAGAAGCTGAAGCCGAGCAAGATGGACTAACACTCTAGATGGCAGAGGCCTCCAATGAGGTCCGAAGTGTCATATTTGAAAAAGAAAAGGTGGACGATGAGTTAGAAGCCGCCAGAGATGAGATCATGGAGCTGAAATCCAGATTGGAACTACAAGACACAACAATCCAAAGGCTACGATCAACTCCAAGGGCAGCGAGAGGCCGACAGGAAGACATCAGTAGAGAAGTGCAGGCCCTTGAAGATCAAATCAAATGACTACAAAATTCTCTTAAGTCTGAGCAAAGACAAAGGACTCTGTTAGCTAAAGATTTTGTAAGAGAAGAAGAGAAGCTAAAAGCCAACAATGAGCAGTTAAGCCAACAACTCGCGGAGCTTCAAGAATTGCTGGTCGACAATGCAGCTAAATCTACTCAAAGGTAATTAGATGTACAAAGACAGCTACAAGAGCTCCAAGCAGGACCAAGCACGGGGCAGACAGAGGTGAGTGCTCAGACGGAGCACATGAAAATACAAGAAGGGGCTGAAGACCCTAAGCCTATTGAGGAAGAGATGCAGCAGAAAGAGGAACAGGAACAGGCTCTAACGGCTGAAGAAGAAGCCCAATTGCAGCATCTGATAGAACAAACTACAGCGGAAGATCACAAAGCCGCCATGGAATGGGAAAAAAGAATTATCCACTCATTGGGTGCTGAAGGGATCGCCACATCAGTTTTAAGAGAAGAGTGCATGCAGCCAACACTTCCATATCCTCTTTTAAAATACGAAGTCGAAGCAACCAAAAAGAGAATTCAAGCCAAAGGAACAATAGCAATATACGAAGGAGATCTACAAAGAAATGCAGATGTAAAGAGAATTGTAGATTCTCAACCCAAATGGAGAAAATCCTGGCTCATCAAATATCCAACATATTTGAAGAATTTGGTGGAAGCACCTAAGGCTATAAGGGATGATTGTGCCTACTGCCTAGTGCCACATGTCAGACCGTGGGCCAATCATCTTAGATTATTGAGAACACATGCAACATGGCTAAATTACCCATCATTGCCACCACCTAGTGCAGGAGAGAGAATAAGTGCAGCCTATATGGTGAAAACCCTAAAGGGCGCCATTAGGATTCTCCTGACCTAGCATGCATCATGCTAAGAAAAATATGCAAAACCTTAATGGCCTGTCTTGAAGTGTTCGCGCCCTCCAAAGCTACTGACCCAAGTCTACTATCAACAGGCGACACCTTTGCCAAGATCGTCCACGATCTCTCTAAGCAGCCATCACGTGAAGTGTTGCATCTACTCTATCAGAGAGTTATGTTTTTGCCGAGCTATCATATGCAAGCATTCGAAGAGGCATTTTATACAGGATTTTTCACTTACGACAGCAAGATCTTCGGCCCTACTATCACTCTGGGGAATGTAAGATATGAATCCTATCTCAAATTGATAAAGCCACTAGGCTTCCATTAGCAGCGAGCATAAGAAGAAGGCCCACGCGGCAAGGCAAAGATCATGTCGGGGACGACCTGAACGCGGAAGGGGGGAGTGTTGACGTGCAAATCAACCGCATTCGAAATCCCATTTTTCTTGTACTATTCACACTATGAGCTTAAATGTAATTAATTCTTCAGGCTCCAGATAATTTTCGGAACATATGTCATTGTAATTGCTATTCCACAACACCCCTGATAGGAAGTACAATTCATTTTTGATGAGATGACACCTCCAAGGCTGAAGTATAAAAGCCAATCTTTTGTAAACCTAAGGGGGCTTTTTATCATTTTTTGGGGCTTATCTCAACGTACAGAGACTACGTACTATGTGTGAGAGTGAGAGAGGTCTTCTTCCTTTCCCCTTGCATGCTGTGACTACTACATTGTGAAAGTGACTATGCCATCGTGCTAGCAACGGCGAGAGCTACGCTTCGACACCAAGCTTGAGCGGTTTCAGTCTCTTTGCGAAGAGCTCTTCCGTGAGCTTGCGAGTGAGTTTTCTCTCTATCTGTGTGTCCGTTTTGTGGTTGCTTTATGTCATTGCGTTCACGGTGAGTAGAAATACACTTTAGGACTAAACATTTCCAGATTCAAAGACCAGTAAATTTCGGCCTGTCTTTATACGCGATTTCTGCACCATATGTTTACGGGTTGTGGATTAGGTTGGAAACTTCAAGGAAGTGTCCTTTAGGTGTGTAGAGGAGGATCCTTGAGTTTCATGGTGAATCGATAATGTTTGACCATGTTTCGGTGAACGGAAGTGTTGTAGGAAAGATTGCAGTTCAGTATGATTAGAGTGTTTTAGAATGATCTCCTTTGGTAGTGATTGTCTAGAGAAGGTCGAATAGTTGAGTGACAACCAGCTATTTGTTTCCATGCGCCTGCGGATCAACTCCGTCCTAGGTTGACAACTTGTTGTTGGCTTGGTTCTCATTGTATTAGCGTCTGCGAGTAGTGTTTCTGCACGACAACAAATGTACGCATAGATCATCCATATATACTTCCAAGAAATTCCTAAGATATTCTTTAAAAGCATGGCTCATCAATCTTTGAGAGGTGGAAGGAGCATTAATTAACCCAAAAAGCATAACCCAATAGGCAAAAATATCCCATTTCGTTGCAATGGCAGTTTTATGCTCATCTTTTGGGTCAACCAAAAGTTGATTGTATCCCAAAAAGCCATCTAAAAAGCTGTAATCTTCTTTACTTGCAACTGGTTCTCAAACATGTTCAGTGATTGGAAGAGGAAATTTTTCTCTAATAGTAGCTGCATCCACTTTTTTGAGGTTGACACACATGCACTTGTAATTTTCCATTTTCTTGGGTACTACCACAATTGGAGACACCCAATCTGTGTGTTCAATTTCATAAATGAATTCAGTCTCCCTTAGCTTTTCAATATCTTCTTTGATCTTCCTAGCAAATGTTTCATTGTATATGTATGGTCTTTTTCTACTTGCTTTTGCATCATCTCTCATGGGTATGGTATGTTGACAGATTTCTGGATCAGCACCCTTGAGATCCTTGTAAGACCAAGCAAAGATATCTTGGTATTCTTTCAGTAAGCTTAACAAAATCCCTTCTTCTTCTTCCGTAAGGTCATTTGCAATGTAGGATGGTCTAGGCTCTTCTCCTGGTTTGGCCAAATCTATCTTTTTTGCGTTTTCAGGCCCTTCATAGGACTCGCCCTATTTTCGTAGTTCTCTAACAGGTTCTTCAACTATGATAGTGGTTTCCATTTTAGTTGTATATATCTCCTTTAGAGCTTCTTCAAGTCTTGATATTTCTTTTTTCGTTTGACTCGTGTCAAGGTTGAATCTTTGTCCTATTTTTTAGGTTTTGCTTGAGTTTCCTTTCTCGTTTTTCTCTACATTCTTGAGATTTTTGGATTTTCGTTTGAAGGATATCTACCTGTGATTTTGTCCTTGACACAATCATGTGCATCTATTTGCATCAAGAACTATGTTCTATTGGAGACTGATGGCATAGGTCTAGCTTTCCAATTTCTATTGTCTCTTTTTCATCTATACCATTTCTGTCTTCTCGGTTTCTGGTTAGGAAAGGAAATTTTTTTTTCCTCCCCTCATTTCATGAGTAGCTTAGCTTTCACATGTTCTTTTTTCGACCCCGAATCATCTCAGGTAGCTGAGTGTTCTTCTAACTCATTTGTTGCATCATAATAGAGGTCTGAAAAGACTTGTTGAGCTTTCATCAACAAGTCCTTGGGTTCCTGAATTTTGTGTTCAATGTGGAGAGTTGAGATCATATGTATGGAAATTATGTCATAGCCGTCCTCATTGCAAAATTAAGTAGGCATGGACTTATTTACACATACATCCATTGTTGCTAAGATTTGAGTCCATTCAAATGGCTCAAACAAATGCTCTGGAAAGCGTTCAGGTAAATATGCTTCGTCTGTGCAATCATTTTCTAAGATATATTCTTCTCGTTTTAAGCTCCCATTTTTTGAAGCTCCGCACATCCAAATAAAGTGTCTTTGTTCAACCAAGATGGAAGATTAGTTTCGGCCGAAGAGACTGAATCAAACTCTTGTATGGGAGTTTTCATGACATCTCTATAAGTGTGATCTTTTAGATTAACCCTTGTTATTGATCCCACTCGCTTCAAGTACAAATAACTGTTTTTCGAGTCTTGGATGAGTTGTACTTGTCACATGAAAGGTATTCCCAATATGATTTTGTAATCGAGTTTCTTTCCAAAGTGTACTATGGCAAAAGTGTGTTGATATTCAATCCCACAGGACTTAACTATTACTTTTTCAAGCAGTCCTAAGGGTCTTTTGATATGTCCATCAACCAACAACAATTTCATTTGAGTTTTTCTAATGGCTGGTTGTCCCCAAGATTCCCATACTGCTTTCATGGCCAAAAGTTTATGCAATTACTTCATGAATTTCACATTACAATATTCAAATTGCAAGTATGATCAAGCATAAGTGAATGCATGCATGTTCAATTTTTCAAAATTTAGCACTAATTTGATCCAATCAAGCAATGCACACACTCAAACATTAAGCACAAAAGTTCACATTTGGCTCAATTGGCAATGCAATTAGGCCTATCCCTAATGATTGCACACACTTTTCATGCACATTTCACACAAAAAGCATTTTGGTGCCCCAAGTGACCATCAATCATTGAAAATCAAGTGGTCTTCAATTGGGCACACACACTCAAATTTTGCCCAATTTTTTCGCAATTAGGCTTACCCATTGATGGGACTAACCTAACATTCACATCAATTACATGATTGCATACTCATATATCATCAATTCTGTCAATTTCTATGCATGCATACACTCAAGATTAGGTGCACACACACTTGAATTTTATGGCAGTGTTTTCCTCTTTGGTGCATTACACACACAATGACTTTTTTGTACACACATGAACTCTTGTTGCAAATCAAGCTTAATCTTGACACATATATCATTCATTAATCAAAATTGACCACCAATTTCATTCCAAAACAATCAAATTAGGCTCTCAAAGTATGTCAATTGATTCACACCTAATTTTAGCAATAAACTAGCAACACATTGGAATCAAATTAATCACCCAAAAATTGAATGGAGCTAGTCATTGCACTTACAATCGATTGCATCCAAGCTAATCCTTGCTCCAAGCGATGATTCCACTTTGCACACACACGTGTGGCTCTTCAAAATCAGCCCAAAAATCGACCATTGCAGGCCAAAAATCAAACACTCAAATAATCAAAATAGGTATGGATTAGCACAAAGAAACTTGATAAAAGTGTCAATTTCACCTCTTATAAGGGGATTAATTATACATTACACATCAAATGTTAGTGGTTAGGTTAGCAAAGTTAGTAAAAAAATAGTAATAATTAGCATGAAATTAGTACAATTAGCATGGAAATGAAGTGAAATCAGTAAGAATTAATATGAAATTAGTGAAATTGGGGGTGGAATTGGGGGATTAGGGTATTCATAACATAGAAATTAACTTCAATTACTTGGACAAACATCATCCAATCAAACCAAAATTGAGTTATACACACTAAAAACCTATCATAAAAACTAATATCTAATTCTCCCAAATGATTTTCTCATGTTAAACTGATCATTTAATATGGGGAAGTACCAGGGGAGAGTAAAAGCTAGAATATTGGTAAGGCTGCCATACCGGTCTTTGCTAGGGAACCAAAGGAGGGAAAATAGAGATCCAAAGGGGGACGGTCTGAAAAAGGGGAATGTGCTTCAATGGGGCTTAAACAAAGTAAGGTTCAACTCCATTAAGACTTCCATAGGCTAAAGTTCCTAAATTTAATTGTACTGTCAAATGACCAAAGTAGGGGAAAATTGGATGGTCATGGGAAGACTAAAAAGTCTTCACACATCCCTGGGAAGGTGGGGGCAAGCCCTAATACTTAGGAATGAGAGAGAAAAACACACACACGCACACACACACGCTCCAAATGGAATACTGGACACATGTCAGGCTCCTAGGCCAGTTGCCCCCAATCTCCCCTCAAATCCTATTGGATGGCCAAGGTGGACCAATGAGAATTAGGCTAGAGTAAAATTAGTCTAATCAATTTAAAAATGCTTGATAAAATAACCAATAGATATTAAGCTCCCTAGAATACTATTGGACAGTCTACCAAGGGGTCCAATGGGCATCCAACAACCCGGTCCAATGAGAGTTTAATTGAATTATTTACTTACCTAAAGCTCTCACAAATGGGGAAAGGGGGACACAAATCACAAGGCTATCAGTTATGATTCTAATTTGTGATTGGCAAAGCTTTACAGGAGACAATGGGAGGCCACGACATGAGCAATTAGCAAGAGGGGTAGACCAAGAAGAGAGAGGGGGATGCATTTTAATTTAACACATTAATACACACACACAACACACACACACACAACTTGTGTGTGCAAGAAGAACTTCATCTCCTTTTCCAAGCATTGAGAAGTAGAGTCCTACACCAACAACTCTTGGCTATGGAATGCAAATCCACAACTAAGAGCCAAGCTTCAAAGGCATGCTCATCTCCTCTACCATGCTAGCTACTAAGCTAAGCTATGCTATTAAAGTGATTATGTGAGGAGAATATTTATTTCTCATAAGATACGTCTTCTTCCTCTCAATCTATCCTCATTCCCTGCTAGCTCTTACCATTTTTGAAGGTGTGTGAGGTATTGGAACTAAGGCTAGGGACACTAGGTGTGTTTTTCAAGCATAATTTGGTGCATGAAGCTTCCATCTTCATTGCACCAACTAGTTTTGTTAAGGAACACAAAGATTGTATTGTACAAAAGTCTCCTTTGATGGGAGAAACTATAATACAAAGCCTTTATGGAGGGGGGACCGGCTCCATGTAGATCCGGTCATCAACTGTTGTCAATTGTTCTATTTCTCTCTCTTTTCAAGTATTGTCAATGCCAAATTAGCTAGGTGTAAATTGCTATGTTGCTTTCTCAAATTAAAGTACTCTCTCTATGCTCTTTAGGAACTTGTTCTTAATAAAACACTCACTATGCTATCAATTTCCGCTACACGCAAGTTACTAGTGCATTAAATGTTATATTGGTATTAGAGCTATTGGTTTTTCTTTTCTTGCTCAAGAAGAGAGGTCCTCAAGCGTGCTACAAATGATTGGTGTTATTAATTCTGAAAGAGTAAGTAGAATAGGGATTTTTTAATCCTTGAAGCACGCCTGCTTTATGCAATTAACAGGGATACCGTTGTGAGCTATGGTCTTAATAATGGAGTCCTATGGGGCTTGCCTATAGCTTAACCATTATTGAGCTATTAGAAGCTTGACAGGAACCGGTGCTATCTTGGCTCTATTGAACCCTCTCTGATATTCCTTGCAGTAAATAATATTCAAGCCACAGGTATAGATGCTTGAGTTCTTATCTTTGAAGGTAAAGAGGAGTACAAAATAGGGCTTGAAGTGCCAAAGTACAAGTAAAAATTTACACCTAAAATTTGCTAGTATGGATGACAAGGGAAAAGAGATTGAAATGAATGTTGATAGCTTTGATTTTGCTAATGAAAGAGAAACTAATGATGCTCCTATGCTTGTAAACTATCTTATTTCTAGGCTTCAACGAGTTAATTTTATTTGCGAGTTAATCAATTTGTGTTTTTTTGGCTAAAGGTGATGATTTTTCGAGTTTATATTAGTGGATTTATCTCATATGTACGCTCTCTAAGGTGGTGTTGAGGTAGGTGAAATAAGTACCAAGGAAAGGAGAGAGAAGAAGGATTAGACGGAGAGAGAAAAACATACTTGTGAAATAGAGATAGGATAGGGGTGTAAGAGTACCGACAATGAAAGAGAGAGAGAGAGAGAGATAGAGAGACACACACACAGAGAGAGAGAGAGAGAGAGAGAGGGCTTGAGAAAAGATAGGTTCGCTTTATGCAAAGCCTGTTCAAAATAAAAAATGGCTGGCTCAAGTTTGGGCAAGAAGGTTCTCAAGCCGGTTCAAATTATGGAATTTTTAGCTATAATATGATATTTTTAGTGTGATTATCCCTCTCAAATTTAGAGTTAGCGTGTTCATATGCGTGTGAAAAGGTTCCAAAGCAGGTCCACAAAAAATGTTTCTCGAGCCTTGAGAGAAGGTATGTGAGGGAAAAGATAGGTTTGCTTTATCCAAAGCCTCTTCAAAATGAAAAATGGCCGACCCAAGTTTGAGCAAGAAGGTTCTCAGGCCGGTTCAAATTATGGAACTTTTAGTTATAATATGAGATTTTTAGAGTGGTTATCCCTCTCAAATTTAGAGTTAGCCTGTTAATATGCGTGTGAAAAGAGTGCAAAGCCGGGTCCACAAATAACGTTTCCCGAGCCCTAAGAGAGGGTGTGTGAGGGATAGAGAGAGAGAGAGAGAGCACTCAGAGTGTGCAATAATATATGCCTGATTTGTGCGCAATGATAGAGGCATAATATTCATAGCGCACAAATCAAACATATATTATTGCACACTCCACTAAAGTAGTTAGTGGTGGTAACTCATCGCACTAGTAGATTCTTTTCAAGACACATGGCACAAACACATGCCTATGAGACCTTGCGCCACTTATCCATCACTATCAAATGATTTTTGAGACCATGGTGCTTCAGCCTATATAAATGATATAGTGGCAAGCAGCATATGCAACACAAGTGACTCGTAGGTGCCAATCAAGAGAGATTTTTTTAATTTCCCTGTACTTATTACAATGCCCGTAGGATATGCAACTACTGGTAATGAGTTCATTGGTAAAGGAGCTTCACAAACTCCCCCCCAACGCACCCCTTGAAGAAAAGAAGATGTTTATGTAGAGGGAGCGTGACAAAAACAAGGCGATCTAGATGTTCAACCACCTTAATCGTGCTTGCAACACCGGAGACCATGAACTCAATGAAGGCTATGAGACAATGCGAGAAGCTCTAGGAAAGTGGGAGACAAGGGGATACATAGACAACACTCGGAGGGCCGCTTTGTAGGCGAAGATTGACCATTTTCTTGTTTGCAAACACACAATCAACCTGGTGGACATCTCTGGCTCTAATGTGGTAGAAGATTGAGGCGAGATTTAAATAATTATGCACTAATTAATATATTTAAATAACTATGCACTAGCACATAATAAATAAGTTGTACTCTGTGTGTGTGTGTGTGTGTGCAAGTTTGATTCCCTGCCTAATATTGTAAACAACTTATTTTAATTATATGATGCTTATTTTGATTATATGATGGTGTTCTTTAAATTTTAATGATAGATATGACTAATGTTGAGTACGCTCTTATATATAGGGGGACATGAGATCATGTGCACAACATTTTTAGATGGAGGAGATTGCATGAGTTCATTAAGATTGTTTCTATTAGGACACTTAATATTATTGAAATAGCTGTGAGACTTTTATTTGGCCTGGTCTACTAACACAAGCTACAAGCTTTTTGAAATCCATGACGTACATAAACACACACATATAAATAAATAAATATATTATATAAATGAGTATGTGCATGAAGGGGCCAGCCGAGGGTGGAGACGCAGGCGTAACCCCTTATATGGTGAGGTTCATGGCGAGCTCAAGATACCGACAGAGGGCGTGGGATCGGTGGCTTGTTTAAGGAGGAGGTTGAAGTTGGAGACCGTGTGCACGTCGTTTTGCGGGGAAGACGGGGAGCTCTGACCTGTGTCAACTGCCAAGAGGTTGGGCTTGATCTGTTCGTGCCGTCAAGCCAAGGAGATCTCGTCAAAGAAGTGCAACCCGACGAGCTACCGGTGGAATTCCCTAACCTGCACAGTTGTTCGTTGGGGCCTCCACCGCTGCAAGGTCAAGCCTTTCATATTGGTGGCAGCTCGAAGGTCAATTGTGACCTTAAATTTAAGGGAGTGTTCCCACCCCAGGCACACCCCCCTCCTTTGATGCATGTGCTTCACAGCAGTCCAAGAAACTCCTCGATGCCAACAATACTTCTGTAGATCTCTGATGCAACGAATATTACTAAATTTTTCATAACGAATTGTTATGCAAACCTATGCTACGATGATTTTCATGCATTACTCCCCATTCCACATGGGTTATTCACTTTCTTGACAACCATGGCTGGATTCTGAGAATTGCAATAGCAGCGGTGACAGTAATGCATGCAAGGCATGGTGTGGACATATAATCATGAGGATCGACAAGGTGCCGAAAGCCGAAGCAAAGATGCCATGGGGAAAGTGCATATGATTGCGATAAAAGCTGTCGGTTGGGGCCCTAATATTGGCTACAACACATGGGTTTTTGCTTGCTTTTGGAGCATGCAATCAAGCATTGACTACCAAAGGACAAAAGGACAACCTTAGTTGATCAACAAGGTCGCGGGTACACAACTTATTAAACGCTAACTTGATTTTGAGTTTATTTTGCAAAATCCTTTTATGAAATTGAAGAAGATAGTACAACTATCTTTCCTACGTCTCTCAACATTGTTTGTAATTGGGACAAAGGAGCAAGGCTCTATACAAAGACTCTCATGGGGGTTTGTGTAACCCAACTAGAGCATTGGCGTTTTCACAAGCTTCCAATTCAATTGCGAATTGGGCAAGGCCCTCGACAGCAGAAAGTAGATCATCCATTGCACCAAGCAACAGTGTCTGGAAAATCATTTCTCGGTTTTCTTTTTGCTTGCAACTCATTCGATTTTTGGGTACGCAAGATTTGTCGGTAGGTGTACTTAATGAGGTACGCAGTTGAATTTTGTTTATTGAGCATCTGCTTGATAACTATGATATGCAACAGACGTGCATACACTTTAGGCACGCAAAGCATAAGCATGGCTTGTAAAAATTACTGTAAGCACCATAAATTTGATTGGATTAAAGATTGGAATCAAGCATGCCTTGAGTACCAATTGCCTTGCTCCGTAGCACGGCTTCTCAACGGTTTAATTTTGATGCAAAAGAATAGCAAATTGGCACTGTTTTGGAATCTCAAGGAGATTGGCACATTCTATTGCTTGACTTGATGAAGGGGAAAAGTTTCTCTCAAAACGTAGATGGCTATGAGCCGGTTTGGAGTGAGTTTTTCCTTACACATTTCATGACAACTGGTTGCAGACGAAAACCCAGGTTAGACAATTCTAAGTTTTTCTTGTTTCTCCATGTTTACACTTTACTTGTGGCAACTATTGTTGTTGTGCAAAGCAAAGTGCTTTTGCAGTTTTACACAAAGCAAGGCTTCTCCCTTGTGCCAAAGAACTACCCATTGACTTGGAATCATGGGCTTTGGCACACACGTATGGGGAATCAAGGGCATTGACACCTCACAGCATCCCTACCAATCTAGATTGTGCAAGGCACTTATGGTTTTGGTTGTTACGTTTGAGGCCATCATTGTAACCAAGGGATTACAATTCTGCATGCAGGTTGCATGCTAGCTAGGTGGATTCGATTCTACCGCCTCATAAATTTTGCTTCCGCTATCACACTCGCAACTCTATCAGAGACAAGCTACATTATGGATTTTTTCACATGATTTTCATTTAGGTTTCTTTGGTTGTTGTTAATGCACAACACCACTAAACGTAACCTAAATCTAGACTTAATTCACCGGCAAAGTGCCATATTTAAGTCCTCTACGTACAGTCACGATCCCATACACGGTAAGTGGGTCAAGATGTGACTTGTGTGTTCTATTACCTCTCTTGATGAGAGTGTTACACAGGCAGATTGTTGCATGCTTATAGGATAAGTTACACGCTAGGCATAAGATACAGAAGAGCATGGGGACAGACTATACACGTCATAGTTCCTCAGCCTAGCAAGCTCTCTCTTTATTTCTAAATTCTTTATTAAGGGAATAATGCAAACCTACTAAATAATATTTTGATATATTTTTGGATGTTCGTCGTTCTGAGCCAAGATGCTCTAACTCTCAACCAGCAAGTAGTAAAGACGCCACCAAAGGTTTGTACATTGAACACTAAGTGACATAAGGGCTATGAGCCATAACGGCTAAGAGCCATCTGTTCTTTTCCAGCGGGGTATGACCCAACTGTTTGCATTCCTTGGGTGATTGTTCTCCAGATTGAACAGATTTACCTAGAGGAGTACCCATCGATGACAATGGACAAGCCAGAGTCTTGCCATTAATACTATTTTGGATGTGATGCTCAAGTTGAGTGTTTGATCCTCTTAAACTCACATCAGCTGATCTATATCATAGAGTGTAGATGCAACAAACATTTCAAATAGCATGGTTGTCCATAAGATTTAGGAGTTCCGCTCTGCATGGATCTCCTGTTCTCTCTATAGCACTAGGAGTGTCTATGGAAGCATAGTTTTGGGGTAAGACCCACTAGGTGATCACTCAATCACGCCATAACCATTGAGGTTCCCAGCTTGATCTATCACAGTTGTACTTTCAAGGAAAGAAGTCTGTAATCTACCATGGGATAGTGGAAAAATTCAACTTTTCCAGCTGATTCCAAAGGGATGTTTCAACTAGAAGGCTTCCATCCATACTACTCTTTAGTCACATGAGAAGGTCATGTAAGAGCCTAGCATTCTGAGCAAGTGTTGTCACTTTCTCCTTTCATTGTTCATCGGGATACCATGCTAGGTTTGATTCTTGTTGAAACAGTTATATACCTACATGGAAGGATTCTGTTTGGCATATATTGTCGCATGGGATACAACATGGTCTAGGAACTCAAGGAGTTCGGTTTAGCCAGTGTGGAGCATAGATAATGAGGGTCTCTCTCACGCACGTTGCATGCGTGTATATAGTTACCTTCAGACCCAAGTACATCTCGTACTTGAAGGACATATTTTTAGACATCCTTCCTTTAAACATATTCCACATGTGGAGAATATGAGTCTCTGGGATAGACACTGGCGCCGCTACTTCAATTATGTGTCGCGACGATGTCCCTAGGTGTTGGTCATATCTATTTTCTAGACCATTTTCAACACGATGTATAAGGAGCAATTTCAGTGGCCATAAATTGTCAAATACTTAGAATGGCTTGCTAAGGTACAAGTGCCGCTAAATAACATTACAGATGGTTGTTTATACATATAGCAAGGCTATGAGTTGTTCATGAAAAAGTTTCATTGTTTGCACTTAGAAGTGACTTCTGTTTCACTTTCTATTATGGTTCAAACATTTCAGCAAGGCTTGCAAATGATTGCAATAGAAAGTATTTAGTTTATATTCAAAACTATTTACATTCCTCTTTAATGTGTGCTATGAACATCACATTCGCCATAAGTATGGGTAAAGATAATCATGGATATACAGGCCGGATCTGTTTTTTGCTAAATGCATGCACACTAGGTGTTATGGGCCCTAGTGTTTAGCAAAGGCTGATTTGGAGCGGCATGCATATTCATAACACCAGTTGCTTATGAAGCATTTTGCACTCTATGTGCAGTATCTGTATGAGATTACTTTTGGGTCTACTAATCACCAATAGAGGTCATGGCTCGGTTTGGGTGCTTGTGGATTTTTAAAGTTAACCACGATGGTTCTTCAAGACATTGTTGTTTGCTCAACAATGTTGTATGCTATTATGATCCTCGTTTACCAGTCATCTGGGACGACTGTCTATAAAGCGTTGGGAAAAAACACATCTCAATACTATCAGAATCCAAAAGGGATAGGAAGATTATAAGTTACAAGTGTACTCTGGTGCTCTAGTTAGTGTTTGTCTACAATAAGGAAAAGCATGTTGTGACTCAGTTTAGTCCCTTCATATTTAAGTCCAATTCTCAACCCTGAACACTAGTTATGGTGGGGTTGTTTACTGGTGGCATTTGCAAACAAGTCAAGGAATTACACTTCGGTGATGAGTTATGTTAGCAAGTTACTTTCATGAAAGGTGAAAAGTGGTACTCTTTCAAGTACATCTTTGTCGTGATAACTCGTTTAGCATGCTCATGTGCGTCCTAAATGGAGTCTACACACTCTGCTTGAATAGGTTCTGGTAACACAAGATGGTTACAAATGGACAACAATGTGGAAAAACAAGATGTTACTCTTGATTTCATTGAACGCCTTACTAAACCGTGTTTTGGTCAAGCATACAATTGGATCCATGGAGGATGCCACTGTGCACAACACTAGTGCATCACCACTCTTGTTTTCGAGGACAAAAACACTTCTCCAAGGGGCGAGTAATGTCAGGACAAGGCTCCTAAGGATAAAGGCTCAACCTAGGGGGTCAAGGACCTGAGCCAGGGGCTCGGACTGGATGAGTGCGGACTAGGGATCCATATTGTGGCTAGGGCTAGGAGCCAGCCTATATATAGGGTGCTAGGGTGGTGGATGCGGGCATCTCAGTCTCCTAGGCCTTTGATGCCCATTGCCTCCCGAGCCATAGTGCACTCTCACGCGAGCTTCGCATTGTTGTATGTAGGATGAGCCCGTCGCAGCCCGATTGCTCTTTTCTTGCATTGCCCACTCCCACTCCGCATTTTCCATGTTGCCACTGCAATAGCTCCTGTCTGGATCTTTAACCTGGTTGGCTATTGTGCACCATACACTAGACTGCTTGTTTTTCAAAAATGTTTTATGTAGCCCTCCAACCAATGTTGTGAAAAACGTTGATCGGGGGCATTTGGAAATCTAGCATACAACACGTCTTCAATGTAGCGTGCATGATCGAACAATTGGTTTCTAAACTTTACAAAATAGTTTTTATACGTTGAATGTATAAGAATCTGAAGATGGCATCGAAATGCCCTACCTTGTGTTGTATCGAAGTCCACCTCCCCGCCATATTTTACACTGTAGTAGCATCCATGAGTGTCTAGCATGGGCGCGTCATTATCCTCATCCTCTATGTCAGGGGCGGCACGCTCTGAAATAGGGGACCTTTTTCCCGTGCCACTACTAAAACAAGCCAAGCCACAAGCTCCCCCACCGCTTCGTCTCTCCCGGTGCTCACTGCCTTGAGACAAGCGTCGACATGCGCCCTACTGAAATTATGTCAGGTCAAGTGGCACCTCTTTAGATATCATCACAGTCTCAGCCATGATAAAACCAAAGGCACGTTGCGGTAATCCATGCATGAGTGGATCAATGACTGCAACACCACGATTAAAAAAGGACTATACCCAAGAGGAAACATCTAACCTTCGGGTGCTATGCTCCCGTACTTAGTGCCAGCATACATGCATAAACAAATATATATGTACACACAAATATACATACAATTATGTAAATGTAGCCATCGTTTTGAGTAGAGATAAAGAGTTGTCGTTGTAAATGTAGCTATCGTTTTGTGTTGTGCGCAGTGCGAGAGTTCTCCTTCTTCTGTAGAGTGCTATGAAGAAGAGCTTCTTTATTGTGCTTCTTGTGCAACATCTCTTCACAATAACCCCTTGTTCGAGGGATTACTTTACACATTGCATGCTTGCCTCCATTCTGAGGTACGGTACCATTGAAAGTTGTCCAACATAAGGCCTATTTCATGGGGAGAAAGAGATAGGAAGAGAGAGAGAGAGATAGAGAAGCTAAGGAGAATAGAGTAGAATGTAATTTCTAAATTCCATTGGCTTCACGTAAAGAAGGTCTTTTCCATAGCACCATATAGAAGTGGAAGCATACCCACACTACATACACCACAAAAGGGTTGCTTTGCCTACAACCATTTCTCTTTATCTCCCTATTTCTTTATCTTTCTGTCTCTTTCTCTCTCTCTCTCTCTCTCTCTTTCCCTCTCTCTATCTATCTCTTTCTCTCCATGGATATCTCTATTTCTCTCTCTCTCTCTCTCTCTCTCTCTCTCTCTCTCTCTCTCTCTCTCTCTCTCTCTCTCTCTCTCTCTCTCTCTCTCTCTCTCTCTCTCTCTCTCGCTCTCTTTCTCTCCCTCTTTCCGTCTATCTCTATCTCTCTCTCGCTTTCTTTATCTCTCTCTCTCTCTCTCTCTCTCTCTCTCTCTCTCTCTCTCTATATATATATATATATATATATATATATATATATATATATATATATATATATGCCAAAACCATGTAGCTTCATGCTTTGACTAGATTGGTTGTAGCAGGGTTCAAGCCTTGGTGACCGTTTTCCGCTTTATACCCCAGAGCTGGGTTTGCTCATGGACCTCATATTTTTACACAGGAATTCAATGTCCCCTGCAACGTGCTCACTACAAAACATTATCGATGACAATATTTTTGTTGCAATGACGTTGTTGCGCAGGCTTTCCAATGCACCATTTCTTGCTCAAAACAATAAAATAGAGGCTACACCAGGGTTGTTTCAATCTCATCGGCTTTATAATATTGGGACTTCTATCCTAGTGGGCCATGATTTCTTTGCAAGAGCAATTCAAAGTTCAAGTCAATTCACATATATTCATGAGCGTAACTAATGGTATAATTTCATTACAAAATCGAACAACAAACAACACAACGTCGCGGGCTAGCCACAATAGAGCATTGAAAATGATGACTAGCTCTCACATATCAGTTTGTAACTTTGCTGTGTAACTTTACCCTCTCTAGAAATCCCTGATTGTAATTTTTCAAAGATAAAAAATAATTTTGGCATAATTCCTAGTGATCTCACTATTTAACTGTTGTAAGAATCAAGGCCAAGAAAATGGTTCACACACCACTCAAGGTGCATGTGTGCCCATCTTCATAAATCCGTCTTGGGCGCCCACTTTATACATCAATGTTTTCCAATCAATTGCGACACAACCTCCAAAGCGAACTACCACAAGGAACATGTGGACTAAACATTGAGCCAAGGGCAATCTTTGGAGGAATGGAACACGCGTTCTTGAGGGGTTCACCTCTTCAACATGTAATTTACCACGTGAGTTCAAATGAATGGGTTTTATTAATATCAAAGTTTTAAAATTTTAAAAGGATTATATTAACAAATGGGTTTTTTCAATTGATTTTAGAGAAAAACCGTAAGTTTTTTATAAGAAAAAGGGATCATTTTATTACCTTAATCATGTAAGTAAAGGGGTTTTTTCAATACCCTTTGAACGCATGTTATATAAATATTGTTTCTTAAAGGTGTGCCCCTGAGGGCATGTTGCAATGTCCTCAAACACCAATTCAAATAGTACGAGCCAAGAGTTGCATTCCTTACAAGCTTAAACAACTAGTTTGGAGCTTGAACACAATACATTCCATTGCTAGAAAGCATTTCTTTGCAAGCTCAAACAACTAGTTTGCAACTTGAGCACAATACAGTCCATGAAGCTTTCCAAAATGCAGATCAAATGATCGTGGAAAACACACCTCACAACGTTACTATAAAAGCCACACCAACATCCAACATGATTGTAATTGATGACCATTATTTAAAAAAATGTACCAATTACCATAATGGGATTCTAACACAACAAATTTCGTGACAATGCTCTGATCAAGGGATACACTTACTCCATCTGTTAAAAAAGAAAATGTAAACAACCTACACATCAAAGAGTTTCAACAAAAAAATAGTCATTGTCCAAAGCTAGGTCCAAACACATCAATCAATATCCATATCACGTAGTTATTTATACAAAAACATAATCAAATCAAATTTATAAGGCGTACATTATGAGTGCCATTGTCTAACCCTAATAAAACATTGACATCTAGAGAGTAATCATTAATACATTCCCCTTGAAGGGAAGGTTCAGCCCCATAAATTTGGCACTCAATAGATGTCAATATCTCCTTCTCTTTATTTTCATATCAATTCATGTTAATATATATTATCAATACTATAAGTTGTGGCCAAACCCGATGCTCACATTGCAATGGAGAGATGTCGCACATCGGGTCTTTCAAAAGCATTGGAATGGTAACAACCACGGATCTATGAGTATGGTGGGTTTGACACATCTGTTGTGCAAAAATTTAAATACTAACCGTATGATTGGTCAGGAGATTAAGCCCTGCCCCCGTCTAGCCCCTCGACGAAGCACAAATAAATCCAGTGGCAAAGTAGAGGAGGAGCACTTTCAATTCATCAGACCCTGTATGCGAGCCAAAGAGATATATCGTACAAAGAGACAACACATTGAAGACATACTTAATGCATTTTTTGACATGGACATGGAATCACTCCATCAAGGAGCCAACAATGCAAGGCTCAAAGTTAAAAGGGTGGCCTCCACAAGCTTGCATGTCTATCCCTCTATAACAGAACACAATATCTATATTGGGAGCATCGCTTGCGATGCTTAATCTCCATTCTATCTATGCCTAGTTAGACACACATTTTAGCAACTTTTAAGGTAAAATAGATTTCCATCCATTCTATCTCATTGCCCCACACCCGAGTCCCTGCCATGCCATATGTACTACCACTATATGCATGCTTCCGGCTAGAGTGTGCCATAATTACTTTGCAAGAACATGATATATATATATATATATATATATATATATATATATATATAGAGAGAGAGAGAGAGAGAGAGAGAGAGAGAGAGAGAGGGTGCAGTTCTAGCACACCCTCCGTTAAAAATTGTAGATGAAGGCAATCCCAATGGGAATATCATCTATCCTTGCATGCAATAGAAGTATCAGATCTTTCAAAAGTGCTCGAATGATAACGACCACATATATGAGTATAGTGGGTTTGACACATCCATGGTGCGAAATTTTGACTACCAATCATATGACTGGTCATAAGATTAAGTCCAATCCCCATCTAGCACCTTGAAGATGTAGAAATGAATCCACTGGAAAAGTAGAGAAGGAGCACTTTCAATTCATCAGGCCTTGTATCCAAGCCCAAGAGACATATCATCCAAAGAGAACACATTAAAGACATACTTGATGCATTTTTTGACGTGGACATGGAATCGCTTCATGAGCCAACGATGCAAGGCTCAAAATTAGGATGATGGCCTCCGCAAGCTTGCATGTCTCCCCCTCTATAATGGAACCACAATTTCTATATTGCGTGCATCACTTGCCATGCTTAATCTCCATTCTATCTATGTCTAGTTAGACACACATTTTAGAAACTTTTAAGGTAAAATAGATTTCAATCCTATTTTCTTTGTCGGGCCATTAGCTCTTTTCCCTCTTGCTACCAACCCCAACACTCATTGGCTAGAGTAAGCCCATGTACACCCGTTGGCTTGAGCACCCATCTACTACCAAGCGCTCTCCGCCAATGGGCGGTACGTGGTGCTTGTCCCCTATTCATCTCCAGTTCACAATTGAGTTAATGTTGCTAAACATCATGGCACCATTGTTTGGCCTACCGTACCGTGATCACTACCAACTACCTTGGTCATGGTCTTCGTTTTGTTCTTGGTGACCCACATCACTCTTTCTCTTTGTGTGTCTACTTTCTAGTGATAGAAGTCTGTGTGTGTGTGTGTGCGTGCGTGTGTGACACACAGGGTGATGGTGACCGACACACATAGAGTGAGCACGCATGTGTGCACACACATACACAAAAGCCATCAGGGACACAATTTCAACTACTAGAGTCTGCATGTCATTGAAAAAGGCTGGATTTGCATAGTCTATGGGGTATCTCTCTCTCTCTCTCTCTCTCTCTCTCTCTCTCTCTCTCTCTCTCTCTCTCTCTCTCTCTCTAGACACACACACACACACACACACACACACACACACAACGATAGGTTGACAATATGTTGTCAAGCACACAATTTTGACTATTAGAAAATGTTGGGAAAGGATGAGGTTGTATGGAATGTGGACTACATCATCAATTTTTGAAGGCTCTTTAATGCACCCACAACAAGGAGGATGACCTAGCAGGGGCTCAACAAGTGTGGATCCAATGGGTGATCCAATGGACGATCCAAATCAACTAGAAGGCGATGCGTGGGGCCCCTCTCCTTCCTCTAATTTTTCAAGCTCCATTTTTTAAAGATCATAGATAATGGGCTATTGAATAATAGTGAAAAATTATCGTGTACCCTAGTCCTCAAGAAGAACCTAGGTTTAATGTAATCCCACCGACAATTTCTGTCAACTATATTTAATGCACCTTGGAGGACCCTGCCATGTGACATAAAGAAAGGGGGTGGAGGTCAAGGCTAAGAAAGAAATAGAGTGCATTGGGAACTAAGAGAATAGGCCCTCTCTCTCTCTCTCCATCCATTCATAGGACGGGCCACACTCTCATAAGCTTTAATTTGAAAGTTAGTACACCCACAAGAGTTGGAGGAAAAATATTAGGTTTACTATAATCACACATACAAATTTCAAGATTACCTCTAATTTTTTCAAAATTTTGTTTTTAGCAGCACTCACTCAACAAAGTGAGTTATAATGAGTTAGAAACATAAAAAACATGACATTGCCCAAAAGAGCCATGAATGCGAAAAGAATAACAATTTAACATCAAAACCATAAATTTACAATCGAGGTGAGAATACCTCCAAAGTTCAAAGAACGTAGATTAAAGTATAGATAATTTACAAAGTGCACAAAGAAGTTTAGTGCAAAAACCTTTAAATATTGTAAATTTGTCTCTAATTTTTTTGGAAAAAGGCATAGTATAGTCGAATGCTCAAAAAATCCTCGGTTTAGTGTAATCCCACCTATAGATTTTGAAATTTATCTCTAAACCTACAAAGTATAGAGAAAATGAGTAGAAAACACTTTCAAATATAGTAAATTTATCGCAATAATTTCTCATTGCTAAGTTTTCCAAGATTTTGTTGAGTTAATTCAAGGTTAAATCAGCATTTTTCTTAATAAAGTATTGTGCCTCAACTTGAATTTTGAAATTTGCATCAAAAAGTCTAATTTTCCTTTAAGTGCTCAAGAAAACCTAGATTGAGATTCACCTTCAAATTCCAAATCAAACCAAAGGCAAAGCACCTCCAAAGATAAAAGAAATCTACCAAATACCTTCAAAAATAGATGAGAGTTGCTAGAGTTTCCTCCCATCATCAGCCTTTGCCATGTGTTGAGGTTTGTTATAGCCTTGGGCTTGCACACCTTTTGCATTTCAATTGTGGATTGCAAGAATAATGATTATTTCCCTTTCCCTTTCTTTTCAGTGTCGGTGTGCAATTGTTGGTTCCCAATTTTCAATTGTAGATTTTGTTGATTGTTGATTGTAAGGCCCTCTTCATCGTGAACATTTCATGGAAGCTTCAAAACTTAATTCGAGAAGCCCAAGTAGTTATTTGAGGAGAGGAAAACCTAATTGGAGGCCTCACAGCCTCGAACATGTAGTGGAAGCAGCACGGGACAGCACTAGCACCGTGAACTGTAATGGTTGTATCTCCTTGCTTATATGCCCAAATGAGCTCATTCTTGGCTCTAAAACTTCCGAAACTTGAGAAATGATGGCACCGTTGTTGATATGGAATTTTGAGACATTTTGCGCTATTGTAAGACTATTTTTGACCATTTTATGGCCATTTGTATCCCTTTTTTGCCCAAAAATGCCCCTTTTTTGTCCGTAAAATGTGCAAACGAGCTAGGAAAAATCCCTCAATTTGTGGAGAAATCTCATGGGACTCATTTTTCATGTTGAACCTCATTTTTCCACTTGGTAAGCACTTTGGACACGCCTTTTATATATGCTCATGAAACCTGCTATTTTTTGGCCAAGATTGCCCGCATTGAACTTTCTACACAAAACGAGCGTGCCACTTCGAAACACTTGAAATTTGTATATTCCTAAAGCAAACTAGGAATAATTTAATGTGGTAAAACATGCATGGGGGCTATATCCTCGGCCTCGCCTGCCCAACAAGGTATGTACACGACTGCAACCATGGTATCCGTTTTAACATATATTACACTATGTACATTGTAGCATTTGGTCCCATACATAAAAACATTAAGAGTGAGGTAGATATTTTCCTTTTCATATTATGCATGAGTCATGGCATGACAATATGCGTTCCATTCCTCCAAAGATTGCACTTGGCTCAACGTTGAGTCCACATGTTGCTTGTGTAATTCGCTTTGGAGGTTGTGTCCCAATTGATTGGGCAACATTGATGTATAAAGTGGGCACCCAAGACGGATTTATGAAGATGGGGACACATGCACCTTGAGCGGTGTGTGAACCATTTTCTTGGCCTTGATTCTAGGAATTATGCCAAAATTAATTTTAGCTTTGAAAATTACAATCGAGGATTTCTAGAGAGGGAAAATTTACACGGCAAAGTTACAAACTGATTCGTGAGAGCTAGTCATCACTTTCAATGCTCGATTGTGGCTAGCCCGCGAGGTTGTGCTGTTTGTTATTTGATTATGTAATGAAATTATACCATTAGTTATGCTCATGAATATCAGTGAATTGACTTGAACTTTGAATTGCTCCTGCAAAGCAATCATGACACACAAGGGTAGAAGTCCCAATATTATAGAGACGATGAGATTGAAACAACCCTGGTGTAGCCTCTGTTTTACTATTTTGAGAAAGAAATGGTGGATTGGAAAACCTGCATGGTAATGTCATTGCAACAAAAATATCATCATCGATGGTGTTTTGTACTGAGCGCATTGCAGGCGACATTGAATTCCTGTGTAAAAAATATGAGGGCCATGAGCAAACCCGACTCAGGGGTATAAAGCGTCAAACGGTTAGCAAGGCTTGAACTCCCGCCACAACCAATCTAGACAAAGCATGTCATCATATGTTTGTTTGCACGTCTGTCAAAACAAAGATAAGATGGTGCTCCCAAGCACTTTCAAACCTTTGTTCATTTGAAAATTCTTTTGCGATTAATCTACTTTGAAGTTAAGATAAACAAGTAATTAATCTAGTTTGAAGTTTAGATAAACAAGAAGTCCATGTGCACAATATTGCTAATGTTTTTTCAAGTGAAGCAAGATATGAATGCTCATACGGAATTTTGTGATCTATACTAGTCCATATGATGTTTTAGATGTATACCAATGATAGACGATTTTCGACTATTATAAATTTTCATAGTGAGCTACCTCACCCTACCAAATTCACCCAAACACTATGGCTATCCCTACCATTTCACTGTATATAGGCGTGTGTGAGTTAGGGGACTTTTCCCGTATTTTCTTAAAAACCCTCAATTAGCTAGTCACTGGGCTAGTTGAGCAACATAAATAAAAAAATAAAAAAGGTATATTATGGCCTCTTTGTGTGTAAATATTTCATTATATATATGGCCTAAATATAGGGATTTTTATAATTATTTTGATATTTTATTTAAATATTTATTTATACCTAGGTGTGTGTTTTATTAAACTTATGTATGCCTTCTTTCATCCTCTTGCACCATAAGTGTATTTTTTGCCAATGTGTACATACTCTAACCTCATATTTTTCTTTTATACAAATCACCCCCACATTTTCACCCTCACCCTCGTGAAAACAAAAAAATTAATTTCTACTTTCTTAGTCATGTTTATTATATTATTTTCATTTACTTGCATACCTTTTCCTCTTTCACCCAAAATAATACAAAGAGGGACCATATCATATGATTCCAATATCTTTCCATATCCATAATTCCTCCATATTTATTTATTTATTTTTTACTCAATATTCTAACACCATGTGCTCATTGAGCTAAAATCCATGAATAGTCCATACACTAGTCCCACCATGTATATATTGCTTTATTCACCAATAATCCTCCTCCATGCATGTGTAAAGGGAAACTTGGATGCTTTGTATTATGATATGACAAAGAAGGGGCTCACTCTTGGATGCATTGTACAAATTCAACAAAGAAGGGGGCCACTAAAAGACTTTTGCAGGCATAAAAAACAGGCTTTTTGGTGAGATTTTTGGCACCCATCTCCACTCCGAATTTGGAGCGGTGGTCAAAAGAGAAAATGTGGAAAAAAATCCGAATAATCACCTCTAAAAGTTTGGTGATTTTTCGAGCAACCACCGGTGAGCTATGATTTTTTGAGTGGACCCTAGTCTGCCCACTTTTCTCACAAAGTAACCCATAGTCTTCTCTCACCTCCTTTCCTACTTCCACACACATATACTCATTCCTCTCTATCTCTCACTCAAACCTGTAAATTTCATGGTTTACTTCATCTTCTTCACCATTTCCATCTCTCCTTACTCCATAGCTCAGAAGATTATCATCTCTACACACATATAGCTCAATTTCTCTCTCTAGAATCAAATTCATATTACCATGCATAACCTCCTCATCCTTTCATAAAAGAGAAAAAATCAGCAAATAACCAATCTCAAGCCCTGCAAAAGGAGGAGTTTGATCATGGAGAATTCAACTTCCCCATGGTCACAAGAACTGCACCGATAAAGTTCTACAACCGCTTCATTCACTGGAGGAGAAGGTGGAAAATTTCATTTACATCTTGTGGTTTCCACCAAATTGTGTATATTCTCATTCTTCTCTTACTTTTTATCATTGTATAAATCATATAATGCACCTTGAGTGCATATGCCATGTAATTTTACCCCATCCTACTAACTTCAAACTACTAACTGCTAACCTTTTTTTTGTAAATTGCATCCACTCTACTCTACCGTGGAGTAGGCAACCTCACACACAAAATCACTCACCTCAATAGAATCTTCTCTATTTCACCTCAATAATTCTCTCCTCTTGAGCCCACATCCATGTGACTCAAGAGACAAGAGAGCCCCACTCTCATAAGAACATATAAAAAATTTCATAAACATGATTTTCTATGAAAATGTTGATTAGGTATAATCCTAATTAGGGCTCTCCTCACCTAGCTTCTTTGAGCTAGTTGTAACATTGCAAGGGAGTGAGTGATTCATAACTTCCAATCAAAGTTGTACGCATCAATTTAATCAATAAGTTGGTTGCAAATCGTGGGTCAAAACTCTCTTGAGTCTCTCCAATTCGCGCTTGGCAACCTCATCTCGTTTGGTTTAAGGTGACGCGTTTTCATTTTGAGATTCTTTTGTAGTATCTGCTTGTATGTGACTCAAGAGCTCTTGTGTTTTTTTTTGTTGCATGGGAAAACATTATAAGAGGGTTGTATGGTGAGAGGTCTCCCATAACCCTAAGATAATGTGTAGATTGCAACATCATCAACTTAATCATGTCTCTTGACTCTCCTCCAAGCTGTTCATACACCCACATCAATCATTAAAACTGAAGCTAAATTCTTGCACAAAGATATCTCTCTTTCTTGTGTGTTTGGTGTGTGTATTTGTAGCATTTAAATTAGTGATAGTGTACCCTTCCTTCTTGCTTGTATTGCTAATTGATTCTCCTCTTTTGCGTCCTAGTTCGCTCTCTAACTAGGTGGTGCCCCTATCTTGTTTGGGTTTGGCTGTGGGTTGGTTGTTGTGTTGTGCTTGTGGTTGCCCCAGCCCAAATTGAGCAGCACGAGAGCCTTGAAGGGTGTTTAGAGGTCGCCTCTCTTGTTGCCCACCTCGGACCGCCTCACCAACATAAACGTCTTCTCTGCCATTTGATCTTTTAGAAATTGTAAGACCTAGTAAAACCTCGGATCCTCCTCCCTATCGCCCTATATATAGGTCTAGCTCGTAGCTCTTGCCCTATGCGGATCCCCAGTCCACATTGGTCCAGTCCAGGCCCTTGGCCTATGTCTCTGACCCCCATACGTGAGCCAATTGGCTGTATGGCCGATAATTGGTGCAGTGAGGAGGTTCAATGAAACCAAGAGATACATCATGATTTTCAACATTGTTGTCCTTTTGCAACCACTTGGGTCTAAATGGTAACTCCATTTATAACTCACTTGAGTACTGTAAAGGAGTAACCACAACTAAGAGTTGTCCAAAGGCATAACCAGTTTTCAGATCTTTTGAAGGTACTGGAATAATGCAAGGAAACCTTAGCGTATATTTGCGTGCAGTTGTGAGCCAGATTTCCTACTTGTGTGAGTATCTTGAAAAGTTCATAGATAGGGAGTGTCCTCTTGTTAGATTTTTGAATAGTTTGGGACACAAAGAACTACATGTTCATCCCTAATGAAGGTTAATTTCCAACATACTTTGTCAGCAGACCTGGTAAGTCCTTGACATATGAAACTATTGAAACAATCTCCAACCCCACCACAACAGGTGTTCAAAGTTAAAAACCGTACTTAGGCAAATTCTAGAATAGTGAGAAAAGAATCTATTTAGAAATGCGTTGTGCTAACGTATGCTCTTAGTAGATTCTTTAGCAAAAGAAATATTTGTAAACTGCCCATCCAACACGAGATGAATAGCAACAGTAAGAGTGAGGTGTTGTTCCCCAAACAATCTTCCCTGACTGTCAAGAAACTAGGACTCAATCATTGAGTATCCAGCCATATATTGTATATGGAGTGAAGACAACCAACTAGATTAAAAGCGGGTGGACTGGAGTAAGCTCCTAGAGTTTAGACCATCCAGCCATAGACACACATCCTGAGCTAGCGCCTTGTATGGCAGGGTGTAAACTCCTAAGAAATCTGCAGAAGAGATTGCACATGCAGTGCAAAAAGGTGCAGAGAGAATAAAAGTCCATGAATTGGCATGCCGCTCCAAATAAATTAGTGTTAAACACTAGGGCCCATAACACCTAGTGTGCATGCATTTAACACAAATTTATCCAAACCGCAATTCCATGACGAGAATTTCCACGGTACGTAAGTGAAAGCCTTTCAGCAAGAGTTGGACCATAACAAAATGTGAAAGATCAGTCACACCTAGGTACCATCCATGAGACATTCTCAGTAACTTAGCATACTTGGCTATATGTAGAAACGACCCTGCGTTGAGGTGGTTTCACAGCACTTGTCATTGCAATAAATCTGTACTCAGTACCCAACAATTTATGGCCACTGAAATTTTTCCTGATACGGTGTGCTCTAAATGGTCTAATAAACGGATGCGACCAGCACGTAGGGACTTTGTCACGACACGTCATTAAGAATTAGGCGCTAGTGTCAGTCCCAAAGACTCATATTCACCACACGTGGAATATGTCTCAAAGAAGGACGGCCGAAAAAGTGACATCCATCAAGTACAAGATGTACTTGTGTATGGAGGAACTGCAAAACACTCCGTGACAAGAGTGAGAGGGACCCTCATGATCTTGCTCCACACTGGCTAAACCAAACTCCTTGAGTTCCTAGACCATGTTGTATCCCATGTGACAACATGTGCCGAATTGAACCGTACAAGTAGGTTCGTAACAGCATAAGACAGAAAGATAGATTGGACACTTGGACCAAAATACTTTGTGCCGACATGCCCTTGGCATGGCTCTGTAACATTCAAGCGTATGTAGATGTCTTGAAAAACCAAACAAAGCATACTAAAAATGGAATAGCATCAAATCAATAGATGCGTACCTGGACATTTGAACGTAATGTACACTTACCTGGATTCAAATGGAGAGGAGCACGTCCCCTTACCTGAAAAAAAACAGCATTGCACTGGGAACCCTGGGTGTTGCCTTTGCAATCCAAGCCCTTGGATTATAATC
Organism: Adiantum capillus-veneris; assembly: GCF_014529385.1. Classification (NCBI taxonomy): domain Eukaryota; kingdom Viridiplantae; phylum Streptophyta; class Polypodiopsida; order Polypodiales; family Pteridaceae; genus Adiantum; species Adiantum capillus-veneris. Next base: position 134,637,225 of record NC_140937.1, on the reverse strand, counting down.
TACGTAGTCAAACCCCTTGGTAAGACTCTTTGTAGAAACTGCTCAACTAGCAGATAATGGTAACCAACATAGTCAACCGTGTACAGAATGATTGAAATCAACTTGAAAAGTATGTCCGTCCGCTACCGCGTTTGGTAGATTGAGGAATTCTTCCCTTGAAAGTATAACTGGGAGAGATCAACTGTGATCCTCAATGCAGATCAAACTGTGATCCTTAATGCCTATAGGGTGATGTAACAATCACCCGCTGGGTCTTACCCCAAAACAGTATGTCCATAGACACTCCGTATTTCTATAGAGAGAGTAGGAGACCAACACAATTGAACTGCCGAGCCTTATGGACAGCCATGTTGTCACTACTGATTGCTACATCTATACTTTCTTATAGAGATCAGCTGCTGTGAGTATATCTTGAAAACAATCACCCAAAGAATGCCAATAGTTGGGCCTTGCCCCTGGCCTGACAATGGCTCTTAGCCTATTTGGCTCATAGCCTTTATGCAAAATAGTGTTCAATCGACGAACCGATGAAGACTAATTTGAGTAGCATCTTAGCCACATGCTAGCTGTGAGTTAGGGCACCTTGGCTCAAGTAACTCACGAGCAGAATATGTATCAAAATCTTATGCTGGGCTGAGGAACTTTCCGTAAATTTCTAGTGTGTGTGTGCCTAGAATGTGTGCTCTTAGACATCTTATTCCTGACAGGCAGCTTATCCTATAAGCATGCAATAATCGGCTTGTATAATGCTCTCATCGAGAGAGGGGACAGAAAACACAAGCCACAACTTGACCCTCTTACCATGTATGGGGTCATGACTTTAGAAAAATGACTTAAAATGGCACTTTTTCTGTGAAATATGTTGTAGATTTACGTTCCAGTTAGTGGTAGTGTGCCTGGTGTGATAGCGGAAGCATAATCTTTGAAGCGGTGGAATTTATGACACCTAGTTAGCATGCCATGCATACAGGTTGTGAAGCCCTTGGCAAGAGTGATGGCCTCAAACGTGAGAGTCAAAACCATTAGTGCCTTGCACAGTTTAAACTGGTAGGGATTTTGTGAGATGGTATTCCCTATTTTGCCAGTTTGTCAATCCTGTGTGCCACTGCGCGTGATTCTGAGTCATTGGGCAGTACTTTGGCACAAGGGAGAAGCCTTGCTTCATGAAAAATTGTCAAAGAACTTTGCTTTGTACACAAGCATTAGTTTCCAATGTAAATGTATAAACATGGAAAAAATAAACAATACTGAACATGGTCTAACCTGGTCATCCTGCTGTAACCAGTTGTCTTGAGATGTGGGAAGAAAAACTCGCTCAAATGTAGATCTTCATCTCCGTTGCGCGAGAGAAAGTTGGCTTGAAATATATTGTAGGCATAGGGAGAACTTCCCCAAGGGCGTGTGCTCATAGCATACCCCAAACAGGAAATAACTTAATGTAACAGTCGTAAATTGAAGCCTTGCTTCCTTCAAAAACAGGTGCAGTAAAAGGCCATGCATGTCTGTTTGAAGATTGCAATTTTGCCATGCTTCATTCCAATCTTTAAACAAATCCACGTTTTGGTACTTATAGTAATTTTCACAGGCTATGCTTGTGATGTGCTGCCTAAAGTGTATGCATATTGTATGCACGTCTATTGCATATCGTAGCTATCAAACAGATGCTACATAACCAAAAAAATCAATTGCGTACCTTATCCAGTACACTTACTGACGAAGCTTGCTGCCGGAAGAATCAAATGAGTCACCAACAAGAAGAACACCAAGAAGTGATTTGCCAGATAATAATGTTTGGTTCAGTAGACACGGTCACTATGGATTCAACTTCACCATTTCCAATTGTCTATTGCTTAGAATTGAAAGAATAATCGGCCTTGCCAATCATCGATGCCTTATAAGGCACATGGCATGCCTGAGTTGGCTCTGTTACTAGACAATCGTGCCTTGTTAAACCCTGTGTAAAGGTTATCTCTATCGGAGACATGCTCCTTAATTAGTCCAAATCATGGTAATGAATACCAATATTGTACTTATTATGTTGACCTTGGCCAGTAAAAGGCCATGCCGGTTGTCTTGGAGTAATGCTCTAGCAACTCAAAGCTTGCTTCCCTCCTCTGCTTGATAGTAGGAAGCGGATAAAACAAATAGATACTTGTTAATCAAAATCGATGACCAAGTAAGTGTATGGAGACTTGATCCCCTTGGGAATTGTGAATGAGAGAAAAAGAAGCATCGCTTCATAGGACCATTTGCATGCCATGCATAAGGAAAAACTCCTGTAATGTAAAATCATCATAGAGATAGAAAACCCTCTTAAAAAAGAACATGAAACACATATAAAACCTGTGTTGTTGCTCAGTCTCAATTATCATGTACTGTTGCTCAGCCTCAATTATGGTTCTCTTCCCGAAACCTTGCTCCCGCGGAGCATTCTGATAACAAGGTAGTGGTCGACGATTTTTCTTGGTAATTATTCGAATACTTTGTGGTGCCATTCCATGTATGTGACTAAGCCGGGTATGGCTGTGGCGTCTAAAATATTTTCTGCATCCGTAATTGTGCACATGTCAGGCAATGCGAATGCTGCGGCTGCGGGGTGTGTGCGATGCGAACGCTGCCGCTGCAAGGTGTGTGCCTAGGGTGGGCATGCACCCTTGGAACTTTAACAAAGTGGCCACCTTGTGACCATGGGCGGCCCCCAAGTGGAAAAAGAAAAAAAAAACACAAACGCTTGTAACGATGGCGACCTCAGCGGGAAACTGCGCAGTCTGCAGCGACTTGCTCAACCACCATGTGGTGCTCGTCGGGCTACGGGCTTGTGACAGGAATTCTTTGGCATGGCGGCGCAAACCTGCCAAGCATGCTTTTGTGGCAGTTTATGCATGGATGAATTCCTTCCCCCCCTCGCTGCAAGCGGCCTTGCACATGGCCAAAACCTTCGAGCTCCACGTCATCTGCTAAGCGTCCATGCCCGCGCACTTCTGTTGTGGCTTCTTCCTCTCCCCATGCAAGACATGCAAAATCTCCCCAATCTTGAGGACCACGCCCTCCCTAAGGGGGGGGGGGGGAGAGAGAGAGAGAGAGAGAGAGAGAGAGAGAGAGAACATGCAAAGACTCATGCCAAATTCCCCCCTTCCTCCATAGCCCCCTCCTCCACCGAGCTCTGATACCAATGTAAGACCTAGGGGACTAAAACCTTGGATCCTCCACCCTACCGCCCTATATATAGGCCTAGCTCGTAGCTCTTGCCCTAAGCGGATCCCTAGTCCACACTGGTCCAGTCCATGCCCTTGGCCTATGTCCCTGACCCCCTAGGTTGGGCCTTGCCCCGTAGGACCCTTGTCCTGACAGAAATGGTGGAGTCTAGAAAAGACAAGACAGGCCAGTCTAGCCTCTTGATAGGTTCTAAAAAATCTAAAGGGGATATCATGTGCAAGAAGTGGGCAATGGTGGGTATGTGGTCTCTAGGTCCATGGAATAGCACACCATGTTGTACCTACACAAGCCTTCAGTATGCTAACACAACCTCAAGACTAGAAATATGCTACTACTCCCATCAAACCGATTGGCTACCTCCATCGATCAAAATGAAGGTCAATAGCTACCAAAGCTTATCAGATCGCTCACCACTATCAAACAAACTTGGTTGGATCAAACGAGAAGATCACTACCCTGAAGGATGGCCACTAAGGTAGAGGACAAGAGATGGCTTGAAGTAAAAGAAGATTTTGTTAAACATCAGTTCAAAGAAGTAACAAAGGCAAGATTATTGTCTAGAGTGATATGCCTAAAATCCATGGTATGGCAGGGACTCGGCTATGAGATTAAGGGGGCAAAGATTGGGGAGTCTGGAACCACCTGACCAGTACTGACTAGGGGACCTTCTCGCGTGCTCGATGGCTTAATTTGCAGCTCAAACGTGCCCTTTGTCTGCTGTTGCGGCTCATGCAGGTAAGCTTGCCCCTCGCTTATCTACATGAGACAGAGAGAGGGGGAGAAGGGCACACTGCAGATTTAAATAACAAAAACCATTAGTATTATAAGCAGCGTGCTAAATTCATGGCTTTGTGTCTACTTGCAAACGGCATAAGCTTACCCCGCCGTCCATCACCTTGGTTTCCATGCTAGTAGCAGTGACGTATGGCTACCCAAGGATAAGCGGGTATGTAGACATCTGAGGTACAAAGAAATATTGGTCATCTTTCACATCCTCTTTAGTCACCTTTACATTTGGACAAGCTTTGTACAACTCCCCCTATGAGTTGTTTGCTGCTCGAATCATCCATCCATGATTTATATCAATTGGCAATTTTGCTTTTTGATAAAGACTCTTTGACATGAGGTTAATTTTTTACCCATGATCTATCAGCACAATGTATGGCTCTTCTAAGTCTCCCACTTTTACCAGGGTCTCAGTAGTTGCTCTTGCCGAATGACTCTTCAAGTAGTAACTCTTGGGAGTGGTCTTGACTTCATCTTCATCATCCAAGAAGCAAACATGTTTTACTCCTCCCATAGATTTGTAGCATCCAGCAACAGTTTCTTCACCTTGCTTGCCATAGACTGTACACCCTGTGCATTAAAAGTCTCTCCTTCACCCTGTACATGGATAGATTTAGTAAGAGACTGTTGCTTTCTTTTTTAAAATATCAATTATATCTTTGTGGATCTCCCACTTTGCTATACCAAGGACCTCACCTAAGTTAGATTCCACCCTACTCTTCAAAATCTTCTCTTCCAAAACCTTTTTGAGATCCGTTACTGCCTCTATATCGGATTGGAGTTTGCAGTCCGGACCATTTGCTTTGGATTTGTTGCTTCTTTCTTCTTATCTTTAGAGGCTTAGGCACTTCAGGGACATGCATATGTTGTGGGGAAGCTGATCTAGGAAGCATTGTGTCTTGAACTAGCTTCTTCATCCCACCTTTGCCAAAATTTGTCCCCAAGAGCTTACCTGTCAAAGCATCTTTGAAACTTTCACAATCCCTCCTCGCATGGTCAACACTATTACACCATATGCATCTGTTTACAAAGCCTTCTCTAGTTTGAGGTCGTTGCCCTCTTGTGGACTGACCCGATGGTTGCCCCTTTTCTTCTAGCCTTGTAAGCTTTGACTTAAGCTCTTGCATTCCCTTGATAGTATCATCTAGAATGGACTTGTCACTCTTTGGAACCACAATAACAGACTTTATGGGCCTCTCAAAAACTCTTGGGGATTGAGTAGGATTAACTATTACCTTGTCTCTCTGTCGTTGTCGCTTGGATCGCAGTGAAATTTCATCTTCAACTTCATTCCAATCAGTCATCAGTAAGCCTTGTCCCGCATCCTTATCCTAAAGTAGTAGCTCTAACTTCTCTTGCATCTCTTTACCTTCAGCCTGCAAAAAGATCTCTATCTTCTCCGTGTTTAAGGTAGCCTTTTCAGTCCTTGAAAGTTGATCATAGTGGCGTTCAAATTCCCTTAGCAATTTGGTAGGCGAAAGACCCTCTTTTGGCTTAACTACCCACTCTAAAAAAGTCCTCTTTGTCACACTTTTGGAGTCTTCCATGAAATACTCTTATTTTAAGGCTAATTTGAATGCTTCCCAATCTGACCCATGCTCATTTCTAATTTCCCTTACATGCTCTCTGATCTCCGGAACCACAACAAGCTCAAAAATTTGTACCATTGCTGCATAAACACTGCAAAAGCTTGAAACACTTGCATTGTGACTGGATGAAACCGAACCCCTATTGCTCTTGTTGCTACATAGATTTAAAGGTTTAATTTTAAACCTTCAATGAGGCTTTTGACCCTCATCCTAGCCTACTTCACGTCGGGTTCACCAAAAATGTGTCAAGCAGTGCGCAGTGCGGTTAGGAAAGCGTTCTGACTGTGAGGATTCATAGCCAAATCAAGCAAGGAGTAGATAAATTGAAACTAAAAACACACTCAAAAAGAACAAAACTCCACCCATGAAAGCTCCACTTTGAAAAAGAACCAAAATTAACTCAAAACTCTTGTGTGTGTGAAGATTAGGTGTAGCCTTGCTTCCAAATGCACATAAGAAGTTCTCTTACGGCCTGTTAAAACCCCTAAATTGGTGCTTCGATTCTTCGTCGTGACCATTTCATGGAAGCTTCAAAAATTAATTGGAGAAGCCCAAGTAGTTATTTGAGGAGAGGAAAACCTAATTGGAGGCCTCACAGCCTCGAACATGTAGTGGAAGCAGCACGAGACTGCACTAGCACCCTGAATTGTAGTGGCTGTATCTCCTTGCTTATATGCCTAAATGAGCTCATTCTTGGCTCTAAAACTTCCGAAACTTGAGAAACGATGGCACCGTTGTTCATGTGGAATTTTGAGACATTTTGTGCTATTTTTGACCATTTTATGGCCAATTGTAGCCCCTTTTTGCCCAAAAATGCCCCTTTTTTGTCCGTTAAATGTGCAAATGAGCTGGAAAAAATCCCTCAATTTGTGGAGAAATCTCATTGGGTTCATTTTTCATGTTAAACCTCATCTTTCCACTGGGTAAGCACTTTGGACACACCTTTTATACTCGCGCATGAAACCTGCTCTTTTTTGGTCAAGATTGCCCGCATTGAACTTTCTACGCAAAACGAGCGTGCCACTTCAAAACACTTGAAATTTGTACATTCCTAAAGCAAACTAGGACTAATTTAATGTGGTAAAACATGCATGGGGGCCATGTCTTCGGCCTCGCCTGCCCGGCAAGGTATGCACATGCCTGCAAACCATGGCATCTGTTTTCACATATGTTACACTATACATACATTGTAGCATTTGATCCCATACATAAAAAACATTAAGAGTGAGGTAGATATTTTCATTTTCATATTATGCATGTGTCATGGCACGACATCATGCGTTCCATACCTCCAAAGATTGCACTTGGCTCAACGTTGAGTCCACATGTTGCTTGTGTAGTTCGCTTTGGAGGTTGTGTCCCAATTGATTGGGCAACATTGATGTATAAAGTGGGCGCCTAAGACGGATTTATGAAGATGGGGACACCTTGAGCGGTGTGTTAACCATTTTCTTGGCCTTGATTCTTACAGCAGCTAAATAGTGAGACCACTAGGAATTATGCCAAGATTATTTTTAGCGTTGAAAATTGCAATCGGGGATTTCTAGAGAGGGGAAATATAAACGGCAAAGTTACAAACCGATATGTGAGAGCTAGTCATCATTTTCAATGCTCGATTGTGGCTAGCCCGCGAGGTTGCGCTGTTTGTTCATTGATTCTGTAATGAAATTATACCATTAGTTACCCTCATGAATATCAGTGAATTGACTTGAACTTTGAATTGCTCCTATAAAGCAATGAAGGCACACAAGGGTAGAAGTCCCAATATTCTCTGTTTTACTGTTTCGAGCAAGAAATGGCGCATTGGAAAACCTGCCGCGACATTGCAACAAAAATATTGTCATCGATGGTGTTTTGTAGTGAGCGCATTCATTGTAGGCAATATGAGGGCCATAGCCTTAATCTCGGCTATGAGATTAGAGCTAGGTCGCACCATGGGTTAGTAGTAGGGTGAGTGTTTACTAAATAGATGTATATCCATGTTTTCCTCCAGGAATATAGAAGACCTCAAGTAACCCTACTAACACTTTGAAAAAGGAGGGGAATAAGCTATCTTTTAGGTAGTGAAAGACTCTCCTCAAAAAGAGGCTTGCGTTCTCCAATCAAATACTCCTAGCTTCTGGCTCACCGACTCGTTCTACTTTTATTTTATTCATTACATTACCAGATTCCATCGTCTCTTCCTAATGCTAACCTTAACATTTCTTTCTTCTTGTAAAAGAAGCACAACCAGTAAGAATCGAACTGCAACCATTGAGCGCATCTCGAGTCTTGAGCCTTCTTGAATAACCACCTGAACGAGTACACAAATCTGCTTGCTCTCGCCGTCCGTACTGACTAGGGGACCTTCTCGCGTGCTCGATGGCTAGGACATAACATGGGGACCTTCTCGCGTGCTCGATGGCTTAATTTGCAGCTCAAACGTGCCCTTTGTCTGCTGTTGCGGCTCATGCAGGTAAGCTTGCCCCTCGCTTACCTACATGAGACAGAGAAGGGCATACTGCAGATTTAAATAAGCAGCGTGCTAAATTCATGGCTTTGTGTCTGCTCGCAAACTGCGCAGATAATTATAAGCTCCCCCATGATCTTTAATTGTGTGTCCAAGTGTGCGTGTGCGTGTGTGTGGCGAAGGCGCTGCTGAATGCCTTGCACTCATGCGACGCATGCAACAGATTTAACAAAACGGCAACGAGTCAATTAAGAAGCCTTTGCTGCAGACGCACATGATGTAATATTGCACCTGTCTCGAGGCAGGGGAGCAGGGAACGGCTATTTCAAGATGGAGTTGGCTAGTCCGCGCACATGTTCATGATCCCATGGGGGTTGCCAGCCATGCTTGTCTGCCAAAAGAGCCACCATGGCCAGCTGCACGTTGGCGATTTTACAATGGAACCCCACGTTTCCAAGTGCTGATCTATAACTGTCCCACCTATCCCATGAGCTCCCATAGCCAGATCTGTAACACATTCTCCCTCCTACAGTACTCTGCTCATGCCGCTGCCTGTCGACAACATGGTTTCCATAGGCTCCAGCAAGGTTTCCTCTCGCTTACTCTCTTATCTTCGTGGGCGTCGGCTGGGGCACCGCCATGCCCGTGTGTTTGATGCGGATACAGACTCTTTTACAACAGGGCCCTCGCCAGCTAATTTGCACCGGTTTCAAACAGATCTGACAGAGATGCTAGAAAAACTCACCAACACTTCTGCTGATGACTGTTGTAGCTCTTCATCAAAGTCATCAGTGGATCGCCTATTGAGCCTTTCTTGGATGTGTCAGGCTTTGGATGTTGTCATCGCCACTCAAGAGTCCGCGAAGCAAACTCTGCACACCCACACTGCACGTGCATCATGCTTGGATCAGAAGATACTTCAGCATTGCATGCAAGACAGTGTTAAAATGCTAGATGTTTGCTGCCTGCTCAAAGAGACCCTAGCTGGGGTGCAAGCTCAGGTGAAGGCTTCTCACCAAGCTCTCAAACGCCTCCAGCACCTCCTACTCACGAGTGAGGGGGACATTCAAAGAGTACGGTATGCTTTGCTCATGGCGAAGACATCTTCGCACAAAGGAGATGAGCAATCCAAAGCCCCAGCCCTACAGTTTTCTACAAAGAGGCTTAAAGCTTGCAGTTCCATGCTTAGAAGGATGGGGGAGAGGCTTCCTACCCCTCCCGTGCCGGTGAATTTTGGGGATTTGAAGGCAGGTGCTTCCCTGTCTGCTCTCTACGGAGGCGAGATCTGTACCCTCTTCTTTCTCAGACTTCTCTCAACTGCCCTTTCCTCTCCAGGAGGCAGGTCATCCTCTAATTCCATGGCAACCCCTTTGCACTTGTCGGGACGGCCAGTCTGGAGGTCTGCCCTTCTTGCTGTGCAAGCTCAATTTCAGAAAGAACTGAATGCATCCCAACAAGAGACATGTGGTGCTACCATTCTCCCTGAGATGGGCACGTTGGATGCCTCTTTGCATCACATCTATGAGTCTTTGCTACATGTTCCCCCCACAGAGCAAGCAAGACAGGATGTGCAAGACCTAGTAGGCTCCACAAGCCTGCTGGTAGACCATCTGCAAAGCTCCATGGCAAGGCTTCACCATCAGCTTGACCGCATTTCGGCTTCCCTGGTGGACATTCAAATGGCCCTGCTCGAGCCACCTGTGACCTGCATGTAGCTAATTGTTGCATGTACTCTTGTACACTACTTGCTACCAAACAATTTTGGTATTGTAGATAATATACACTGTAAACCAATTTTCACACAATGAGAGATTGTCACATGAATGGATATGCTCATCTTTTCCTCATCTTGTGCTTTTCGCAATCCACACAATGGTGTTTGAATTGTTGTTTAGTCTGCAACTCTTCCTACATGCATTGTTCATGCCACTAATCAAACTTTCAAAATATACTGAGCATAAAGATGTCAAGAGAAGTAATACATAACATCAAGTAGATCTAAATTGCTTTGTAGTTTTCAATGTCTCACATCTCATAACATATACAACTTTGTCGGATACAAGAGATCCAGTGACAATCTCCTCATTTTGTGTCGTGAGCACAACAAGAGGAATCTCATCTCGATTAGCACAGTCTCAAAGTCTCCTATTAGAAGCCACATCATAAGGCTCTCTAGGAGATATCTGTGGGACTGGACTGAAGAACATGGGGTTGCTAAGCAAGATGGAATTCCGAATGTGGAATTTTTGCACGGTGTGACTACCGCTATCAGGCTACGTCTCCTTCACCTTGCCTATCTTCTCCGTGCTTCCCTTTTTATGTATGAGATATTGAAGACCCAATGTAACAAACTTGGACACCCCAAGTCAAGATTCTACCATGACACAACATAGATTCACTTCAAAATAGTTCACAAAGACGACATGGCCCGTCGTAGTTTCGTGCCGAGAGGTATTGACCCCAAAGACTGGCGCCGCTTTCGGTATTTCTTTTTATATGCCCTCAAAATCTCAAACTCAAAAGTCTTAAACTCAAAAGCAACTTTTATCCAAAAGCTGCGAGCAAAAATTAGCCAACGTAATTTACGAATTTCGTACAGTTTTTCCACGTCACTATGTTAAGGGGAAAAAAGCGGAATTCCATACTATTGCCACGTCAGCTTGTTAGCGCGACCAACGGAATTCCGTACACTCCCTGCCACGTCAGTCTATCGGCGCATTTCACGGGCAGTCATATCAGTAGGGTGTGTGTGTGTGTCCGGGGGCCTGCCACATCATCAGTTTGTGACACCCACCGACGGACTCTTGCCTCTCTTGCGCATATGCCCCTTGTCTTCGCTCTTGATGCATTGTGCATTGAGGGACCTTTTCCTTTTTCCCTCTGGCCTTTTCAACATCCATTCTTTGCCTTTTTTGTATTGCCTCTCTTCTCCTCGTTTTTCAACATCCATACTTTCCCTTCTCGTTGTAACGACATGTAGAAGACTTGGTGTCCCTTCCACAAGCAAAGTAGTGCCCTCAAGCACAATAACGAAGACCCTCTCCAAAGCTTCTCCTCCAAGGAGAATCACGATAGAGATAAACAACGGAGGATCTTTCAAGAGAGAGGCATGAAGGATCACTTTGAGAATGAGGGTTTTGCTAGCATCGGAGGATGTCTTACCCTCACCTAAAACAACTCCAAGACATCCTCCATCTTTGAGAGATATGACTAGTACTCTAAGACAACACCTATTAATCTCACTATAACTGCAAGATCCTTGCTGCGATAAAAAGCTTCATACGTTGTCTCCACCTGTAAAGGCATCAAAAATCTCTACCCCTATCCATAGGGCTCTATGCTAGATCCCATCTTCTTGATCGACGTCTCAAGATGATGTCTAAAACAATCTGTCCACATAGGAGACAACCATGTCTAAGGGATTGCCTTAGGGAGTGCATCATGTAATCATGTTAATCTACCACTTGAGCTCAGTACGAAAGGTTTTTAATGCAAACATTGAAAGAAAGTTAAGAGATATACATCAACAAACTGTAATACAACCCCCTTGCAAACCCAACGAGAAGCCTCTAAAGAAGTCACTAAGTGCTACTGAGAAATTGATGATGATGGTTGAACCATCATGCTCCATGACAAATAACATTCGATAAAACATGATGTTTGCAATTTATCGAGTATCAAGTAGCTGAAGAATTTCTAACTTCTCCTTACAACTTTACCTCCATTATAGTAGCAATTGGTTGTCTTTCTTATTTTCACTATTCTCCTTGCTCTCCTTCTCTCATATGTGCCGCTTGCACCACAAAATGTATACTAGCTTCTAGAAAGTCTCATGCTAGTATTGATGATATTCTAGGTTCGACAGCTAGACTACAAATGATGGGTCACAGATGTCAGCTAAGATATGGAGCAAATTGTAAGGGTTTATTAAGTTTCCTTTGTTGCTTTTGAAGTAATAGATGCAATGTAGTATATTGGTATTTTACAAACGAATTTAATTAAGAAAAAGATTGATAGCCTCAATAGAGAGCATAAACCGGATATTTGATCGTGGCATTTATTTGTGGGTGAACAAATGTACAAGGGAATATCACACAAAATTCTTACAAATTAACTGCTATAGGCGGAAGCCTGACTGCCTTGCAAAATATGCTACAAACGGATGCGTGGCTGTCCTGCAAAATAACCACTGCTACAACGGGAAGCCTGGCTACCCTTCAAAATACCCAATCTAGCACACTGCAAGCTATAAAATAGACCAAACGACATGCCTGGCACATCCACGAGCACGTGATCGACAACATAGGCGAACAGAGAGGGAGGCAGAGAGCGGAAAGAGCAAGAGAGCGCATGTGAGCACACCTCCTAGAGCGGAGTGCTACGCCAGCACGGCGAGAGAAAAGAGAGGAGAGGAGAAGAGAGAAGAATAGCACAGACACGGGGTGCAATCTACCCCCATGCAAGAGTCAACATTTTCCTCTTGCACGTATTTATTTATAGATTTCTTGAATCTGCAAACAATACTTCCCAAAACATTGATTAGTATTCTATGTTAGGAATATGTCATAATAAAAGAAAGAAATTATTAAACTAAATAACATAGTTTATGCTTGTCGTCATCCACATACTACCTATTCTAGTGTCCCATATCACTAGAATAAGCAGTATATGTCATACCCTGATGAATCAGGATATCATTGGTCACACTCATCATTCAATAAATCAATGCCCATCAATCTCGGTGTAATTGCATAAAAACTGTCGCGACAAAAAATCATTAGCTATCCCATTCCAAATCAAAATACAAATCTAAATATCTACCAACATATACCCATTGTAAATCCAAATATCCTTCAATTTATAGACCCGAGAATAGAAGCATGCTAAGGACAGTGGTGGCCAGCCATTGCAACATGATTCTCTTATCGGTGTTGCCTAAATCGGTGAATCTACACCAATAAGACGTGCTGCCTAAATCGGCGGATCTGCAATAATGCGGCCTAAATCGGCGAATCTGCATTTGGTAGTGTTAAAAAATCATGAATTTGTAGTTTGTTGTGGTGCTGCCTAAATCGGCGGATCTACACAGACAACAAGTGGTGTTGCCTAAATTGGCAAATCTACACCAAGATGAGCATTGACACATTGCCTAAATCGGCGAGTCTGTGTGCATGTGACCAATGGACTAGACAAGACATAAAGGAGAAAATATATTTACTACGTTGTCGATATCACAGTGCAGTATATCACCAAAGGACTTACAAATGGTTGTGCACTATCCCAGAGCACCTTAGCTTTCATGAGTAGCTGCATAGCTTACTGACAAATTATCTCACACTACAAGAGGTTGTGTACTCTTGTGACACTTTTAGCGACGGAAATACATTGGGTTTTTATAACCCCCGGCGTCGCTAAGAGCGTCGCTACGAGCGTCGATACGGGGACGTCGCTATAAGCGTCGCTATGCCAGTCGCTATAAACGTCAATAGCGACGCTGCAGAGCCATCAATAGAGACGCTTATAGAGACGCTACCGAACCTTATATAGCGACGCTTATAGCGACTTCCGATAGGAAATTTTTTTGGTGGCAAGGCATTAAACATATTGAATGTTTCATTTGTCTATTTACCTTTGAAAAAAAGTGCAAAGGTAAATATAGACCCAAAATAGTCACCCACAAGACAATATAATCATTAACTCCATCATCCATAGTACGTATTGTTTGCAAAATAAAGATACAAAATTGACAAGCGTGAATTGATGAATTGTACACATAGGCAAAATCACTTGATTGTTAATCTTTGCAAATGTAATAGTTACAAACCATTGTCATTATTTAAAAAATATACATGGTTTTCAAAAAGACGTATAAAAGTCGTCTCATGATACATGAGCTATGACAAAAAAAAAACTAATGCTATCTAGATATGGCTAAATTGACGTCGTCTAATCAGACGTCTCATTGCGTCCAAGCGGCGTATCTGTTGGATTCTGCAAAAAAAAACAATAAGATAGATTTTTGTAAGTATAAACATATAGTGACGTTTATAAAACAATACAATAAATAGAAAAGAATAAACCCTAATACTAACCATGCCGCTGCCAGAACTGAGGATGTCTATAAGGGCGTTAAAGCCCTTCCTACCTGCGTACTCACGCTCGTACGGTGTGGGATCACGTCCTATAAACGACCACTGTCAAAAAATACAAAGAATCCATTATGTTAGAATTGAAAATCCCATAAACCCTAAACTATCAAACATAGAGAGCAATGCGAAAACACTTACAAAATCGACCTCAAATGATGCCCACCTGCCGCTCCCCAAGTGGTGCGAGCTCCCTGCCTCTACTTGCACTTTGGCTTCCTCCTTTTATTGCTTCCACTTGTCGGGATTCTAGCGTGCTGCTTTCTTCGCATTCTTCCAATCTTCTTTGGCCAGCCAATCTGGTCTGCTCCACCCATGCTTGATTGCTTTTTGCACTTCAGAACGCTTATGCTTGCAGTATTCGCGCATTCGAACCTTCATCACATTTTTATTGAAGCGGTCATCCTGTGTTGGAACGGGAAACTCGTCATGAAGCATGCTGATGACTCTGTCTTTTAATTCATTCGGTACTTCACTCCAGGTGTTTAGTATGTAGTGTCTAAACACATGAGAGCAAAGACCGCGCATGCGCGAAATCACCTTCTTGCCTTCATCATCCAAGATGATGCCGCCGTTGAAGTCGACGGAGTAAGGCAAGCCCTCTCGCCGCTGACGCATGAACCTGGGTGTCCCGACATGGGTCTCTAGCGGCGTGTCAACGGGGGTACGGACGCCACGTGTCTCCACTGGAGTCTGAGCCCTGAAGCGAGGAGTGTCACTGGAGTGACTCCTGGAGGAGTAGCTAGTGGTGTGTAGCTGCGGAGAACGGTAGTCAGCCGCGCAAAACTTGGTGTCGATAGCGATGTTGTGGCTAGTGTCGGGATTTGCTCTTCCGTTAGCTGATCATGACGGCTTATTGTATGGTAGTAGCAGTCGAACATGTAGGTGGAATTGCTAGTGCGCATGGACTGTCGAGGCTGTGAGCGCAGAAAATTTTCTCGCCATTTCTGACAAGCGTTGGCGGCTCTCTGAGTTGCGCCTACACGGAAATCTAAATCTAACCTTATCTTAAACGATAAAAAGAAGAAACTGGTATAACCTTTCTATCACCCAAGTGTGGTAGATTGGTTATGCCAATTCCCTCTTCAATAACAGGTAAATAACATAAATAAACCTAAATCTAATCTAATATAACGTAAATAAACCTAAATTAATAAACCTAAATCTAATTTAATATAACGTAAATCTAAATTTAACGTAAATAAACCTAAATCTAATCAAACGTAAATCTAACTAAGAATAAACTTAAATCTAATCTAAATTAACTTAAATAAAATTAAATCTAATTTAACGTCGTCTACATCTAACCTAATCTTTAACGTCTTTTGGGATAGTTTCCTACGACGTTAAAACTCTCTTCTTCTTGTGTGTGTGTGTGTGTGTGTGTGTGTGTGTGTGTGTGCAAATAAAAAGAGAAAAATGGTATAACCTTTCTATCACCCAAGTGTGGTAGATTGGTTATGCCATTTTCCTCTTGAATAACAGGTCTTGAGTTCAACTCCTCGTCGGCTAGATCTTTAGGTCTCTTTAATTGGTTTCCTACGACGTTAAATTAAACTCTCTTCTTCTCGGGTGTCTGTGTGGGTGTGTGTGCACGCCAATAAAAAAAGGAGAAAAATGGTATAACTTTTCTATCACCGAAGTGTGATAGGTTGGTTATGCCATTTCCCTCATGAATAACAGGTCTTGATTTCAACTCCTGTCGACTAGATCTTTAAGGTCTCTTGGGATAGTTTCCTACGATGTTTCTCTTCTTCTTCTTCTTCTCTCTCTCTCTCTCTCTCTCTCTCTCTCTCTCTCTCTCTATGTGTGTGTGTATTCTTTGTTTATGCATGTGTGTGTGCATTCTTTCTCTCTACTTACTTATTATCTTCTTTCTCGTTTCATGGTGTACGCGATCTCTAGAAGCTTTCGTGGCGGATATCTCTACGTACCTCTAATCATCACTCTGTTGCGGCATAGCAAGAAGCCTTTCGACAGCCCCTAATTGATTCTAAAGCACTGTGAGAAGCTCTAAATTCCATAGCCATAATCTCTCTCTCTCTCTATGTCGTTTTTCTGAGTAGTCACCCTCTCGGTGATTGTTTTTTGCATACTAGTGCATGTATGGATCAATCGAGTACATAAGAAGTTGCCCTATGATTATTTCATCATGTTTAACACGCTGATTTATGCACATGATGCGTTTATGATCACGTGCGTGCATAAAAAACGCTTTTTGTTTCACGTCATAGAGACGGTAGGGACACTGTTTTGGTCATAAATCACAAACCGTTGTGAATCATCCCGAACCCTTTACAATAGAGATAAACACATCATTTAGAACATTTTCTCTCTTTGGTGTCATGTGGAAAATACACAGGAGCTAAGAGATATGGTCACAAAACAGTTTGTTGCCCATTGCACAACCAATTTTTTTGACTCTAAGCTCCTTGGAGAACCACTATATAGATTCACCGGATGGGAAAACCCACTTAACCAATTGAAAAACTTGATGAAACTTGATGATAAATGAATTTAGGTCTCCATTATCACTTCGAGAATGCGAGTTATTAATTATTCTATAACCGGTTTTACCTACACGCATAGGGGTGCTACCAAGGGGGGGTACCATATGATGTCGTGAGTTGACCGAGTTGTTTTTATACGTTTTATGGTTTGTTTTGGTGAGTTGATTTCAAATAATAGATCATCATAAACTTATGTGGTGAGAGTATATGGTTAAACATCCCGAACCGCATATGCAAATATGATTAAAGCGGTTTTCTTTTGGGGTTACCGTTTGTTATGTGAGTACCATATGGTCAAAGTGATGTGATAGAGTGATAGTATATATTGTGGATCTGAACTTGATGCATTGGTTTGAGGTCAAGTACTCTCATTTGCATGTTTTGTATGCTCCCAAAAATGTCAAAAAATTGGTTTTGCATTTGTGTGAAGTTATGGTTTATGGTTGACCTAAAGGTAAAAGCTGTTTTGCATCATGTTTATGGTGTTGGAATGTTATCATATGATGTATGGGAACTCATGGATTGATGCGGATTCCTCATGTGCATGGTTATGACTACTTTCCACCTTTCTAGGGCAAAACTAGCTCTATGTGCTAGGGAGGTGAAGTGCAGATGTGATGCATCAACTTTGCATGGTTGGATGTTGTCAAAATTGGATTTTTATATCATGATTAGTTTCTGGTTGGACTCTTTTTATGCATGAAAGAATCATGTCTTAAGAGTCACATGTGTGTGGACTTTGATTGATTATAGGGGATGTGTCAAACTCCAAGTGTGGGAGTTGGTTTAGTGTGATTATGATTTATGGTTAAGGGTTGAGATTCTCTCATGGGTTATGGTGGAAGCCGGTGTGGCTTATGGTTTTTTTTCCTGGATTTGGTTATGCTGCCGGAATGTTGCCAAAATTTTTGCAGCCATGTTATGTTCTAAAGTGGTTATGCAGAATTGGTCGTGTCTCACCCAAGTAGCGTAGAGTGCTCACCCGTGTGATGTGATTGGATTATGGTTTATGGTTTTTGGATTGGATCATGAAGTGATCAAGATGGTTTATGGCAGACATATAAGGGTAGAGACCCTGTACAATCTAGCTGCTTGGAAAAGATTGTTTGTGCATATGGAAAGAGCTATTGTGATTGGACTCATGTGTTATGTTTCTCATGGCAGCGTCGCTACAAGACTAAGATCACGTACATCGCTTAGCCTTAGACTAAAGGGTCATTGACCTGGCGCTTTGCTGCATCGGGGGTGTTGCCTATGTCTTCTTCTTTTTGTTAGGCTCATCTACACGGTTAGTGCATCGGGGGTTTAATTTCCCTACATGGTTAAGGCGTCAAGGATTTTGCCTTGGCTTTGCCTAAACACTAGGTGCTGGGCATCGAAGAGGCGTGGCGCCTAAACTGGTATGGTTGGTGTTGATACCCTACCACCTGCTGGTATTTGGGATCCCTTCAGAGCTCGGGTTCATGGAGGGAGGCGAAGCGGCCTTAGCTTATGTCTGGATCAACTAGGTTGGAGGTGTGCTGGCTTGCTCTCGACGAAGTGAAATTCTCTCTATCCGTAGTAGAGCGGAAGTGGACGGGTGGACCGATCGATCCCTACACAGGGTCCGGTGCTCTACTAGTTATTTTGCCATAAAATTTTTATTGTTATGGTATACCCAGATTTTGTCATTGCATTAATACATGGTTGCCTGTTCCATTTTGATGGGCATTTAAAGATCCAATGTTGTCATTTTCTCATATTTCTGTGCACTCTAATTCATCCTCTACTATATTCTCTCTCTCTCTCTCTCTCTCTCTCTCTCTCTCTCTCTCTACAACGCGATGTACACATATATTCACTCACCCTCGACAATGTTATATTTTTCTTGAGTACGCTTCATTCATAACACCCATTCAATGGTAGCACTAGTCGCTAGGTACCTCTGGATGCAGTCTGGCTCATGGCCTAAACTCCATGCTTTGGTCGGGCGTTGAGAACTCTTCCCCTATGCAAACGCTTCCGCAACTATGATGTATATTGAAAATTGTATAAAGGTGTAAATTGTATATTTTGTGCATAGACCCCTGTCATCGCTAAGTTCAAACTAGAGAAAACAACCAAGCGTTGGTGGAGAGACTATTACATAGAAAACAATGTTGATCCTAATGCTGCAACTTGGAATTATCTTAAGACCCAACTTAAGAAGAACTATCATAGTAAAGTTTATCATTTAGACCCTTTCTTGATTGTACTCAAGGAACCAGAGATTTGGAATCATACTACCAAAATTTCTTAACCCTTGTCAAGTATGCTCCAGCAGGGATGACTCGAGAGGTCAAGGTAGCTCGATTCAGGGCTACATAATCCTATGAAGACTAAACTTCAGAGTCTTCGTCTTACCAATTTTGCAAATGTCCTTGATACAGGAAACCTATTGAAATAGAGTTATTTACTACCGGAAAAAGAAAACCAAAACCTGTTTCTATTCGTGAAATCAAAAGACCTCGTCCCAAGAAGGAGCAAAGATATGGAAATCCATAGCAAAGAAGAGAGAACTTATTACGTATGAAGGCTAGACAAGATCATTTATGCTACACTTGTCTTGATCCTGGTCATCAATCCAAGGATTGTCCCTTTAACAATTCAAGCTTCATAGGATTGGTGTACAATTATGAACATAGGAAACTCAATCCGAATCGGAATTTTAGAAACTTTAGACCCAGACCATCGACAGTTCAAAGGAACTTCAATCAGCAGAACTTTAGCCAAAACCAGAGACAACCTCAAAATTAGGGAAATTATAGACTAGGCAATCCACCTTTTGTTCGGAATGGACCGCCTGTCAACAATAACAACAACGAAAATGTTAACCGTCAACTTCGTCCAGGAGTTAACAAAGCTCAAGGAGCTAGAGGTAAAAGAAATCAGGCAAAAGCGTATATTCATGCACCTATTTTTGTGACTACATGGCCTGTAGAGTTGGTTAGTCACTTTTCAGGTTATGGACTTGTTCGCTACATAGTCCTGAAGCAACTCATCCAGTTTTGGTCCATTTGGAGTCAGTTTGACCTCATTAACCATCAACTTCGTCCAGGAGTTAACAGAGCTCAAGGAACTAGAGGTAAAAGAAATCAGGCAAAAGCATATATTCATGCACAGATTTTTGTGACTACATGGCCTGTAGAGTTGGTTAGTCACTTTTGAGGCTATGGACTTGTTCGCTACATATTCCTGAAGCAACTCATCCAGTTTTGGTCCATTTGGAGTCAGTTTGACCTCGTATATCAAATTTGACGCTTTGTAGCCTTCGAGCCATTTTCTGCTTTTCGAGGGCTTGCCTTGATTGATTTTTCAAACCAATCATATACATTGTGTATAGACCTCATATGTAAGCTGTTTGTGGAGTCGGAATCCAATTCTGGCATCTGCAGAAAACCTAGCTTTTCTACTTGGGACCCCCTCGACCCTTGCCGAATGGTCAACTGATGATATAGAAGTGTTCTATTATGTTGGGGCATGCTAGAGTTCAAGTCTCATATGATTTGGTTGAGCTGACAAGCTGCTATGGTCGCTTTTTGGTCGTAGGTCTTCGTGCACTGCTCGTATTCTAGGGTTTTTCCAGGGGTTTAGACTAGCTACTGGCCGTACAAAATGGATCATTGATAAGTATAGAACTTATGCCTCATGTCTCGTGTGAGACGACGCTGAAAACAGGCAACTGTGGACTCCAGAAAATAAGCGCGAAAAAGGTCGAAAAGCTCTCTCTCCAAAGGCAAGAAGTGGAAATGAGGTGATTTTAGCCTACCTTGAGTAACTATACTCGGACTTCCCGAACCATTTTTCCCCAAATTCCCCTATTAGGCCGTGAAATCTATGTTAGACTCAAAAATTTCCCCAATCGGATTCTTGTAGCTCATTCTGCAAGAATTTTGCAAAAGTAGGTCTGGCCGCCTAATTTAGGCTTCCCGCTTCCATCTGCCGATTTGATTGAAATTTTTTGTGCGTGTCCGCCTTGTCTTTCTGATCATTAGCGTATCTTTGTGTTTTTCCATCTGCGCTTCGTTGCTATTTATTATTATCTTTTGACCTGTTTATTGAAAAAATCAAAGAAAATAACAAAATGCGCTAAATAAGCAAAGTGAAAATCCAATAATTAATAAAATCCATTGAAAAACATAGCTTTATTGTTTTTTGTTGGATTTATCCATTTTTAAGTCTCAATATAAAAAAAAATGACAAAAATAACCAAAAAGGACTATTTTTTGATGATTTTATCAATTAAATTTTCTTGTTGATGATTTATAAGGGCATTATTAGGCAATTTTGCAAAAAATCACACCTTAACATCTGAATTTTTCCTCTCTCTTCCAAGATTTTCCTTAATTACTTAGTGCCCTTCCACCCCTCCTAGATGGCGTACTCTGGGACGACTATGTGCATGGGTTGAACAATGTGTTTATGCATAGCGTTGGTTGGCTCTACCGTGATTTGAAGATCAATGCAGTTTAAACCATTATGCTGTGCAAGAGTTGGGTCTTGAGTAATTAAGTCAAGGGTTTCTGATGTTGAGGCTTTCTGATGCTGTCTTTCAAAGAGAAAATCTTGTAGCTTGTGTGTTCTCTGCTTGATTGTACCATCAGGATGCTTTAGCACGTTGATTGCTTGAGATGTTGGTATCACTTTTGATTGTTGTCGAGCTTTTTGCCGCCATTGATATCCTGGTTTGTCTTGGTCAGAATGGTGTGGTTGAGTTTTCTGAGACTTAACTCTCCATTGTTTGATATGTTTTACAGTTTGCAGCGAGAATAAGTGCTCCTTTTTCTTCCAAATCCATTTTTTGTTACGTTCCTTGCTATGAGATGCTCGTCTCTGTGTCGTGATCTTTGGAACCGCCCTTGGTATTGTCAATGATGTTTTGGGCACCTAGATTTGAATCGGTTTGTCTTTAAGCTGTGCTTTTGGTACCCAAATTTACCTAGCTCCTTGCATGCTACTTGGAGCATTTACTTGTTGATAGGATGGAGAAGATTGATTGCCTTGCTGTTTGCTCTGTCGATTACTTCCTTTCCACTCCGCCTTGCTTGGTGCAATTGAAACAATGAGTTGTCCGCCTTTAGGTGATAGCTTGAGCTGATTTGTATCCCAATCTGGTACTGCCTTGTACATCCGCATCCATGAGATTTCAAGAATCATTGTCTCATTCATGTGTTCATCAGGTGAACATACAAACTGACGAGGACATGAACATCCATGTACTATCACATTTAACATGACTACTCCCAAAGTTTGTGTTTGGTTTTTGTTGCATCCTTTAAAAGTCGCTATTCATGCTATCAAAGACTGACTTGTTGCTTTCTTGTACGTGGAATAACTGACTGCATTTACTCAAGCTCCTGTATCGATCAATGCATTTGTGCTATGATTGTTGAGTTTTACTTTGATGCAAAGGTCCATTCCATCTAACCATTCATCATCTGTTGATATTGCATCTTTCTACAATTCCCATTGTCGGTCATCTATCGCCAGAGTGTTGATGGGAATAGGTATTTGTTGATTCTTGAGAGCATCTTTCCTTTTAAGTACTCGAAGCCGAGCTTCTTCTTGGGCTTCATCAATAACCTGCTATCATTTTATCTTTCTTTGCTTCGCTACATGCATCCTTTCTAGCAATTCATTGGTTAGTGGCAAATTGTACTTCTTTAATCGACATCTGCTAATCCAATTAGACATCTGTTCACCATCTAGGGTGGATAACTTAACTGATCCACTTGGAGATACATCTTCAATGATAAATGGTCCATTTTCCTTTTTTTAAAAACTTGGGAATGTGTTGCTTAAGGGAATAGATTAAAACTAAGTTCCCTTTTTTGAAGATTTTTGTAATTAGATGGGAATCAAAAAACTGTTTTTGTTTCCGCTTTTGTGCATAGATGTGAGCTACAACAATTAGCCTTTGCTCATCTAGTTTTTTAAATATTCAAGTCTATCTGACAATGCATGTCCAATCCACTCAAGATCCTTAGCTACCCTTAGTTTCGGCAATAGAAACTCTATTGGCAGTATGGCATCAAGACCATAAACAAGGTTAAAGGGTATAGCATTTAAAGTTGTTTTGAACGAAACTCGATAAGCCCATAGAGCAGCATGGAGATTCATTTCCCAGTCTCTCCTTCCTGAACTAATCACTTGAGTCAATAACGAGCTAATAATTTTATTCGTATGCTCAGCTTGTCCATTTGCTTGTGGGTGATAGGGGGTTGATTTGTTATGGATGACTATAAATTCATTAAGCAGATACTCAATTACCTCATTGAGGAATGAGTTCCCCTATCACTGACAATTTCTATTGGTAGTCCATATCTTGTGAACACATACTCATTTAAAAATGCGACGGTGGTTCTGGCATCATTCTTTTGAGTTGCCTTAGCCTCGGCCCACCTGGTCAAATAGTCCGTAGCTACAATGATATATTGAGCTTGGGTTCTATAAGCAGGTGGCTGTATTGGCCCAACAAAGTCTATACCCCATTTTGCGAAAGCTCTAGCCTCCATCATTGGTCTTAAGGGCATGCTATCTACACGTGTTGGCATTTTTGCTCGTTGACAAGCATCACACCTTCGAAGGTATTCCCTGCCATCTGCAAAAAGTGTTGGCCACCATATGCCTGCCATTAAGATTTCTCTTGCAGTGGTCTCGCTAGAAAAGTGACCTCCAGCTAATCCAGCATGTGCTTGTTCTATAATTGGAATATACTCGTCTTCATTTGCACAAAGACGTAGATGTTGGTCCTTACCTCTCGATACCATTGGTTTCCTATAAGAGCATAATCTCTTGCTTCAATTTCAATTTCTCTTTGACGACGTTTACTCATATCCTCAAGAAATGTTCGGCTTGATAAGTAAGTAACTAGATAGTTACTCCACTTAGGAACAAGCGACATTTGGAACAATGTTACATGAGGTATGGGTGTTTTGTTTTGACATTGAGGACAATTTTTCACAAAAGAATGAACATCACTCCTCATAGTTGGCCAAAATACTCCAATTCTCAAGATCCTTTGCATAGTTTAGTCTTCCGTAAAGTGAAGTCCTACTATGGTAATATGTGCTTGACTTAGGTATTGGGTTTTCTCTTCAAGACTAATGCATAAGAGCAATATTCCTTCTCGATTTCTTTTGTATAGCCTCCCAGCTAGTAATTGATACATAGCCAATTGCTCAATTAATCCGATTATAATAGGAAGTGGTATTTGCAAATCCACTTGAGCTATGGTCATCAATGATACCATGTTTTCCAATCATTGAGGTATCATGTCCATGGAGAACAAATAGGCATCTGGTAGATCATCGTCTACTCCTTTAGGTGGTTCCCCTGACAATCCTAAATAAATGATCTGCTCTTTGATGAGTAGTATCCTTTTTCACAACTACAACGAAATCAAATTCTAGAAGAATGATGAACCATCTCACTATTCTTCCTGTGCTGCATGGCTTGTTGACCAAGTATAATAAGGCTTGGTGGTCTACAAAGAACACAAATTTGTTTGCTAATAGATAATGAGTATAATTTTTTATGGCATAGATCATTCCTAGTCCTTCCCTTTCTGTGGTGGTTTAATTCTTTTCCACCATGTTCAACTGTCAGCTAGCATAAGAAATAGGAAAATCAATTTTCTCGTCTCCTGGTTGAGCTAGTATACACCCAATGGCAAAATTGGAAGCATCTACATGTATGTGGAATATCTTATTGCAATCTGGTGCTTTCAATATTGCAGCTGAAGTGAGAG
Organism: Adiantum capillus-veneris; assembly: GCF_014529385.1. NCBI lineage: Eukaryota > Viridiplantae > Streptophyta > Polypodiopsida > Polypodiales > Pteridaceae > Adiantum > Adiantum capillus-veneris. The sequence continues at coordinate 134,612,761 of NC_140937.1, read as the reverse complement.
CTTGCTTAAGATTCCTGAAGGATTCTTCACACACATCAGTCCATTCAAAGTGTGTAATCAAGCTATACATGGGTTTTGAAATTATAGCATACATGTAAATGAAACGCTTGTAATATCCACAATGCGCCATGAAGGCTTGAACCCCCTTGAATATTGTTGGTCTAGGAAAATCAACAATAACATGAATTTTATCAGTATCAGTAGCTATGCCATTTTTAGACACTATATGTCCAAGAAATTTTCCTTGTCTACCCATGAATGTGCACTTCTAAGGATTTAAGCAAATCCTATAAAGTCTACATTTTTCGAATACCTTTTTGAGGTGTTCAAAATGATCAACTCGGATTGATGAATGTTGTTGACCTGCAAATCAACCGCATCCGAAATCCCATTTTTCTTGTACTATTCACACTATGAGCTTAAATGTCATTAATTCTTCAGGCTCCAGATAATTTTCGGAACATATGTCATTGTAATTGCTATTCCACAACACCCCTGATAGGAAGTAGAATTCATTTTTGATGAGATGACACCTCCAAGGCTGAGGTATAAAAGCCAATCTTTTGTAAACCTAAGGGGGCTTTTTATCAGTTTTTGGGGCTGATCTGAACGTACAGAGACTACGTACTGTGTGTGAGAGTGAGAGAGGTCTTCTTCCTTTCCCTTTGCATGCTGTGACTACTACATTGTGAAAGTGACTACGCCATCATGTTAGCAATGGCAAGAGCTACGCTTCGACGCCAAGCTTGAGCGGTTTCAGTCTCTTCGCGAAGAGCTCTTTCGTGAGCTTCCGAGTGAGTTTTCTCTCTATCTGTGTGTCCGTTTTGTGATTGATTTATGTCATTGCGTTCACGGTGAGTAGAACTACACTTTAGGACTAAACATTTCCAGATTCGAAGACCTGTAAATTTTGGCCTGTCTTTATACGCGATTTCTGCACCATATGTTTACGGGTTGTGGATTAGGTTGGAAACTTCAGGGAAGTGTCCTTTAGGTGTGTAGAGGAGGATCCTTGAGTTTCATGGTGAATCGATAATGTTTGACCATGTTTCGGTGGACAGAAGTGTTGTAGGAAAGATTGCAGTTCAGTATGATTAGAGTGTTTTAGAATGATCTCCTTTGGTAGTGATTGTCTAGAGAAGGTCGAATAGTTGAGTGACAACCAGCTATTTGTTTCCATGCGCCTATGGATGAACTCCGCCCTAGGTTGACAACTTGTTGTTGGCTTGGTTCTCATTGTATTAGCGTCTGCGAGCAGTGTTTCTGCACGACAACATTGGCGCCGTTCCCAGGGAGTGTGTGTCTTAAAGGATCGAGGGAGTGTGTGTCTTGCATGGGTCTTTCGTGATTGACAGTTTAGAATAGTTGTATCGGAGAGAAAAGGGCTTTCCAGTCTGTGTGTGGCAGTGAAGCGTTTTTCTACTCATTAATGCAAAACCCCACATGATGTGTAGGAGTAGCTTTAGGTAAGGGATCTGATTTTGATCTAGAGCTATTCAACGATTACTTATTTGCTGAAGTGTTTGTTTGCATTCACGATCTCTGAAAAGTTGATTTTGAGGCTAAAAATGCAATAAACAAATTCTTGTTGACATTTTTTTTCATGACTAATTGCTGCTGTGCATATAAGACGGCATTTGCAAGAGTTCCGTAAAGAAAACTTGAAAATCTGTGAACAGAGACTTTATATGCGTATAATGTCTCAAGGGGAATTTGGAGATAGAATTTGACAAATCTGACTGAACGAGGGTGTTCAAAAACAGGGTTTTTCCTTAAGTACACTTTGAGACTAGGGTTTTGACCAGCCCTTAGTACCCAAAAGGCCAAAAGACAAAGTGTCAAAAGCGGAAAAAAGAGAAAAACTTGTGATTCTAAGCATATTTTGCATAAAAATTGGTAAAAGTGCTTGAAACCCAGTGATTAAAGACTTGGGGATGCTTGTGTTCTAAATTTGACCAAAAACTCAGCTAGAGTCTTTATACGCGTATAAAGACTTACTGAACAGATCTGGCTCAAATGGAGCAAATGAATATTCCCTAGTGTTCTAAGGCAGAAAAAAAAAGTACCTAGCCAAAATTTGATTGCTTTTGAAATTCATATGGGCTAGAAAGTGCAAAAAAGGCAAACCTGGACTAGATAACAACTTGAATTGTTCATAACTGACAACAAAAGGGGTGAAAACAGAAACTGAGAGTATCTGTTAGTTCCTTAGGGTGTAGGGAACATCCAAAACAAAATTAGGTCAAATCTGTGTCAGAAGTCTTTATACGCGTATAAAGACTCATCTCCTAGGATAGACACTAGATTTGGGAATTGACATCATAGGGTTGTTCAATATTGTAAAGTCAACTAAGGGACCAAGTTTGCTGTAATTCTGCCACAGTAGTCTTTATACGCGTATAAAGACTTGAGGCTAGATCCGGGCTCAGAAAGAGAAACTAACTATTCCCCAGACATTCTGTCAACCTTGAAATCCCAAATATTTTGTCAAAACAAGATTTTGACTTAACCAACGAGTCCAATTGCCAGTATAGGTGTGAAAAGCTGGGACTTACCCACTGAGTGCATAAACTTTGCATATAGTCATTGATTGAGGATTGATTGACTAGTTCTAATAGCTGTGGATGGGTAATGTGAATGCTCACATTTTGATGAAGTTTCAGAGGTTAAATATTTTCTGAGAAAGCAGGAACTAGGGATTGCAACTATACAAGGGAGCAGGTCAAGGAAAAGACTCAAACAACAAAACTTCTCAGATAAGAGGTTTGGTTTTAAAAAGGATGTTTAGGAGTTAAGTTTGATGAACTTGAGATCAGGAAGACACATTCCAAGAGACCAAAAAGTAGCAGGAGACCAAGGTAGTTTAGTATCCACCGAGGAGAGTGTAAACCAGGCAAGGCTAGATCCACTAGCACCGATTATTGAGGAAGGTAGTGATACTGACACTTCGTCAGGCAAATCTTTCTTCATGATGGGTAGTCAACAGCCAAGGGGTTTCACCTATGACGGACCAATGCCAAGAGGGAGCACCTCCCAAAATCCTTTGAATGATCCCAAGCTCACGGTGATCTTCTTAGAAGGAACTAACTCTCGTGGAGCCCTAGTTTATTCTGATTATCGAGGGTGCAAGTGCATTTGTATCGAAAAGAGACCGGCTCCGAGATTGGAGATAATTCGAGTCTACGATGATGGAGATAGATTCCGAGACGAAAAGAGGAACCACTATCTGATAGTCAGTAACCCTGAAGATTACAACAGATATGGAGACAACGTGGCGAAAGGGAAAATGGTTTCAGAAGCTCAAGAACAGCCACCAAACATTGATCGGCCCGGAGCTATTTTTATGTATGATAGAAAAACAACCAGGGTTCCAACTTATAACGAGAACGTGGGAATCTACAAGCATGAGAGTGAGGGTATAGTCTCTTAGTTTAGCAGCAAAGAACCATACGTAAACGAATTAAGCAAAGACAAGGTTCTGTACTTATTCTCTTATGAAACTGCTATGGAGAAGGGTATAGTTTTTGTTGATAGATACGGGCGAGAATACCAGCGTATTCTCCCAAAGGAGATAGAAAGGGCAAAATATCCAGGAGCATCAGCATATCTCCTCAAGTTCCATCGATGCCTAGGTATCAAGCAGGAAACCTACAAGGACCTGTAGGTGTAGAAAGACCACAACCGGTGTTGGGACAACAACCACCCCTACCAGGTTTACGACGAGTCGCGGCATAAGGTACACACCAACAGTAGAAGAGTCAGACGAGAAGGCTTTGGTTCCTATGCATGCATATTACGAGGAACCGAGTGGATATATAGAAAATCGTGTCTATTATCCACCTGAAGAATCTAAAATGCCAGAACCTTGGAGCATGATTGGAAGTACGGGACCACCATTAGCTACACAGGCTGTAGGAGAGGAAAGATACAGTTTGGATGAACGAACATTGATGTTCATAACCAATGGGGGCATGGGCAGACAGAGACATGCTTACCAACAAAGAGGGGCACAAGGATCACCTCAACAGCCCAAGGGACCTTGCTACAAGTGTGGCGGAGACCATTGGCTGAGAGACTGTCCTCATGATGAAATCATCAGAGTCAACGCATATTGCACAGAATGTGGCGTTACTCATTTGATTCCAGATTGCCCTAAAAACCCAAACAAAGGAGAAAAAACCACCTTGAACTTGCTAGAAACGGTACCTTCCAGTGGGGGGCCAGAAAATGAAACGGTAATACCCATTCAGGTAGTTACAAGGGCACAAGCTCAGAAAAGGACAGACGAACCCAGAGTTGAAGAGCCAAAAACTGATGCCCCTAGTTCAGAAACGAAAAATCAACGAAGAACTTGGAAAGCTAGAAAGGCTCGTAGGAAAGCTAGGAAGGAACGAGAGGAAACCGCCCTATGTTGGAATTAGGGTTGCAGAGAAACACACACAGCTTGGAGAAGACGAAGGAAGCTCAAGGCACACAATAGAGAGTGTGTTACTTAGTGTGCAATGGAAAGATAGATAGCCCTAGAGTGATGGGCGTATATACAATGCACGGGGGAAAAAACCTCCTAAAGAGGGAAAAAATGCCCCGGCGGTCCTAGTGTGTTCACACACATCACTACCACATGTATATGGTAACAAATCCCCCCTGGAGTGATGCGGTGAACGAGAGCTGGCACATGAGTAAAGGGAAGTGCCATGCCCTGAGGACAGGATCAGTCCACAAAGGGGAGTAAGCCCAAAGCTTTGCGGAAAGCTTCAAGCTTCTCACGAGACAATGCCTTTGTGAAAAGATCTGCAAGGTTGTCCTGTGTTGGCACATAAGCCAAGCTGATCTCTCCTGCTGAGAGCCTCTCCCTGACATAGTGGTAATGCACCTCAATGTGCTTTGTGCGAGCATGAAAAACTGGGTTCCTCGCAACTGCCAATGCGCTCTGACTGTCAGTGTAGATAGTGTTGGCAGTGTCCTGTCCAACACCCAAGTCAGCCATAAGGCGTCTGAGCCATACACACTCAACCGTAGCTGTGAAGACTGCCCTGTACTCAGCCTCACAACTCGAAGTGGCCACAGTAGGTTGCTTCTTGCTCAACCATGATATACATGAACTGCCAAGCATGAAACAAAAACCACTTGTGGACACTCGCGTGTCAAAACAACCAGCCCAATCTGAGTCCGAAAAAGCATGTAAGTCTGGCGGCAATGATCCCCCCTTGGGATAAAACAAGCCAAGATGTAAAGTGCCACTAAGGTAGCGGAAAATCCTCTTGACAGCCTGCCAATGCTTAGACCCTGGGCTATGCATAAATCTGCTGACCTGCGAGACTGCAAACTGAATATCTGGCCTCGTGTTGCATACATAAATGAGGCAGCCAACAGCAGTTTGGTAAAGAGTGACATCAGCAGGATCGCCAGCATCATGTAGACTCAACTTCAAACCTGTTTCCATGGGAGTGGCAATAGGTTTGCAATCCTCAAGTCCAAACTTACATAGCAATGTCTCTATGTAACTTTTCTGACACAAGGCAATACCACCATCACACTGCTTAAACTGTATACCCAAGTAATGATGCAACAGGCCCAAATCTTTCATCTTGAAAGTAGCATTCAAATCAGCCTTAAATTCAGCAATATGTCTCTCATTTGGTCCAGTGATCAGCAAATCATCAACATAAAGAACCACAATGAGAAATACATCATCCTCACGCTTTACATACAATGTGCTTTCTGTTGGACTGTTACGAAAGCCTCGTTTAACCAAATGAGTGTCAGCTTTCTCATACCAAGCACGAGGAGATTGCTTCAACCCATACGAAGCCTTCTTACATTTGCACACTTTGTCCTCTTGTCCTGTTATGACAAAACCGCGAGGCTGCGTTACATAAACTTCCTCAAATATGTCACCATTCAAGAAAGCAGTAACAATGTCTGATTGATGTACATCCCAACCAAAATGAGCTGCCAATGCACATAGAAAACGCACAGTAGTCATACGACAAGTGGGAGCAAAAGTCTCTTCATAATCTATGCCTTTTTGTTGTGCATAACCCTTTGCAACAAGTCGAGCCTTATGGCGATCGATCTCACCATCCGGCTTGCGTTTCAACTTGTAAACCCACTTCGTACCAATGGCCTTTTTGCCAGGAGGCAAATCACATAAAGTCCATGTGTCATTCTCTATAAGTGCATCATATTCTGATTTCATGGCAGCAATCCAATTTTCTGAATTCTCTGCTTCATCAAAAGACAGAGGCTCCTCAACATCATGTAAACTAGACACAGCCAAAGCATAACAATCTGATGCATAAGATGCATGGCGAGAGCCTGAACGAGTACGACTAGATAAAGGTGCATCCAATTTACTGTCACGCAAAGTGTGCACCAGCCATTTTGGCATACCTCTAGCCTGCTCATTTTCAGCCCTTTCCTCATCAAGTACATCATGTACATCTGCATCAGTAATAGGCTGTTCTAAAACATTTTCAGAAACCCCCATAGGCTGTACATTTGCCTCATTGGAACTTACATTCGTATTTCCACCACTGAAAAGAGGCAACAAAGTGTCATAAATGTCCTGTGAGCTTACATTACTGTCTCTAGTACATGACAGCAAGGGTTGAACAGAATCTTCCACAAACACTACATCCCGTGAAACCAAAATACGTTTTGTTTGCGGATGATACAACCTGTAACCTTTGCTTTCAGCACTATAACCAACAAAAATACATTTGACAGCCTTATCATCCAATTTTTTGCGCTGCACTTGTGGCACCAAAGCATATGCCAAACAGCCAAAAACACGCATGTGCTCAATAGAAGGTTTTCTATCATGCCATGCTTCATATGGAGTAATAGTCTGCAAAGCTTTCATAGGACACCTGTTAAGTACATAAGTGGCACACATGATGGCCTCAAGCCAAAAAGAATGCGGCAAAGCTTGACTTTTGACCATACATCGTGCCATTTCCGTTAGTGACCTGTTTTTCCACTCAGCAACACCATTTTGCTGAGGTGTATAAGGCACTGTACATTGGTGTTTTATCCCACGACTAGCCAGAAATGCATTAAATTCATGAGACATATACTCCCCCCCTCGATCGGAACGGAGGGTGCCCATAGTACATTTTGAGACATTTTCAGCCATAGCCAAAAATTGTTTGAAGCACATAAAAACTTCGGACTTTGCTTTAAGCGGAAATACCCATGCATGCCTGGAGTAATCATCAATGAAAGTCACGAAGTACAGGTAATTGCCCAAGGACGGAGTTTGCATGGGCCCACAAACATCACTATGCACAAGCTGCAACCTGCATGTGGCCCTAACTGAACCATCCTTTGGAAACTTAGAACGCTGCATTTTACCCAGAATACAGCCTTCACAAACATGTTTGATAGGTGCTTCAAGAGGCGGCAAAGAAGCAACCATATCAGATTTCTGCAAACGCAGCAAACTGGCAAAATTCAGATGACCAAAACGTGCATGCCAAAGTTTTGCATCTGAAATAGCCCTTGAATCTGCAACAGCATTTGCAAAATTTTGTCCACACTTGTCATACAAAGTGAGCTTATACAGCCCACGGCACAAAAGCCCAGATGCAACAATTTCATCACCAAAACTGAGATCATGAACTGTACATCTGTCATCCACAAATTTGACTACAAGTCCAAGTCTAGCAAGTGCGGATACAGACAATAGATTCTTCTTGATCCCAGGTACATAAAGTGCATCAACAAGTGTGAAGGAACTGCCATTAGCAGCAGTGAGCACAATCTTTCCAACTCCCTGAACTGGATAAGAGGCGTTGTTGGCACAAGTGACTGAATTCCCATGAGGGACAGACTCGAGAGAGGTAAACAATTCACGATGTGAGGTAATGTGCTTTGTAGCACCACTGTCGAAATACCACACATGTGAATCTGCAGCAACTGACAAGCATGCATCATGGACAACAGGATTGTAAGTGCACTCTGCGCTAAAAGCCCATTTTGCATCAACATCAGCATCACAATCTCCTTTCACAGAAGACTCAACAATGGCTGCATTTGTAGTGGAACCAGCATTTGCAGTGGAACCACCCTCTTTCTTCTTAGCCTCTTTGGCCTTCAACTTAGGACACGACTTGATCAAGTGATCATTGGCTTTACAATAATGGCAACGCATCTTCTTTTTGCCCTTATCACCAGAATTGCCAGACGAAGTGCTGCCAGCAGAAGCATTAGGAACAGAATTTTTGCCACTCGCAGTAGAACCATAAGAAGTGGCTGCATTACTGTTACCACCCTTTCTTTGAGAAGCAATAAAAGCCTGTTCAACTGCACGCTGCCTAGTCCTGTTTTTTCTAGAAAGTGACTCTTGCAACAGCAATGTGCATAATGCATCAAACTTGACAACTTCAGGATTTCCTTGGGTCATCAGTCTCCAAGTACTAGCAAAAGTCTGGTAGGAATCTGGTAAGGCATCAAGAACAGTCTGCACAAGGGAACTGTCAGAAATGACTTCACCTGTAGAAATGAGTTGCTCATTGATATCCTTGACACTAGCAAGGAAAGTGTCCATATCATCTTCCTCATGCATAATCTTCGACTCTAGCTCTTTACGCAGCAAAGCAATTTTAGCCTCATTGCGGCTTGCATAAAGACCTGCTAGAATATCCCAAGCCTGTTTTGCAGATTTTGCTGAACGGATGTGAGGAATAATGGTGCGCTTCACAGACAACGCAATCAATGCATGAGCCTGCGCATCCTTAACATCCCAACGAGCTTGTTCTGCTGTAGGCAAAACAACTCTAACAGCTGCAATCCTTGCAGCAAGACCTGCAACATCCTCAATATCGCCTACATCTTCAGAACCAGGACGTACATCAATGCCCTGCACAATGTTCCAGACACCTTTTGACACAAGAACGTGTTGCATCATATAAGCCCACATAGGGTAGTTGTCCCCATCCAACCTGTCCTCAGCAGCAAACATCTTGAACACATCTGTGTTGTTGTTGTCAGCCATGGTAAATGCTGCACCTGATGTGAAAACTGCCCGAAAATAGGAGAAATGGAGCGGGAACAACTTGTGCTATATAGCACAAACCGTAGAAGACTATAAGGCACCTGTTATGCAGAAAACGGCACTGACAGAAAATCTGCACAAAATGACGAAATAACCTGTGCAGTACTGCCCGTAGTGGAAACGGAGGCCGAAATGAGCCCAAATCAAAATTCTGAGCAGACCGAGCTCTTCGAGCACGCCCAAAATATTTGTCGACCTGCGAACGCTTGCCAAAGCTCACTGAAATCGGAGAAAAGTGAGCAGGCGTGTGTTGGAGCAGCTGGCGACTAAGCCCGGGAGGACGTGACCTGCTCTGATACCAATTGTTGGAATTAGGGTTGCAGAGAAACACACACAGCTTGGAGAAGACGAAGGAAGCTCAAGGCACACAATAGAGAGTGTGTTACTTAGTGTGCAATGGAAAGATAGATAGCCCTAGAGTGATGGGCGTATGTACAATGCACGGGGGAAAAAACCTCCTAAAGAGGGAAAAAATGCCCCGGCGGTCCTAGTGTGTTCACACACATCACTACCACATGTATATGGTAACACCCTAGCGGAGGAGCTGAAGCACACAAAGGAGAGGTTGGAGCGATTAGAGGATCTAACTAGTTTAAGCTCACACACTGCGGCAACCATAGAGCCGAAGGAATTAAAGGAACCACAAAGTGTAGGATCAGGAGGATTTGTACTGGCAGACAAGGTAAATGAGCAGTTGGATGCGCTTCTAAAAGCTTATGAAGCTAGACTCAAAATAAACCAAACCCACGAGCAAAGGTGGATGACTTATCCATATGCTGAAATAGAAAAACAAAGGTTGGAAATGTGTAAAAGGATGATTGAAACAACTCAATCATTGATGGAAGACCCGCTAGGTAAACTGCAAATTGGCATGAAGTACTAGCTCCAACCCCTATCCAACCAACTTTAGAAGAACATGTAGAAACAAGGGAAAGACTCACTAGAGCCTATGAGTCCAAAGAAGAGCCTATCATAGTGCCAAATACAACAGATGAGGAAAGTGACGGGTTCCAGCCTAAAACATTGGCAGAAATGGGTAAGTATTATAACGGTCTAGACGATATGTGGAAGCAAATCCATGAGGCTAACGAAGCTAACAGGATAAGTAACCACATGAACAACACGGAAAAAGTAAAGAATGTAATCTTACCTCCTATTGAAGAATTTGAGGCAAGGTCACAAATGAACTTTGAGATACATTCACAAGGGGGAGACCAAGGATCAATGAGTTCAGGACACATCCAACGTGACTCGTTAAAAACTCTACCCTCCTACCTAGGGGAATATGAAGCTAAGTCAAAGGTGAGAGCAATCCCATCTCAAAGACTTTCTTCCAACAGAGTGATGGATTTTCAAGGGTTGATTGAGTTATTGTCCACCCCTGTGACATGCACAATCACATTAGCTGAACTCCTAAGATTACGACCAAATATGTGGACTACCGTAGGAAAATGCCTAGAAAAATTTGGAGTGAAATTCCCCATATCGAAGCTTGAAGAAGGGATCAGAGAGTTGGACAAGCCTCAACTAAACACCACTCCAGTACCATTAAACAAGGTTGGAGAGTATTGCGAGGGAGAAGATGGAAACACCACGCTACCAGTAGAATTCCAAGGAGTAGTTTCCAAAGCTATTCTTGACAGTGGAGCGGGAGTTGCTATCGCCACCAAGGAAATTTGGAAAAAATGGGTAAAACCATCTTTAAGAGCTACCAGAATGAAATTGCAATTGGTAGACGGGTTCACGGAGAAGCCTCTAGGACTCTTAGAAAAAGTGATTGTCACTTCGTGCGGGATCGAGTATGAGCATACATTTGCAATAGTTGATTTCGACAAAAAGAACAATTATGAGATCATATTGGGACGACCATTGATGCGACAATTGAAAATGGTACAAGATTGGGGTTATGACCATATATACCTCAGACATGGCGAGACAACAACTAAAATACACCTGAAAGACCATAGTTACAAGGATGTAAACCAACCACCTGTGGAAGAGTTTGATTCAGCTACAGTGGCAGGATCGGAACTCCCAACATGGTTAGGGCAACAAAAGGAGCTATGGATGTGTGGAGCTTCACATTGTGGAAGCTTAAGAAAGGAGGAATGTGTCTTAGAAAGAGCGATTGAAAACAAGGAGTATATTTCGGAACCTTTCCTTGAAGATGCCTTGGAGCCTCTAGAATGGGAACACATACTAGCAACATTGGATGTCTGTACCATTACAGTTAGTCCAAAGAAAAATTTTTGCGATAAGGATGGCTATGATGTGCTACCCTACTACATGGTAAACTTTAGACCAGGAGAAGAGGAGATGATAGAACCACCCGGAGAAGAAGAGTTTTATAACTCCTCTGAGCATCTGGAAGTAAACAATGATGCAGATAATGAATGTTCAGGAAACTCAAGTGAGCGTGAGGAGGAAACAGATAATATCAAGTTTTATGATTTTGCTAATCGGCACCCTAGACGCCAGGAACGCTATAGGAGGAAACGAGAAGGAAATAAAGCAAGAGAAAACCTGATGCCCAGGATAAAAGGTAAAACTCACTATTTGATGCTTGTAAAAGCAGACGATTGTGTAAAAGATCAAATATTAGGAAGATTCTCAAAAGAACGAAGGGAAAGAACTCGAGAGGATTTAAAACAGGTACGAAAAGCTAAAACACAAACAAAATCACAAAAATCTCAAAAATAAAAAAAAGAAACAACAAAAGACCAAGAGTGGACCAAACTGGAGAGTAAACAGAAATACCAAGAACTGAAACGGTCTTTACGTGAGGAATGGACTAGTGAGGAAGATAGTGATGGAAAAGGGGAGTCAAAAAAGGGAAACATGAATGTACCATCACACTATCGTAAATTTACCATCCAGGACAGAAAAATCATTATGACACCACCAGTCAGGGAAAGAACAAACCAAGAATCTTACGATGGGCCTGAAAATGCAAAAAGGATAGACCTCGCGGAAACAAGTGAAAAGCCTCAGCCGGTCTATATAGCAAACGATTTAGGGCCTGAAGAAGAGGAACGGCTAACACAACTTCTCAAGAAATATAAATATGTGTTTGCATGGTCCTATAAAGACCTCAAAGGAGTTGATCCATTGATGTGCCAACATACAATTCCTTTGAAATCGGATGCCAAACCTAGCAAACAACGTCCTTATACATATAATGACACATTTGCTAAACGAATTGAGAGGCGAAAGTGAAAAAAATAGACCCGGTGTCCTCTACACCAAAACTATGCACAATGGACTCATCATGGGGAATACACAATAGGGGCACCACCTAGCAAGATATGCGGCTAGGACGCATACATATACACAATGCAGCATGCATGGAAAACAATTTCAAGATCCACGCCCAAATGTGGAATGGTGTGGTCGGAGAATAAGGTGAGAGGAGTGGTGAGTGAGTGAGAATGGGCTCGCTACGTGTGCATGTAGTAAGGAAGATAAGGAGGTCAGGGATACATGCAAGTATGCTCACTTCTCATATAAAAGGTGGCGAATCCGCACACCTTAAGATGGAAGTAGCAAGATGATAGGGATATGAGAGGGAGAGAGAGTGTGTGTGTGTGGTGGCGAATCCGCACACCTTAACATAAGCCGAAAAAAAATGGCAAGGAACAAGAATATACCATACTCACAATGAGATGTATCCAAAGTGACACAAAGTATGGCACCAAGATGGAGTGTGTTGATTGCTTGCAAAAGATGAATACAATAGGTAGCGTATGGCAGGAAAATGAGAAGGGAACAAGATCGTAGGGGGCATAATGGAGAGATGGGAGTTGATGGCGAGGAATATCATGAGTGTGTCCACCCTTCTTCTTCTTGAAATTGTGCCTTCAACCCTTAATTACAAGTGGTGTGGAGGTGTGGTGCTCATCTTTTGTGCATGGTGATGGTGATGATGATGGTGTTGTGATTATGTGATTAGGGTTCATGCTACAAGCATGTAGCACAAGAGTGTGTATGGATAGGTGTGTGTGTGTGTGTGTTCTCTCCCCCAAGTGAGATCTCATGGCCTCCTTATATAGGGAAGGATTTAGCAATATTTCTATTTGAGGTGAGTGTCCCACTTTGGTGACTAGGAAAATGGGGTGCATGTGACTGTGGCTCCCATCTTGTCTCCTCATTATTTAAAATACCAGAGTCAATAGAGAGAGAAAAAGAGAGAATGTGGGTAGGATGTAGAGGATAGGAAATATTTACAATAGTCTAGCTTTGGATAGACATAAGCTTATTAGGGAGAGAAGAGAGAGGTAAGAAAATTATAAGAGAGGTTGTCGAAGGTGGATATTTGTTGATGAGGATGGATCCTCCAAAAATGGTGATAGAATTACTCTAGACTAGCCAAGACCTCATTAAAAGAGCCTTGTCTCTTGTAATCATGCTTGAAGACTTGTAGAACCATAGCCATTCTAGAAGGAAGAAAAGTGGGGATGGCCTGTGTCACCCTTACACGAGAAAACTGGGGTCCACGACAAACATCATATCTCCGTGTTCATAACTCCAAAAGTTCTGAAAAAAATTGAGCTAAAAGTTGAGATCACGAGCTACATCTTTCATGTTGAACGCTCCTTCAGATTCGGGGTTCTTCTTTACTTAAAAAATTTAGCCAAATAATGTATTATTTGTGGCTGCAAAAGTCTTTTGGTGGTCCCCTTTGAGTGGACTTCTCTCCTGCCTTCAAGTGTAAGCTCCTTCATGTGTATGAAAACATGACCTAGAGTGTTGAAAAGATTGGCAATCATCTAGATGGAGGTATTATTGAAATTTGAAAGTGGGGTTGAGGTTTGAAAATGAAAACTAGTGAATAAAATATTTGGTAGAGTGGAATAATATACATACATGAAAAAAAAAATATTAGAAAATACTAGAATATATATATTTAATATTTTTAAGGTCAAAAGAGAGATCAACAAAGAAAGCTTACTTATTATGCTACATCGTGATTGATTAGCATAAGTATTATTTATTTAATAAAGGCTAAAACGTTTGTGAAAAAGGAAGAAAAAATCAAAAGTAACTTATATAATGGGAAATATTTTGATAAAAGGGAAAAAATATATGGGGGGTTCCCATGCATGGAAAAGCTTTCCTCATTAGCCCTCCCCCTAAGGCTAGAGGTATTCATGCCTCTAGCGTTGTACCTGATTCTTCTTCAATTGAGGTGGAGGAGTCTCCCTCCTCGGGGATTTCCATCATAGGTGTTTGATCAAATCTCAAAAAGTACTGCTTCAACCTCCATCCATTGATACGTGTTTTGAGGAGCCTACCATCTGCATCCATCAATCGGTAACTGCCATTGGCGTAGCGCTTTCTAATGACAAATGGCCCTTCCCATCTGGGTGAAAACTTTTTATCCTTCCTAGTGTCAAACCTGTTATCATACCGTAGGACCAACATACCTTTCTTGAGACCTTTTGCCCTAAGTCCCTTGTTGAAGGTAAGTCGACGTTGCTCTGCCTGTGCTACATAATAGTTGATAACATCTTCTCTGTCTAGTTGAAGCCTCTCTAGATCAAGAATGTGGTTGTGGAGATGAGCATTAGGACGTTCCACCTGCCCAGCTAGCACCCTGAGACTAGCCAATTGTACTTCAATGGGTAAAATGGCTTCCTTACCAAACACCAAGTGATATGGTGTGAACCCAAGGGATGTGCGAAATGAAGTGCGATAAGCCCAAAGTGCAGCCATAAGATGCTTGTCCCAATCACTTTTGTGATTGTTTACATGCTTAGTGATGATCTTGCAGATCATACCATTTACCTTTTCCACCAAACCATTGCATTGTGGGTAGTAGGGAGTTGAGTGTCGTCGTGAGATACCTAACTTCTCCATTAGCTCTCCTACAAGGTCTCCTCTAAAACCTGGTCCCCTGTCAGAAATTATTTCAAGAGGAGTGCCAAAACGGCAACAAATGTTTTCAAATACGAACTTAGCCACTTCCTTAGCTGTAATCCGGGTGGTGGCAACTGCTTCAGCCCACCTGGTCATGTAGTCCACACCCATGATGATATAAAATTTACCTGATTGGCTCCTTGGCAAAGGCCCAATAGCATCAATTCCCCATTTCTCAAATGGTCCATATGAGATTATAGGAGTCTGTGGCTCATATGTGAGCCTCCTATCCCCTGCCTTTTGACATTCCTTGCATGTTTTACACCAATGATGCACATCCCTATGTAGAGTAGGCCATACAAACCCGACTTGTAGAATCTTTCTACTAGTGATGTCAAGTGCAAAGTGTCCTCCGCAAACACCATCATGGAAACTTGAAATGATTTCAGTGATCTCTCTAGAGAGAGGTACACGCCTAAGAATTTGATCCTTACCCTTGCAGTAGAGGTCGTCATTGATAAGGCGGTATTTTGTTGCCTTGCGCACAAGCCACTGCTTTTGGCCCTTAGTAAGATCCTTAGGACACTCTCCTGTGTCCAAGAAACTCATGATGTCAGGCATAGCATCGCTACCTTGGAAGAGAGGCAGCTTCAACTTGATAGCACCCACCACTGAAACATCTTGCAACTTCTCTCTAGCTAGAGCATCTGCTTCTTGATTTTCTGCTCGAGGGACATGATGTAATTGTACAACTTGAAATTTCCCTAAAAGTTCCTTGACTTTGCGCAAATGGCCTAGCAAGATATGATTTTTACAAGCCCAAGTTCCTTGTATTTGTTTTATTAAAAGCTCAACTCCATTAAGACTTCCATAGGCTAAAGTTCCTAAATTTAATTGTATTGTCAAATGACCAAAGTAGGGGAAAATTGGATGGTCATGGGAAGACTAAAAAGTCTTCACACATCCCTGGGAAGGTGGGGGAAAGCCCTAATACTAGGGAATGAGAGAGCAAAAAAAAAAAACACACACACACACACTCTCCAAATGGAATACTAGACACATGTCAGGCGCCTAGGCCAGTTGCCCCCAATCTCCCCTCAAATCCTATTGGATGGCCAAGGTGGACCAATGAGAATTAGGCTAGAGTAAAATTAGTCTAATCAATTTAAAAATGCTTGATAAAATAACCAATAGATATTAAGCTCCCTAGAATACTATCGGATAGTCTACCAAGGGGTCCAATGGGCATCCAACAGCCGAGTCCAATGAGAGTTTAATTGAATTATTTACTTACCTACAGCTCTCACAAATGGGGAAAGGGGGACACAAATCACAAGGCTATCAGTTATGATTCTAATTTGTGATTGGCTAAGCTTTACAGGAGACAATGGGAGGCCACGACATGAGCAATTAGCAAAAGGGGTCAACCAAGAAGAGAGAGGGGGATGCATTTTAATTTAACACATTAATACACACACACAACACACACACACACACAACTTGTGTGTGCAAGAAGAACTCCATCTCCTTCTCCAAGCATTGAGAAGTAGAGTCCTACACCAACAACTCTTGGCTATGGAATGAAAATCCAACCAAGAGCCAAGCTTCAAAGGCATGCTCATCTCCTCTACCATGCTAGCTACTAAGCTAAGCTATGCTATTAAAGTGATTATGTGAGGAGAATATTTCTTCTCATAAGATACATCTTCTTCCTCTCAATCTATCCTCATTCCCTGCTAGCTCTTACCATTTTTGAAGGTGTGTGAGGTATTGGAACTAAGGCTAGGGACACTAGGTGTGTTTTTCAAGCATAATTTGGTGCATGAAGCTTCCATCTTCATTGCACCAACTAGTTTTGTTAAGGAACACAAGGATTGTATTGTACAAAAGTCTCCTTTTATGGGAGAAACTACAATACAAAGCCTTTATGGAGGGGGGACCGGCTCCATGTAGATCCGGTCATCAACTATTGTCAATTGTTCTATTTCTCTCTCTTTTCAAGTATTGTCAATGCCAAATTATCTAGGTGTAAATTGCTATGTTGCTTTCTCAAATTAAAGTACTCTCTCTATGCTCTTTAGGAACTTGTCCTTAATGAAACACTCACTATGCTATTAATTTCCGCTACACGCAAGTTACTAGTGCATTAAATGTTGTATTGGTATTAGAGCTATTGGTTTTTCTTTTCTTGCTCAAGAAGAGAGGTCCTCAAGCTTGCTACAAATGATTGGTGTTATTAACTCTGAAAGAGTAAGTAGAATAGGGATTTTTTAATCCTTGAAGCACACCTGCTTTATGCAATTAACAGGGATAAAGTTGAGAGCTATGGTCTTAATAATGGAGTTCTATGAGGCTTGCCTATAGCTTAACCATTATTGAGCTATTAGAAGCTTGACAGGAACCGGAGCTGTCTTGGCTCTGTTGAACCCTCTCTGATATTCCTGTAGTAAATAATATTCAAGCCACAGGTATAGATGCTTGAGTTCTTATCTTTGAAGGTAAAGAGGAGTACAAACTAGGGCTTGAAGTGCCAAAGTACAAGTAAAAATTTACACTTAAAATTTGCTAGTAAGGATGACAAGGGAAAAGAGATTGAAATGAATGTTGATACCTTTGATTTTGCTAATGAAAGAGAAACTAATGATGCCCCTATGCTTGTAAACTATCTTATTTCTAGGCTTCAACAAGTTAATTTTATTTGCGAGTTAATCAATTCGTGTTTTTTTGGCTAAATGTGATGCTTTTTCGAGTTTATATTAGTGGATTTCTCTCATATGTAGGCTCTTTAAGGTGGCGTTGAGGTAGGTGAAATAAGTACTGATAGCCGTTTTTTGGCTCTTCGTAATTACCACAGTGAGTTACCTCACCCTACCAAAATCACCCAAACACTGTGGCTATCCCTACCATTTCACTGTACATAGGCGTGCGTGAGTCACGGGACTTTTCCCATATCTTCTTAAAAAACCCTCAATTAGGTAGTCATTGGGCTAGTTGAGCCAAAAAATAAAAAAAAAATAAGTATATTATGGCCCATGCGTATGCAAATATTTCTTTATATATAGGGCCTAAATAAAAGATTTTTTCATAATTATTTTGGTATTTATTTAAATATTTCTACCTAGGTGTGTGTTATTTATACTCTGTACATTGCCTCACCATTAGCACAATTTTTTCTTACCATTTTTCATACTCTTTATTCCATATAGAAATATTTTCATGTAAGCTTCTCTTATATTTGGTGTAACTCCACTCCAACAAAAATCCAAAAAAACTAGTTTTATTTATGTGTATATTTTTTCACTATTTTGATCTTTCCCTTCCTACATCTATTTTGTTTTTTTCTAAAAAATTAGAACACCAAAAATATTTATCTTTTTGTGGTAGCCTCATAATGAGAGAGATTTCTTTTGACCCCTTTATATTTTTTCCACTTATATTATTTATATTTGACATGTACATATTTTTTAGACCCCTCAATATTTGATTTTCTTAATTGTACTATTCACTTATATCCTAATCTCAACAATATCTTCAATTATAGACCTACCAAATAAGGTCAATGGTAGGTGGCATGCATACATGCACTATGGAGGGCTCACTCTTGGAGGTATTCAAAAGAATCATCCAAAGAAGGACCCCACAAGGACCTTTGCAGTGGAAAGAAATGGTCGGTTTTGCTGAATTTTTAAAGTTCTTTTGCTCTCTGAATTTGAAAAGGTCATACAAACAAAAGTTGTAGCTCGTGGGCTGAACTTTTGCCTCAATTCTTTTCATATTTTTTTGAGCTAGGAGCTGTGAGCTATGAATTTTTTAGTGGACCCCAGTTTTCCCATGCTATGCAGCCACACTCTCTCTTCCACTTTATCATTTTCTTCTTTCACACACACTTCTCCACTCATTATCCCCATCTCTCTGCACACTACTCACCTTCTCCTCAACCTTGAAGAATAAGAGAAACCATGGTGAACTCATACCTCCCACACACAATTCCATTCCAAAATTGACCACCTAGTCTCATTTTTCCTCCTCCAAATTACCCATATCTATCAAAAAACCACAAAATTCAGCCTCTTCTCTTAAAAGACAGCATCATGGTGGTTGATTACTCAGCTTCAATTACCTTGTCTCTCAAGGAAGGTCAAGAATGGAGAAAAAATGTACCGTCAAAGCTAGTGGACCGTCAACAAGCGTCAAAATTGGCCCTACTCAAGACACTTGGAGCATCAACCTTGTAAGAAATCCACCTTTTCTTACCTCTTAAGAGTTTTTCTTCCTTATTTGTATCCTACATGGATACTCCCATTGTAAATATCCAATTCCATTTGTAAATTAATACTAACTCTACTAACACTAACCCACTATGAAAAGTCCTATCACCTCCATTTCTCTCCTCTCTCTTTCCCCACCAACTTCTTGATAATTCCTAGCAAAAGAAATTAGATAAATGGCTGAAAATCTAACCCAACCATGGTTAGAGGAGTAACCCTAGCCTTCAAAATTGCTATAAAAGGAGGGTGTAGCTAGCACAAAAGGGGAGCCATAAGCAAGAGCACTATGCTATAGCTTTGAGAAGCCAAGCTCAACCTCTCTAGAAAGAGCTCTTGAGTGGAAGCTCATTGTCTTATGCATGTGCATGTGTTGTAATAGGGGATTAGCAAGGGAACTCTATGCCATTGTAAGAGAGAGAGTGATAATTCAATTGAGAGTAGGAAATCTATCATTTCTCCTACTAGTGTAAACCCAACATTTGCTGAATCAAGGAGGGTGGATTTGGACTAAGCTTGGATACTTTGTCTCCCTTCCAACGTGAAGTAATGGACAACAATGATGCGTAAGTGTCTTGGTGTTTTTTTGTTAAGTTCTTGATAGCTTGTCTCTGGTGTTGTCATCAATCTAGCCATAAATCCCACATATTGTAAGAGGGCGACAGGGTGGAGAGGACTCCCCTGGCCTTAAGACAGTGATTGGGGTGGCTTTTCTTGTGATGTGTTGTGGTGAAATTTACGCAAGCTATGTTGAACGAATACTAATCTCACTTTGATTTGTCATGAGAGAGTCGTAAGAAGGTATTAATGCAACAAGCACCCCCTCCCCCTTTCTCTCTCTTTCTTACATATATAGTTGTGTTTGCTTGATCATTGCCGATACGTTTCAAAGCAGCCCGAGCACTATCTCTCTCTCTCTCTCTCTCTCTCTCTCTCTATCGTGTTTTAGTGTGTAAGAGTGTTCCATTGGTGTTAGGGTTAGTGTAAATTCCTTGCTTGTTTGTGGGTTGCTCTAACGATTCTCCTCTTTTGCGTCCTAGCTCGCTCTTAAACTAGGTGGTGCCCCTTGTGTAGTTGGGATTTGGCTGTGGGTTTGTTGTTTTGGTTTGTGTTGTGTTGTGCCCCAGCCCCATTGAGTAGCACGGGAGCCTTGAAGGGTGTCTAGAGGCCACTCTTCTTGTTGCCCGCCCCGGACCGCCTCAAATTGGTGCCCCCACTGAGGACAGGCTTGTGTATGTTTTGTGAAGGCTCAACCTTTAGCATAATCAAGTAGCTTGCATGAATCACGAGAATTTGTATGATCCCTTTATTCCCATTGCAAGGCAAAAGGTACACATAATTGTTAGTACTAAGTTGCAATTTCAGCGAGTAATTCGTAGAATTTTAGGTCCTCTTAGGTTAGCCGAGATAAACACTTCGGTAAATCCTTTTATTTTGCCTCTCATTAGGTACGATATTAGCTTGGACGTCTATATTTTTGTGTTATTTTAAGCATTAGGACATGCATAGGCCATGGATAATGGCCCAGGAATAGAGGTTTTTCCCTTTCATTTTACTCCACACATTAGAATAAACGTTGCAATTAGTAGAAAGATCCATTTTCAACAACGAATGGTGTTCATGTTTGGTGCCCAAAGAGCAGGAGAAATTCTTGCATCACCAAACCCTGTCATTCTACCTCTCATCAACTACCACACTTCTTTTGATGTACATGTAATCATTTTATTTTAAAATGAAGTGCAGCCCGAAAAAATAGTGTGTATGTTTGTTTTTTCTTTGTCCAAGTTGTTACAAGAAACAAAAAACGATCATTTGTTCTAACTGGGAATGTGTGTGCAGTGAAAGTTCAATCCTTAGAGATCTAGCTCTATTACCAATTGAGTTGCAGGAGCAAGTAGTAAGGCGTCTCCCTCATAACAAGAGGGTGGTGAAGTTAAGACGGAAGGTCCTACGCGTGGATTCCATTTTCCTCTTGTTGTTGGGCACTAAGGAAGACCGCGCATTCATCCAACTAGTGTGTGCCCTAAGATTGGTAAATAGAGTGAAATTTGGCGTTTGGCGAGTGCATTTCACCATTGAGGAAGACTCTTCAGGAAACTTGCGGCCAGAGTTCATGCTTCATAGACTCACATTTGGTGAATTTTTCCCTCATTTGCGTCTTATTAATAGTCTTCCTTTCGCTTTCAACAAAGGAGATAGGGAGCTATTCAAAGCTTGTCTTAATAAAGAGAGCATAGAGAAGATTGCAAATTTGTATAAATTCTCATCCTTCTCTACTTTCTATGACACTTTGTTAATAGAGACATTGTAAATCTCTTTATGCTTTTGAATGATTTAACCATAATCCTAAGGAGTTTTTGTCCAAGAATTTTGTAGCATAAGTGGAGTCTTTAAATCTTGCAAACTTGATTGGACTTGATGAGGATGTTCTTTATGAAATTGTGAGAAGGTTGCCTCACTCCGACTGTGTGGAACTCGAAGGAAAGGAGCTCCTAGTCAATTGCTACTTTCTCACGGCCTTCGACAAGCATGAAGATCTAGTTTTTATAAAAACCGCTTTGTGCGTTGGGAATTGTAGAGCAAGTGCAATTTATCACTTGGGACGTGGTTGCTCTTTTGGATCCAGAAAATGAAGTTCTAGAGATTTCTGTTTATCGCCTTAGCTTTGAAGAATTTCAACCCTTCTTAGAGCTCATCAATAGTCTACCTTTTTGTTTTGATCAAACAAATCGAGACCTTATTGAAGCTTGGATAGCTGAAGAAGAAAACCTAGAGTGGTATTTTCTCACTTCTTCATTTGCAGGCGAGTGGTTCTAAATCTCTATTGTATCCCTTATTGTAACTCGTGTTGTAATCTTTCATAATAATGGAGAGCCAACGCCAAATGTCTGGATATCCTCTTTTCTTTGGAGAGCCTGGAGAGGATGCAGAATTATTTTTAGCAAATTTCAAGATGTCTTGCCGTATCAAGAGGATAGTAACCGATCAAGAACGTGTAGAAATGTTTGAGGTGGTCCTTAGGAAAGATGCTAGTACTTGGTTTGACTCTTTGCCTAAGGAAGTTAAGGGGAATTACACAGAAGTTTTGAATCGTTTTAAGAGATACTTCTTTGATCCCCAAAACACTCAAAAACTATGGCAAGACATTGTTTCTCATAAGCAAAAAGACTTAGATGACTACTACTTGTACAAGCAAGAGTTTCTACGTCTTTGGGCTCTATGGATACGAAATGTTGCTAACCCTGGTGATGGTGCAGAATTTTTAAAGAAGGAGAGGTTCATAGCCGGACTCTTTCCTGACCTTAAGGTAAAAGTTGAGGCGGGTGCACCTGCTACTTTTGATGCAGCTGAAACTAGGGCTGCTGAGAAGTATAGGAAACTCAAGTGCTTAAGGGGAGAGGTTCCAATAGAAGGTCTTAGACCCAAAGGTAAGTCACAAGCATCAACATCGAGGGAGCTTCCTGAGGTAACGGCGGAAGTAATTGAGAAGTTAAACGAATCTTTAAGCAGCCTGTCAATTCACCTTGCACAAGCTGTAGGTCCAAAGGGACAAGCAAAGAAGTCTGAAGAGCGAGATCCACGACCTAGGAGAGTCTTGCAATGTTGGAATTGCGGAGAGTCTGGACATGGGATGTATAATTGTCCTTGGCCCCGTGGGGAGCCAGGGAGACCTAACTTGAATTACCCAGTGATGAATGCAGGTGAAGGAACTGGTCAACAACCAAGGCTTCTACAAAGACCAAATGGACCAAGACCACCTCCACAAGGGGTAGAAGGAGTTCCACCTTTGCCAGATCCAAATGTGCATGTGGTAGAAGTGACAAACTCAAATGAGGTTGACATGGAAGCAAATGGCATGAAGCGTGGCCGAGGAAAAGGTAAAGAGAAAGAGGGTGTCCCATCACAGAGTGACCATGGACAAGGCAAGAAGGCAAAGGAGACCAAGGAAGCTAAGAGGACTCGACGTCGTATCAATCTCCAAGACTTCCCTCTTGGACATGGTATGGCTCCGTACAACTTGTTGGAAGACATGAGAGGTAAGGGTCTTGATATCTCATGGCCTCAGTTTCTTGCATTATGCCCACAAGTTAGGAGGGATTTAACAAAGGCACTTAGCACTAGGAGAAAGGTAAAAGAGAGTTTTCCTGTTGTAAAAATTGCACATGCTGAAATGAACGAGGATATTACACCTGTGCTAGATTTTTACATAAAAGGAAGATTGGTTACGAAAGGTCTAGTGGATGGGGGTGCACAAATTTGCATCATGACAGAAGGGCTCATGCAAAGACTAGGCATGCACATCCATGAGACACCTGAAATCAAAGTCAAGATGGCAAACAATAGCAAGGCTAGGTGTGTAGGCATTTGTAAAAATGTCTTTGTAGAGGCCTTTGGCATTAAGAAAGCGGTGGATTTTTATGTTATGTCGACCAAGGGAAGTGGTTATCCATTTATCCTAGGAAGACCATGGCTAATGAAAATGCGATCTTTGCAGGATTGGCAGAGTGGGAAATTAATTTTCAGGAATGACAATCATAAGAAGGTTGTCTTTGACATGAAGGAGCAACGCCAAGAGGAGCTCCATGAAGAATCATCTCAAAGTGATACGGAAGAAGGTTGGACCGATAGCACTTCAGAAGAAGAAAGTAGCGGCAGCATTACTGAAGAGGAGTCTTCCATCGAAGTCATGGGGGTAAGGTTTAAGCCAAGCAACCAAGAGACCTCTTGTCAAGGCTTGGAGGAGGTAGGTCCTCAAGAGAACGAAGGTGTTCAAGATGAAGGGATGCTGGAAGGTATGCTATCAACAACACTTACAAAGGATGAAAGAGAGGAGTTCAAATGTGTGCTAAGGAAGTTTCCTAGGCTTTTTGCTAAAGACTACACCGATGTGCGTGGAGTAGATGCTGTTCAACACAAAATTGAGTTGAAGCCAGAGGCCACACCTAAGGCTCAGAAGCTACGAAGGCTAGGAGTCATCAAGGAGAAGGCTTTACTCAAGGAGGTAAGAAAGCTTCTAGCAGTAGGTTTCATTTATCCAGTGGAGAATTCAGAGTGGGTCTCTCCTGTTGTTGTCACTCCTAAGAAAAACGGAAAGTGGAGGGTGTGTGTGGATTACCGTCCACTCAATGAGGCAACAAAAAGAGATCACTTTCCCCTCCCATTTCAGGATGAGATACTAAATGAGGTAGCTAGTGATGAGAAGTACACTGTGTGTGATGGCTACTCAGGCTACTTTCAAATAGGTATCGCATTGGAAGATCAATTGAAAACAACCTTTATCACTCCTTGGGGTTGTTATGCTTTTAGAGTCATGCCATTTGGTCTGACAAATGCTCCTGCAACATTCCAACGTTTCATGAACATGGTGTTTCAAGCATTCTTTGGAAAGTCAATTAGGGTGTTCATTGATGATTTCTGCATTTATAGCTCAAAATCATTGCATCTACAAAGGGTAGAAGAAGGTTTAAAGAAGCTCTACGACATGGGAGGTCAACTCAACCCCGACAAGTGCCACATAGGTGAGGATGAAGTGATCTTGCTCGGTCACAAGGTTTCCTATAAAGGCATTGAGGTGGATCCTTCAAAGGCAAAGGCTCTTATTGAGCTCCCATCACCGAAGAGTCTTAAGGAGGTCATCTCTTTCATTCAGAAGGTGAAGTATATGTCACGCTTCATTCACTTAGCCTCGGAGTTGCTTCATCCTTTGCAAAAGTTGACACAACAAGTAGAATTTGCATGGTCTGATGAGCTTGAAGAGTATTTTTGTAACATTAAAGTCATTTTGTCAGAGCTACCAACACTCATGCCTCCTTGTTGGGAGTACACATTCTTTGTTAGCTCTAGTGTTGGAAGGGAAACAATTGGTGCTGTGTTGCTACAACAAGATCCCCACAGTACAAGGATGCGACCCATCTACTTTGCTAGTAGGGTCATGAATGCTTTGGAGAGAGACTACACAGAAGCAGAACTCATGATGCTTTCTCTCATGTTTGCGGTGAGAAAGTTTAGATCCTACCTGCTACCAAAACCTTTTGTAATTCTCACTGCAGAAAATTTGTTCCCTTGGGTGTCATCTCAAATGAATCTAAGTACTAGGATCTCAAAGTGGATTATGGAGTTGCAAGAGTTCCAATACTCTTTCAAGGTAGAAGATAGTGTGCGTGCACAATTGGCAGGGATTCTCACTTATAGGGTACATGAGAAGGAAATTAAGGTGCCTGCAGTAAAGACCCTACCATTGCCACCACCAAAAAGTATTCCTAATGCTTTTACCTTGTTCTTTGATGGAGCTTTTCGTCGAGCCACAGGAAAAGCAGGGGGAGGGCTAGTGTTGCTCAACCCAAGTGGAGAGGTGGTCAGGAAAGAGAAGTTCAATCTACCAAGTTCAGCTAGCAACAATGAAGCAGAATATGACACTCTACTTCATGGTTTGAAGATGTGCATTGGCCAAGGGATACAACGTCTCATGGTAAAAGGAGATGCACTTCTCATTGTTAAACAGATTTTAGGCATTTGGGCATGCAAGAATGAAAGCTTAAGGACAAAAGTTCATGCCATTCATAGGCTATTTAATCAATTTGAGGAGGTGCAATTATATCATATTCCTAGGAAACAAAATGAAGATGCTGATTTACTTGCACAACAAGCCGTTGCATGTGTAAATAAAGAAGTGCAGGTCATCATGGTGGCGGCTGTTGTGAAGCAACCGAGGTACCAGGGATTGGAGTCATTGGCTCCCATCATTGGCTACATTTTGGAGGGTGAGTTTCCACCAGACTTCACAAAAGCTCAGAAGAGGAGACTCATGAAGAAGGCAAGCATGTATCTCTTCCTAGAAGGATCCCTCTATCAAAGAGGGAAGGATCAAGTGAGCAGAAGAGTACCAACTATTGAGGAAATTCCAGCCATTCTAAAAGGTTTGCACGAAGAAGCATGTGGTGGTCATTTTGCCCAAGAATTAACTGTGAAGAAGATTTTGCTTGCGGGGTATGTTTGGCCAAGCTTGCATGTGGATGTTCAACATTGGTGTAAAAGCTGTCACAATTGTCAGATAAATCGAAATAGAAGGTTGGTGCATGGCCCGAGGCAAATAGTGATTGCAAATGGACCCTTTGAAAAGTGGGGCATTGATGCCATGGGTCCTCTGCCTAGGACAAAAAATGGTAAAATCTACATTCTAGTGGTTGTAGACTATATGACTAGGTGGGTGGAAGCTCAAAGTGTGGCAAGAGTGAATGAGAGGACAGTTAGCAAGTTTGTGTACAATCACATTTGTTGCAGATTTGGCACACCTTTGGAGATTGTTTCTGATAATGGTCCAGGGTTTAGGAAGGGCTTGCTCACAGAAGTCTGTGAAGTACTTCACATTCTACATCGTTACAGTACACCCTACTATCCCCAATCAAATGGTTTGGTAGAAAAAGCTAATGGTGTCATTGCAGGTATCATTAGAAAGATGGTGAAAAACAAGACAAAGTTGTGGGATGACTTCTTGGATGGTGCCTTGTGGGCGTATCGAACCACATATAGGGAAGCCACGGAGTTCACACCATTTCACTTGGTCTATGGTCAAGAGGCTTTACAGCCAATTGAACTAAACATTCCAACAATGCGACTTCATGGCAAATCAGCACAAGATGATCAAGAAGCATGGATGGATCGACTTCTTACCTTAGCTGAGCTTGAGTGGAAAAGAGAGGCAGCATACGAGTGCTACAAGAGGAAAGCTACGCAGGCGAAGGAGAAGCTTGACAAGAAACTAAAGGACAAAGGCATCAATGAAGGAGATCTGGTGCTAAGGTATGACAATCGACTCGATAATCGTTTTGATGCCAAGTTTGAAACTAGATGGCAAGGGCCATATATAGTCAAGAAGGCTTTCAATTCAAGTTACTATCAGCTTATGGACTTGAATGGTAAAGAGCACTCCAGGAAAGTAAACGGGTATCGCTTGAAGCCCTATTTGAGTCGCCTTCTACCAAAGGATCTACCAAAGATCTGTCAAAAGGCCACTGTCTCATGTAAGTATTGTTACATAAAGCATGAGTGTAACTCTAGCCAAAATTCCGAGGGGCCAAACAATGAAGATCTTGTCAAGGACTCTGAAGCACTCTCTTTGGAAAAGATGCTCTATGATGGTACATGAATATACCATCATCCAGGGGGAGGGCTAATGATAGCCGTTTTTTGGCTCTTTGTAATTACCACAGTGAGTTACCTCACCCTACCAAAATCACCCAAACACTGTGGCTATCCCTACCATTTCACTGTACGTAGGCGTGCGTGAGTCACGGGACTTTTCCCATATCTTCTTAAAAAACCCTCAATTAGGTAGTCATTGGGCTAGTTGAGCCAAAAATAAAATAAAAAAAAATAAAAATATAAGTATATTATGGCCCATGCGTATGTAAATATTTCTTTATATATAGGGCCTAAATAAAAGATTTTTTCATAATTATTTTGGTATTTATTTAAATATTTCTACCTAGGTGTGTGTTATTTATACTCTGTACATTGCCTCACCATTAGCACAATTTTTTCTTACCATTTTTCATACTCTTTATTCCATATAGAAATATTTTCATGTAAGCTTCTCTTATATTTGGTGTAACTCCACCCTAACAAAAATCCAAAAAAACTAGTTTTATTTATGTGTATATTTTTTCACTATTTTGATCTTTCCCTTCCTACATCTATTTTGTTTTTTTCTAAAAAATTAGAACACCAAAAATATTTATCTTTTTATGGTAGCCTCATAATGAGAGAGATTTCTTTTGACCCCTTTATATTTTTTCCACTTATATTATTTATATTTGACATGTACATATTTTTTAGACCCCTCAATATTTGATTTTCTTAATTGTACTATTCACTTATATCCTAATCTCAACAATATCTTCAATTATAGACCTACCAAATAAGGTCAAGGGTAGGTGGCATGCATACATGCACTATGGAGGGCTCACTCTTGGAGGTATTCAAAAGAATCATCCAAAGAAGGACCCCACAAGGACCTTTGCAGTGGAAAGAAACGGTCGGTTTTGCTGAATTTTTAAAGTTCAATTGCTCTCCGAATTTGAAAAGGTGATACAAACAAAAGTTGTAGCTCGTGGGCTGAACTTTTGCCTCAAATTTTTTCATATTTTTTTGAGCTACGAGCTGTGAGCTATGAATTTTTTAGTGGACCCGAGTTTTCCCATGCTATGCAGCCACACTCTCTCTTCCACTTTATCATTTTCTTCTTTCACACACTTCTCCACTCATTATCCCCATCTCTCTCACCACTCCTCTCTGCACACTACTCACCTTCTCATCAACCTTGAAGAATAAGAGAAACCGTGGTGAACTCATACCTCCCACACACAATTCCATTCCAAAATTGACCACCTAGTCTCATTTTTCCTCCTCCAAATTACCCATATCTATCAAAAAACCACAAAATTCAGCCTCTTCTCTTAAAAGATAGCATCATGGTGGTTGATTACTCAGCTTCAATTACCTTGTCTCTCAAGGAAGGTCAAGAATGGAGAAAAAATGTACCGTCAAAGCTAGTGGACCGTCAACAAGCGTCAAAATTGGCCCTACTCAAGACACTTGGAGCATCAACCTTGTAAGAAATCCACCTTTTCTTACCTCTTAAGAGTTTTTCTTCCTTATTTGTATCCTACATGGATACTCCCATTGTAAATATCCAATTCCATTTGTAAATTAATACTAACTCTACTAACACTAACCCACTATGAAAAGTCCTATCACCTCCATTTCTCTCCTCTCTCTTTCCCCACCAACTTCTTGATAATTCCTAGCAAAAGAAATTAGATAAATGGCTGAAAATCTAACCCAACCATGGTTAGAGGAGTAACCCTAGCCTTCAAAATTGCTATAAAAGGAGGGTGTAGCTAGCACAAAAGGGGAGCCATAAGCAAGAGCACTATGCTATAGCTTGAGAAGCCAAGCTCAACCTCTCTAGAAAGAGCTCTTGAGTGGAAGCTCATTGTCTTATGCATGTGCATGTGTTGTAATAGGGGATTAGCAAGGGAACTCTATGCCATTGTAAGAGAGAGAGTGATAATTCAATTGAGAGTAGGAAATCTATCATTTCTCCTACTAGTGTAAACCCAACATTTGCTGAATCAAGGAGGGTGGATTTGGACTAAGCTTGGATACTTTGTCTCCCTTCCAACGTGAAGTAATGGACAACAATGATGCGTAAGTGTCTTGGTGTTTTTTTGTTAAGTTCTTGATAGCTTGTCTCTGGTGTTGTCATCAATCTAGCCATAAATCCCACATACTGTAAGAGGGCGACAGGGTGGAGAGGACTCCCCTAGCCTTAAGACAGTGATTGGGGTGGCTTTTCTTGTGGTGTGTTGTGGTGAAATTTATGCAAGCTATGTTGAACAAATACTAATCTCACTTTGATTTGTCATGACAGATTCGTAAGAAGGTATTAATGCAACAAGCACCCCCTCCCCCTTTCTCTCTCTTTCTTACATATATAGTTGTGTTTGCTTGATCATTGCCGATACGTTTCAAAGCAGCCCGAGCACTATCTCTCTCTCTCTCTCTCTCTCTCTCTCTCTCTCTCTATCGTGTTTTAGTGTGTAAGAGTGTTGCATTGGTGTTAGGGTTAGTGTAAATTCCTTGCTTGTTTGTGGGTTGCTCTAACGATTCCCTTTTTTTGCGTCCTAGTTCGCTCTTAAACTAGGTGGTGCCCCTTGTGTAGTTGGGATTTGGCTGTGGGTTTTTTGTTTTGGTTTGTGTTGTGTTGTGCCCCAGCCCCATTGAGCAGCACGGGAGCCTTGAAGGGTGTCTAGAGGCCACTCTTCTTGTTGCCCGCCCCGGACCGCCTCAGTACCAAGGAAAGAAGAGAGAAGAAGGATTAGACGGAGAGAGAAAAATATACTTGTGAAATAGAGATAGGATAGGGGTGTAAGAGTACCGACAATGAGAGAGAGAGAGAGAGAGAGAGAGAGAGAGAGAGAGAGAGAGGGCATGGCTTGAGAAAAGATAGGTTCGCTTTATGCAAAGCCTGTGAGAGGCGGAAGTGAAAAAATAGACCCGGTGGCCTCTACACCAAGACTATGCACAATGGCCTCATCATGGGGAACACGCAATAGGGGCACCACCTAGCAAAATATGCGTCTAGGACGCATACATATACACAATGAAACATGCCATGGAAAACAATTTCAAGATCCACACCCAAATGTGGAATGGGGTGGTCAGAGAATAAGGTGAGAGGAGTGGTGAGTGAGTGAGAATGGGCTCGCTACTCGTGCATGTAGTAAGGAAGATAACGAGGTCAGGGATACATGCAAATATGCTCACTTCTCATACAAAAGGTGGCGAATCCGCACACCTCAAGATGGAAGTAGCAAGATGATAGGAATATGAGAGGGAGAAAGAGTGTGTGTGTATGGTGGCAGATCCGCACACCTTAACATAAGCAGAAAAAAAATGGCAAGGAACAAGCATATACCATACTCACAATGAGATGTATCCAAAGCGACACAAAGTATGGTACCAAGATGGAGTGTGTTGACTGCTTGCAAAAGATGAATACAATAGGTAGTGTATGGCAGGAAAATGAGAAGGGAACAAGATCGTAGGAGGCATAATGGAGAGATGGGAGTTGATGGCGAGGAATATCATGAGTGTGTCCACCCTTCTTCTTCTTTAAATCGTGCCTTGAACCCTTAATTACAAGTGGTGTGGAGGTGTGGTTCTCATCTTTTGTGCATGGTGATGGTGATCATAATGGTGTTGTGATTATGTGATTAGGGTTCATGCTACAAGCATGTAGCACAAGAGTGTGTATGGATAGGTGTGTGTGTGTGTGTGTGTGTGTGTGTTCTCCCCCCTTAGTGAGCTCTCATGGCCTCCTTATATAGGGAAGGAGGGGAGGATTTAGCAATATTTCTATTTGAGGTGAGTGTCCCACTTTGGTGACTCGGAAAATGGGGTGCATGTGACTGTGGCTCCCATCTTGTCTCCTCATTATTTAAAATACCAAAGTCAATAGAGAGAGAAGATGAGAGAATGTGGGTAGGGTGTAGAGGATAGGAGATATTTACAATAGTCTAGCTTTGGCTAGACATAAGCTTATTAGGGAGAGAAGAGAGAGGTAAGAAATTTATAAGAGAGATTGTCAAAGGTGGATAGTTTTTGATGAGGATGGATCCCTTAAAAATGGTGATAGAATCACTCTAAACTTGCCAATGCCTCATTAAAAGAGCCTTGTCTCTTGTCATCATGTTTGAAGACTTGTAGAACCATAGCCATTCTAGAGGGAAGAAAATTGGGGATGGCCTGTGTCACAATTACACGAGAAAACTGGGGTCCACTACAAAAATCATATCTCCGTGTTCATAACTCCAAAAATTTTGAAAAAAATTGAGCTAAAAGTTGAGATCACGAGCTACATCTTTCATGTTGAGCGCTCCTTCAGATTTGGGGTTCTTCTTTACTTAAAAAATTCAGCCAAATAATGTATTATTTGTGGCTGCAAAGGTCTTTTGGTGGTCCCCTTTGAGTGGACTTCTCTCTTGCCTTCAAGTGTAAGCTCCTTCATGTGTATGAAAACATGACCTAGAGTTTTGAAAAGATTGGCAATCATCTAGATGGAGGTATTATTGAAATTTGAAAGTGGGGTTGAGGTTTGAAAATAAAAACTAGTGAATAAAATATTTGGTAGGGTGGAATAATATACATACATGAAAAATATATTAGAAAATACTAAAATATATAATGTAATTTAAAATATATATTTTTAATATTTAAGGTCAAAAGAGAGATCAACAAAGAACGCTTACTTATTTATGCTACATCGTGATTGATTAGCATAAGTCTTATTTATTTAATAAAGGCTAAAACGTTTGTGAAAAAGGAAGAAAAAATCAAAAGTAACTTATATAATAGGAAATATTCTGGTAAAAGGGCAAAAATATATGGGGGGTTCCCATGCATGAAAAGCTTGCCTCATTAGCCCTCCCCCTAGAGCTAGAGGTATTCATGCCTCTAGTGTTGTACTTGATTCTTCTTCAATTGAGGTGGAGGAGTCTCCCTCCTCGGGGATTTCCATAATAGGTGTTTGATCAAATCTCAAAAATTATTGCTTTAACCTCCATCCATTGACACATGTTTTGTGGAGCCTACCATCTGCATCCATCAATCGGTAACTACCATTGGCGTAGCGCTTTCTAATGACAAATGGCCCCTCCCATCTGGGTGAAAAATTTTTATCCTTCCTAGTGTCAAATCTATTATCATACCGTAGGACCAACATACCTTTCTTGAGACCTTTTGCCCTAAGGCCCTTGTTGAAGGTAAGTCGACGTTGCTCTGACTGTGATGCATAATAGTTGATAGCATCTTCTCTGTCTAGTTGAAGCCTCTCTAAATCAAGAATGTGGTTGTGGAGATGAGCATTAGGACGTTCCACCTGCCCAGCTAGCACCCTGAGACTAGCCAATTGTACTTCAATGGGTAAAATGGCTTCCTTACCAAACACCAAGTGATATGGTGTGAACCCAAGGGATGTGCGAAATGAAGTGCGATAAGCCCAAAGTGAAGCCATAAGATGCTTGTCCCAATCACTTTTGTGATTGTTTACATATTTAGTGATGATATTGCAGATCATACCATTTACCTTTTCTACCAAACCATTGCATTGTGGGTAGTAGGGAGTTGAGTGTCATCGTGAGATACCTAACTTCTCCATTAGCTCTCCTACAAGGTCTCCTCTAAAACCTGGTCCCCTATCAGAAATTATTTCAAGAGGAGTGCCAAAACGGCAACAAATGTTTTCAAATACGAACTTAGTCACTTCCTTAACTGTAATCCGGGTGGTGGCAACTGCTTCAACCGACCTGGTCATGTAGTCCACACCCATGATGATATAAAATTTACCTGATTGGCTCCTTGGCAAAGGCCCAATAGCATCAATTCCCCATTTCTCAAATGGTCCATGATATGAGATTATAGGAGTCTGTGGCTCATATGTGAGTCTCCTATCCCCTGCCTTTTGACATTCCTTGCATGTTTTACACCAATGATGCACATCCCTATGTAGACTGGGCCATACAAACCTAGCTTATAGAATCTTTCTACTAGTGATGTCAAGTGCAAAGTGTCCGCCGCAAACACCATCATGGCAACTTGAAATGATTTCACTGATCTCTCTAGAGAGAGGTACACGCCTAAGAATTTGATCCTTACCCTTGCAGTAGAGGTCATCATTGATAAGGCGGTATTTTGTTGCCTTGCGCACAAGCCACTGCTTTTGTGTTAGGAAATAAGACGTAGCTAAATAGATAATTGAGTAGATTACTTAATGGAGAGAGACAGATTTATATACACGAGATTATAGAGTAGAGAGAGAGAGAGAGAGTACACATGATATACGTGGTTCACCCAATGTGGGCTACGTCCACGGGAAAGCAGCCACTCAATGGCTTTAGTACTTCAAAACAAGAAGTAGTTTACAAAGGAATTATACCCTTAATGGAGCTCCCGCCTTGCTTCACTCTCACCACTTCACACTCACCTTGTTGCATCAACTTCACACTATGAAATGTGTGTAGAAATGGCCTCCTTTTATGGGCCAAAAGGGTTGCCCTCTCTTATGAGAGACATCCATGTGTAGCCGCCCTTGTGCGAATAAGTCCAAATCGGACCCTCCAATCCGCCCATGTGTGGCCGCCCTTGAGAAGACAAGTCCACTTTTGAATTCGGCCACCGGCCATTGACTTCCAACCACCGGCCACCGGCCATTGACTTCCGACCACCGGCCATCGGCCATTGACTACCGGCCACCGGCCAACCGACCGGTTGTTTTCCGACCACTTTCCGGCCGCCGTCCGGCCATAATATTCCGACAAAAAAGAATATTCCGGGGAAAAGAAGTCTCGGGGGCCTCCGCCCCTGAGGCCTTTAAAGTTGCCCCTGATTCTTGTCCGTGAAAATTTTGGTTTCCGGTGAGTGATTTTCCTTCACACACGATGGCTTCTCCTCATAATGGGGGCCTTACAAATGTGCGCTTTTATCACAGAAAATTACAAGGGTAAATCAGGCTCCATACTTAACAATCTCCCACTTGGAGACTGATCTCCAAACCAAACCTGTGACTGCTTTCCATTCTGGCTTCTTATCCTTGAATGCCGATTGAAGATGAGCATAAGCTCAACTTCTCCTTGTTGACCACCTTTGTAAACATGTCTGCAGGATTTTCACTTGTATGCACCTTTCCTAGCTTTAGTTGTCCCTCTTTCAAAAGAGTGCGTATGAAGTGATATCTCACCTCAATGTGCTTTGTCCTTGAATGAAAGGCTGAGTTCTTCGTAAGATGGATAGCGCTTTGGTTATCACTGTACAAGACACAATTGTCTTGTTTGAATCCAAGCTCTTCTAAGAATCTGTGAAGCCACAGAATTTCTTTGCTTGCCTCCGTCATTGCTACATACTCTACTTCCGTGGTAGAAAGTGAAACCACTTTCTGCAGCTTTGAAGCGCAGCTTACGGCTGTGCCTCCAACCGTGAACACATAGCCAGTAGTGCTCCTTCGAGTATCTTTGTCACCTGCCATATCTGCATCAGCATACCCTTCTAGAAAAATATCAGTTCCTCCAAAATACAAAGCATTTGTTGTTGTCCCTTTTAGATACCTAAGTATCCACTTCGCAGCTTGCCAATGCTCTTTACCTGGGTTGTCCATGAACCTACTCACAACTCCCACTGCATGTGCAATGTCTAGCCTTGTCCAAACCATAGCATACATTAGAGAACCTACCGCTGCAGCATATGGAACTTTAGACATATAGGCTATCTCCTCTTGTGTCTTTGGACACATATCCTTCGTTAGTTTAAAATGACCAGCCAAAGGAGTAGAAACTGGTTTTGCATTTTGCATTGCAAACCTTACTAGTACCTTCTTGATGTAATCTTCTTGAGATAGATTTATTGTCTTCTTCGTCCTGTCCCTTGATATTTTCATACCAAGTATCCTCTTTGCAGCACCTAAATCTTTCATTGAAAAATATTTGGACAGCTCCTCTTTTAGGTCTTTGATGTCTTGCATGTTAGCACTTGCAATCAACATGTCATCAACATACAACATTAGGATGATGAATTTCCCATCTCCCAAATTCTCCGTGTAGACGAAGTGATCCGAGTTGCATCTTGTGAATCCATGATCCAACATCCATCGATCAAACTTCAAGTACCATTGTCTTGATGCTTGCTTTAAACCATACAAGCTCTTCTTTAATCTGCAAACCATTTTCTCCTTACCTTTTACTTCATACCCCTTTGGTTGAAGCATGTAGATTTCCTCCTCTAAGTCACCGTGAGGGAATGCCGTATTTACATCCATTTGCTCGAGATTTAGATCATGAGCAGCCACAAGGCTTAAGATAAGCCTAATTGAGTTCATTTTTACAACAGGAGAAAATATTTCATTGAAGTCAATACCTTTCTTTTGAGAAAAACCTTTTACCACAAGCCTAGACTTGTACCTTTTCTTCCCACCTTCTTCTTCCTTTAGCTTTTATACCCATTTGTTTTGAAGTGCCCGCTTACCTTTAGGCAACTCAACCAACTCCCATGTTTGGTTGCAATGTAGTGAGTCCATCTCCACTTGCATGCTCTTCGTCCATTCTTCTTTGGATTCATGTTGCATAGCTTCTTCATATGATTCCGGCTCTCCAAAATCTGAGATCAAGAGATGGTTGAAGGAAGGAACAAACCTTTCAGGAGGTCTACTTGCTCTTGTAGATCTTCGGGGAATAGGTTGAGGCTCCTCATTTGGTTGACGTTGTTGCACATTGTCACCGTTGGCAGTCCTTGAGTCTTCACCGTCCTCAAGCTCCATGTACTCATCACCTGTTTCTTTTGTTTGTTTTCTTTCCAAGTAATCTTTGTACATATTTTGTTCATTAAAAATTACATCCCTACTCCTTAAGATTTTACCATCTTTAGGATTCCATAGGCGATACCCAAAGTCTCCTTCTCCATAGCCAATGAAGAAACACTTTTTGGACTTTGCATCTAACTTTGATCTTAGGCTTCTATCTATGTGCATGAAAGCCTCACACCCAAACACTTTGAGAAATGCATAATTCACCGGTTTACCTGTCCATGCCTCTTTTGGAACTCCCCCATCCAATGCCATTGAGGGTGACCGATTGATTAAGTACACAGACGTACTTACAGCTTCCGCCCAAAGCTCAAGCGGTAGGCCTGCATGTAGCCGCATGCTTCGTGCTCGTTCCATGATTGTCCTGTTCATCCTTTCCGAAATCCCATTTTGTTGAGGTGTCCTTGGGGTTGTCCTTTGCCTCTGAATGCCATTGCTAGCACAAAAGCTTTCAAAAGCTTGGCTGCAATATTCGCCTCCATTGTCGGATCTGAGGCATTTAACCTTGGTACCTGTTTCATTCTCCACAAAGGCTTTCCACCTTTGAAATATGGAAAATACATCCGATTTATTCTTCATGACATAAACCCATGTTTTTCTAGTCGCATCGTCTATGAATGTTACATAGTACAATGAGCCACCAAGTGATGGTGTACTTGCAGGACCCCAAACATCAGAATGAACCAACTCAAGTTTTTTATTTTTTCTTTCATTTCCTGATTTTTGAAATTTTACCCTCTTTTGTTTACCATAAACACAATCTTCACAGAACTCTAAGTCCACTTCTTTCAAACCTGGTAGAAGCTTCTTTGTTTGAAGGATTTGCATTCCTTTGGCACTCATATGCCCAAGTTGGTAGTGCCACACCGCACTGTCAACTTCTGTAGTTGCTGCACAAGCTGAAGGTTGCGTGCTAACAGTACACAAGTAAAGTGTACAGACTTTTTCACCCTTGGCAACCACCAAAGATCCCTTTGAGATCTTCCACCGTTTGTTTCCGAATGCAATGTTGTGACCTTCATCGTACAATTGTCCTGTAGAGATCAAATTTTTGCGAAGAGAAGGAACATGTCTAACATCTTTAAGCTTCCATTCATTTTCATTAGTAGTTTTGACAGAAACTGTACCTTTGCCGACAATCTCACAAGCTTCATCATCTCCCAAGTATACATACCCAAAATTACCTTTGGTGTAGTCTTGGAAATGTTTCTTGTGTGGTGTCGCATGGAATGAAGCCCCGGAATCTACTATCCAGGAATTAGACACATTGTCTAATGAGAGAATTAGAGCATCTTGCTCTACTTTACCTGCCACATTGGCCTCCGATGTTGGCTTGTTGTCTTGAGACTCTGTCTCCTTCTTCTTCTTGGACCAGCAATCCTTCTTGACGTGGCCCTTCTTGCCGCAGTTCCAACATTCAAGAACTGACTTTGTGCGTGACTTGCTCCGCCTTGAGCGATCACGACCCTTTTGGTTTTTGAACCTCTGCTTAAGCCTTCCTCTTGTTTCCACTGATAGTGCAGCACTTGATGATTCTCCTATGCTTCTCCTTCGCATTTCCTCGCTTAGGAGAACACCGACAACATCATCAAACTTAAGAGTATTTGTGCCAGAGATAGAATTACTTACAGCCATCACAAGGCTGTCCCAACTATCCGGTAGAGATGATAGTATAAGGAGAGCTCGCACTTCGTCATCGAAATTGATTTTCACTGATCGAAGCTGACTTATGTTTGTGTTAAAGTCATTTAGGTGTTCTGCAGCTGAACCATTCTCTGCCATCTTTAGATTGAACAAGCGCTTCATAAGAAATACCTTGTTGGATGCCGATGGTTTCTCGTAGAAGTCGTCAAGTGACTTCATCAAGTCCTCTGTGGTCTTCATCTCCGAAACATTGAAGGCCACCGTCGACGCCAAGCTTAACCGGATTGTTCCCAGTGCCTTTCGATCAAGGACAATCCATGCTTCATCTGCCATTGTTGCGGGCTTCTTCGCAAGACCTCCTAGTGGCAAATAGAGGTCCTTCTGGTAGAGATAGTCTTCAATCTGCATCTTTCAATGTTGGTAGTTTTTGCCATTGAACTTCTCAATCTTGAGCTTCCCTTTCTCCGCCATAACTCCCACTCAATTCAAGGAATCCTTTCCTTGAGATAATTTAGCTACGAGCAAACCTTGCTCTGATACCAGTTGTTAGGAAATAAGACGTAGCTAAATAGATAATTGAGTAGATTACTTAATGCAGAGAGACAAATTTATATACACAAGATTATAGAGTAGAGAGAGAGAGAAAGTACACACGATATACATGGTTCACCCAATGTGGGCTACGTCCACGGGAAAGAATCCACTCAATGGATTTAGTACTTCAAAACAAGAAGTAGTTTACAAAGGGATTATACCCTTAATGGAGCTCCTGCCTTGCTTCACTCTCACCACCTCACACTCACCTTGTTGCATCAACTTCACACTATGAAATGTGTGTAGAAATGGCCTCCTTTTATAGGCCAAAAGGGCGACCCTCTCTTATGAGAGACAGCCATGTGTAGCCGCCCTTGTGCGAATAAGTCCAAATCGGACCCTCCAATCCGCCCATGTGTGGCCGCCCTTGAGAAGACAAGTCCGCTTTTGAATTCGGCCACTGGCCATTGATATCGGCCACCGGCCACCGGCCATTGACTTCCGACCACCGGCCACCGGCCATTGACTTCCGACCACCGGCCATCGGCCATTGACTACCGGCCACCGGCCAACCGACCAGTTGTTTTCCGACCACTTTCCGGCCGCCGTCCGGCCATAATATTCCGGCGAAAAAAAAATCTCGGGGGCCTCCGCTCCCGAGGCCTTTAAGGTTGCCCCTGATTCTTGTCCGTGAAAATTTTGGTTTCCGGTGAGTGATTTTCCTTCACGCACGATGGCTTCTCCTCATAATGGGGGCCTTACAAATGTGCGCTTTTATCACAGAAAATTACAAGGGTAAATCAGGCTCCATACTTAACATTTTGGCCCTTAGTAAGATCCTTAGGACACTCTCCTGTGTCCAAGAATCTCATGATGTTAGGCATAGCATCACTACCTTGGAAGAGAGGCAGCTTCAATTTGATAGCACCCACCACTGAAACATCTTGCAGCTTCTCTCTAGCTAGAGCATCTGCTTCTTGATTTTCTGCTCGAGAGACATGATGTAATTGTACAACTTGAAATTTTCCTAAAAGTTCCTTGACTTGGCACAAATGGCCTAGCAAGCTATGATTTTTACAAGCCCAAGTTCCTTGTATTTGTTTTATTAAAAGCATGGCATCACCAAATACATTTAATCGTTGAATGCCCGGTGTCACACACCACTCTAACCCAAGAGTTAAGGCTGCATATTCTGCCTCATTGTTAGAGTGATAATCCAAGCGATTCCCAATGGAGAAAACCTTATCCCCTTGCTCGTTGAAGATAACAATGCCTGCTGCAGCTTTGTCCACTTTCCTCTTGTAGGCTCCATCAAAGAAAAGAGAGTGAGCCTCCTCTACCTTAGGGACTTCCAGCACATGTGTAATATCTTGATCATTTGGCTTTATCTTTAGCTTCTTTTCATAGTGGCGATGAGTGAGAATACCTCCTAGAATGGCCCTTGTGGAGTTCTCCACTTGCATTGTGTAGTCAAACTCTTGCAGCCTTGTGAGCCATTTGGAAATCCTAGAAGAAACATCCATGTGCTGCATTACATAAGGAAATACTTCTTCCATTGTTAAGATTATGAATGGTCTAGACAATAAATAAGAGCGAAATTTGGTGGTAGCAAACATTAATGCAAGCACCATGTGCTTCACTGCCGTGTATCCCTTTTCTGATGGAGTCATCATTCGACTAGAGAAGTAGATAGGACGCATGAAAGAAGTTTGAGGATCCTTTTGCATCAATACAGCCCCAAGTGTGTCATTGCCCACACTAGGGTTTACATAAAATGGCTCGTCCCACTTTGGAGGTGCTATGGTGGGAAGTGAAGCTAGAATTTGCTTGACCTCATTGAATTGTTGTTCATTTTCTTCACTCCAAGTGAAGATCTCTTGATGGGTAACTTGTTGTAAAGGGAGAACCACTTGGGAGAGCAAGTGAATGAACCTACTCAAATACCTCACCTTTTGAAGAAAAGAGACCAACTGCTTTGTTGTGGTGGGAGAGGTCAAAGCCAGCAAGGCTTGAACCTTGCTTGGGTCAGCTTCAATGCCATTGGCCGAGATCACATGGCCAAGAAGAGTAACCTTGCTTTCACCAATGTGGCATTTCTCCACATTGAGTTGGCCCCCCAAAGCTTGTAGCCTAGCTAGACCTTCATAAACTTTCTCCAAATGAAGAGAGCGAGAGCTATAGATACAAAAGTCATCAATAAAAACACGGATTGATTTTCCAAAGAATGGCTGAAAAACAAATGTTACATATCGCTGAAAAGTGGCTGGAGCATTAGTGAGACCAAAAGGCATAACTCTGTAAGAAAAACATCCCCATGGTGTGATGAAGGTTGTCTTCTTTTGATCTTCTTCAGCGATGCTAATTTGGAAGTAGCCTGAGTAGCCATCACATACCGTGTAGCGCTCATGTCCTGCTACCTCATTGAGTATTTCGTCTTGAAAAGGAAGAGGAAAATGGTCCCTCTTTGTGGCTACATTAAGAGGCTTGTAATCAACACAAACCCTCCACTTACCATTCTTCTTTGGTGTGACTACCACTGGAGAAACCCACTCTGAGTCTTCAACAGGATAGATAAACCCGGCTTCTAGCAACTTCCTCACCTCTTTGAGCAGGGCGTCTTGTTGAATTACTCCTAGCCGCCTGAGCTTCTGCACTACAGGTTTACTTCCCTCCTTGAGCTTAATGTGATGTTGAACTACTGTGATGCCAGTGATTTTATCATATTCATCAATGAACAATGTGGTAAAATTACTTAGCATCAAAATATAATCTTCACGCTCCTTCCCACACAACTCACTAGAGAGCATTTGATGTAGCTTACTTGCTTCTACCAGAGGTTGTATACCTGGTGTCTCCCCTTGGTTTGATGATGAGGCATCAGGTTGCTCCATCTTCTTAGGGTCCTTGAGAATGATCCCCATCACCTCAATGCTATTGTCACTTTCTTCACTCACTGTTGACTCCTCCTCTAAAGTGGTTGAAGAGTCACCACTAGAAAACTCATCCTCGGAGGTTTCTAGATCCATGTCGCGTTGTTGACCTATCTTCATGTTGTAAAGTATTGGCCTTCCTTTTGCATCCTTCATCTGGATTATGCCGGTGTCCCAGTCCTGCTTAGCTCTCATAGCCATAAGCCAAGGCCTCCCTAGAATGATAGGATAGCCCTCCCCTTTGTGTGGCATGACAAAGATGTCCACATCTACCTCGGTGTTGAATGCCCTTATCCTAACTGCATTTATAACACCAACACATTGAACTTTTACATTATTTGCCATTTTGGCTCGGCATGGTGCCGACCGACTCACCTCTAAACCCAAACGGTGCATCATTTTTTCACTCATGACGCATATTTGTGCGCCACCATCGATGTAGATATTGAAGATGTGTTGCCCTTTGATGTAAGCATCCATCACTGGTAGTATGTCATCTAGATTCCTCCCAGAGATAGCCCCAGCTATCTTTGGCTTTGGTCGTCTCATGCTAACAATCTTTGTCCATTGTCTCCAAACCCTAGGTGCTAGGTGGAGTAATTGGGGCCAGGTGATTTTTGGGCCCTGCACAGAAACATCTTGAACCAAATCATATGGTTTAGAACATTCACCCAAAGAGAAATCTACAATGTCAATTTTACGTCGTGACTTGGACGGCTTTTTGCTAGATTC
The DNA here is from genome assembly GCF_014529385.1 of Adiantum capillus-veneris. Taxonomy (NCBI): domain Eukaryota; kingdom Viridiplantae; phylum Streptophyta; class Polypodiopsida; order Polypodiales; family Pteridaceae; genus Adiantum; species Adiantum capillus-veneris. The sequence continues at coordinate 134,570,830 of NC_140937.1, read as the reverse complement.
TCTTTTAGTCTTCATCTTTTCTTCCTTTTGGGAAGATTCACCATGCCTAGCACGTTTTACCCCTATGGCATCTACTCCTTTAACTTTGGTCTTATCCTCCTCCCCTTTCTCCTTTCCTTTACCTTCAAGAATAATCACGCTTATTGTTTGATTGCCAACTGGTGGTGGGGGTCAGGGTGGAATGAGAGGTTGTGGTGGTGGTGGTGGTGGTTGAGGTTGAATGGGTGGTTGTAGGATTTGCATGGGTGGTGCTTGTTGTGGTGCCCTCGGTGGTGGTGGTCTTGCTCTCGGTGGTGAAACCTGGTTTTGCCTGGCTCCTCTGTTGAAATTTTGCCTCCTTGGGTGTGGACAGTAGTACATGCCATGACCATCCTCCCCACAATTGTAGCAGTGGTATTCTTGGTTTTGCCTTCGTTGTCCTCTTCCTTGCTCTTGGTTGCGATTGTGTGCATGCCCTTGTTGTATCAAATGGACTAAGAGATTCTCAAGTTGATTGGTGATTCGATTGAGAAGGTCTTGCTGATCTTCAATTGGTTCTTGTGGTTGAATCCTCTAGGCGGCTGTTGTAGGTGGTGCTAGAGGTGGTCGGGTCCTAACGGATTCCTCTTCATCGATATTCCTGGCTTGTAGGCGCAACTTCTTGTCTTTAAGGCGGGCCACTTCAACTGCTAGCTCATACGTAGCAGGAAACCTTCCCTTCACCTTCTCTTTAAGAGTTGGCCATAACCCAGCCACAAACCGATCCTTATTTAGGAAATCAGGTGCCCCCTCATCCTCTCTTAGCGATGCAACCCATAGCCCCCATAAATCTACAAACTTTGACTTATATGATGCGTATTCCAGTATACTGCCCTGCTTCAACTCTATCAACAATTGCCATAGCTTCTTTGATGTTGTGCCCTCTCCAAAACACTTGACAAAGGCTGCTCTTAATAAGTCCCACCGTTCCTTGGTTTCTTGTGCCAAGGCATTGTACCATGATCTTGCCTCCACCTTCATTAGAAGTGGGAAGATGCGCAAGCGTGAAGCATCATCATCTCTCGCAGAGATGACACATGCTATTTCCAAGTTGTCTAGAAAGTCTGCAGCATCCTCACCCACCTTACCAGTAAAGGTTGGAAATGCTACACTTGCCATTGTGAGAGTGAGAAAATTAACTCGACTTAGATTTTTTTTTAAATTTTTTTTTTATAGAGATTCAATACATGGGTGCTCGGTGGATGGAAAACATACTATACAAGGATGAAAATAACTACATCAAAAGACACTTCATGATTAATCATAGGGAGGATAAAGGGTAGAGAAGAGGTGTTTATCTCTTGCAGTCGTTCTCTACCAAACATGGTTGTAATGATCTGCTGATAAAACATCTTGCGGTCCAAGATTACTTTGATTGATTGAATTCGTTGTGGTGCATAAGTTTGGTTCCTTGCAAAAGGTTGATGTGCTGGGTCCATCACATGGTAATTCGGAAAGGCTCTCTCCTTTGTGGTGGAACGTTATAGTCAGAGGTGTAGAGATCTTGGTAGTCGAGGTCAAATTTATAGTACCACAAGACAAGGTTGTCTTCGTCTTCTAGCTCTAGGACTGCCCCTCTAGCAAGCTCTTGGAAAAGCTTGAACTCTCTCTCTTTGAGCAACTTCACTTTCCTGCAAGATAGAGTGCCATCTAGTGTATACACAGGTGTGATGAGGTAGGTGGTGAGTCTTACCACTTGTATTAATCCAAGCTGGATGGATACATAACAAGCTATAAAGTCGTCATCATAGACTTGATTCACAAGCAACACCCCTTGAAGGTGGAGGGTCTTGTCTTTCCGCCAAGCAAAACCAGTGTCAAAGACCTTGTCGATGACAAGCTCCGCCACTTCACTCGGTAGACGACGTAGAAACCATGCTGCTATTTCTAGTTCTTGGCTCATGAGATGAGAGTGAGGTATAGAAAGACTTTGGAGGATTTACCCTTTTGTTTTGGAGACGGGGTGATTGTCGGCACTGGAAAACCCTTGAATCTTTTGGTGCAAGGGAGAGGGAGGGACAACGTGTTCGTAGTAGCTTCCTCAAGTTGTGAAGGCTTGTTGTGGGCGTAGGTGGAATAGGTGGCAAAGATATGGACGTAGATGTAGAGAAGTCTGGTGCTACTTGAAAACCTACTGATGTGAGAACGCCTGTGCGGATGTCGAGGGAGAAAATGATGGCCTTTTCTTCACTTTGGGTTGCACTCATGTCGAAGGTGCGGTTTTTGGCTACAATGTGAGCATGATGCAGCTTGTGCCTTGGTTTTACGCTTCCGGGGATGATGAGAAATGTAAACAATTTGAGTAGGGAAAGAGGGTCTTACCACCTCTTCTATGCTAACAGTACAACACCCTGGCAAGAGTGTCTTGATGACTTGAGTCAAACCTTCTTGAAGCTCCTCCTCTTCAGTGGTCCAATTAGAGAATTCAAGAAGCCACTCGTCCATGAAGGGAAGTAAACATGTCAGCCTTGTAAATTAAGGGTTTCAAGAGCCCTCCTCCGTGGGGGCACCAAATGAGAGGCGGAAGTGAAAAAATAGACCCGGTGGCCTCTACACCAAGACTATGCACAATGGCCTCATCATGGGGAATACGCAATAGGGGCACCACCTAGCAAAATATGTGTCTAGGACGCATACATATACACAATGAAACATGCCATGGAAAACAATTTCAAGATTCACACCCAAATGTGGAATGGGGTGGTCAGAGAATAAGGTGAGAGGAGTGGTGAGTGCGTGAGAATGGGCTCGCTACTCGTGCATGTAGTAAGGAAGATAACGAGGTCAGGGATACATGCAAATATACTCACTTCTCATACAAAAGGTGGCGAATCCGCACACCTCAAGATGGAAGTAGCAAGATAATAGGAATATGAGAGGGAGAGAGAGTGTGTGTGTATGGTGGCAGATCCGCACACCTTAACATAAGCACAAAAAACATGGCAAGGAACAAGAATATACCATACTCACAATGAGATGTATCCAAAGCGACACAAAGTATGCCACCAAGATGGAGTGTGTTGATTGTTTGCAAAAGATGAATACAATAGGTAGCTTATGGCAGGAAAATGAGAAGGGAAGAAGATCGTAGGAGGCATAATGGAGAGATGGGAGTCGATGGCGAGGAATATCATGAGTGTGTCCACCCTTCTTCTTCTTTAAATCGTGCCTTCAACCCTTAATTACAAGTGGTGTGGAGGTGTGGTGCTCATCTTTTGTGCATGGTGATGGTGATGATGATGGTGTTGTGATTATGTTATTAGGGTTCATGCTACAAGCATGTAGCACAAGAGTGTGTATGGATAGGTGTGTGTGTGTGTGTGTGTGTGTGTGTGTGTGTGTTCTCCCCCCTTAGTGAGCTCTCATGGCCTCCTTATATAGGGAAGGAGGGGAGGATTTAGCAATATTTCTATTTGAGGTGAATGTCCCACTTTGGTGACTAGGAAAATGGGGTGCATGCGATTGTGGCTCCCATCTTGTCTCCTCATTATTTAAAATACCAAAGTCAATAGAGAGAGAAGATGAGAGAATGTGGGTAGGGTGTAGAGGATAGGAGATATTTACAATAGTCTAGCTTTGGCTAGACATAAGCTAATTAGGGAGAGAAGAGAGAGGTAAGAAATTTACAAGAGAGATTGTCAAAGGTGGATAGTTGTTGATGAGGATGGATCCTCCAAAAATGGTGATAGAATCACTCTAAACTTGCCAATGCCTCATTAAAAGAGCCTTGTCTCTTGTAATCATGTTTGAAGACTTGTAGAACCATAGCCATTCTAGAGGGAAGAAAATTGGGGATGGCCTGTGTCACCATTACACGAGAAAACTGGGGTCCACTACAAAAATCATATCTCCGTGTTCATAACTCCAAAACTTTTGAAAAAAATTGAGCTAAAAGTTGAGATCACGAGCTACATCTTTCATGTTGAACGCTCCTTCAGATTCGGGGTTCTTCTTTACTTAAAAAATTCAGCCAAATAATGTATTATTTGTGGCTGCAAAGGTCTTTTCGTGGTCCCCTTTGAGTGGACTTCTCTCTTGCCTTCAAGTGTAAGCTCCTTCATGTGTATGAAAACATGACCTAGAGTTTTGAAAAGATTGGCAATCATCTAGATGGAGGTATTATTGAAATTTGAAAGTGGGGTTGAGGTTTGAAAATAAAAACTAGTGAATAAAATATTTGGTAGGGTGGAATAATATACATACATGAAAAATATATTAGAAAATACTAAAATATATAATGTAATTTAGAATATATATATATAATATTAGCTTAAGTCTTATTTATTTAATAAAGGCTAAAACGTTTGTGAAAAAGGAAGAAAAAATCAAAAGTAACTTATATAATAGGAAATATTCTGGTAGAAGGGCAAAAATATAGGGGGGGTTCCCATGCATGGAAAAGCTTGCCTCACCTGTTCAAAATAAAAAATGGCTAGCTCAAGTTTGGGCAAGAAGGTTCTCAAGCCGGTTCAAATTATGGAATTTTTAGCTATAATATGATATTTTTAGTGTGATTATCCCTCTCAAATTTAGAGTTAGCGTGTTCATATGCGTAAAAAAAGGTTCCAAAGCAGGTCCACAAAAAATGTTTCTCGAGCCTTGAGAGAAGGTATGTGAGGGAAAAGATAGGTTTTCTTTATCCAAAGCCTCTTCAAAATGAAAAATGGCCGACCCAAGTTTGGGCAAGAAGGTTCTCAGGCCGGTTCAAATTATGGAACTTTTAGTTATAATATGAGATTTTTAGAGTGATTATCCCTCTCGAATTTAGAGTTAGCCTATTAATATGCGTGTGAAAAGATTGCAAAGCCGGGTCCACAAATAACGTTTCCCGAGCCCTGAGAGAGGGTGTGTGAGGGATAGAGAGAGAGAGAGAGAGCACTCAGAGTGTGCAATAATATATGCCTGATTTGTGAGCAATGATAGAGGCATAATATTCATAGCGCACAAATCAAACATATATTATTGCACACTCCACTAAAGCAGTTAGTGGTGGTAACTCATCGCACTAGTAGATGCTTTTCAAGACACATGGCACAAACACATGCCTGTGAGACCTTGCGCCACTTATCCATCACTATCAAATGATTTTTGAGACCATGCTGCTTCAGCCTATATAAATGATATAGAGGCAAGCAGCATATGCAACACAAGTGACTCGTAGGTGCCAATCAAGAGAGATTTTTTTAATTTCTCTGTACTTATTACAATGCCCGTAGGATATGCAACTACTGGTAATGAGGTCGTTGGTAAAATCCATGATGAGCTTCACAAACTCCCCCCCAACGCACCCCTTGAAGAAAAGAAGATGTTTATGTAGAGGGAGCGTGACACAAACAAGGCGATCTAGATGTTCAACCACCTTAATCGTGCTTGCAACACCGGAGACCATGAACTCAATGAAGGCTATGAGACAATGCGAGAAGCTCTAGGCAAGTGGGAGACAAGGGGATACATAGACAACACTCGGAGGGCCGCTTTGTAGGCGAAGGTTGACCATTTTCTTGTTTGCAAACACACAATCAACCTGGTGGACATCTCTGGCTCTAATGTAGTAGAAGATTGAGGCGAGATTTAGATAATTATGCACTAATTAATATATTGAAATAACTATGCACTAGCACATAATAAATTGTACTAGTTTGATGCAAGTTGTACTCTATGTGTGTGTGTGTGTGTGTGTGCGCAAGTTTGATTCCCTGCCTAATATTGTAAACAACTTATTTTAATTATATGATGCTTATTTTGATTATATGATGGTGTTCTTTAAATTTTAATGATTGATATGACTAATGTTGAGTACGCTCTTATATATAGGGGGACATGAGATCATGTGCACAACTTTTTTAGATGGACGAGATTGCATGAGTTCATTAAGATTGTATCTATTAGGACACTTAATATTATTGAAGTAGCTGTGAGACTTTTATTTGGCCTGGTCTACTAACACAAGATCTTTCATAGCTTAGGGTATTGTTGATATCTTCTAGCTAAACTGGACCGCGAAATGTAGCTACAAGCTTTTTGAAATCCACGACGTACATAAACACACACATATAAATAAATAAATATATTATATAAATGAGTATGTGCATGAAGGGGCCAACCGAGGGTGGAGACGCAGGCGTAACCCCTTATATGGGGAGGTTCATGGAGAGCTCAAGATACCAACAGAGGGCATGGGATCGGTGGCTTGTTTAAGGAGGAGGTTGAAGTTGGAGACCGTGTGCACGGCGGTTTGCGGGGAAGAGAGGGAGCTCTGACCTGTGTCAACTGCCAAGAGGTTGGGCTTGATCTGTTCGTGCCGTCGAGCCAAGGAGATCTCGTCAAAGAAGCGCAACCCGACGAGCTACCTGTGGAATTCCCTAACCTGCACAGTTGTCCGTTGGAGCCTCCACCGCTGCAAAGGTCAAGCCTTTCATATTGGAGCCTCCACCGCTGCAAGGTCAAGCCTTTCATATTGGAGCCTCCACCGCTGCAAGGTCAAGCCTTTCATATTGGTGACCGCTCGAAGGTCACTTGTGACCTTAAATTTAAGGGAGTGTGCCCACCCCAGGCACACCCCCCTCCTTTGATGCATGTGCTGCACAGCAGTCCAAGAAACTCCTCGATGCCAACAATACTTCTGTAGATCTCTGATGCAACGAATATTACTAAATTTTTCATAACGAATTGTTATGCAAACCTATTCTACAATGATTTTCATGCATTACTCCCCATTCCACATGGGTTATTCACTTTCTCGACAACCATGGCTGGATTATAAGAATTGCAATAGTAGCGGCGGTGACAGTAATGCATGCAAGGCATGGTGTGGACAGATAATCATGAGGATCGACAAGGTGCCGAAAGCCGAAGCAAAGATGCCATGGGGCAAGTGCATATGATTGCAATAAAAGGTGTCGGTTTGGGGCCCTAAGATTGGCCACAACACATCGGTTTTGCTTGCTGTTGGAGCATGCAATCAAGCATTGACTACCAAAGGACAAAAGAACAACCTTAGTTGATCAACAAGGTTGCGGGTACGCAACTTATTAAGCACTAACTTGATTTTGAGTTTATTTTGCAAAATCCTTTTATGAAATTGAAGAAGATAGTACAACTATCTTTCCTACGTCTCTCAACATTGTTTATAATTCGGACAAAGGAGCAAGGCTCTATACAAAGACTCTCATGGGGGTTTGTGTAACCCAACTAGAGCATTGACGTTTTCAGAAGCTTCCAATTCAATTGCGAATTGGGCAAGGCCCTCAACAGCAGAAAGTAGATCATCCATTGCACCAAGCAACAGTGTCTGGAAAATCATATCTCGGTTTTCTTTTTGCTTGCAACTCATTCGATTTTTGGGTTCGCAAGATTTGTCGGCAGGTGTACTTAATGAGGTACGCAACTGAATTTTCTTTATTGAGCATCTGCTTGATAACTATGATATGCAACAGACGTGCATACACTTTAGGCACGCAAAGCATAAGCATGGCTTGTGAAAATTACTGTAAGCACCACAAATTTGATTGGTTTAAAGATTGGAATCAAGCATGCCTTGAGTACCAATTGCCTTGCTTCGTAGCACGGCTTCTCAGCGGTTTAATTTTGATGCAAAAGCATAGCAAATTGGCACTGTTTTGGAATCTCAAGGAGATTGGCACATTCTATTGCTTGAATTGATGAAGGGGAAAAGTTTCTCGGCATCGCTGACTCCTTCTCACTATTTCTAGAAGCTGATAGAGGATGCTTGCCTCACAGTACTGGCTACTTCAATGGAAATTGCTCGACAAGGTCGAATCTTTTTGTCATGATATTAGTATGTCAATAGCCGCATCAGTTGGCTATCTGCAAGGCTTCAATTTATGTGAAGCACGGCTTCAATTTATGCTTCTTGCATTGAGACTCCCCACGTTTGGCATATGCTATAAGAATACAAACTTGGCAATGGTTTGGCAAAATGCTTGCAGGTTCTTTCATTACATACAAGACAGGCGTATATGATACAAGAGGGCGTATGCATACACGACAACTCTCTTGCAACAACTCTCTCAAAAAGCAGATGGCTATGAGCCGGTTTGGAGTGAGTTTTTCCTTACACATTTCATGACAACTGGTTGCAGACGAAAACCCAGGTTAGACAATTCTAACTTTTTCTTGTTTTTCCATGTTTACACTTGTGGCAACTATTGTTGTTGTGCAAAGCAAAGTGCTTTTGCAGTTTTACACAAAGCAAGGCTTCTCCCTTGTGCCAAAATACTGCCCATTGACTTGGAATCATGGGCTTTGGCACACACGTATGGGGAATCAAGGGCATTGACACCTCACAGCATCCCTACCAATCTAGATTGTGCAAGGCACTTATGGTTTTGGTTGTTACGTTTGAGGCCATCATTGTAACTAAGGGCTTACAATTCTGCATGCAGGTTGCATGCTAGCTAGGTAGATTCGATTCTACCGCCTCATAAATTATGCTTCCGCTATCACACTCGCAACTCTATCAGAGACAAGCTACATTATGGATTTTTTCACATGATTTTCATTTAGGTTTCTTTGGTTGTTGTTAATGCACTGTCAGGACACGGGTCCTACGGCAGGGCCCTACCCTAAAGGGGGGTCACGGACCCCGGCCACGGGCCAGCTAGCAGTGTGGATAGGGGATCCTAGGGCTAAGAGCCTATAAGTATGGGCGGTTGGGTGGAGGATCCAAGTCTCTAGCTCCTAGGGTTCTCACATTGGTATCAGAGCTCAGGGGAAGGGGGGATCTATGGAGAAGGAGGAAAAGAGCATGGAGGATTGCATGATGATTCTCTCTCTCTCTCTCTCTCTCTCTCTCTCTCTCTCTCTCTCTCTCTCTCTCTCTCTCTCTCTCTCTCTCTCTCTCTCTCTCTCTTTGAGGTCGTGGACAAACCCTCTGACAAGAGAGGTGCAGGCTACCATGGGCCGACGCCCTAAGCAGGAGATGGAGGAGATCACGACTGCCATGGGCATGGCTCCTTAAGAAGCAAGGAGTGCCGAAGCTCTTGTAGGAGGCAGGCACGGCCGCTTACTAGCAGGCAAGGGACGGCACATCTCCAACACCGTGAGAAAGCACCCCTAGGCGGGGGAAGCGAAGCCAGGTCGCACGCGTCGACCTGCACAAAAAGGGCCGCCATGGGGCTCGTTGGAAGCGCTGGAGACGGCGCTTGCGGGCTCATCACGGGGCCGTGTGTGGTCGACAAACCTTGCACGTGGGGAGTTCTCCTCTGCAGCGCGGCACCTGCAGCCCGCCATAGCGGCAACAGCTTCATAAGGAGCTAGGTCACTTTGACCTTTAGAAGGTTGCTCCCACACTGAAGGGACTCAAGGAATCGTGGCAAGGACTCAGGACCAGGGAGGTTGGGGGCTTCGAATGATTGCGAGCATGAGCACAAACAGGTTCGAGCTGCATGCAAGGGCATGCAAGGCATGCGGGCTGCATAGCAGCACCGATGAGTTTGGGGTGCATGCACACCCGGTGAAGCCGAGCAGAGTTTGGATGCACGCTTCTCAGCATGCAAAGCATGCACGGACCTAAGGCGGTCCCCATGGCATGCAAGGCATTTATCAGCTATCCTCATCAATACTATCGATTGTCTTTGCCGTTCCATGATTCTATTGTCAATGTATCATGGCTAATTGCATGTAGAATCCAGGGAAGTTGTGTCAATCATCCTTGCCTTGCTTGTCTTCGTTCGAGCATGCCTTCCATGTCGTCGTTGTTCTTCACGGCTTCCTTGATGCAAGTTTCTTCTACGCTAAACATGATAGCCGAATTTCCATGGCAAGTGGATTCTATGCAAGTGCAATTCTTGCTTGCATTAGAATTTTTGCAAATACAATTTCTGCTTGTCCAAGGCTGGAGGCCATGGGTACCATAGGGGTGAAAAATCAAGATTCTTGCGAGATTGCGACTATACAACTGCCTGGACTGTACACATGGTACGAGAGGCTATGAGTTGCGACAACTATTCCAACTTAAATGGAAGCCTACAAGATCTTTGCAACGCGCTCTTGGTGACGAATCTAGGCATGACCACGATCCTCTGCAAGCAAATTTTCCAAATTGCTTGCATAAGAAGCACGACTTCTCCTATGCCTGACGAATGATCATCAGGTTTGAAATTTTTTGTTTTCGTGAGTTTTTAACTTTATGTATGCTTTCATCTTGCAGGCAATAGATCTTCCTCCAGGAAGATCACGGATACTTGGAAACTATTGGCAAGGCAAGGCCTATTGTTCAACTTGATCCAGAGTGCACAGATGCTAGGCATGGCCGACTATTTGTTACCATTCATCGCCGATAGAAGTATCACTTTTTCAATCTTCCATGAGTGGAATTTGATTTTTTTTGTTGGGACAAGGTTCCTAGGCAAGATGATCTTGATGATCGATTCGATACTCAAGGCAGCTTGAACACATCGGCCCTGGGTTGACAAGAGAATTCAATACGCGTCGCTGATGAGGTAAGCATTACTTTTTGAGTTTTTATTGGCAGTTTTCAGAGCATACATCCTGGCTATGGCATGGACTGGTCATGTTCGATGCCATACATATTTTTGAATGTCTGTGCAATTTAGACCAATAAGGCACAAGCATGGCTTGTGAATCTCACCATAAGCAACACAAGCAAGGCTGGTGCACGACATGTTGCTATTCGAATACGCTACAAGCATGGCTTGTCCAGGATGGTGATTTAAAGCACAGAGGTCCTTATGTGAAGCAAGGCTTCCATTTCAGCATCTTGCATTGAGATTTTCCCCGCTTGGAGTATGCTATGAGCATAAATACTTGGTGGGATTTATCAATTTTCCTGCATGTTAGTTCATTACATGCAAAGAAGGTGTATATGATACACACGACAACTCTTTCTTGCAGAGTAGAATAGGGTATGAGTTGGATGGGAATGAGTTCTTCCATCAAAAGGTCAAGACAACTGGTTACAGTAGGATGACCAGGTTAGACAATTTTAATTTTTTCATGTTTTTACATTTACTTTGGAAAATATTGTATGTTGTGCAAAGCAAAGTGCTTTGACAGTTTAACGTGAAGCAAGGCTTCTAATTCGTGCCAAGATACTGCTTCTTGACTGGGAATCAAGGACATTGACACACAAGTTTGGAAAACTGGCACAATAGGACTATCAGCTCCGAGAATCCCTATCAGTATAGCCTGTGCAAAACACTTATGGTTTTCGCTTTTACGTTTGAAGCCGTCACTATAGCCATGGGCTTACAATTCTACAGGCAAGGCATGCTATTTAGGTGGATTCAATTCTACCACCTCTTGAAATACGCTTCCACTATCACACTAGCAACTCTGTCTCACGGACACGATGCGTTAGGGATTGTTCAACATGATTTTTTAAAAAAAGTTTCTTTGGTTGCTGTCAACGCACAAGCACACTACAAGGAACCTAAACCTAGGACTTAATTCACTGGAAAAGTGCCATATTTAAATCATTTTCATACAATCACGATCCCATACACGGTAGGTGTGTCAAGGTGTGACTTGTGTTTTTTGTTATATCTCTCGATGAGAGCGTCATACAGGAAGATTGTTGCATGTTGCTAGGATAAGTTGCAAGCCAAGCATAAGATGCGTAAGAGCACACAGGTTGGGTACACACTCCAGAAACTTAAGAAAAGTTCCTCAGCCCAGCATGCTCTCCTTCTCTATCTTTCTTATTTCTCTTGAAGAATAATGAAAACTTTCTAAGAATCTTTTGATACACGTTTTGCTCGTGCGTCAGCCTGAGCCAAGGTGCTCTAACTCTCAGCTAGAAAGTGTCCAAGACGCCACCCAAATTAGTCTTCATTGATTTGTCGATTGAACACTAATTTATTATTGGCATAAGGGCTATAAGCCACACAGGCTAAGAGCCATTGTCAGACCTAAGGTAAGACCCAAATGTTGGCATTTCTTGGGTGATTGTTCTCCAGCTTGAACAGATCTACCCAGTGGAGTCCCCATCAATGTTAATGGCCGGGCAAGAGTCTTGCCGTTACAGATCTTTTGGGTGTTCTGTAAGCACTACATGTTTTTTAGTGCGACAATTGAGTTGAGTTTTTGATACTCTTAAACTCACATCAGCTGATCTATACCATGGCGTCTAGAGGCATCAAAAATTTGAGACAGCATGGCCGTCCACAAGAGCTAGACAGTTCACTTGGGTGGATTTCTTGCTCTCTCTATAGCACTATGGAGTGTCTATGGACACACTCTTTTGGAGTATGACCCGGCGGGTGAGTGCTAAATCACCCATAGGCATCGAAGATCACAGTTTGATCTCTCCCAGTTAGACTTGCAAGGAGAGAATTCTGCAATCTACCACGCGGTGGCAGACAAACTCAACTTTTCAAGTTGATTCCAATCATTATGTACACGGTTAACTATGTTGGTTACCGTTATCTGCTAGTTGAGCAGTTTCTACAAAGGGTCTTATCAAGGGGTTTGACTACGTAGATTTTAACCAAAGGGGTTGAATTGTGAAGGCTACACCAATGGTTCCCAATGCAATACTCTTTGTTTTTTCAGGTAGGAGACGTGCTCCTCTCCGTTTGAATACGGATAAGTGAACATTACGTTCAAATCTCCAGGTATGCATCTATTGATTTGGTGTTATTCCTTTTTTAGTATGCTTTACTTGGTTTCTCAAGACGTACAAGTACCTTTGAATGTTACAGAGCCATGCCAAGGGCATGTCGGCACAAAGTATTTTGGGCCAAGTGTCCAATCTATTTTTCTACCTTATGCTGTTACGAACCTACTTGTAGGGTTCAATTTGGCACATGTTGTCACATGGGATACAACATGGTCTAGGAACTCAAGGAGTTCAGTTTAGCCAGTGTGGAGCATGATAATGAGGGTCCCTCTCACTCTTGTCACAGAGTGTTTGTAGTTACCTCCACACACAAGTACCAGCTCGTACTTGATGGATGTCTCTTTTCTTGATATCCTTGTTTGAGACATATTCCACATGTGGATCGAGAATATGAGTCTCTGGGACTGACACCGGCGCCAACTATCTAACAATGTGTCGCGATGAAGTCCCTAGGTGCTGGTCGCATCCATGGATTCGACCATTTTGAGCACACAGTATCAGGAGCAATTTCAGCGGCCAGAAATTGTCGGGTACTAAGTACAACCTTGTTATGATTACAAGTGCTGTGAAACCACCTTAATGGAGGGTTGTTTCTACATATAGCTAAGTATGCTATGTACATGAGAATGTCTCATGGTTGGTACCTAGGTGTGACCGGGCTGTCAGATTTTGTTATGGTCCAAAGTCTCGTCATGGACTTGCCGTTTGGATATGTTTGTGTTAAATGCATGCACACTAGGTGTTATGGGCCCTAGTGTCTAACACAAATTTATTCGGAGCGGCATGCAACTTCATGGACATTATTGTTTCTGCAATTTTTTGCACTGTCAGTGCAATTTCTCTTGCAGATTTAGTATGGGTGTCATACAAGGTGATGGCTAAGTATGGGTGTTTGTGATTGGATGCTTGAAACTCCAATCTGCTTTCAACCTAGTTGGTTGTCTCCATTCCATATCGAGTATATGGCTGAATACTCAATGATTGAGTCATAGTTTGTGGTCAGTCGTGGGCGACTTTCTGTAAGTGGTTGGGGGAAAAGCACCTCACTCTTACTGCTTCTATTCATCCCGAGTAGGATGGGCAGTTTACAAGCGTTCTATTTAGTACTAAAGGATATGCAAAGTGCATACGTTAAATCACACTAAAGGATATGCTAAGTGCATACGTTAGCAAGAAGTGAAACAACTGGATCGGTTACCTTTCTAGTTTGGAGTTTGCTTCATATGATGAAAGGCATGTTACGGCTACTTTTAGTCTCTGCCTATTATTCTCAAGTTATCAACCTTAATCATCAGTTTTGATACGGTTGGCTACTGGCAAGAAACCATAGCAAGTCAAGGACTTGGTTGCTGCTGATGAATATGTCAGCATAGTACTTTCATGGGAAGATGAGCCGAGGTTATATTGCACATTCAAGTACCTCCAGAAAGTCTGAAACTTGGATATACATTTAGAAACCTCTTCGTTATGATAACTCGTTTAACATACTCAAGTGAGTTTTAAATGGAGTCTTCACATTATGTTGGTTACGGGTCGGTTAACCAAGCCGGTTGTACAGGGACAACAATGTGGAAAATCAAGATATTATTCTTGATTTCATTGAACCTCCCAATGAACCGGGTTCCGATTCAACAAACCATTGGATCCATGAGGGAGGCCACTGTGGAAAACATTAGTGTTCTTATGAAGATACCACCACTTGTGTTTTCGAGGACAAAAACTCTTCCAAAGGGGGGAGTAATGTCAAGACACGGGTCCTACGGGCAGGGCCCTACCCTAAAGGGGGGTCACGGGCCAGCTAGCAGTGTGGACAGGGGATCCTAGGGCTAAGAGCCTATAAGTATGGGCGGTTGGTGGGTGGAGGATCCAAGTCTCTAGCTCCTAGGGTTCTCACATGCACAACACCACTAAACGCAACCTAAATCTAGACTTAATTCACCGGCAAAGTGCCATATTTAAGTCCTTTACGTACAGTCACGATCCCATACACGGTAAGTGGGTCACGATCCTATGGGAAAAAACACATCTCAATACTATCAGAATCCAAAAGGGATAGGCAAATTATATGTTAAAAGTGTACTCTGGTGCTCTAGTTAGTGTTTGTCTACAATAAAGAACAGCATGTTGTGACTTAGTTTAGTCCCTTCATTTTTAAGTCCAATTCTCAACCTTGAACACTAGTTATGGTGGGGTTGTTTACTGGTGGCATTTGCAAACAAGTCAAGGACTTACACTTCGGTGATGAGTTATGTTAGAAAGTTACTTTCATGAAAGGTGAAAAGTGGTACTCTTTCAATTACATCTTTGTCGTGATAACTCGTTTAGCATGCTCATGTGCGTCCTAAATGGAGTCTACACACTCTGCTTGAATGGGTTTTGGTAACACAAGATGGTTACAAATGGACAACAATGTGAAAAATCAAGATGTTACTCTTGATTTCATTGAACCTCTTACTAAACCGTGTTTTGGTCAAGCATACAATTGGATCCATGGAGGATGCCACTGTGCACAACACTAGTGCATCACCACTCTTGTTTTCGAGGACGAAAACACTTCTCCAAGGGGGGAGTAATGTCAGGACAAGGATCCTAAGGAGAAAGGCTCAACCTAGGGGGTCAAGGACCTGAGCGAGGGGCTCGGAATGGATGAGTGTGGACTGGGGATCCATATTGTGGCTAGGGCTAGGAGCCAGCCTATATATAGGGTGCTAGGGTGGTGGATGCGGGCATCTCAGTCTCCTAGGCCTTTGATGCCCATTGCCTCCCGAGCCATAGTGCACTCTCACGCGAGCTTCGCGTTGTTGTATGTAGGATGAGCCTGTCGCAGCTTGATTGCTCTTTTCTTGCATTGCCCACTCCCACTCCGCATCTGCCATGTTGCCACTGCAATAGCTCCTGTTTGGATCTTTAACTTGGTTGGTTGTTGTGCACCGTACACTAGACTGCTTGGTTTTCAAAAATGTTTTATGTAGCCCTCCAACCAATGTTGTGAAAAACGTTGATCGGGGGCATTTGGAAATCTAGCATACAACACGTCTTCAATGTAGCGTGCACGATCGAACAATTGGTCTCTAAACTTTACAAAATAGTTTTTATACGTTGAATGTATAAGAATCTGAAGATGGCATCGAAATGCCCTACCCTGTGTTGTATCGAAGTCCACCTCCCCGCCATATTTTACACTGTAGTAGCATCCATGTGTGTTTGGCATGGGCGCGTCATTAGCCTCGTCCTCTATGTCAAGGGCGGCGTGCTCTAAAATAGGGGACCTTTCTCCCGTGCCACTACTAAAACAAGCCAAGCCACAAGCTCCCCCACCGCTTCGTCTCTCCCAGTGCTCACTGCCTTGAGACAAGCGTCGACATGCGCCCTACTGGAATTATGTCAGGTCAAGTGGCACCTCTTTAGATATCATCACAGTCTCAGCCGTGGTAAAACCAAAGGCACGTTGCGGTAATCCATGCATGAGTGGATCAATGACCGCAACACCACGATTAAAAAAGGACTATACCCAAGAGGAAACATCTAACCTTCGGGTGCTATGCTCCCGTACTTAGTGCTAGCATACGTGCATAAACAAATATATATGTACACACAAATATACATACAATTATGTAAATGTAGCCATCGTTTTGAGTAGAGATAAAGAGTTATGGTTGTAAATGTAGCTATCGTTTTGTGTTGTGCGGTGCGAGAGTGCTCCTTCTTCTGTAGAGTGCTATGAAGAAGAGCTTCTTTATTGTGCTTCTTGTGCAACATCTCTTCACAACAGCCCCTTGTTCGAGGGATTACTTTGCACATTGCATGCTTGCCTCCATCTGAGGTACGGTACCATTGAAAGTTGTCCAACATAAGGCCTATTCCATGGAGAGAAAGAGATAGGAAGAGAGAGAGAGAGAGAGATAGAGAAGCTAAGGAGAATGGAGTAGAACGTAATTTTTTAATTCCATTGGCTTCACGTAAAGAAGGTCTTTTCCATAGCCCCATATAGAAGTAGAAGCATACCCGCACTACACACACCACAAAAGGGTTTCTTTGCCTACAACCATTGCTCTTTATCTCCCTATTTCTTTATCTTTCTCTCTCTTTCTCGCTCTCTCTCTCTTTCCCTCTCTGTATCTATCTCTTTCTCTCCATGGATATCTCTATTTCTCTCTCTCTCCCTCTGTGTCTCTCTCTCTCTCTCTCTCTCTCTCTCTCTCTCTCTTCTCTCTCTCTCTCTCTCTCTCTCTCTCTCTCTCTCTCTCTCTCTTTCTCTCCCTCTTTCCGTCTATCTCTATATCTCTCTCGCTTTCTTTATCTCTCTCTCTCTCTCTCTCTCTCTATATATATATATATATATATATATGTTAAGTATGGAGCCTGATTTACCCTTGTAATTTTCTGTGGTAAAAGCGCACATTTGTAAGGCCCCCATTATGAGGAGAAGCCATCGTGCGTGAAGGAAAATCACTCACTGGAAACCAAAATTTTCACGGACAAGAATCAGAGGCAACTTTCATTAAAGGCCTCGGGGGCGGAGGCCCCCGAGACTTTTTTTTTTCGCCGGAATATTATGGCCGGCCGGCGGCCGGAAAGTGGTCGGAAAACAACCGGTCGGTTGGCCGGTGGCCAGTAGTCAATGGCCGGTGGCTGGTGGTCGGAAGTCTATGGCCGGTGGCCGGTGGCTGAATTCAATGGCCGGTGGCCAAATTCAAAAGCGGACTTGTCTTCTCAAGGGCGGCCACACATGGGCGAATTGGAGGGTCCGATTTGGACTTATTCGCACAAGGGCGGCTACACATGGCTGTCTCTCATAAGAGAGGGCAGCCCTTTTGGCCTATAAAAGGAGGCCATTTCTACACACATTTCATAGTGTGAAGTTGATGCAACAAGGTGAGTGTGAGGTGGTGAGAGTGAAGCAAGGCGGGAGCTCCATTGAGGGTATAATCACTTTGTAAACTACTTCTTGTTTTGAAGTACTAAAGCCATTGACTGGCTCCTTTCCCGTGGACGTAGCCCACATTGGGTGAACCACGTATATCGTGTGTACTCTCTCTCTCTCTCTCTACTCTATAATCTGTCTCTCTCCATTAAGTAATCTACTGAATTATCTATTTAACTACGTCTTATTTCCTAACAACTGGTATCAGAGCAAGGTTTGCTCGTAGCTAAATTATCTCAAGGAAAGGATTCCTTGAATTGAGTGGGAGTTATGGTGGAGGAAGGGAAGCTCAAGATTGAGATGTTCAACGGCAAAAACTACCAACATTGGAAGATGCAGATTGAAGACTATCTCTACCAGAAGGACCTCTTTTTGCCACTAGGCGGTCTTGCGAAGAAGCCCGCAACAATGGCAGATGAAGCATGGATTTTCCTTGATCGAAAGGCACTGGGAACAATCCGGTTAAGCTTGGCGTCAATGGTGGCCTTCAATGTTTCGGAGATGAAGACCACAGAGGACTTGATGAAGTCACTTGACAACTTCTACGAGAAACCATCGGCATCCAATAAGGTATTTCTTATGAAGCGCTTGTTCAATCTAAAGATGGCAGAGAATGGTTCAGTTGCAGAACACCTAAATGACTTTAACACAAACATAAGTCAGCTTCGATCAGTGAAAATCAATTTCGATGATGAAGTGCGAGCTCTCCTTATACTATCATCTCTACCAAATAGTTGGGACAGCCTTGTGATGGCTGTAAGTAATTCTATCTCTGGCACAAATACTCTTAAGTTTGATGATGTTGTGGGTGTTCTCCTAAGCGAGGAAATGCGAAGGAGAAGCACAGGAGAATCATCAAGTGCTGCACTATCAGTGGAAACAAGAGGAAGGCTTAAGGAGAGGTTCAAAAACCAAAAGGGTCGTGATCGCTCAAGGCGGAGCAAGTCACGCACAAAGTCAATTCTTGAATGTTGGAACTGTGGCAAGAAGGGCCACGTCAAGAAGGATTGTTGGTCCAAGAAGAAGAAGGAGAGAGATTCTCAAGACAACAAGACAACATCGGAGGCCAATGTGGCAGGTAAAGTAGAGCAATATGCTCTAATTCTCTCATTAGATAATGTGTCTAATTCCTGGATAGTAGATTCTGGGGCTTCATTCCATGCGACACCACACAAGCAACATTTCCAAGACTACACCAAAGGTAATTTTGGGTATGTATACTTGGGAGATGATGAAGCTTGTGAGATTGTCGGCAAAGGTACAGTTTCTGTCAAAACTGCTAACGGAAATGAATGGAAGCTTAAAGATCTTAGGCATGTTCCTTCTCTTAGCAAAAATTTGATCTCTACAGGACAATTGGACGATGAAGGTCACAACATTGCATTCGGAAACAAACGCTGGAAGATCTTTGGTGGTTGCCAAGGGTGAAAAAGTCGGTACACTTTACTTGTGTACTGTTAGCACGCAACCTTCAGCTTGTGCAGCAACTACAGAAGTTAACAGTGCGGTGTGGCACTACCGACTTGGGCATATGAGTGCCAAAGGAATGCAAATCCTTCAAACAAAGAAGCTTCTACCAGGTTTGAAAGAAGTGGACTTAGAGTTCTGTGAAGATTGTGTTTATGGTAAACAAAAGAGGGTAAAATTTCAAAAATCAGGAAATGAAAGAAAAAATAAAAAACTTGAGTTGGTTCATTCTGATGTTTGGGGTCCTGCAAGTACACCATCACTTGGTGGCTCATTGTACTATGTAACATTCATAGACGATGCGACTAGAAAAACATGGGTTTATGTCATGAAGAATAAATCCGATGTATTTTCCATATTTCAAAGGTGGAAAGCCTTTGTGGAGAATGAAACAGGTACCAAGGTTAAATGCCTTAGATCCGACAATGGAGGCGAATATTGCAGCCAAGATTTTGAAAGCTTTTGTGCTAGCAATGGCATTCGGAGGCAAAGGACAACCCCAAGGACACCTCAACAAAATGGGATTTCGGAAAGGATGAACAAAACAATCACGGAAAGAGCACGAAGCATGCGGCTACATGCAGGCCTACCGCTTGAGCTTTGGGCGGAAGCTGTAAGTACGTATGTGTACTTAATCAATCGGTCACCCTCAACGGCATTGGATGGGGGAGTTCTAGAAGAGGCATGGACAGGTAAACCAGTGAATTATGCATTTCTCAAAGTGTTTGGGTGTGAGGCTTTGATGCACATAGATAGAAGCCTAAGATCAAAGTTAGATGCAAAGTCCAAAAAGTGTTTCTTCATTGGCTATGGAGAAGGAGACTTTGGGTATCGCCTATGGAATCCTGTAGATGGTAAAATCTTAAGGAGTAGGGATGTAATTTTTAACGAACAAAATATGTACAAAGATTACTTGGAAAGAAAACAAACAAAAGAAACAGGTGATGAGTACATGGAGCTTGAGGACGGTGAAGACTCAAGGACTGCAAACGGTGACAATGTGCAACAACTTCAACCAAATGAGGAGTCTCAACCTATTCCCTGAAGATCTACAAGAGTAAGTAGACCTCCAGAAAGGTTTGTTCCTTCCTTCAACCATCTCTTGATCTCAGATTCTGGAGAGCCGGATTCATATGAAGAAGCTATGCAACATGAATCCAAAGAAGAATGGACGAAGAGCATGCAAGTGGAGATGGACTCACTACATCGCAACCAAACATGGGAGTTGGTTGAGTTGCCTAAAGGTAAGCGGGCACTTCAAAACAAATGGGTGTACAAGCTAAAGGAAGAAGAAGGTGGGAAGAAAAGGTACAAGTCTAGGCTTGTGGTAAAAGGTTTTTTCTCAAAAGAAAGGTATTGACTTCAATGAAATATTTTCTCCTGTTGTAAAAATGAACTCAATTAGGCTTGTTTTCAGCCTTGTGGCTGCTCATGATCTAAATCTCGAGCAAATGGATGTAAATACGGCATTCCCTCACGGTGACTTAGAGGAGGAAATCTACATGCTTCAACCAAAGGGGTATGAAGTAAAAGGTAAGGAGAAAATGGTTTGCAGATTAAAGAAGAGCTTGTATGGTTTAAAGCAAGCATCAAGACAATGGTACTTGAAGTTTGATCGATGGATGTTGGATCATGGATTCACAAGATGCAACTCGGATCACTGCGTCTACACGGAGAATTTGGGAGATGGGAAATTCATCATCCTAATGTTGTATGTTGATGACATGTTGATTGCAAGTGCTAACATGCAGGACATCAAAGACCTAAAAGAGGAGCTATCCAAATCTTTTTCAATATCAAGGATACTTGGTATGAAAATATCAAGGGATAGGACGAAGAAGACAATAAAGCTATCTCAAGAAGATTACATCAAGAAGGTTTGCAATGCAAAATGCAAAACCAGTTTCTACACCTTTGGCTGGTCATTTTAAACTAACAAAGGATATGTGTCCAAAGACACAAGAGGAGATAGCCTATATGTCTAAAGTTCCATATGCTGCAGCGGTAGGTTCTCTAATGTATGCTATGGTCTGGACAAGGCCAGACATTGCACATGTAGTGGGAATTGTGAGTAGGTTCATGGACAACCCAGGTAAAGAGCATTGGCAAGCTGTGAAGTGGATACTTAGGTATCTAAAAGGGACAACAACAAATGCTTTGTATTTTGGAGGAACTGATATTTTTCTAGAAGGGTATGCTGATGCAGATATGGTAGGCGACAAAGATACTCGAAGGAGCACTACTGGCTATGAGTTCACGGTTGGAGGCACAGCAGTAAGCTGGGCTTCAAAGCTGCAGAAAGTGGTTTCACTTTCTACCACGGAAGCACAATATGTAGCAATGAAGGAGGCAAGCAAAGAAATTCTGTGGCTTCACAGATTCTTAGAAAAGCTTGGATTCAAACAAGACAATTGTGTCTTGTACAGTGATAGCCAAAGCGCTATCCATCTTGCAAAGAACTCAGTCTTTCATTCAAGGACAAAGCACATTGAGGTGAGATATCACTTCATACGCACTCTTTTGGAAGAAGGACAACTAAAGATAGGAAAGGTGCATACAAGTGAAAATCCTGCAGACATGTTTACAAAGGTGGTCAACAAGGAGAAGTTGAGCTTTTGCTCATCTTCAATCGGCATTCAAGGATAAGAAGCCAGAATGGAAAGCAGTCACAGGTTTGGTTTGGAGATCAGTCTCCAAGTGGGAGATTGTTAAGTATGGAGCCTGATTTACCCTTGTAATTTTCTGTGGTAAAAGCGCACATTTGTAAGGCCCCCATTATGAGGAGAAGCCATCGTGCGTGAAGAAAAATCACTCACCGGAAACCAAAATTTTCACGGACAAGAATCAGGGGCAACTTTAAAGGCCAGAATATTATGGTCGGACGGCTGCCGGAATATTCTTTTTCGCCGGAATATTATGGTCGGACGGCTGCCTGAAAGTGGTCGGAAAACAACCGGTCGGTTGGCCGGTGGCCGGTAGTCAATGGTCGGTGGCCGGTGGTCGGAAGTCAATGGCCGGTGGCCGGTGGCCGAATTCAAAAGCGGACTTGTCTTCTCAAGGGCGGCCACACATGGGCGGATTGGAGGGTCCGATTTGGACTTATTCGCACAAGGGCGGCTACACATGGCTGTCTCTCATAAGAGAGGGCAGCCCTTTTGGCCTATAAAAAGAGGCCATTTCTACACACATTTCATAGTGTGAAGTTGATGCAACAAGGTGAGTGTGAGGTGGTGAGAGTGAAGCAAGGCGGGAGCTCCATTAAGGGTATAATCCCTTTGTAAACTACTTGTTTTGAAGTACTAAAGCCATTGAGTGGCTGTTTTCCCGTGGACGTAGCCCACATTGGGTGAACCACGTATATCGTGTGTACTCTCTCTCTATCTCTCTCTCTCTCTACTCTATAATCTCGTGTATATAAATCTATCTCTCTCCATTAAGTAATCTACTCAATTATCTATTTAGCTACGTCTTATTTCCTAACAATATATATATATATATATATATATATATATATATATATATATATATATATATATATATATGGCTCTCCCTCTCTCCCTCTATCTATTTTTCAGGGCCCTGATAAAAAAATGCAAGTATAGCACCAAAAGAGGTCCGCTTTCATGCCAAAACCATGTAGCTTCATGCTTTGACTAGATTGGTTGTAGCAGGGTTCAAGCCTTGGTGACCGTTTGCCGCTTTATACCCCAGAGCTGGGTTTGCTCATGGCCCTCATATTTTTACACAGGAATTCAATGTCCCCTGCAACGTGCTCACTACAAAACATTATCGATGATAATATTTTTGTTGCAATGACGTTGTCGCGCAGGCTTTCCAATGCACCATTTCTTTCTCAAAACAATAAAATAGAGGCTACACTAGGGTTGTTTCAATCTCATCGGCTTTATAATATTGGGACTATATAAATTATATAATTCACCTTGAGTGCATATGCCATGTAATTTTACCCCATCCTACTAACTTCAAACTACTAACACTAACTGCTAACCTTTTTTTTGTAAATTGCACCCACTCTACTCTACCGTGGAGTAGGCAACCTCACACAAAAAATCACTCACCTCTCTAGAATCTTCTCTATTTCACCTCAATAATTCTCTCCTCTAGAGCCCACATCCATGTGACTTAAGAGACAAGAGAGCCCCACTCTCATAAGAACATATAAAAAATTTCATAAACATGATTTTCTATGAAAATGTTGATTAGGTATAATCCTAATTAGGGCTCTACTCACCTATAAATAGAGCCCTTCTCCCTTTGTAAATGCAAGGATCCCTACACTATTGCTCACTACTTTGAGCATGCCATTCACCATCTTAGTTTTAGGGAGTGAGAGTGAGCTCTCTATGCACCATTACATGTGGTGTATAGGAAAGCTTCTTTGAGCTAGTTGTAACATTGCAAGGGAGTGAGTGATTCATAACTTCCAATCAAAGTTGTACCTACTCTTGTGCATCAATTTAATCAATAAGTTGGTTGTAAATCGCGGGTCAAAACTCTCTTGAGTCTCTCCAATTCACGCTTGGCAACCTCATCTCGTATGGTTTAAGGTGACGCGTTTTCTTTTTGAGATTCTTTTGTAGTATCTGCTTGTATGTGACTCAAGAGCTCTTGTGTTTGTTTTTGTTGCTTGGGAAAACATTATAAGAGGGTTGTATGGTGAGAGGTCTCCCATAACCCTAAGATAATGTGTAGATTGCAACATCATCAAACTTAATCGTGTCTCTTGACTCTCCTCCAAGCTGTTCATACACCCACGTCAATCATTAAAACTGAAGCTAAATTCTTGCACAAAGATCTCTCTCTTTCTTGTGTGTTTGGTTTGTGTATTTGTAGCATTTAAATTAGTGATAGTGTACCCTTCCTTCTTGCTTGTATTGCTAAGGGATTCTCCTCTTTTGCGTCCTAGTTCTCTCTCTAACTAGGTGGTGCCCCTATCTTGATTGGGTTTGGTTGTGGGTTGGTTGTTGTGTTGTGCTTGTGGTTGCCCCAGCCCAAATTGAGCAGCACGGGAGCCTTAAGGGCTTTTTAGAGGTCGCCTCTCTTGTTGCCCGCCTCGGAACGCCTCACCAACATTAACGGATTCTCTTCCATTTGATCTTTAAGAAACTGTAAGACCTAGTAAAACCTTGGATCCTCCTCCGTAACGCCCTATATAAAGGCCTAGCTCGTAGCTGTTGACCTAAGCGGATCCCAAGTCCACATTGGTCCAGTCCAGGCCCTTGGCCTATGTCCCTGACCCCCATACATGAGCCAATTGGCTGTATGGCTGATAATTGGTGCAGTGAGGAGGTTCAATGAAACCAAGAGCAACATCGTGATTTTCAACATTGTTGTCCTTTTGCAACCACTTGAGTCTAAATGGTAACTCCATTTATAACTCACTTGAGTACTGTAAAGGAGTAACCACAACTAAGAGTTGTCCAAAGACATAACCAGTTTTCAGATCTTTTGAAGGTACTGGAATAATGCAAGGAAACCTTGGCGTAACTTTCCATGCAGTTGTGAGCCAGATTTCCTACTCGCGTGAGTATCTTGAAAAGTTCATAGATATATAGGGAGTGTCCTCTTGTTAGATTTCTGAATAGTTTGGGACACAAAGAACTACATGTTCATCCCTAATGAAGGTTAATTGCCAACATACTTTGTCAGCACAGCCGGTAAGTCCTTGACATATGAAACTATTGAAACAATCTCCAACCCCACCACAACAGGTGTTCAAAGTTAAAAACCGTACGTAAGCAAATTCTAGAATAGGGAGAAAAGCGTCTATTCAGAAATGCGTTGTCCTAACGTATGCTCTTAGCAGATTCCTTAGCAAAAGAAACATTTGTAAGCTTCCCATCCAACACGAGATGAATAGCAGCAGTAAGAGTGAGGTGTTGTTCCCCAAACAGTCTTCCCTGACTGTCAAGAAACTAGGACTCAATCATTGAGTATCCAGCCATATATTATATATGGAGTGAAGACAACCAACTAGATTAAAAGCGGGTAGACTGGAGTAAGCTCCTAGAGTTTAGACCATCCAACCATAGACACCCATCCTGAGCCAGCGCCTTGTATGGCAGGGTGTAAACTCATAAAAAATCTGCAGAAGAGATTGCACATGCAATGCAAAAAGACGCAGAGAGAATAAAAGTCCATGAATTGGCATGCCGCTCCAAATAAATTAGTGTTAAACACTAGGGCCCATAACACCTAGTGTGCATGCATTTAACACAAATTTATCCAAACCGTAATTCCATGACGAGACTTTCCACGGTACGTAAGTGAAAGCCTTTTAGCAAGAGTTGGACCATAACAGAATGTGAAAGATCAATCACACCTAGGTACCCTCCATGAGACATTCTCAGTAACTTAGCATACTTGGCTATAGGTAGAAACGACCCTGCGTTGAGGTGGTTTCACAGCACTTGTCATTGCAATAAATCTGTACTGAGTACCCAACAATTTCTGGCCACTGAAATTGTTCCTGATACGGTGTGCTCCAAATGGTCTAATAAACGGATGCGGCCAGCACGTAGGGACTTTGTCGCGACACGTCATTAAGAATTAGGCGCTAGTGTCAGGCCCAAAGACTCATATTCACCACATGTGGAATATGTCTCAAAGAAGGATGGCCGAAAAAGCGACATCCATCAAGTACAAGATGTACTTGTGTATGGAGGAACTGCAAAACACTCCTTGACAAGAGTGAGAGGGACCCTCATTATCTTGCTCCACACTGGCTAAACCAAACTCCTTGAGTTCCTAGACCATGTTGTATCCCTTGTGACAACATGTGCCAAGTTGAACCGTACAAGTAGGTTCGTAATAGCATGAGACAGAAAGATAGATTGGACACTTGGCCCAAAATACTTTGTGCCGACATGCCCTTGGCATGTCTCTGTAACATTCAAGCGTACGTAGACTTCTTGAAAAACCAAGCAAAGCATACTAAAAATGGAATAACATCAAATCAATAGATGCGTACCTGGAGATTTGAACGTAATGTAAACTTACCTGTATTCAAATGGAGAGGAGCACGTCCCCTTACCTGAAAAAAAAACAACATTGCACCGGGAACATTCCAACACGAGATGAATAGCAGCAGTAAGAGTGAGGTGTTGTTCCCCAAACAGTCTTCCCTGACTGTCGAGAAACTAGGACTCAATCATTGAGTATCCAGCCATATATTGTAAATGGAGTGAAGACAACCAACTAGATTAAAAGCGGGTGGACTGGAGTAAGCTCCGAGAGTTTAGACCATCCAACCATAGACACCCATCCTGAGCCAGCACCTTGTATGGCAGGGTGTAAACTCATAAGAAATTTGCAGAAGAGATTGCACATGGAGTGCAAAAAGGTGCAGAGAGAATAAAAGTCCATGAATTGGCATGCCGCTCCAAATAAATTAGTGTTAAACACTAGGGCCCATAACACCTAGTGTGCATGCATTTAACACAAATTTATCCAAACCGCAATTCCATGACGAGACTTTCCACGGTACGTAAGTGAAAGCCTTTTAGCAAGAGTTGGACCATAACAGAATGTGAAAGATCAATCACACCTAGGTACCGTCCATGAGACATTCTCAGTAACTTAGCATACTTGGCTATAGGTAGAAACGACCCTGCGTTGAGGTGGTTTCACAGCACTTGTCATTGCAATAAATCTGTACTGAGTACCCAACAATTTCTGGCCACTGAAATTGTTCTTGATACGGTGTGCTCCAAATGTTCTAATAAACAGATGCGACCAGCACGTAGGGACTTTGTCGCGACACGTCATTAAGAATTAGGCGCTAGTGTCAGTCCCAAAGACTCATATTCACCACATGTGGAATATGTCTCAAAGAAGGATGGCCGAAAAAGCGACATCCATCAAGTACAAGATGTACTTGTGTATGGAGGAACTGCAAAACACTCCGTGACAAGAGTGAGAGGGACCCTCATTATCTTGCTCCACACTGGCTAAACCAAACTCCTTGAGTTCCTGGACCATGTTGTATCCCATGTGACAACATGTGCCAAATTGAACCGTACAAGTAGGTTCGTAACAACATAAGACAGAAAGATAGATTGGACACTTGGACCAAAATACTTTGTGCCGACATGCCCTTGGCATGGCTCTGTAACATTCAAGCGTATGTAGACATCTTGAAAAACCAAGCAAAGCATACTAAAAATGGAATAACATCAAATCAATAGATGCGTACCTGGAGATTTGAACGTAATGTACACTTACCTGTATTCAAATGGAGAGGAGCACGTCCCCTTACTTGAAAAAACAAACAGCATTGCACTGGGAACCCTGGGTGTTGCCTTTGCAATCCAAGCCCTTGGATTATAATCTGAGTAGTCAAACCCCTTGGTAAGACTCTTTGTAGAAACTGCTCAACTAGCAGATAATGGTAACCAACATAGTCAACTGTGTATAGAATGATTGAAATCAACTTGAAAAGTGTGTCCGTCCGCTACCGTGTTTGGTAGATTGAGGAATTATTTCCTTGAAAGTATAATTGGGAGAGATCAACTATGATCCTCAATGCAGATCAAACTGTGAATCTTAATGCCTATGGGGTGATGTAACAATCACCGGCCTGGTCTTACCCCAAGACAGTATGTCCATAGACACTCCGTATTGCTATAGAGAGAGAAGGAGACCGACACAATTGAACTGTTGAGCTCTTATGGACAGCCATGATGTCACTACTGATTGCTACATCTATACTTTCTTATAGAGATCAGTTGTTGTGAGTATATCTTGAAAACAATCACCCAATGAATGCCAATAGTTGGGCCTTGCCCCTGGTGCCCCTGGCCTGACAACGGCTCTTAGCCTGTTTAGCTCATAGCCCTTATGCAAAATAGTGTTCAATCAACGAACAGATGAAGACTAATTTGAGTAGCATCTTAGCCACGTGCTAGCTATGAGTTAGGGCACCTTGGCTCAAGCTAACTCACGAGCAAAATATGTATTCAAAGCTTATGCTGGGCTGAGGAACTTTCCGTAAATTTCTAGTGTGTGTGTGCCCAGAATGTGTGCTCTTAGACATCTTATGCCTGACAGGCAGCTTATCCTATAGGCATGCAATAATCGGCTTGTATAATGCTCTCATCGAGAGAGGGGACAGAAAACACAAGCCACAACTTGACCCTCTTACCATGTATGGGGTCATGACTTTAGAAAAATGAATTAAAATGGCACTTTGCCTGTGAAACATGCTATAGATTTAGGTTTCATTATAGTGGTAGTGTGCGTTGAAAGCAACCATAAATTTAAACTATCCAGAACTTGGTATGTCTGTGACAGAGTGCCTGGTGTGATAGCGGAAGCATAATCTTTGAAGCGGTGGAATTTATGACACCTAGTTAGCATGCCATGCATACAGGTTGTGAAGCCTTTGGCAAGAGTGATGGCTTCAGACGTGAGAGCCAAAACCATTAGTGCCTTGCACAGTTTAAACTGATAGGGATTTTGTGAGATGGTATTCCCTAATTTGCCAGTTTGTCAATCCTGTGTGCCACTGCGCGTGATTCTGAGTCATTGGGCAGTACTTTGGCACAAGGGAGAAGCCTTGCTTCATGAAAAATTGTCAAAGAACTTTGCTTTGTACACAAGCATTAGTTTCCAATGTAAATGTATAAAGATGGAAAAAATAAACAATACTAAACATGGTCTAACCTGGTCATCCTGCTGTAACCAGTTGTCTTGAGATGTGGGAAGAAAAACTCTCTCGGAAGTAGATCTCCATCTCTGTTGCGTGAGAGAAAGTTGGCCTGAAATATACTGTAGGCATAGGGAGAACTTCCCCAAGGGCGTGTGCTCATAGCAACGGGAAACAACTTAATGTAACAGTCGTAAATTGAAGCCTTGCTTCCTTCAAAAACAGGTGTAGTAAAAGGCCATGCATGTCTGTTTGAAGATTGCAATTTTGCCATGCTTCATTCCAATATTTAAACAAATCCACGTTTTGGTACTTACAGTAATTTTCACAGGCCATGCTTGTGATGTGTATGCGTAAAGTGTATGCATATTGTATGCACGTCTATTGCATATCGTAGCTATCAAACAGATGCTGCATGACCAAAAAAACCAATTGCATACCTTATCCAGTACACTTACAGACGAAGCTTGCTGCCGAAAGAATCAAAGGAGTCACCAGCAAGAAGAACACCAAGAAGTGATTTGCCGGATAATAATGTTTGGTTCAGTAGTCACGGTCACTGTGGATTCAACTTCACCATTTCCAATTGTCTATTGCTTAGAATTGAAAGAATAATCGGCCTTGCCAATCATCGATGCCTTATAAGGCACATAGCATGCCTGAGTTGGCTCTATTACTAGACAATCGCGCCACGTTAAACCCTGTGTAAAGGTTATCTCTATCGGAGACATGCTCTGTAATTAGTAGAAATCATGGTAATGAATACCAATATTGTACTTATTATGTTGACCTTGTCCAGTAAAAGGCCATGCCGGTTGTCTTGGAGTAATGCTCTAGCAACTCAAAGCCTGCTTCCCTCCTCTGCTTGATAGTAGGAAGCGGATAAAACAAATAGATACTTGTTAATCAAAATCGATGACCAAGTAAGTGTATGGAGCCTTGCTCCCCTTGGGAATTGTGAATGAGAGAAAAAGAAGCATCGCTTCATAGGACCATCCGCATGCCATGCATAAGGAAAAACGTATCAATAATCAACGTAGAGTCTACTTGCGATGTATCAACATTCATTGCCCCCGCGACCTTGCACAAGGAGTAAGTTGTGCAAAGCTTGTAAAGAACTCCTGTAATGTAAAATCATCATAGAGATAGAAAACCCTCTTAAAAAAGAACATGAAACACATATCAAATCTGTGTTGTTGCTCAGTCCCAATTATCATGTACTGTTGCTCAGCCTCAATTATGGTTCTCTTCCCAAAACCTTGCTCCCGCGGAGCATCCTGATAACAAGGTGGTGGTCGACGATTTTCCCTTGGTAATTATTCGAATACTTTGTGGTGCCATGCCATGTATGTGACTAAGCCGGGTATGGCTGTGGCGTCTGAAATATTTTTTGCATCCGTAATTGTGCACATGTCAGGCGATGCGAACGCTGCGGCTGCGGGGTGTGTGCGATGCGAACGTTGCGGCTGTAGGGTGTGTGCCTGGCGTGGGCATGCATCCTTGGAACTTTAGCAAAGTGTCCACCTTGTGACCATGGGCGGCCCCCAAGTGGAAAAAGGAAAAAAAATCACAAACGCTTGTAATGATGGCGACCTCAGCGGGAAACTGCGCAGTCCGCACCGACTTGCTCAACCACCATGTGGTGCTCGTCGGGCTACGGGCCTATGACGGGAATTCTTTCACATGGCGGCGCGAACTTGCCAAGCACGCTTTTGTGGCAGTTTATGCATGGATGAATTCCTTCCCCCCCTCGCTGCAAGCGGCCTTGCACATGGCCGAAACCTTCGAGATCCACGTCATCTGCTAAGCGTCCATGCCCGCGCAGTTCTGCTGTGGCTTCTTCCTCTCCCCATGCAAGACATGCAAAATCTCCCCAATCTTGAGGACCACGCCCTCCCTAAGGGGAGAGAGAGAGAGAGAGAGAGAGAGAGAGAGAGAGAGAGAGAGAGAGAGAGAGAGAGAGAGAGAGAGAGAGAGAGAGAGAGAGAGAGAGAGAGAGAGAGAGAGAGAGAGAGAACATGCAAAGACTCATGCCAAATTCCCCCCTTCCTCCATAGCCCCCTCCTCCGTCGAGCTCTGACACCAATGTAAGACCTAGGGGACTAAAACCTCGGATCCTCCACCCTACCGCCCTATATATAGGCCTAGCTCGTAGCTCTTGCCCTAAGCGGATCCCTAATCATCGATGCCTTATAAGGCACACGGCATGCCTGAGTTGGCTGTGTTCCTAGACAATCGTGTCTCGTTAAACCCTGTGTAAAGGTTATCTCTATCGGAGACATGCTCCTTAGTCCAAATCATGGTAATGAATACCAATATTGTACTTAATATGTTGACCTTGGCCAGTAAAAGGCCATGCCGTTTCTCTTGGAGTCGTGCTCTAGCAACTCAAAGCCTGCTTCCCTCCTCTGCTTGATAGTAGGAAGCGGATAAAACAAATAGATACTTGTTAATCAAAATCGATGACCAAGTAAGTGTATGGAGCCTTGCTCCCCTTGGGAATTGTGAATGAGAGAAAAAGAAGCATCACTTCATAGGACCATCCGCATGCCATGCATAAGGAAAAACGTATCAATAATCAATGTAGAGTCTACTTGCGATGTATCAACATTCATTGCCACCGCGACCTTGCACAAGGAGTAAGTTGTGCAAAGCTCGTAAAGAACTCCTGTAATGCAAAATCATCATAGAGATAGAAAAACCTCTTTAAAAAAATCATGAAACACATATCAAACCTGTGTTGTTGCTCAATCTCAATTATCATGTACTGTTGCTCAGCCTCAATTATTGTCTTCCTGAAACCTTGCTCCCGCGGAGCATCCTGATAACAAGGTAGTGGTCGATTTTCCCTTGGTAATTATTCGAATACTTTGTGGTGCCATGCCATGTATGTGACTAAGCCGGGTATGGCTGTGGCATTTGAAATATTTTCTGCATCCGTAATTGTGCACATGTCAGGCGATGCGAACGCTACGGCTGTGGGGTGTGTGCGATGCGAACGCTGCGGCTGCAGGGTGTGTGCCTGGGGTGGGCATGCACCCTTGGAACTTTAACAAACTGGCCACATTGTGACCATGGGCGGACCCTAAGTGGAAAAAAGAAAAAAAAAACACAAACGCTTATAACGATGGCGGCCTCAGCGGGAAACTGCGCAGTCTGCAGCGACTTGCTCAACCACCATGTGGTGCTCGTCGGGCTACGGGCCTGTGACGGGAATTCTTTGGCATGGTGGCGCGAACCAGCCAAGCACACTTTTGTGGCAGTATATGCATGGATGAATTCCTTCCCCCCCTCGCTGCAAGTGGCCTTGCACACGGCCGAAACCTTCGAGCTCCACGTCATCTGCTAAGCGTCCATGCCCGCATAGGTTTGTTGTGGCTTCTTCCTCTCCCCATGCAAGACATGCAAAATCTCCCCAATCTTGAGGACCACGCCCTCCCTAAGGAGGGAGAGAGAGAGAGAGAGAGAGAGAGAGAGAGAGAGAGAGAGAGAGAGAGAGAGAGAGAGAGAGAGAGAGAGAGAGAGAGAACATGCAAAGAGTCATGCCAAATTCCCCCCTTCCTCCATATCCCCCTCCTCCACCGAGCTCTGATACCAATGTAAGACCTAGGGGACTAAAACCTCGGATCCTCCTTCCTACTGCCCTATATATAGGCCTAGCTTGTAGCTCTTGCCCAAAGCGGATCCCCAGTCCACACTGGTGCAGTCCAGGCCCTTGGCCTATGTCCCTGACCCCCTAGGTTGGGCCTTGCCCCGTAGGACCCTTGTCCTGATAGAAATGGTGGAGTCTAGAAAAGACAAGACAGGGCAGTCTAGCCTCTTGATAGGTTCTAAAAAATCTAAAGGGGATATCATGTGCAAGAAGTGAGCAATGGTGGGTATGTGGTCTCTAGGTCCATGGAATAGCACACCATGTTGTACCTACACAAGCCTTCAGTATGCTAACACAACCTCAAGGCTAGAAATATGCTACTACTCCCATCAAACCGATTGGCTGCCTCCATCGATCAAAATGAAGGTCGATAGCTACCAAAGCTTATCAGATCCCTCCCCACTATCAATCAAACCTGGTTGGATCAAAGGAGAAGATCACTACCCTAAAGGACGGTCACTAAGGTAGAGGACAAGAGATGGCTTGAAATAAAAGAAGATTTTGTTGAACATCAGTTCAAAGAAGTAACAAAGGCAAGATTATTGTCTAGAGTGATATGCCTAAAATCCATGGTATGGCAGGGACTCGGCTATGAGATTAAGGGGGCAAAGATTGGGGAGTCTGGAACCACCTGACGAGTACTGACTAGGGGACCTTCTCACGTGCTCGATGGTTTAATTTGTAGCTCAAACGTGCCCTTTGTCTGCTGTTGCGGCTCATGCAGGTAAGCTTGCCCCTCGCTTATCTACATGAGACGGAGAGAGGGGGAGAGGAAGGGGGAGAAGGGCACACTGCAGATTTAAATAACGGAAACCATTAGTATTATAAGCAGCGTGCTAAATTCATGGCTTTGTGTCTGCTCGCAAATGGCATAAGCTTACCCCGCCGTCCATCACCTTGGTTTCCATGCTAGTAGCAGTGACGTATGGCTACCCAAGGATAAGCGGGTATGTAGACATCTGAGGTACAAAGAAATATTGGTCATCTTTCACATCCTCTTTAGTCACCTTTACATTTGGACAAGCTTTGTACAACTCCCCCTATGAGTTGTTTGCGACAAGCAGAATACGACACACTACTTCATGGTTTGAAGATGTGCATTGGCCAAGGTATACAACGTCTCATGGTATAAGGAGATGCACTTCTCATTGTTAAACAGATTTTAGGCATTTGGGCATGTAAGAATGAAAGCTTAAGGACAAAAGTTCATGCCATTCGTAGGATGTTTAATCAGTTTGAAGAAGTGCAACTATATCATATTCCTAGGAAATAGAATGAAGATTCCGATTTACTTGCACAGCAAGTGGTTACATGTGTTGAGAAAGAAGTGCAGGTCATCATGGTGGCAACTGCTGTGACGCAACCAAGATACCAGGGATTAGAGTCATTGACTCCCATTATTGGCTACATTTTGGAGGGCGAGTTTCCACAAGACTTTACTAAAGCTCAGAAAAGGAGACTCATGAAGAAGGCAAGTTTCTATCTCTTCCTAGAAGGCTCCCTCTATCAAAGAGAGAAGGATCAAGTGTGCAGAAGAATACCAACTATCGAGGAAATTCCAGCCATTCTAAAAGGTTTGCATGAAGAGGCATGTGGTGGTCATTTTGCCCAAGAATTAACTGTGAAGAAGATTTTGCTTGCGGGGTATGTTTGGCCAAGTTTGCATGTGGATGTTCAACATTGGTGTAAAAGCTGCACAATTGTCAGATAAATGGAAATAGAAGGTTGGTGCATGGCCCGAGGCAAATAGTGCTTGCAAATGGACCCTTTTGAAAAGTGGGGCATTGATGCTATGGGTCCTCTGCCTAGGACAAAAAATGTCAAACTCTACATTCTAGTGGCTGTAGACTATATGACTAGGTGGGTGGAAGCACAAAGTGTGGCAAGGGTAAATGGAAAAACCGTGAGCAGGTTTGTCTACACTAATATTTTGTAGATTTGGCACACCTCTAGAGATTGTTTCGGATAATGGTCCGGGGTTCAAGAAGGGTTTACTCACAGAAGTTTGTGAAGAGCTTCACATTCTACATCGTCATAGCACACCATACTACCCACAGTCAAATGGTTTGGTGGAGAAGGCTAACGGTGTCATTGCACGCATCATTAGAAGGATGGTGCAAAACAAAACAAAGTTATGGGACGACTTCTTGGATGGTGCCTTGTGGGCATATCGAACCACATATAGGGAAGCCACGGAGTTCACACCATTTCACTTGGTCTATGGTCAAGAGGCTTTGCAGCCTATCGAGCTCAACATTCCAACAATGCGGCTTCATGGCAAAGGTGCACAAGATGATCAAGAGGTATGGATGGATCGACTTCGTACGTTAGTGGAGCTTGAGTGGAAAAGAGAAGCAACTTACGAGTGCTACAAGAGGAAAGCTACGCAAGCAAAAGAAAAGCTTGACAAGAAACTAAAGGAGATCTTGTGCTAAGGTATGACAATCGACTTGATAATCGTTTTGATGCCAAATTTGAAACTAGATGGCAGGGGCCATACATAGTTAAGAAGGCTTTCAACTCAATTTACTATCAACTTATGGACTTGAATGGGAAAGAGCACTCTAGGAAGGTAAATGGTTATCGCTTGAAGCCCTATTTGAGTCGCCTTCTACTAAAGGATCTACCAAAGATCTGTCAAAGGGCATCTATCTCATGTAAATACTCTTCCACGAAGCATGAGTGTGACTCGAGCCAAAATGCCCAGGGGCCAAACAATGAAGATCTTGTCAAGGACTCTGAAGTACTCTCTTTGGAAAAGTTGCTTTATGATGGTACATGAATATACCATCATCCTGAGAGAGGACTAATGATAGCCGTTTTTCGGCTATTATAAATTGTCATAGTGAGCTACCTCACCCTACCAAATTCACCCAAACGCTATGGCTATCCCTACCATTTCACTGTATATAGACGTGTGTGAGTTAGGGGACTTTTCCCGTATTTTCTTAAAAACCCTCAGTTAGCTAGTCACTGGGCTAGTTGAGCCAAAAATAAATAAAAAATAAAAAAAGATATATTATGTCCTCTTTGTGTGTAAATATTTCATTATATATATGGCCTAAATATAGGGATTTTTATAATTATTTTGATATTTTATTTAAATATTTATACTTAGGTGTGTGTTCTATTAAACTTATGTATGTCTTCTTTCATCCTCTTGCACCATAAGTGTATTTTTTGCCATGTGTACATACTCTAACCTCATATTTTTCTTTTATACAAATCACCCCCACCTTTTCACCCTCACCCTCGTGAAAACAAAAAAATTGATTTCTACTTTCTTAGTCATGTTTATTATATTATTTTCATTTATTTGAATACCTTTTCCTCTTTCACCCAAAATAATACAAAGAGGGACCATATCATATGATTCCAATATCTTTCCATATCCATAATTCCTCCATATTTATTTATTTATTTTTTACTCAATATTCTAACACCATGTGCTCATTGAGCTAAAATCCATGAATAGTCCATACACTAGTCCCACCATGTATATATTGCTTTATTCACCAATAATCCTCCTCCATGCATGTGTAAAGGGCAACTTGGATGCTTTGTATTTTCATATGACAAAGGAGGGGCTCACTCTTGGATGCATTGTACAAATTCAACAAAGAAGGGGGCCACTAAAAGACTTTTGCAGGCATAAAAAACAGGCTTTTTGGTGAGATTTTTGGCATCCATCTCCACTCCGAATTTGGAGCGGTGGTCGAAAGAGAAAATGTGGAACAAAAGCTGAATAATCACCTCAAACATTTTGGTGATTTTTGGAGCAACCACCGGTGAGCTATGATTTTATGAGTGGACCCCAGTTTGCCCACTTTTCTCACAAAGTAACCCATATTCTTCTCTCACCTCCTTTCCCACTTCCACACACATACACTCATTCCTCTCCATCTCTCACTCAAACGTGTAACTTTCATGGTTTACTTCATCTTCTTCACCATTTCCATCTCTCCTTACTCCATAGCTCAAAAGATTATCATCTCTACACACATATAGCTCAATTTCTCTCTCTAGAATCAAATTCATATTACCATGCATAACCTCCTCATCCTTTCATAAAAGAGAAAAAATCAGCAAATAACCAATCTCAAGCCCTGCAAAAGGAGGAGTTTGATCATGGAGAATTCAACTTCCCCATGGTCACAAGAACTGCACCGACAAAGTTCTACAACCGCTTCATTCACTGGAGGAGAAGGTGAAAAATTTCATTTACATCTTGTGGTTTCCACCAAATTGTGTATATTCTCATTCTTCTCTTACTTTTTATCGTTGTATAAATCATATAATGCACCTTGAGTGCATATGCCATGTAATTTTACCCCATCCTACTAACTTCAAACTACTAACACTAACTGCTAACCTTTTTTTTGTAAATTGCACCCACTCTACTGTACCGTGGAGTAGGGAACCTCACACAAAAAATCACTCACCTCTCTAGAATCTTCTCTATTTCACCTCAATAATTCTCTCCTCTTGAGCCCACATCCATGTCACTCAACAGACAAGAGAGCCCCACTCTCATGAGAACATATAAATAATTTCATAAACATGATTTTCTATGAAAATGCTGATTAGGTATAATCCTAATTAGGGCTCTCCTCACCTATAAAAAGAGCCCTTCTCCCTTTGTAAATGGAAGGATCCCTACACTATTGATCACTACTTTGAGCATGCCATTCAACATCTTAGTTTTAGGGAGTGAGAGTGAGCTCTCTATGCACCATTACATGTGGTGTATAGGAAAGCTTCTTTCAGCTAGTTGTAACATTGCAAGGGAGTGAGTGATTCATAACTTCCAATCAAAGTTATATGCATCAATTTAATCAATAAGTTGGTTGCAAATCGCGGGTCAAAACTCTCTTGAGTCTCTCCAATTCACGCTTGGCAACCTCATCTCGTTTGGTGTAAGGTGACGCGTTTTCATTTTGAGATTCTTTTGTAGTATCTGCTTGTATGTGACTCAAGAGCTCTTGTGTTTGTTTTTGTTGCATGCGAAAACATTATAAGAGGGTTGTATGGTTAGAGGTCTCCCATAACCCTAAGATAATGTGTAGATTGCAACATCATCAAACTTAATCGTGTCTCTTGACTCTCCTCCAATCTGTTCATACACCCACGTCAATCATTAAAGCAGAAGCTAAATTCTTGCACAAAGATATCTCTCTTTCTTGTGTGTTTGGTGTGTTTATTTGTAGAATTTAAATTAGTGATAGTGTACCCTTCCTTCTTGCTTGTATTGCTAAGAGATTCTCCTCTTTTGCGTCCTAGTTCGCTCTCTAACTAGGTGGTGGCCCTATCTTGTTTGGGTTTGGTTGTGGGTTGGTTGTTGTGTTGTGCTTGTGGTTGCCCCAGCCCAAATTGAGCAGCACGGGCGCCTTGACGAGTGTTTAGAGGTCGCCTCTCTTGTTGCCCGCCTCCGACCGCCTCACCAACATTAACGGCTTCTCTGCCATTTGATCTTTTAGAAATTGTAAGACCTAGTAAAACCTCGGATCCTCCTCCCTACCGCCCTATATATAGGCCTAGCTCGTAGCTCTTGCCCTATGCGGATCCCTAGTCCACACTGGTCTAGTCCAGGCCCTTGGCCTATGTCTCTGAGCCCCATACGTGAGCCAATTGGCTGTATGGCCGATAATTGGTGCAGTGAGGAGGTTCAATGAAACCAAGAGAAACATCGTGATTTTCAACATTGTTGTCGTTTTGCAACCACTTGGGTCTAAATGGTAACTCCATTTATAACTCACTTGAGTACTGTAAAGGAGTAACCACAAGTAAGAGTTGTCCAAAGGCATAACCAGTTTTCAGATCTTTTGAAGGATTGGAATATTGCAAGGAAACCTTGGCGTAACTTTCCGTGCAGTTGTGAGCCAGATTTCCTACTCGCGTGAGTATCTTGAAAAGTTCATAGATAGGGAGTGTCCTCTTGTTAGATTTCTGAATAGTTTGGGACACAAAGAACTACATGTTCATGCCTAATGAAGGTTAATTGCCAACATACTTTGTCAGCACACCAGGTAAGTCCTTGACATATGAAACTATTGAAACAATCTCCAACCCCACCACAATAGGTGTTCAAAGTTAAAAACAGTACTTAAGCAAATTCTAGAATAGGGAGAAAAGCATCTATTCAGAAATGCGTTGTACTAACATATGCTCTTAGCAGATCCTTTAGCAAAAGAAATATTTGTAAGCTGCCCATCCAACACGAGATGAATAGCAGCACTAAGAGTGAGGTGTTGTTCCCCAAACAGTCTTCCCTGACTGTCGAGAAACTAGGACTCAATCATTGAGTATCCAGCCATATATTGTAAATGGAGTGAAGACAACCAACTAGATTCAAAGCGGGTGGACTGGAGTAAGCTCCGAGAGTTTAGACCATCCAACCATAGACACCCATCCTGAGCCAGCGCCTTGTATGGCAGGGTGTAAACTCATAAGAAATTTGCAGAAGAGATTGCACATGGAGTGCAAAAAGGTGCAGAGAGAATAAAATTCCATGAATTGGAATGCCGCTCCAAATAAATTAGTGTTAAACACTAGGGCCCATAACACCTAGTGTGCATGCATTTAACACAAATTTATCCAAACCGCAATTCCATCACGAGACTTTCCACGGTACATAAGTGAAAGCCTTTTAGCAAGACTTGGACCATAACAGAATGTGAAAGATCAGTCACACCTAGGTACAATCCATGAGACATTCTCAGTAACTTAGCATACTTGGCTATATGTAGGAACGACCCTGCGTTGAGGTGGTTTCACAGCACTTGTCATTGCAATAAATCTGTACTGAGTACCCAACAATTTCTGGCCATTGAAATTGTTCCTGATACGGTGTGCTCCAAATGGTCTAATAAACGGATGCGACCAGCACGTAGGGACTTTGTCGCGACACGTCATTAAGAATTAGGCGCTAGTGTCAGTCCCAAAGACTCATATTCACCACACGTGGAATATGTCTCAAAGAAGGATGGCCGAAAAAGCGACATCCATCAAGTACAAGATGTACTTGTGTATGGAGGAACTGCAAGACACTCCGTGACAAGAGTGAGAGGGACCCTCATTATCTTGCTCCACACTGGCTAAACCAAACTCCTTGAGTTCCTAGACCATGTTGTATCCCATGTGACAACATGTGCCAAATTGAACCGTACAAGTAGGTTCGTAACAACATAAGACAGAAAGATAGATTGGACACTTGGACCAAAATACTTTGTGCCGACATGCCCTTGGCATGGCTCTGTAACATTCAAGCGTATGTAGACATCTTGAAAAACCAAGCAAAGCATACTAAAAATGGAATAACATCAAATCAATAGATGCGTACCTGGAGATTTGAACGTAATGTACACTTACCTGTATTCAAATGGAGAGGAGCACGTCCCCTTACCTGAAAAAACAAACAGTATTGCACTGGGAACCCTGGGTGTTGCCTTTGGAATCCAAGCCCTTGGATTATAATCTACTTAGTCAAACCCCTTGGTAAGACTCTTTGTAGAAACTGCTCAACTAGCAGATAATGGTAACCAACATAGTCAACCGTGTACAGAATGATTGAAATCAACTTGAAAAGTGTGTCCGTCCGCTGCCGTGTTTGATAGATTGAGGAATTCTTCCCTTGAAAGTATAACAGGGAGAGATCAAATGTCATCCTCAATGCAGATCAAATTGTGATCCTTAATGCCTATGGAGAGATGTAACAATCACCCGCCGGGTCTTACCCCAAAACAGTATGTCCTCAGACACTCCGTATTGCTATAGAGAGAGCAGGAGACCAACACAATTGAACTGTCGAGCTCTTATGGACAGCCATGCTGTCACTACTGATTGTTGCATCTATACTTTCTTATAGAGATCAGCTGCTGTGAGTATATCTTGAAAAGAATCACCCAAAGAATGCCAATAGTTGGGCCTTGCCCCTGGCCTGACAACGGCTCTTAGCCTATTTGGCTCATAGCCCTTATGCAAAATAGTGTTCAATCCACGAACCGATAAAGAATAATTTGAGTAGCATCTTAGCCACGTGCTAGCTGTGAGTTAGGGCACCTTGGCTCAAGCTAACTCACGAGCAGAATATGTATCAAAAGCTTATGCTGGGCTGAGGAACTTTCCGTAAATTTCTAGTGTGTGTGTGCCTAGAATGTGTGCTCTTAGACATCTTATGCCTGACAGACAGCTTATCCTATAAGCATGCAATAATCGGCTTGTATAATGCTCTTATCGAGAGAGGGGGCAGAAAACACAAGCCATAACTTGACCCTCTTACCATGTATGGGGTCATGACTTTAGAAAAATGACCTAAAATGGCACTTTGTCTATGAAATATGTTGTAGATTTAGGTTCCATTTAGTGGTAGTGTGCATTGAAAGCAACCATAAATTTAAACTATCCAGAACTTGGTATGTCTGTGACAGAGTGCCTGGTGTGATAGCGGAAGCATAATCTTTGAAGCGGTGGAATCTATGACACTTAGTTAGCATGCCATGCATACAGGTTGTGAAGCCCTTGGCAAGAGTGATGGCCTCAAACGTGAGAGCCAAAACCATTAGTGCCTTGCACAGTTTAAACTGGTAGGGATTTTGTGAGATGGTATTCCCTATTTTGCCAGCTTGGCACAAGGGAGAATCCTTGCTTCATGAAAAATTGTCAAAGAACTTTGCTTTGTACACAAGCATTAGTTTCCAATGTAAATGTATAAAGATGGAAAAAATAAACAATACTAAACATGGTCTAACCTGGTCATCCTGCTGTAACCAGTTGTCTTGAGATGTGGGAAGAAAAACTCTCTCGGATGTAGATCTCCATCTCTGTTGCGTGAGAGAAAGTTGGCCTGAAATATACTGTAGGCATAGGGAGAACTTCCCCAAGGGCGTGTGCACAAAAACTATCGCGACAAAAAATCATTAGCTATCCTATTCCCAATCCAATTTCAAATCAAAATACAAATCTAAATATCTACCAACATAAACCCATTGTAAATCCAAATATCCTTCAATTTATAAACCCGAGAACAGAAGCATGCTAAGGACAGTGGTGGCCAGCCACTGCAACATGATTGTCTTATCGGTGTTGCCTAAATCGGCGAATCTACACCAATAAGACGTGCTGCCTAAATCGGCGGATCTGCGATAATGCTGCCTAAATCGGCGAATCTGCATTTGGTAGTGTTAAAAAATCATGAATTTGTAGTTTGTTGTGGTGCTGCCTAAATCGGCGGATCTGCATAGATGACAAGTGGTGTTGCCTAAATTGGCAAATCTACACCAAGATGAGCATTGACACATTGCCTAAATCGGTGAGTCTGTGTGCATGTGACCAATGGACTAGACAAGACATAAAGGAGAAAATATATTTACTACGTTGTTGATATCACAGTGCAGTATATCACCAAAGGACTTACAAATGGTTGTGCACTATCCCAGAGCACCTTAGCTTTCATGAGTAGCTGCATAGCTTACTGACAAATTATCTCACACTACAAGAGGTTGTGTGCTCTTGTGACGCTTTTAGCGACGGAAATACATTGGGTTTTTGTAACCCCCGGCGTCGCTAAGAGCGTCGCTATGAGCGTCGATATGGGGACGTCGCTATAAGGGTCGCTATGCTAGTCGCTATAAACGTCAATAGCGACGCTACAGAGCCATCAATAGCGACGCTTATAGAGACGCTACAGAGCCTTATATAGCGACGTCCGATAGGAAAATTTTTTGGTGGCAATGCATTCAATGCCTTGCCACCCATCAACCATATTGAATGTTTCATTTGTCTATTTACCTTTGAAAAAAAGTGCAAAGGTAAATATAGACCCAAAATAGTCACCCAAAAGACAATATAATCATTAACTCCATCATCCATAGTACGTATTGTTTGGAAAATAAAGATACAAAATTGACAAGCGTGAATTGATGAATTGTACACATAGGCAAAATCACTTGATTGTTAATCTTTGCAAATGTAATAGTTACAAACCATTGTCATTATTTAAAAAATATACATGGTTTTCAAAAAGACGTATAAAAGTCGTCTCATGATACATAATCTATGACAAAAAAAAACTAATGCTATCTAGCTATGGCTCAATTGACGTCGTGTAATCAGACGTCTCATCGCGTCGAAGCGGCGTATCTGTTGGATTCTGCAAAAAAAAACAATAAGATAGCTTTTTGTAAGTATAAACATATAGTGACGTTTATAAAACAATACAATAAATAGAAAAGAATAAACCCTAATACTAACCATGCCGCTGCGAGAAGTGAGGATGTCTATAAGGACGTTTAAGCCCTTCCTGCCTGTGTACTCACGCTCGTACGGTGTGGGATCACGTCCTATAAACAACCGCTGTCAAAACATACAAAGAATCCATTATGTTAGAATTTAAAATCCCATAAACCCTAAACTATCAAACATAGAGAGCAATGCGAAAACACTTACAAAATCGACCTCAAATGATGCCCACCTGCCGCTCCGCAAGTGGTGCGAGCTCCCTGCCTCTACTCGCGCTTTGGCTTCCTCCTTTTGTTGCTTCCACTTGTCGGGATTCTAGCGTGCTGCTTTCTTCGCATTCTTCCAATCTTCTTTGGCCAGCCAATCTGGTCTGCTCCACCCATGCTTGATTGCTTTTTGCACTTCGGAACGCTTATGCTTGCAGTATTCGCGCATTCGAATCTTCATCACATCTTTATTGAAGCGGTCATCCCGTGTTGCAACGGGAAACTCGTCATGAAGCATGCTGATGACTCTGTCTTTTAATTCATTCGGTACTTCACTCCAGGTGTTTAGTATGTAGTGTCTAAACACATGAGAGCAAAGACCACGCATGCGCGAAATCACCTTCTTGCCTTCATCATCCAAGATGATGCTGTCGCTGAAGCCGACGGAGTTGTAGAGTGCGCAGGTGATGGAGAAGGTAGGAAAGAAGACTACACACACACACAACAACACACATCGAGACACACACACACAATCGTTACCCTGTAGCAGCCATTCAACAAGCTGCTCTTCTCTTCTTCTCTTTTGAACTATTATCCAAAGTATATTTACAACATAGTATAGTCAGTGTCCAGCCGCCCATAGCACAATGGACATATTCTTTAACATCATATTCTT
Organism: Adiantum capillus-veneris; assembly: GCF_014529385.1. Lineage (NCBI taxonomy): Eukaryota > Viridiplantae > Streptophyta > Polypodiopsida > Polypodiales > Pteridaceae > Adiantum > Adiantum capillus-veneris. The sequence goes on along the minus strand of NC_140937.1, from coordinate 134,527,383 downwards.
TAACACTCCCCCTCAAGCTCAGAGTGAGCTTCCATATGATGGATTCCCAATGCTTCACGAAAGTAGCAAAACTTCTCCTTTCCAAGAGCTTTTGTGAATATATACGCAACTTGATCATTTGTCTTCACATACACCAAATCAATCTCATTTGCCAAAACTTTTTCTCTAATGAAGTGATAATGTACCTCAATGTGTTTAGTGCGAGCATGGTAGACTGGATTCTTTGCCAACATGATGCTGCTAATATTGTCACAATATATAATGACACTGTCAAGATAGTCAAAACCAAATTCTACCATAAGCACTCTCAACCATAACTCTTCACATGCTGCCAAAGCTGCTCCACGATATTCAGCTTCTGTACTTGATAATGCTACAGTTGATTGCTTCTTGCTACTCCAACTTATCATGCCATTGCCAATGGAAAATGCATAACCACTTGTAGATCTTCTATCCATGAAATCTCCTGCCCAATTTGCATCTCTGTAACCATAAAGACAAAGCTTCCCATTCTTTTCATAAAACATTCCATAACTGACAGTGGCTTTCACATATCTCATAATCCGTCTCACTGCATCAAGATGACTTTTACATGGATTTTGCATGAATTGACTCACAACACCCACTGCATAACTCAAATTTGACCTTATTATTGTCAAGTAAATAAGGCTTCCAACCATCTTGCGGTACATACTGACATCCTCAATGTAATGTCCATCATCAAACAACTTCACATTTTGATCAAGAGGTGTATCAACCGGTTTGCATGCTGTCATTCCATACTTCTCAAGCATATCCAATGCGTATTGTCTTTGTATCATCCAAATTCCTGATAAAGTATTGACAATTTCAATTCCCAAGAAATACCTCAACTCACCAAGGTCCTTCATGTTGAATTCTCTCAACAAACTCTTCTTGACATGGAAAATTTGCTCAGCATGACTTCCAGTGAGAATCAAGTCATCAACATAGATAACAATAACGACGATCTCTCCATCAACATGCTTCAAAAATAATGAGTGATCAGCAGTAGATTGTTTAAATCCAATCTTCTTTAAGAATCTGGTTATCTTTTCACACCAAGCTCTAGATGCTTGCTTCAAACCATACAATGCTTTCTTCAACTTACACACATAATATGGAAACTCTGGATGTTGATAACCCTCTGGCTGTATCATATAAACTTCTTCTTCCAAGTCACCATTCAAGAATACATTATCCACATTCATTTGCCGTAACTTCCAACCAAACATACTTGCCATTGCTATCACCAATCTGACTGTTTTCATCTTTGCAACTAGACTAAATGTCTCATCATAATCAAGACCTTTTGTTTGTGCATAACCTTTAGCAAAAAGCCTTGCTTTGTATCTTTCCACACTGCCATCTGGCTTGCACTTGACTTTGTATACCCATTTTGAACCAATTGCTTTCTTTCCACTTGGCAAGCGAACCAAATCCCAAGTGTCATTCTTCACAAGAGCATCCATCTCATCATCCATAGCTGACTCCCATTTTGATTTTCCAATTGCCTCTTGAAAACATGTAGGCTCTTTATGTTGCACATGTGAAACCATGTATGCATAATGTGTACACATGTAACCATTGTATGCGAATCTTTCAACTGGATAACGCACCCTCTCTGATCTTCTTAATTGTGGTGCACTCTTCTCTTCAACTCTTGCATATGGGGGTACATATTTCTCAATATGCTTACTGCCAGGTGTCCTCAAATGTGGTAAACCATGCTCTTCATCGAGGCTTTCATCTCCAGAACTCTCTTCAACCACTTTCTTCTTGCCTTTCTTATCTTGCTTCTTATCTCGCAAACGACCACTCCATGGGTTGACACTTCCTGTACTCTCCTCTGCCATATGTGGTCCTAAAATAGTTCTTGTTGATGGTCCTGTCTTATCAACAACATGACGCACATTCTCTTGCTCTTCATACTCATCTTCTATCATCACTGGCTTTGGTTTATACCATGGTTCATGCTCACAAAATCTGACATCTCTACTGACATAAACTTGTCTTGTCGTAGGATCATAGCACTTGTAACCTTTCTTTTCAACTGGGTAGCCCAAGAATATACACTTCACTGCCTTTGGCTCCATCTTCTTTCTTGCTTCATTTGGCACATGAACATAGCAAACACATCCAAAAACTTTCATGTAGGAAACTGTTGGCTTGATCCCATAAAGTCTCTCATAAGGTGAAATTTCATGAATGGCAGTTGTTGGTGTTCGATTCATAATGTGTACTGCTATATGGACTGCTTCATCCCAATATGTTAATGGCATATTCATCTCATTCATCATGGTTCTTGCAATCTCTGCTATGACTCTATTTTTTCTCTCAGCAACTCCATTTTGTTGTGGTGTGTATCTGCAAGTAATCTGTCTTCTTATGCCTTGTTCACGTAAGTAATCATCAAAATTGTGTGACATGTACTCTCCCCCTCCATCTGTACGTAGGCATTTAATTTGACAACCATTTTCTTTCTCAACCATAACTTTGAACTCCAAAAATACTACAAATGCCTCTGACTTTGCCTTTAGAATGTAACCCCATGTCATTCTGCTGTAATCATCCGTAAATGTGATAAAATATCGACAACCATTTGGTGTAGCATGATCACAAGGTCCCCAAATATCTGAATGAACAATTTCCAAAGGACTTTGGCTAATTCTCCCCCTCTTTGGAAATGGTAAACGAGATTGCTTTCCAAATTGACAAGCTTCACAAACATGATCAAAATTCAATCTGCCAAACTTTGGTAATCCACGTACAATTTGATTTGATTGCATATGCTTTAGTCTTCTAAAATTGACATGACCAATCCTCTTATGCCATAACTCTGCCCAATCATCTTGAGTGGCTGATTTGTTTGCATACATACCACTGTGTAAACATGGATCTCCAGCTTCCAATGAGAACAAGCGACCTTTCTTTCTTCCACGTGCCAATATCTTGCCTGGTCTGCCTTTGTGAAACTCCTCTATGAAGCATCCATAACGATTAAAACGGACTTGCAACCCTTGATCTGTCATTTATCCAACTGATGCTAAATTCTTTGTGATCGAAGGTACATATAGAACATCTCCCAATGTGTTGTATGTCCCGTCTTTTTCTAGCAATGGAACTGAACCAACATGTGTAATGCGATGCATAGTATCATCACCTGTAGCAACAAATTCATCCTCTTCTAATTTCTCTTTTCTGTCAAACCATTCACCATGATATGTCATATGATTTGTGGCATTACTATCTAAATACCAATCATCTGTATGATGTGGCTCCACCATGCTTCCAACAACATGCTCCATAGGAAATAAATGTCCACTCGACCTATTGACATATATATTTTGATCATGAGGATTGTATCCAACAAAGTTTCCTCCATGTCTGCCATAACCTTGGCCGCTTCCACCACGATCACGATTTTTATTTAGCCTTGTGTAACATTCTCTTTCAAAGTGACCATAAATGCCACATCTGTTACAATATCCATCTCTTTGAGGATGTACAAATTGTCCACCTCCACGTCCACAAGTTCGGGCTCTCCCCTTGCCTCTTTGGCTATAATCGTTGTAACTTTGACTTTGTTGGTTTTGCCATTGACCTCTTCCAATATTGTTTCCACGACCATAGTTTCCTCTTCCACCTCTATTGTTTCCATGACCTCTAGAGTAAAAAACCTGATCTCTGGAATTGTTATTTGATGTAGAAGGACCTGACTTGCCTAACTTCACCTCTTCTTGCAAACAAAGGTTTACTAACTCTTCAAAATCAGGCATGTGTCCTCGAACAGATATAGATGTATCCAATTACTTGTATTCCGGTCCCAAACCATTCAATGTCACTGAAACTAAGTCATCATCTGGAACTTCAACATTAATGCTCGCAAGATCTTCCTGTATTTGCTTTATCTCTGTCACATAATCTGATATGGATCTATTTCCTCGCCATACACAATGTAACCTTTGCTTCAAGTGAACTTTTTGTGGTTCTGTATTAGAGCTGTTCATTCTTGCTAGTATCTCCCATGCTTCCTTTGGAGATTGAGCCTTCTTCACATGTGGTATAAAGAAGTCACTAATGCATAGTGAAATCCAATGCATCACTTTCCTTGAATTCTCGATCCACTTCTTGTAAGCTTCTACTCCTGCTTGCCATGTTTTATGTGCTTCAACATTCTCTCTATTTGGTTCCAAACCAACCTCGGGACACTCTTGTTCACCTGTAATGTAATCCCATAAACCTTTGCCCATTATAAAATTCTCCATCCTGTAAGACCATATGCTGTAGTTCTCTCTAGTCAGCTTCTCTCCAACAATCTGTGTGACTTGAGTTGAACTTTCTGCCATCTTCACTCTCTCAATTTCTTTCAAAGGATTTTGATAAAATTTTGGCAGAGTTTCGTTTGTATTTGGACAATATTATCTCAAGTGAAAATCTTAACCAAAGTGCTCATAAACACAGACAGAAAATCTCTCACTGCCAAGGGAAAATCCACTAACTCACTTTGCCACAGACTGACTCAGTACTATGCATAAATACTCTAAAATAATGTCCACATGGACCTGTATGCAAATGCAATCCATACGCTGTCCTGTACCACATATCCATACATCCACCTTCTTCCCATAGTCGTAAATGACATATGAGGTCTTTCGCGGGGCTAGTCGGGGGTTCGCTCCAGTACCTAATCCACCTTGCCAAGGTACCAAAGCTCCCAAGGCAAGGCTTCAAAAAACCTCACCCACCCTCACAAAGGCTGCAGTTTTCCAAAATACATTGACCGCATATCCATACATAACCACAAAGTACTCAATCTGACAATATAACCGCCTCAACTTCTTCCCACAACCTTTCTTACATAGGCGGCTCTCCATAACGAACCCACAACAACCAAACATAATCTTCGATAACACAATATCATGATGCAAAAGCTCTATGTCGCTCTCCAAAACCTGTGTAAATGCTGAATTCTTCACCTGTAACCTGTAAATCTACTGCCGAGTGCAAAACTGGACATCTCCTATGCTTGTGTGAGCTGGCTGTTTGCTACATAAAATTGCAGATTTTGGCAAATCTAAGTATGCCAATGCGTCCAGAACGCCCAAAAACATAAAGATAGACTCTTGGATCACTGTATTCCGAGTTTAGGTGAGGGAGTTATGACCAAAAAACCTCTCTTTTTTGCTGTTTTCCAGAGCTGCGGAAACCTGTGTATTGACTGTAGCTCCTCAAACTGAGCTCTGATACCACTTTGTAGAGTGCGCAGGTGATGGAGAAGGTAGGAAAGAAGACTACACACACACACACCAACACACATCGAGACACACACACACAATCGTTACCTTGTAGCAGCCATTCAACAAGCTGCTCTTCTCTTCTTCTCTTTTGAACTATTATCCAAAGTATATTTACAACATAGTATAGTCAGTGTCCAACCGCCCATAGCACAATGGACATATTCTTTAACATCATATCCTTTAACAGGAGTAAGACAAGCCCTCTCGTCGCTGACGCGTGAACCTAGGTGTCCCGGAAGAGGTCTCTAGCGGTGTGTCAATGGGGGTACGGATTCCACGTGTCTCCACTGGAGTCTGAGCCCTGAAGCGAGGAGTGTCACTGGAGTGACTCCTGGAGGAGTAGCTAGTGGTGTGTAGCTGTGGAGAACGGTAGTCAGCCGCGCAAAACCTAGTGTCGATAGCAATGCTGTGGCTGGTGTCGGGACGGGCAAAGAAGGGGAGGGTAAAGAGCCTCGTCGAACACGAGGCGGTGTCGAAGCATCGGTAGTGGCACCCCCACAACAACTTCCACCGCCACCACTAGAGCGTCGGCGCCTAGACGAGTGTGAAGATCGTCTCGTCGACACCGAAGCTTCGGAGCGTGATGAGGACTCCGAAAGAGAGCAAGATGCGGATGGAGTAGGAACGCACGATGGTGCGCCAGAGCAATTACACTCCACGTACCACTGTCTCTGTTGGGGTGACAAAGAAGAAAGAAAATCCTCATCATCCATACCTGCATTAAACACACGAACATTTAAACTTAATATTGAATGAATGGAGTAGAAAACATGGACAAGTAGATAGATAGAGAGAGAGAGAGAGAGAGAGAGAGAGAGAGAGAGAGAGAGAGAGATGGACCATTAAATACAATGATGCAATGACGCATATAAATACAATGACGCAATGACGCAAATACTTAGAGAGCTAGAGTTTTTACAAAACGGAGGAAAATTGTTCAAAACGGAGAATCGTACAAGAACTTGAAGGTGCTTGTAGCTTTGGAATGTTCAAAGGCTAGCAGCAACAGAAAGCGTTCTTCTTCTATTCAACTCGAGTGATGGAAGAGACAGGTGCATAACTCTGAATTTTCAATCGAAAGAGAGAGAGAGAGAGAGAGAGAGAGAGAGAGAGAGAGAGAGAGAGAGAGAGAGAGCGCACAATCAAATCTTGCACCTGAAAAACCAGGTGGTGGAGCTGCATGTGGTCATGGATTGCCCAAGATGTGAGCGCAAAATCAAAAGAGCGTTATACAACATGAAAGGTACTTAGAGAGCCAGAGTTTTTACAAAACGGAGCGAAATTGTTCAAAATGAAGAATCGTACAAGAACTTGAAGGTGCTTGTAGCTTTGGAATGTTCAAAGGCTAGCAGCAGCAGAAAGCGTTCTTCTTCTATTCAACTTGAGTGATGGAAGAGGCAAGTGCATAAATCTGAATTTTCAATCGAGAGAGAGAGAGAGAGAGAGAGAGAGAGAGAGAGCCAGAGTTTTTACAAAACGGAGCAAAATTGTTCAAATACAATATTTATGGCTTTAAGAGATCTCTCTCTCATCCCTCTCTCATCCTCTCTATCTTGAACCATTGCACTTCGAACAAGTCGACAAAAAATCCTCTATAATCGATCCTCAAAATTTCTTGTAGCATGCCGAAGTAAGTGAGTTCCGCCACCACAGGATTTCCATCAGAGGACCGTTGTCGACTAGACTGTTCAAATTTTGCCATGATTCCACAATCTTGAGTAAAACGCTTTTTGTCGATCCGTTCCACCCTAAAATGTCGACCTTTACACCATGCTGATGTGTATGACTTATACTACAACCCAAAGATTATGAGTGGCTGTTCAAACATCTAGAAAGTTACTAGTCATACATTGCAAACTTACCTTGGTCGCGCAACCCCGAGAGTACTCCCACTCTTCCTCGGTCACTTCTTCACCGCACTGTTGTGTGCTTTTCAATTGGTTGTGCAACCATCTTAAGCTCATGAATGTTGGTAGGCTCTCCAGACCTGTCGGATAGTGCATCGGTGGTCGTCTTCCCCGTCGCCACTCGATTTGTGCCCTTTGTCGCTCTTGCTTTGCATCCTCATATTGTGAAATCCACTTCTGCATTCTGAAGCATGAAAAATCGATTGATTTTAGCCTCTAGATCTTCCGTCATCTTCTTCTCAACACTGACATTGCACATGACGATCCCAGATATGCGCTCATCATCTATGGTTCGCCATAGCGTGTCCCGGGCTTTATCAAATCTGTCTAGCCACTCTCCAATGTACACTAGGGACTCTGATACCAGCCAACCTTCTGCCATGCTACCCTCTGGACGTGCCTTCGGACACACATATCCCTTGAGTGTTTTCATGAAACTTTCTAAAAAGAACATCCATCTAGAATGTACTGTGCCAGCTATTTCCACCTCATCAACTATGTGTACAAGAAGATGCACCTGAATGGTTAGCATGATAGTAGAAAATGTTTCTCAAACATGCTCCATACGATCCATGTTTCTAAGGTCAACTGTGGCTCCCAAAGTATCTTTCTTGCCAGTCAGATGGTCCCATAGTAGATTACCCACATTCTTGAATATGTGCATTGGATCGAGTAAGTGATTGATCATGAGTCGGGGCCAGTATGGTAACTCGTACCATAGCGATAGTCTCTTCATCCCTGGGGGAAATCCATCATCACACATCTCCTTTTGTTCTAACCATGCTTGTGCAGACATCCTCGGTGGCTCTCTTCCCAAAAAGCCATCGCGTAACACATGATTCTCTAGAAGATACGCTTGATGACCTTCGTAGATTTTCTTCTTCAATGAGGGCACCCTATGTGCATTCAGTCTAGGTCCACATGTGACACATGCTCTGTATCCGCTTGTTTGAAGCCCTACATGTATACACATGAAAATAGATCAGCTTGAGAAAAATCAAGATTCATAGTGTTTGAGTGAGGAGTGTAAATAGATCACCTGAGCATTCTGCTAGTCCGGGATAGTCATGCATGGTCCACATTAGAATGCCTCTGATCAAAGCATTTCATCGACCTGTGTGTTGGCTCATATCCACCACTTCTATGACAATCCACAATTGTTGTAGCTCTTCCAATAGTGGACGAAGATAAACATCTATATTCTTCACTTTATATCGCCCCAGCACAATCAAGCTTAGCCATAGGTGCCCCTTCTTCGTAGTCAACCACGGAGAATGTTGTAGTTGACGATGACAACGGACCATACACTGTAAGATGTTGATCTTTGACCAAATGGATTTATGCCATCCATAGCCAACCTAAGCGCAAATTTCGAGCTTCCCTAGCAAAATCCGACCATGTTCCATTTATATGTTTCCAGTTTGCACAATCTGAAGGAATCTGTAGCACACCATCCGAAGATTTATTCTCCTCATGCCATGATGCTAGGGCGGCCATGGACTGTGGCCATGGACTTATATTCGAAGAAATGCTTGATGCGAGGAAGCAGAGGAAAATGTCACAAAACCTTTTGCGGAATTTTTGTTCCATGGAGATCTACTCGATATCTTTCGGAATCACATTTCGGACACTTCTCCATGTCTATGTATTCCCCTCTGAAAAGAATGCAATCATTAGGACAAGCGTGGATCGAATTGTAATCCATCCCCAAGTTTCGCAAAATCTTTCTTGCTTCCTCTCGGGAATCTGGCATCACATTATCAGCTGCTGGTAGTATGTGCTCTTTGAGCAATCTACACAACATAAAAATACGGTACAATTGTGTAAAAAATCTATCAGATCATTATACATTTAGAGTTTTATTAAAGTAAACTAATTGTAATAGATCACCTGAAAAGCGTTGTGACGCTAGTGTCACTCCATCCAAACTTTGCCTGCATGTTGAGAAGAACCAGGAATGCTTTCAATCTAGACACACGTGCTCCATTATACAATGGCATATCGGCTTCACTTTTCATGTCATCATAGATATGCCTTTCTGAATCCATGATCGTCTCGATCATTTCATCAATCTCGGACTCAAACATTGCCTCATTGGGAATGTGGTCTGCATGATCACCCCCCGAGCTGTCAGAGGCTACATCTTGTGGCCTCATATATGTTGCTTGACCAAAGCGCCTGCGAACACGTCTATTGGGTTACAAGATTGCTGCTTGTTGGCCAGCGTCAGAGTCCGACGAGTTATAATTGGCAACAACTCGATCTATAATAGATGGATCAATTTGCTCTTCCATTAGCTGATCATGACGGCTTATTGTATGGTAGCAGCAGTCGAACATGCAGGTGGAATTGCTAGTCCGCATGGACTGTCGAGGCTGTGAGCGCAGGAAATTTTCTCGCCATTTCTGACAAGCGTCGGCGGCTCTCTAAGTTGTGCCTACACGGAAATCTAAATCTAACCTTATCTTAAACGATAAAAAGAAGAAACTGGTATAACCTTTCTATCACCCAAGTGTGGTAGATTGGTTATGCCAATTCCCTCTTCAATAACAGGTAAATAACGTAAATAAACCTAAATCTAATTTAACATAATGTAAATCTAAATCTAGCGTAAATAAACCTAAATCTAACTAAGAATAAACCTAAATCTAATCTAAATTAACTTAAATAAACCTAAATCTAATTTAACGTCGTCTACATCTAACCTAATCTTTAACGTCTTTTGGGATAGTTTCCTACAACGTTAAAACTCTCTTCTTCTTGTGTGTGTGTGTGTGTGTGTGTGTGTGTGTGTGTGTGTGTGCCAATAAAAAGAGAAAAATGGTATAACCTTTCTATCACCCAAGTGTGGTAGATTGGTTATGCCATTTTCCTCTTGAATAACAGGTCTTGAGTTCAACTCCTCGTCGGCTAGATCTTTAGGTCTCTTTAATTGGTTTCCTACGACGTTAAATTGAACTCTCTTCTTCTCGGGTGTGTGTGCACGCCAATAAAAAAAGGACAAAAATGGTATAACTTTTCTATCACCGAAGTGTGATAGATTGGTTATGCCATTTCCCTGATGAATAACAGGTCTTGAGTTCAACTCCTGTCGACTAGATCTTTAAGGTCTCTTGGGATAGTTTCCTACGATGTTAAGACTCTCTTCTTCTTCTTCTTCTTCTCTCTCTCTCTCTCTCTCTCTCTCTCTCTCTCTCTCTCTCTCTCTCTTTTCCTCTCTCGATGTGTGTGTGCATTCTTTGTTTATGCATGTGTGTGTGCATTCTTTCTCTCTACTTGCTTATTATCTTCTTTCTCGTTTCATGGTGTACGCGCTCTCCAGAAGCTTTCGTGGCGGATATCTCTACGTAGCTCTAATTATCACTCTGTTGCGGCATAGAAAGAAGCCTTTCGACAGGCCCTAATTGATTCTAAAGCACTGTGAGAAGCTCTAAACTCCATAGCCATAATATCTCTCTCTCTCTCTCTCTCTCTCTCTCTCTCTCTCTCTCTCTCTCTCTCTCTCTCTCTCTCTCTCTATGTCGTTTTTTTGAGTAGTCACCCTCTCGGTGATTGTTTTTTGCATACTAGTGCATGTATGGATCAATCGAGTACATAAGAAATTGATCTATGATTATTTCATCATGTTGAACACGTTGATTTATGCACATGATGCGTTTATGATCACGTGCGTGCATAAAAAGCGCTTTTTGTTTCACGTCATAGAGACGGTAGTGACACTGTTTTGGTCATATATTACAAACCGTTGTGAATCAGCCCGAACCCTTTATAACAGAGATAACATATCATTTAGAAAATTTTCTCTCTTTGGTGTCATGTGGAAAACACACAGGAGCTAAGAGATATGGTCACAAAACAGTTTGTTGCCCATTGCACAACCAATTTTTTTGACTCTAAGCTCCTTGGAGAACCACTATATAGATTCACCGGATGGGAAAACCCACTTAACCAATTGGAAAAATTGATGAAACTTGATGATAAATGAATTTAGGTCTCCATTATCACTTTGAGAATGGAGTTATTAATTATTCTATAACCGGTTTTACCTACACGCCTAGGGGTGCTACCAAGGGGGGGTACCATATGACGTCGTGAGTTGACCGAGTTGTTTTTATACGTTTTATGGTTTGTTTTGGTGAGTTGATTTCAAATAATAGATGACCATAAACTTATGTGGTGAGAGTATATGGTTAAACATCCCGAACCGCATAGGCAAATATGATTAAAGCGGTTTTCTTTTGGGGTTACCGTTTGTTATGTGAGTACCATATGGTCAAAGTGATGTAATAGAGTGATGTCAAGTACTCTCATTTGCATGTTTTGCATGCTCCCAAGAATGTCAAAAAATTGTTTTTGCATTTGTGTGAAGTTATGGTTTATGGTTGACCTAAAGGTAAAAGCTGTTTTGCATCATGTTTATGGTGTTGGAATGTTATCATATGATGTATGGGAACTCATGGATTGATGCGGATTCCTCATGTGCATGGTTATGACTGCTTTCCACCTTTCTAGGGCAAAACTAGCTCTATGTGCTAGGGAGGTGAAGTGCAGATGTGATGCATCAACTTTGCATGGTTGGATGTTGTCAAAATTGGATTTTTATATCATGATTAGTTTCTGGTCGGACTCTTTTTATGCATGAAAGAATCATGTCTTAAGAGTCACATGTGTGTGGACTTTGATTGATTATAGGGGATGTGTCAAACTCCAAGTGTGGGAGTTGGTTTAGTGTGATTATGATTTATGGTTAAGGGTTGAGATTCTGTCATGGGTTATGGTTGAAGCCGGTGTGGCTTATGGTTCAGTGGTAGCACTAGTCGCTAGGTACCTCTGGATGCAGTCCGGCTCATGGCCTAAACTCCATGCTTTGGTCGGGCGTTGAGAACTCTTCCCTTATGCAAACGCTTCTGCAACTATGATGTATATTGAAAATTGTATAAAGGTGTAAATTGTATATTTTGTGCATAGGACCCTGTCATCGCTAAGTTCAAACTAGAGAAAATAACCAAGCGTTGGTGGAGAGACTATTACATAGAAAACAATGTTGATCCTAATGCTGCAACTTGGAATTATCTTAAGACCCAACTTAAGAAGAACTATCATAATAAAGTTTATCATTTAGACCCTTTCTTGATTGTACTCCAGGAACCAGAGATTTGGAATCATACTACCAACATTTCTTAACCCTTGTCAAGTATGCTCCATCAGGGATGACTCGAGAGGTTAAGGTAGCTCGATTCGTGTCAGGGCTACATAATCCTATGAAGACTAAACTTCAGAGTCTTCGTCTTACCAATTTTGCAAATGTCCTTGATACAGGAAAACCTATTGAAATAGAGTTATTTACTACCGGGAAGAGAAAACCAAAACTTGTTTCTATTCATGAAATCAAAAGACCTCGTCCCGAGAAGGAGCAAAGATATGGAAATCCATAGCAAAGAAGAGAGAACTTATTACGTATGAAGGCTAGACAAGATCATTTATGCTACACTTGTCTTGATCCTGGTCATCAATCCAGGGATTGTCCCTTTAACAATTCAAGCTTCATAGGATTGGTGTACAATTATGAACATAGAAAACTCAATCCGAATCGGAATTTTAGAAACTTTAGACCCAGACCATCGACAGTTCAAAGGAACTTCAATCAGCAGAACTTTAGCCAAAACCAGAGACAACCTTAGAATTAGGGGAATTTTAGACTAGGCAATCCACCTTTTGTTCGGAATGGACCGCCTATCAACAATAATAACAACGGGAATGTTAACCGTCAACTTTGTCCAGGAGTTAACAAAGCTCAAGGAGCTAGAGGTAAAAGAAATCAGGCAAAAGCGTATATTCATGCACCTATTTTTGTGCTACATGGCCTGTAGATTTGGTTAGTCACTTTTGAGGCTATGGACTTGTTCGCTACATAGTCCTGAAGCAACTCATCCAGTTTTGGTCCATTTGGAGTCAGTTTGACCTCATTAACCGTCAACTTCGTCCAGGAGTTAACAGAGCTCAAGGAGCTAGATGTAAAAGAAATCAAGCAAAAGCGTATATTCATGCACAGATTTTTGTGACTACATGGCCTGTAGAGTTGGTTAGTCACTTTTGAGGCTATGGACTTGTTCGCTACATATTCCTGAAGCAACTCATCTAGTTTTGGTCCATTTGGAGTCAGTTTGACCTCGTATATCAAATTTGACGCTTTGTAGCCTTCGAGCCATTTTCTGCTTTTCGAGGGCTTGGCTTGATTGATTTTTCAAACCAATCATATACATTGTGTATAGACCTCATATGTAAGCTGCTTGTGGAGTAAGAATCCAATTCTGCATCTGCAAAAAACCTAGCTTTTCTACTTGGGACCCCCTCGACCCTTGCCGAATGGTCAACTGATGATATAGAAGTGTTCTATTATGTTGGGGCATGCTACAGTTCAAGTCTCATATGATTTGGTTGAGCTGACAAGCTGCTATGGTCGCTTTTTGGTCGTAGGTCTTCGTGCACTGCTCGTATTCTAGGGTTTTTCCAGGGGTTTAGACTAGCTACCGACCGTACAAAATGGATCATTGATAAGTATAGAACTTACGCCTCATGTCTCGTATGAGACAGCGCTGAAAACAGGCAACTGTGGACTCCAGAAAATACGTGCGAAAAAGGTCGAAAAGCTCTCTCTCCAAAGGCAACAAGTGGAAATGAGGTGATTTTAGCCTACCTTGAGTATCTATACTCGGACTTCCTGAACCATTTTTCCCCAAATTCCCCTATTAGTCCTACTAGGCCATGAAATCTATGTTATACTCAAAAATTTCCCCAATTGGATTTTTGTAGCTCATTCTGCAAGAATTTTGCAAAAGTAGGTCTGGCCGCCTAATTTAGGCTTCCCGCTTCCATCTGCCGATTTGATTGAAATTTTTTTTGCGTGTCCGCCTTGTCTTTCTGATCATTAGGGTATCTTCTGTTCTTCCATATGAGCTTCGTTGCTATTTATTATTATTTTTTGACCTGTTTATTGAAAAAATCAAAGAAAATAACAAAATGCGCTAAATAAGCAAAGTAAAAATCCAATAATTAAGAAAATCCATTGAAAAACATAGCTTTATTGTTTTTTGTTGGATTTATCCATTTTTAAGTCTCAATATCAAGAAAAATGATTAAAAAAACCAAAAAGGACTATTTTTTGATGATTTTATCAATTAAATTTCCCTGTTGATGATTTATAAGGGCATTATTAGGCAATTTTGCAAAAAATCACACCTTAAAATCAGACTTTTTCCTCTCTCTTCAAAGATTTTCCTTAATTACTTAGTGCCCTTCCACCCCTCCTAGATGGCGTACTCTGGGTGACTATGTGCATGGGTTGAACAATGTGTTTATGCATAGCCTTGGTTGGCTCTACCGTGATTTGAAGATCAATGCAGTTTAAGCCATTATGATGTGCAAGATTTGGGTCTTGAGTAATTAAGTCAAGGGTTTCTAATGTCGAGGCTTTCTGATGCTGTCTTTCAAAGAGAAAATCTTGTAGCTTGTGTGTTCTCTGCTTGATTGTACCATCAGGATGCTTTAGCACGCTGATTTATTGAGATGTTGGTATCACTTTTGATTGTTGTCGAGCTTTTTGCCGCCATTGATATCCTGGTTGTCTTGGTCAGAATGGTGTGGTTGAGTTTTCTGAGACTTAACTCTCCATTGTTTGATATGTTTTACAGTTTGCAGCGAGAATAAGTGCTCCTTTTTCTTCCAAATCCATTTTGTGTTACGTTCCTTGCTCGGAGATGCTCGTCTCTGTGTTGTGATCTTTGGAACCGTCCTTGGTATTGTCAATGATGTTTTGGGCACCTAGATTTGAATCGGTTTGTCTTTAAGCTGTGCTTTTGGTACCCAAATTTACCTAGCTCCTTGCATGCTACTTGGAGCATTTACTTGTCGATAGGATGGAGAAGATTGATTGCCTTGCTGTTTGCTCTGTCGATTACTTCCTTTCCACTCCTCCTTGCTTGGTGCAATTGAAACAATGAGTTGTCCGCCTTTAGGTGATAGCTTGAGCTGATTTGTATCCCAATCTGGTACTGCCTTGTACGTCCGCATCCATGAGATTCCAAGAATCATTGTCTCATTCATGTGTTCATCAGGTGAACATACAAACTGATGAGGACATGAACATCCATGTACTATCACATTTAAGTTGACTACTCCCAAAGTTGGTGTTTGGTTTTTGTTGCATCCTTTAAGAGTCGCTATTCATGCTATCAAAGACTGACTTGTTTCTTTCTTGTACGTGGAATAACTGACTGCATTTACTCGAGCTCTTGTATCGATCAATGCATTTGTGCTATGATTGTTGCTTTTTACTTTGATGCAAAGGTCCATTCCATCTAACCATTCATCATCTGTTGACATTGCATCTTTCTACAATTCCCATTGTTGGTCAACTATCTCTAGAGTGTTGATGGGAATAGGTATTTGTTGATTCTTGAGAGCATCTTTACTTTTAAGTACTCGAAGCCGAGATTCTTCTTGGGCTTCATCAATAACCTGCTATCATTTTATCTTTCTTTGCTTCGCTACATGCATCCTTTCTAGCAATTCATTGGTTAGTGGCAAATTGTACTTCTTTAATCGACATCTAGTAATCCAATTAGACATCGGTTCACCATCTAGGGTGGATAACTTAACTGATCCACTTGGAGATACATCTTCAATGATAAATGGTCCATTTTTCTTTTTTTTAAACTTGGGAATGTGTTGCTTAAGGGAATAGATTAAAACTAAGTTCCCTTTTTTGAAGATTTTTGTAATTAGATGGGAATCAAAAAACTGTTTTTGTTTCCGCTTTTGTGCATAGAAGTGAGCTACAACAATTAGCCTTTGCTCATCTAGTTTTTTAAATCTTCAAGTCTATCTAACAATGCATGTCCAATCCACTCAAGATCCTTAGCTTCCCTTAGTGTCGGCAATAGAAACTCTATTGGCAGTATGGCATCAAGACCATAAACAAGGTTAAAGGGTATAGCATTTAAAGTTGTTTTGAACGAAACTCAATAAGCCCATAGAGCAGCATGGAGATTCATTTCCCAGTCTCTCCTTCCTGAACTAACCGCTTGAGTCAATACCGAGCTAATAATTTTATTCCTATGCTCAGCTTGTCCATTTGCTTGTGGGTGATAGGGGGCTGATTTGTTATGGATGACTATAAATTCATTAAGCAGATACTCAATTACCTCATTGAGGAAATGTGTTCCCCTATCACTGACAATTTCTATTGGCAGTCCATATCTTGTGAACACATACTCATATAAAAATGCGATGGTGGTTCTGGCATCATTCTTTTGAATTTCCTTAGCCTCGGCCCACCTGGTCAAATAGTCCGTAGCTACAATGATATATTGAGCTTTGGTTCTATAAGCAGGTGGCTGTATTGGCCCGACAAAGTTTATACCCCATTTTGCAAAAGCTCTAGCCTCCATCATTGGTCTTAAGGGCATGCTATCTACACGTGTTGGCATTTTTGCTCGTTGACAAGCATCACACCTTCGAAGGTATTCCCTGCTATCTGCAAAAAGTGTTGGCCACCATATGCCTGCCATTAAGATTTCTCTTGCAGTGGTTTCGCTAGAAAAGTGACCTCCAGCTAATCCAGCATGTGCTTGTTCTATAATTGGAATATACTCGTCTTCATTTGCACAAAGACGAAGATGTTGGTCCTTACCTCTCGATACAATTGGTTTCCTATAAGAGCATAATCTCTTGCTTCAATTTCAATTGCTCTTTGACGACGTCTACTCATATCCTCAGGAAATGTTCGGCTTGATAAGTAAGTAACTAGATAGTTACTCCACTTAGGAACAAGCGACATTTGGAACAATGTTACATGAGGTATGGGTGTTTATTTTTGACATTGAGGACAATTTTTCACAAAAGAATGAACATCACTCCTCATAGTTGGCCAAAATACTCCAAGTCTCAAGATCCTTTGCATAGTTTGGTCTTCCGCAAAGTGAAGTCCTACTATGGTAATATGTGCTTGACTTAGGTATTGGGTTTTCTCTTCAGGCTTAATGCATAAGAGCAATATTCCTTCTCGATTTCTTTTGTATAGCCTCCCAGCTAGTAATTGATACATAGCCAACTGCTCAATTAATCGATTATAATAGGAAGTGGTATTTGCAAATCCACTTGAGCTATGGTCATCAATGATACCATGTTTTCCAATCATTGAGGTATCATTTCTACGGAGAACAAATAGGCATCTGGTAGATCATCGTCTACTCCTTTAGGTGGTTCCCCTGACAATCCTAAATAAATGATCTGCTCTTTGATGAGTAGTATCCTTTTTTACAACTACAACAAAATCAAATCTAGAAGAATGATGAACCATCTCACTATTCTTCCTGTGCTGCATGGCTTGTTGACCAAGTATAATAAGCCTTGGTGGTCTACAAAGAACACAAATTTGTTTGCTAATAGGTAATGAGTATAATTTTTTATGGCATAGATCATTCCTAGTCCTTCCCTTTCTGTGGTGGTTTAATTCTTTTCCACCATGTTCAACTGTCAGCTAGCATAAGAAATAGGAAAATCAATTTTCTTGTCTCCTGGTTGAGCTAGTATACACCCAATGGAAAAATTGGAAGCATCTACATGTATGTGGAATATCTTATTGCAATCTGGTGCTTTCAATATTGGAGCTGAAGTGAGAGCTGGCTTAAGATTACTGAAGGATTCTTCACACGCATCAGTCCATTCAAAGTGTGTAATCAAGCTATACATGGGTTTTGAAATTATAGCATACATGTAAATGAAACGCCTGTAATATCCACAATGCGCCATGAAGGCTTGAACCCCCTTGAATATTGTTGGTCTAGGAAAATCAACAATAACATGAATTTTATCCATATCAGTAGCTATGCCATTTTTAGACACTATATGTCCAAGAAATTTTCCTTGTCTACCTATGAATGTGCACTTCTCAGGATTTAAGCAAATCCTATAAAGTCTACATTTTTCGAATACCTGTTTGAGGTGTTCAAAATGATCAACTCAGATTGATGAATGTTGTCGATCTGCAAATCAACCACATCCGAAATCCCATTTTTCTTGTACTATTCACACTATGAGCTTAAATGTAATTAATTCTTCAGGCTCCAGATAATTTTCGGAACATATGTCATTGTAATTGCTATTCCACAACACCCATGATAGGAAGTAGAATTCATTTTTGATGAGATGACACCTCCAAGGCTGAGGTATAAAAGCCAATCTTTTGTAAACCTAAGGGGGATTTTTATCATTTTTTGGGGCTGATCTGAACGTACAGAGACTGCGTACCGTGTGTGAGAGTGAGAGAGGTCTTCTTCCTTTACCCTTGTATGCTGTGACTACTACATTGTGAAAGTGACTACGCCATCATGTTAGCAACGGTGAGAGCTACGCTTCGATGCCAAGCTTGAGCGGTTTTAGTCTCTTTGTGAAGAGCTCTTCTGTGAGCTTCCGAGTGAGTTTTCTCTCTATCTGTGTGTCTGTTTTGTGATTGATTTATGTCATTGCGTTCACGGTGAGTGGAAATACACTTTAGGACTAAAAATTTCCAGATTCGAAGACCTGTAAATTTCGGCCTGTCTTTATACGCGATTTCTGCACCATATGTTTACGGGTTGTGGATTAGGTTGGAAACTTCAGGGAAGTGTCCTTTAGGTGTGTAGAGGAGGATCCTTGAGTTTCGTGGTGAATCGATAATGTTTGACATGTTTCGGTGAATGGAAGTGTTGTAGGAAAGATTGCACTTCAGTATGATTAGAGTGTTTTAGAATGATCTCCTTTGGTAGTGATTGTCTAGAGAAGGTCGAATAGTTGAGTGACAACCAGCTATTTGTTTCCATGCGCCTATGGATCAACTCCGTCCTAGGTTGAAAACTTGTTGTTGGCTTGGTTCTCATTGTATTAGCGTCTGCGAGCAGTGTTTGTGCACGACAACATTGGCGCCGTTACCGGGGACGAGAGCCCTAAGTAGGTGACCTTTGACTAATCCTACGAGGTAAAAGCCCATTTGGTTTTCCAAATTTCCTTGTATCTTAGATAGGAACTAAAGATCAAAGAGAGGATCGAGGGAGTGTGTGTCTCGCATGGGTCTTTCATGATTGACAGTTAGTTAGTTTAGAATAGTTGTATCGGAGAGAAAAGGGCTTTCTAGTCTGTGTGTGGCAGTGAAGCGTTTTTCTACTCATTAATGCAAAACCCCACATGATGTGTAGGAGTAGCTTTAGGTAAGGGATCTAATTTTGATCTAGAGCTATTCAACGATTACTTATTTGCTGAAGTGTTTGTTTGCATTCACGATCTCTGAAAAGTTGATTTTGAGGCTAAAAATGCAATAAACAGATTCTTGTTGACATTTTTTTTCATGACTGATTGCTGTTGTGCATATAAGAGGGCATTTGCAAGAGTTCTGTGAAGAAAACTTGAAAATCTGTGAACAGAGACTTTATACGCGTATAATGTCTCAAGGGGCATCTGGAGATAGAATTTGACAAATCTGGCTGAACCAGGGTGTTCAAAAAGAGGGTTTTTCCTTAAGTACACTTTGAGACTAGGGTTTTGACTAGCCCTTAGTACCCAAAAGGCCAAAAGACAAAGTGTCAAAAGCGGAAAAAAGGCGTATAAAGACTTACTGAACAGATGTGGCTCAAATGGAGCAAATGAATATTCCCTAGTGTTCTAAGTCAGAAAAAAAAAAGTACCTAGCCAAAATTTGATTGCTTTTGAAATTCATATGGGCTAGAAAGTGCAAAAAAGGCAAACCTTGACTAGATAACAACTTGAATTGTTCATAACTGACAGCAAAAGGGGTGAAAACAGAAACTGAGAGTATATGTTAGTTCCTTAGGGTGTAGGGAACATCCAAAACAAAATTAGGTCAAATCTGTGTCAGAAGTCTTTATACGCGTATAAAGACTCATCTCCTAGGATAGACACCAGATTTGGGAACTGACATCATAGGGTTGTTCAGTATTGTAAAGTCAACTAAGGGACCAAGTTTGGTGTAATTCTGCCACAGTAGTCTTTATACGCGTATAAAGACTTGAGGCTAGATCTGGGCTCAGAAAGAGAAACTAACTGTTCCCCAGACATTCTGTCAACCTTGAAATCCCAAATATTTTGTCAAACCAAGATTTGGACTTAACCAATGAGTCCAATTGCCAGTACAGGTGTGAAAAGCTGAGACTTACCCAATGAGTGCATAAACTTTGCATACAGTCATTGATTGAGGATTGATTGACTAGTTCTAACAGCTGTGGATGGCTAATGTGAATGCTCACATTTTGATGAAGTTTCAGAGGCTAAATATTTTATGAGAAAGCATGAACTAGGTATTGCAACTATACAAGGGAGCAGCTCAAGGAAAAGACACGAACAACAGAACTTCTCAGATAAGAGGTTTGGTTTTAAAAAGGCTGTTTAGGAGTTAAGTTTGATGAATTTGAGATCAGGAAGACACATTCCAAGAGACCAAAAAGTAGCAAGAGACCAAGGTAGTTTAGTATCCACCGAGGAGAGTGTAAACCAGGCAAGGCTAGATCCACTAGCACCGATTATTGAGGAAGGTAGTGATACTGACACTTCGTCAGACAAATCTTTCTTCATGATGGGTAGTCAACAGCCAGGGGGTTTCACCTATGACGGACCAATGCCAGGAGGAAGCACCTCCCAAAATCCTTTGAATGATCCCGAACTCACGGTGATCTTCTTAGAAGGAACTAGCTCTCGTGGAGCCCTAGTTTATTCTGATTATCGAGGACGCAAGTGCATTTGTATCGAAGAGAGGCCGGCTCAGAGATTGGAGATAATTCGAGTCTACGATGATGGAGATAGATTTCGAGACGAAAAGGGGAACCAATATCTGATAGTCAGTAACCCTGAAGATTACAACAGATATGGAGACAACGTGGCGAAAGGGAAAATGGTTTAAGAAGCTCAAGAACCGCCACCAAACATTGATCGGCCCGGAGCTATTTTTATGTATGATAAGAAAACAACCAGGGTTCCAACTTATAATGAGAACGTGGGAATCTACAAGCATGAGAGTGAGGGTATAGTCTCTCACTTTTGCAACAAAGAACCATACGTAAACGAATTAAGCAAAGACAAGGTTCTTTACTTATTCTCTTATGAAACTGCTATGGAGAAGGGTATAGTTTTTGTTGATAGATACGGGGGAGAATACCAGCGTATTCTCCCAGAGGAGATAGAAAGGGCAACAGATCCAGGAGCATCAACATATGCCCCTAAGGAAGTGCCAAGAGTCACCTACACCCCAAGAAAGTCGACAAATCCCTTTTCTGATGAGTATGACGCTACCTCACATTCCACACGGCCGCAGACATTCAACAACCAAAACCAACCAAAAAATCAGCCATCATTGTAGGCATGGCTTCGACAGAGTGCAACAATGGAGCAAGACTGAAACCGAGATGGTTATCAAGTTGCACGAGGGCTAAGGGATTTGCAAGAACCACCACTCTATTCAAGGTATCAAGGAGCCTGAAGGGCCACGCATAGAACGAGTTTGAAGAGATGAACCATCTCTGGCAAGAATCGTTAGAAATTACGGCTTAGGAGCACCACTGGGAGAGGAACCAGCCTATTACAGAAGACCTGAGGAGGTATATCAATTAGGACGAGGAGATCCAATGATGAGGTTTGTAGACCATCGGAGAATTAGGCCTTCTCAAGTCCAAAAATGGGTAAGCAAGAAATACACAGGAAGCAATATCCAAGAGATCATGTAGCAGCCTTTGTGTGTGTAATTAGAGCTGAAGAGGTGTTAGATTTCCCTACCCAATTTGCAAGATTTGGACTAACCCTAGAGGATGATGCTGCTACTTGGTTTGACTCTGTAGAGCGTAGAGACTTTGAGTCTATGGAGGAAGTGTTTGATGAGTTTATTGAGGAATTCTCACAAAGAGGGATATCTCATAATACCGTCTCACAAATCCATAAATTCAAACAGAAAGATGGGGAATCTGTACGAAAGGGAGCCTTAAGACTAAAAAGATATGTTAAGTTTTGTCCTGTTGAAGAACTGCCAACTCAGTCCAGACTCATGCTGATATTCATCCAAGGACTAAGGAATGCGGATCTCCAGAAAGACTTACATATGAAGAGGAGCACAACGTTAAATGAATTGACCAAGGAGGCTCTTTACCTTGTGGACAATTGTGTGGTCTACAAAGAGGGGGAGTTCAAGGACCTTGACGATGATTCATCTTCACAACAGAGTGGAAGCAAGTCTTCTAAGACTACATCGAAGGGAGAAATGGCTGCAAACCAAGAGATGCTTGTAGATGAAGTGCTAAAAAAGATAAACTTGTACACCAAACCCCAGGCGAAACAGTCCAAGTGGTGTGTTGTTGAACAAAAATGGACAAACCATGGGATAGAGGAATGTTATTATAATAAGGGGTATGTGAGAGAGAGACCTTACGCCCCCCAAGCTCTGGTAGCTTCTCCTCAAGTTCCACCGATGCCTAGGTATCAAGCAGGAAACCTACCAGGACCTGTAGGTGTAGAAAGACCACAACCGGTGTTGTGACAACAACCACCCCTACCAGGTTTACGACCAGTCGCGGCATAAGGTACACACCAAGAGTAGAAGAGTCAGACGAGAAGGCTTTGGTGCCTATGCATGCATATTACGAGGAACCGAGTGGATATATAGAAAATCCTGTCTATTATCCACCTGAAGAACCTAGAATGCCAGAACCTTGGAGCATGATTGGAAGTACGCGACCACCAACAATTGCACAGGCTACAGGAGAGGGAAGATACAGTTTGGATGAACGAACATTGATGTTCATAGCCAATGGTGGCATGGGCGGACAGAGACATGCTTACCAACAAAGAGGGGCACAAGGAGCACCTCAACAGCCCAAGGGACCTTGCTACAAGTGTGGCGGAGACCATTGGCTGAGAGACTGTCCTCATGATGAAATCATCAGAGTCAACGCATATTGCACCGAATGTGGCGTTACTCATTTGATTCCAGATTGCCCTAAAAACCCGAACAAAGGAGCAAAAACCACCTTGAACTTGCTATAAACAGTACCTTCCAGTGGAGGGTTAGAAAATAAAACGGTAATACCCATTCAGGTAGTTACAAGGGCACAAGCTCAGAAAAGGACAGACGAACCCATAGTTGAAGAGCCAAAAACCGATGCCCCTAGTTCAGAAACAAAAAATCAATGAAGAACTTGGAAAGCTAGAAAGGCTCGTAGGAAAGCTAGGAAAGAACGAGAGAAAACCTCCCTAGCGGAGGAGTTGAAGCACACAAAGGAGAGGTTGGAGCGATTAGAGGATCTAACTAGTTTAAGCTCACACACTGCGGCAACCATAGAGCCGAAGGAATTAAAGGAACCACAAAGTGCAGGATCAGGAGGATTTTTACTGGCAGACAAGGTAAATGAGCAGTTGGATGCGCTTCTAAAAGCTTATGAAGCTAGACTCAAAATAACCAAACCCACGAGCAAAGGTGGATGACTTATCGAATGCTGAAATAGAAAAACAAAGGTTGGAATTTGTAAAAGGATGATTGAAACAACTCAATCATTGATGCAAGACCCGCTAGGTAAACCTGCAAATTGGCATGAAGTACCAGCTCCAACCCCTATCCAACCAACTTTAGAAGAACATGTAGAAACAAGGGAAAGACTCAGTAGAGCCTATGAGTCCAGAGAAGAGCCTATCATAGTGCCAAATACAACAGATGAGGCAAGTGACGGGTTCCAGCCTAAAACATTGGCAGAAATGGGTAAGGATTGTAACGGTCTAGACGATCTGTGGAAGCAAATCCATGAGGCTAACGAAGCTAACAGGATAAGTAACCACATGAACAACATGGAAAAAGTAAAGAATGTAATCTTACCTCCTATTGAAGAATTTGAGGCAAGGTCACAAATGAACTTTGAGATACATTCACAAGGGGGAGACCAAGGATCAATGAGCTCAGGACACAGCCAACCTGACTCGTTAAAAACTCTACCCTCCTACCTAGGGGAATATGAAGCTAAGTCAGAGGTGAGAGCAATCCCATCTCAAAGACTTTCTTCCAACAGAGTGATGGATTTGCAAGGGTTGATTGAGTTATTGTCCACCCCTGTGACATGCACAATCAAATTAGTTGAACTCCTAAGATTACGACCACATATGTGGACAATAACTCAATCAACCCTTGCCTAGAAAAATTTGGAGTGAAAGACCCCACATCGAAGCTTCAAGAAGGGATCAGAGAGTTGGACAAGCCTCAACTAAACACCAGGCTAGTACCATTAAACAAGGTTGGAGAGTATTGCGAGGGAGAAGATGGAAACACCACGCTACCAGTAGAATTCCAAGGAGTAGTTTCCAAAGCTATTCTTGATAGTGGAGCGGGAGTTTCTATCGCCACCAAGGAAATCTGGAAAAAATGGGAAAAACCAGCTTTAAGAGCTACCAGAATGAAATTGCAATTGGCAGACGGGTTCATGGAGAAGCCTCTAGGACTCTTAGAAAAAGTGATTGTCACTTCGTGCGGGATCGAGTATGAGCATACATTTGCAATAGTTGATTTTGACAAAAAGAACAATTATGAGATCATATTGGGACGACCATTCATGCGACAATTGAAAATGGTACAAGATTGGGGTTATGACCATATATACCTCAAACATGGCGAGACAATAACTAAAATACACCTGAAAGACCATAGTTACAATGATGTAAACCAAAAACCTGTGGAAGAGTTTGATTCAGCTAGAGTGGCAGGATCGGAACTCCCAGCATGGTTAGGGCAACAAAAGGAGATATGGATGTGTGGAGCTTCACATTGTGGAAGCTTAAGAAACGAGTAATGTGTCTTAGAAAGAGCGATTGAGAACAAGGAGTATATTCCGGAACCTTTCCATGATGATGCCTTGGAACCTCTAGAATGGGAACACATACTAGCAACATTGGATGTCTGTAACATTACAAATAGTCCAACGACAAAATTGTGCGATAAGGATGGCTATGATGTGCTACCCTACTACATGGTAAACTTTAGACCAGGAGAAGAGGAGATGATAGAACCACCCAGAGAAGAAGAGTTTTATAACTCCTCTGAGCATCTGGAAGTAAACAATGATGCAGATAATGAATGTTCAGGAAACTCAAGTGAGCGTGGGGAGGAAACAAATAATATCAAGTTTTATGATTTTGCTAATCGCACCCTAGACACCAGGAACGCTATAGGAGGAAACGAGTAGGAAATAAAGCAAGAGAAAACCTGATGCCCAGGATAAAAGGTAAAACTCACTATTTGATGCTTGTAAAAGCAGACGATTGTGTAAAAGATCAAATATTAGGAAGATTCTCAAAAGAACGAAGGGAAAGAACTCGAGAGGATTTAAAACAGGTACGAAAAGCTAAAACAAAAACAAAATCACAAAAATCTCAAAAATAAAAAAAAGAAACAACAAAAGACCAAGAGTGGACCAAATTGGAGCGTAAACAGAAATACCAAGAACTGAAATGGTCTTTACGTGAGGAATGGACTAGTGAGGAAGATAGTGATGGAAAAGGGGAGTCAGAAAATGGAAACATGAATGTACCATCACACTATCGTAAATTTACCATCCAGAACAGAAAAATCATTATGACACCACCAGTCAGGGAAAGAACAAACCAAGAATCTTACGATGGGCCTGAAAATGCAAAAAGGATAGACCTCGCGGAAACAGGCGAAAAGCCTCAGCCGGTCTATATAGCAAACAATTTAGGGCCAGAAGAAGAGGAACGGCTAACACAACTTCTGAAGAAATATAAAGATGTTTTTGCATGGTCCTATAAAGACCTCAAAGGAGTTGATCCATCGATGTGCCAACATACAATTCCTTTGAAATCGGATGCCAAACCTAGCAAACAATGTCCTTATACATATAATGACACATTTTCTAAACGAATCAAAGAGGAGATTGACAAGCTGATGGAAGCTGAATTCATCTATGAGATCGAAAATACAGATTGGGTGTGGTAGTCCCCAAAAAGAATAGAAAACTGCGAGTATGTGTAAACCTCAAAAAGGTAAATGTAGCCACCATAAGGGATAATTATCCCTTGTCAATCACGGAGCATGTACTTGAGCGGGTGGCGGGAAACGGACTTATTCCTTCCTGGATGGGTTTTCAGGATACAACCAACTGGCAATTGCAGGGGAGGATCAACACAAAACAACTTTTGCCACCGAATGGGGAATTTATGCGTATTGAGTTATGCCGTTTGGCTTAACTAATGCCCCAGCTACGTTCCAAAGGTTAATGACGCACGCATTCAAAGAATACCTGAGAATATTCTTAGTAATATACATGGATGATCTTTGTGTACACTCTCTTCTACGAGAGGAACATATTGACCATTTGCAGAAGGTCTTTGAAAAATGCAGGACATATCAAATCTATCTTAACCCGGAAAAGTGCATATTCATGGTTAAACAAGGCCGCATCTTAGAACACATTGTCTCAAGAAATGTCATAACCACTGACTTAGACAAATTCAAAGTCATTGTAGACCTACCAAGGCCTACTAATGCGAAACAAATAAAATCCTTCATGGGACACTGTGGATATTATCGAAGATTCATATACATATATGTATGCAGTCATTGCACAACCTCTATATTGTTTGCTAGTCAATTTCGATTGGACCGAGGAGTGTGAAACTTCATTCCAAAAGCTGAAGGAAAACCTTATATCAGCACCTGTACTTAAGGCGGGAAAATATTTTCCATGTTCACATTGATGCTTCTGCATATGCAATCGGGAGTATTCTGGCTCAACCAGGAGATGGAACAATGGATTTCCCAGTTTGTTATGCGAGCCGACAGCTAAATAGTGCAAAAAAGAACTATACAACCACTGAAAGAGGGGGATTAGGAATGATATACGCTGTAAAGAAATTTCGCCATTATCTCCTTGCAAACAAATTTGTGTTCTTCACAGATCACCAGGCTCTTTTGTATCTGGTTAATAAACCATGCAATACGGGGAGAATTGTACGATGGTTTATTATATTGCTGGAGTTTGATTTCACAGTAGTAGTAAAGAAAGGAAAAACACATCTACGAGCGGATCATCTTTCAAGACTACAAAACGGAGAAGCTCCTGAAGGAGTCGATGATGACATACGTGACGCCTATCTTTTCAATATTGAAATGATACCTAAATGGTCTCAGGAAATTGTTAGCATTCTTTCCTTTGGAGGTAGGTTTGATAATGCAAAATACAGATCCAAACAACAAACAATTCGACAAACAAAAAACTTCCAGTTGATTGCAGGACGGCTGTATCATCTAGGATCGGACCAAATCCTACGATTATGTATAAACATCACAAGAGCACGAAAAAGGGCTATAGGGCTGGAAGCTCGTGACTTTCAATTGATTGGAAATCAGCTCTATAAATGAGGAAAAGACAATCAACTTAGAATCTGTGCAAGTGAAAGTGAATACCTGTTGATTCTAGAACACGCACATGGCGGGATAAGTGTTGGCTATTTTTCAGGCGATAGGATGGCAAAAATCGTCTTAACCGCAGGGATATGGTGGCCGAAATTGCACATGGATGCGGAGAAATGTGTCAAGCATTGTGATGCATGTCAGCGCACTAAAGTGCCAACAAAAAGAGATGAGATGCCATTACGGCCAATGATGGGAGCACGGGCATTTGCAAAATGGGGAATTGACTTTGTAGGACCTATTTCACCTCCTGCTTATCGTACCCATACCCAATATATCATTGTCGCTACGGACTATCTCACAAAATGTGCTGAAGCAAAAGCTACACAAAAAGTTGATGCAAGGACTACTGCACAATTTTTGTACGAGAATGTCTTCGTAAGATACGGATTACCAATAGAAATTTTCAGTGATCCTGGGACACATTTTCTTAATGAAGTCATTGAATATCTACTAGAGGAATTCATGGTCATATATAGGAAATCTGCTCCATACCATCCACAGGTAAATGACAAGCTGAGGCTACAAATAGAACACTATGCACGGTTCTTACCAAAGTAGTGTCAGAGTCAAGAATAGATTGGGATCAGCAACTACACTCAACACTATGGGCATACAGGGTAGCTTACAAAACATCGATAGGAATGACACCGTACAACATAGTGTTTGGCCTAAATGCTATACTACCCATAGAGTTTTTAATTCCAACTCTACGAGTAGCGAAACGCTTAGAATGGAAAGGGCATGAGCTCTCTTCAAGAATAGATGATCTTGAAAAGCTAGATGAACTCCGCTTGAGAGCAGTAGCTTCAATCTATGCTAAAAAGAGAAGACAAAAAGAGTTTTTTGACAAGCATGTGCGCACTAAAGAGTTCAAAATAGGTGACTATGTACTTGTTTATAATTTGAAGCAACATGCCAAAAAACTTAAAAAGCAAGGGATGGGATCCTTTGTGATTAGCTATCACAAAGTGGAGCTGTCAAGCTTGCTACATTAGCAGGTGAAGAAATGTCAAACTGGATTAGTGGATGTCGACTGAAGAAATATCATCTACCACTCACACAAGAGATGCTCCAACAAATCCATCACGGAAAACAGGGAATGAATGAAAAACAGAGAATACGAGAAGAAGCTCAAGCAGAAGCAAAGGAACGCATTGCAAAACGAAGACTTCTGTGACAACAAAAACAAGGTGAAGCACCATTGCGAATCAATACCATTCGACTTACGAAGCTGGATGAAGACACAGTGGAGCCCATAATTGTAGTCAAAGTAGGGAGCAATCAAGTTGAATCGACGGCATTACTTGATTCAGGAGCTCAAGCCAATCTGATTTCTTACAAATTATATATCCAACTACAGCTTGAAGAAAAACTTCACCCTACTCCTCAAGTGCTGGAAAGTATTACATCACACTCGTTGACAACAATGGGCTGGATTATATTGCATGTACAAGTACACCAATATATTTACCCACACAAGTTTTATGTGGTCGAGGATGAGAGCACACAACACCAAATGTTGTTGGGACAACCTTGGCAAAAGGAGTACAATGTGCAGATAGATTGGAATGCGAATGCAGTCGAAATTCAACATGCACAAGAACCACAGGTAACAGCCTTTGCTCAACAATACAGGAATAATCCGCTGTCAGCAACGCAAACACAGAAAAAAGAGCCAAAAGCAAGAATGACACCAAAGAACAACATGGTACCCATGTGTTGGAGCCCCATTAGTCCAACTGTTGTAATGAGCCCATCTTGTAAAGCATATCAAATTCCCATTTTATGTTAAAGACGTCTTATCGTTTTGATCCATTCGTCTGGGTTATGTAAAGATTAATCAGCTAGTCAGGACTCAGATTTGTTCCCACTTTGTAATAATGAGTAAGAGAACCCCATGTACATTTTTGAGCTAAGGTGACTAAAGTATAAAAGTCACCTTAGAACCATTTTTGAAAAACATTTGAATATTAATCATGTGTTGTACGAGTCTGAGAGAGGGAGAGAGAGTGTGAGTGTGTCTTATCCTCTTCGCTACGCGCTTCTCCCTCACCGGATTCACGACGTGACCACACCATCGCGGTAGTCTCTACGAGAGCTACGCGCCCAC
Source organism: Adiantum capillus-veneris (assembly GCF_014529385.1). Taxonomy (NCBI): domain Eukaryota; kingdom Viridiplantae; phylum Streptophyta; class Polypodiopsida; order Polypodiales; family Pteridaceae; genus Adiantum; species Adiantum capillus-veneris. The sequence continues at coordinate 134,497,542 of NC_140937.1, read as the reverse complement.
GCTACGCATTCACCGTTTCGAGTTGATCGCGATCGATCCTTCCTCGAGCTTGTTTTGCTTGTAAGTAGCACAAACGGTGTCTGTTTTCAATAATCAAGTGCTTTATGGAATGAGAAAGAGATTAGCTACACATAGATACTCATAAACTTAAGTTTCGCCCACTTTTGGATTATGATCTGTTAGTCTATCGCGACTGTATTCGAGATAACTAGGGTTAAAATCTGGTGAGATTAGACTTATAGGTAAGTATATCCTAGTGAGAGGATGGTGCCTAGTAAGTTTGATGCGATTCCGAGTTCATTGGACGTGTAAACTGTGTTGTGAGCGTTTAGAGATAGAGTGGGCTGCATTCTACCATGGTTAGTGATTGATGCATCATAAAAGTGCGTATGTGTAGATTGGTCTTAGCCTGACAAGCTAACGAGATTACCTACGTGCACCTACGGGTTAGTCGTGTCATCGGATGATAAGTATGTTGTCTGTGTCGTGCTCGTGAGTATGAACAGGGGAGTAGTTTTGCCCTAAAACACCATGGCAAACAAACAGAGATAGACCAAGGAAATTGTTGCTGGGGAACTTTTCTTTCAAATTTTCCCTAGGGAGAGTTTTATCAGGGCCTAAATAGCAGACACACCAAAATTCAAGGCATTTAGAACACTGAAGGTCAATCTGAGGGTCAGATAGAGAATCAAGCTCTGACTGAAATACTAAAATGGGACCAAAACCCAACCGAAGTGTCCAAACTTCATAAAACTTGAGGGATAGGCTATAGAGGGTATCTAGAACTCAAGGGTAGAGTCACAATTTTGAATTGACTTGTGCTGAGCAAATTGTCAGTCTATCACGATAGACTAAGAAAGTAGTGAATTAGACACTTTTTGCAATTTGTGACTATACTGCTAGGACATACTCTCTATATAGATCCTAGACATCATTTCATATTTGAAATTGGGCCACCAGAAGACTGACTAAGGGGTTGCTGTATATACTTGAAATATTTTTGGTAATTCAGGGAAAACCCTTGTGAACAAACTAACCATCCTTGTGTAGATCCCAGAAGGAGATCAGCACAAAGCCATACAGGAAGAAGGAGTCCAGGTAAGCTTTAAGTTTGCAACCAAACTTTCATTCTTATGTATTTAAGGTCAAGAGCCTTTGTTACGTCGGAGCTAAAAGTGTCAAAAGTCAAATTAGCACCACGTCCACCGAAGAGAGTGTAACTCAGACGAGGCTAGACCCATTAGCACCAATCATTGAAGAGGGTAGTGATACTGACACTTCGTCGAAAAGTCCTTCTTCATGACGGGGAGTCAACAGCCAGGAGGTTTCAACGGTGAAGGACCAATGCCAGGGGGGAGCACCTCCCTACATCCTTTAAACGAAACCCAGTTCACTATAATCTTCTTGGAAGGAACTAACTCGAGGGGAGCCTTAGTTTATTCTGACTATCGAGGACACAAGTGTATTTGTATTGAAGAAAGATCGGCTCAGAGACTAGAGATAATTCGAGTCTATGATGATGGTGACAGATTCCGAGACGAAAAGGGGAACCACTACCTGATAGTGAGTAACCCTGAGGATTACAACAGATATGGGGATAGCGTGGAAAAAGGGAAAATGTTTTCAGAAACCCAAGAACCGCCTCCTAACATCGATTGACCTGGAGCGCTTTTTATGTATGATAAGAAAACAACCAGGGTCCCAACCTATAATGAGAATGTAGGGATTTACAACCATGAAAGCGAGGGAATAGTCTCTTACTTTCGATGCAAGGAACCCTACCCAAATGAATTAAGCAAAGACAAGGTTCTTTACTTATTTTCTTATGAAACTGCTATGGGGAAGGATATTGTTTTTGTTGACAGATACGGGCGAGAATACAAACGTATTCTCCCAGAAGAGGTTGAAAGGGCAACAGTTCCGAGAGCATTGACCTATGGCCCAACGAGAAGTACCAAGAGCCACCTACACCCCTAGCAAGTCGACTAATCCCTTTTTAGAAGAGTATGATGCTACCTCACATTCTACCCAACCACCGACGTCCAACTACCAGGACCAACCAGCTACTCAGCCATCATTGCAGGCATGGCTTCGACAGAGTGCTACATTAGAACAAGACCGAACCCGAGAGGGTTATCAAACTGCACGAGGAGTAAGGGATCTACAAGAACCACCACTCTATGCACAGTATCAAGGAGAGAGTAAGCCAAAGACTCAGGGGTCAACTGAGCTTGGAAGAACACCCCGAGAACGAGTTCGAAGAGATGAACCATCTCTCACGAGAACTGTTAGAAATTATGGATTAGGAGCACCATTGGGAGAGGAACGTGGCCACTACAGAAGACCAGCGGAGGTATATCGGCTAGGACGGGGAGATCCCATGATGAGATTTGTAGACCATCGTAGAATTAGACCTTCTCAAGTGCAAAAATGGGTAAACAAGAAATATACGGGAAGCAGGGATCCGAGAGATCAATGTAGCAGCCTTTGTGCGTGTAATTAGAGTTGAATAGGTGTTAGACTTTCCTACCCAATTTGCAAGATTCGGTTTAACCTTAGAGGATGATGCTGCTACATGGTTTGACTCGGTGGAGCGAACAGACTTTGAGTCTATGGAGGAAGTGTTTGACGAGTTTATCAAGGAATTCTCACAAAGGGGGATAGCTCATAATACAGTCTCGCAAATCCATAAATTCAAACAGAAAGATGGAGAGTCTGTGCGAAAGGCGGCCCTCCGATTAAAAAGATATGTTAAGCTCTGCCCTGTGGAAGAACTGCCAACTCAGTCCAGACTTATGCTTATATTTATCCAAGGACTAAGGAATGCAGATCTTTAAAAGGACTTACATATGAAAAGGAGCACTACATTGAATGATTCAACCAAGGAAGCTCTATACCTTGTGGACAATTGTGCGGTCTACAAAGAGGGCGAGTTCAAGGATCTTGATGATGATTCTTCCCCGCAACAAAGCGGAAGCAAGTCTGCTAAGACAACACTGAAAGGAGAAGTAGCAGTAAGCCAAGAGCAGCTTGTAGAGGAGGTGCTTAAAAAGATTAACTTGTATTCCAAACCACAAGCTAAACAACCAAAATGGTGTGCGATTGAACAAAAATGGACAAACCATGGGACGGAGGAGTGTTATTATAACAAGGGATATGTGAGAGAACGACCATATGCTCCGCAAGCTTAGGCGACATCTCCTCAAATCCCACAGATGCCTAGATATCAGACTGGCAATCTACCAGGACCTGGAGGTGCAGAAAGACTACAACCAGTGTTGGGACAACAACCACCCCTACCAGGATTACGACCAGTCGGCATAAGATACACACCCACAGTAACTGAGTCAGATGAGAAGGCTTTGGTACCTATGCATGCATACTACGACGAGCCCAATGGATATGCGGAAAACTCTATCTATTATCCACCGGACGAACCCTCTACACCAGAACCATGGAGCATGATAGGAAATACAGGACCACCAACTGCTGCACAGGCAGCGGGGGAAGGACGATATAGCCTGGATGAAAGGACACTGTTGTTCATAGCCAACGGAGGCATGAGCGGGCAAGAATTGCACACCAACAAAGAGGAGCTCCAGGAGCACCTCAACAGCCTAAAGGACCATGCTACAAGTGTGGTGGAGACCATTGGCTGAGGGACTGCCCTCATGACGAAATCATTAGGGTCAACGCATATTGCACGGAGTGTGGAATTACTCACTTGATCCCTGCTTGCCCTAAAAACCCGAGCAAAGGAGCAAAAACTACCTTGAATATGTTGGGAGCGCTACCTTCCAGTGGAGGGTCAGAAAACAAAACTCCGATTCCTGTTAAGGTCTTGACGAGAGCCCAAGCAAGCAAAAATGACAATCATCCCAAGAGTAACGATGAAAATCAAGAAAAATCAAGACTGACAAGTCTAGCGTCAGTCGTGATAATCCTTGGAAAGAACGAAGAGCAAAAATGAAAGCTAGACGTGAGCGAAAACAAAAAGATGTAGAAGCTGAGCTAACGATAGCTCGAGAGCAACTTAAACAGCAAAGAGAGTCCGACTCTCTAAAATCAATGGAAGGACCAAGAAGTGCAAGCTCAGGAGGGTCAGTATTGGTAGATAAGATCAATGAACCCTTCGATGCAATCTTGCAAGCATATGAAGCAAGATTGAAGAACAGACAGACTCTAGAGCAAAGATGGATGACATATCCATATCTAGAGATAGAAAAACAGAGACTAGAGATGTGCAAACAGCTGATTGAAACTGCACAAGCTTTACTGGAGCCTCCACCTATGGAAGCAAAAGATAGAGTAATCAAACCACCAAACAATGAAACACCTCACAAAACCGAACAAAGGATACCCGACAAGATAGAAAACATTAAATCCTTGCCGGATGTAGAGGATGCAAAAGACGTACCTAATAGCATTGATGAATCACTGAAAGATTTGCCACCATATTCCCTTATTGTGGAAGAAAATTGGCCTGAAGAGCTATGGGAAACGGTGCGAAAAGCTCAAGAAAAATATGAGACAAAAACAGTCGAGTCAGCGCCTTTCTCGGAGCTGAACTTGAATAATCCCCCATGGGATTTAGACGTTAAATCATTTCAAGGGGATAATGGTTCAGTTGCATCCGAAGATAGCAGACCACAATCACTCAGAACTTTTCCATCATATATGGGGGACTATGAGGCAAGGTCAGAAATTCGAAGAGTACCTTCTCAAAGAATAGGCGGGTCAAATCAATTGGACACTAAAATCCTGATAGACTTGTTGACCACTCCGGTCAAGTGTACAATCACATTGGCAGAATTGTTAAAAATTAGGCCAAGCATGTGGACGGAAGTGGGAAAATGTCTTGAAAATTTTTGCATAAGGATGCCTCTTAAGTTCTTCGAAACCGAGCTTAATGACACAGAACCGAAGAAAGTCAACACTAGACCAGTGCCACTCAACAAGGTAGGAGAGTATTGTGAAGGTGAAGACGGAAACACAACCCTACCAGTTGAGTATAACGGCATAGAGACTAAGGCAATACTCGATAGTGGAGCTGGCATTGCCATTGCGACCAAAATGCTATGGGAAAAATGGGGAAAACCAGCAATACGAACAACTAGAATGAAATTGCAACTGGCGGATGGGCACATAGAAAGGCCTATAGGATTGCTTGAGGCAATTGTGGTATCTTGCTGTGGCATAGAGTACGAACATACCTTTGCCATAGTAGATTTCGGCAAGAAGAACAACTATGAAATTATCCTTGGTAGGCCGTTCATGAGGCAACTCAAAATGGTGCAGGACTGGGAGTATGATTATTTGTATCTAAGACATGCTGAAACTACTACACGCGTAAACATGAAAAATCATAGCTACCATGATGTCACGAGAACCCCTGTGGAAGAATTTGACTCAGCCACCATTAGTGGATCAGAAGTCCCAGCGTGGCTTTGTAAGAAAAAGGAGATATGGATGTGCGGGGCATCTCAATGTAGTGAATTTGACAACAATGAAAGGACACATGGAGAGGGTCTTGGAAGACGATGCCTATATACGAGAACCTTTTTCTGAAGAGAAGCTCGAACCCCTAGAATGGTCTCAAATTTTGGCTACATTGGATGTATGTGTCAATGAAGTCACTCCCACCAAATTTTGTGATGAGAATGGCTACGATATCATACCATACTACATGTTGAGCAAAATTGTGGAGGAGGATGAGAACGATGGAGATACTCAGAATATGAGGACCAATAAAACAGAAATGAAACTTGAGATTAAGATAGTGGGCTATGTGGACATCCCCACTAAAGAAATCAAGCAGGAGGGAGAAGAATTTTATGATTCTTCTGATCAAAGTGAAAACAAGGATAACGCGGATGATGAGAAGTCGGAAAATACGGAGGAAGACGACAATCGAGATCAAGACAATGATGTCTTCTACAATTTTCCAAACCAAAGTGAGAGACGCCAAAAAAGATACAAGAGTAAACAGCACCATATCAGTCCACCAACCAGGCTGAGACCCATGCCGGAGTTTAAAGGTAAGACACATTTCCTTATGAACATTCATGCTGTTGATTGTGCTAAGGATAAAGTGTCAGGAAGATTTCTTAAGGTTTTTGACTCAGGATTTAAATCCAGACTGTTGAAACCTAAGAAAACCAGCAAACCAAAAAAAAGAGTTGCAACAGAAAAACTGAATGTCTGTGGTAGCCCAATTATGACGAAAATTGAAAGGAAAACGAGATACAATGAGTTGAAACAAAAAATGAAAAATGTATGGACAACTGAAATGGAAAGTAGCGATGGAACGAATGAGAGTGATGGGAGTAAAAAGATAGATGTACCTCCTCACTATTGTAAGTACACCATTCAAGAAAGAAGATTGGTGGTTCAACAACCAATGAAGGAGCCTAAATCAAACGAGTCCTACGATGGGCCAGAGAACGCCAAGAAAATAGACTTAGCAGAGCCAGGAGAAAATCCGCGACCTGCTTACATTGCCACAGATCTAAGTCGAGAAGAAGAGTACTTACTGATCAAAACACTTAAGGAATTTCGAGATGTATTTGCATGGTCGTACAAAGATTTGAAGGGAGTGGATCCTAACATTTGTGAACATTCAATCCCTCTGAAGTCTGATGCAAAGCCAAGCAAAAAACGTCCATACACGTATAATGAGACATTCTCCAAAAGGATAAAAGAGGAGATAGACAAACTTATGGAGGCTGAATTTATTTATGAGATAGAGCACACGGACTGGGTGTCCCCGATAGTGGTGGTACCCAAGAAAAACAAGAAATTACGAGTATGTGTAAATATCAAGAAGGTAAACGCAGCCACGATAAGGGACAACTACCCTCTTCCTATCACTGAACACGTCCTGGAACGAGTGGCAGGCAAGCAAGCCTATAGCTTTATGGACGGATTCTCTGGTTATAACCAATTGGGGGTCAAACTAGAAGATCAATACAAAACAACATTTGCAACAGAATGGGGCATATATGCGTTTAGGGTAATGCCATTTGGCTTGACCAATGCTCCAGCCACATTTCAGAGATTAATGACACACGCTTTTAAAGAATACTTGCAAAAATTCTTGGATATTTACATGGACAACTTGTGTGTCTATTCTCTATTGAGAGAAGACCATATAGATCATCTGAGAAAGGTATTCAAAAAATGCAGAACGTATAGGATTTTCCTCAACCCAGAAAAATGTGTATTCATGGTACGACAAGGTAAAATCTTAGGCCACATAGTGTCGGCTAATGGAATTACCACTGATGAAGACAAGGTAAAGGTGATCATAAAATTGCCAAGACCAAACACTGTATGAGAGGTACAATCATTTATGGGACATTGTGGATACTACCGACGTTTTATCTACATGTACGCTGTAATAGAAAAACCCTTGTATAGTCTAATCATGCTCTTCATTTGGACCAATGAATGTGAGGAGTCATTCCAGAAACTAAAAGATGCACTGGTATCTGCACCAATTCTAAAAGCACCAGATTGGTCAAAGATCTTCCATGTACATGTAGATGCTTCGGCATTTGCAATAGGCTGTATATTAGCACAACCAGATAAGGGTAAGACGGACTTTCCAATCAGTTATGCTAGTAGACAACTCAACATTGCAGAAAAGAACTATACTACCACTGAAAGAGAAGGATTGGGTATGATATATGCGGTAAAGAAATTTCGGCATTACTTACTCGCGAACAAATTCACATTCTTTGTGGATCATCAGGCACTCTTGTACTTAGTAAACAAACCTTGTAACACGGGACGAATTGTAAGATGGTTCATTGTGTTACTGGAGTTTGATTTTACGGTAGTAGTTAAGAAAGGAAAAACGCATCAAAGAGAAGACCACCTTTCTCGACTACTACATGGTGAAAATGCTACCGGGGTAGATGATGATCTCCCAGACGCATACCTGTTTAATATAGAAATGGTACCGAAATGGTCAGAACAAATTATTCCATTGCTGACATATGGAATGAATCTTGACGACAAACACACGGTGGAAGACATTAGCCAAGCATGAAATTACACAATGCTTGCGGGAAGAATGTACCATCATGGAAACGATGGGATTCTAAGGTTGTGTATAGGCCCAGAGGAGTACGAAGCGTATCTAGAGGAGGCCCATACACAAACAGGGGGATTCCATAGAGGAAATCAAATGATGTATGAACAATTAAGAAGACTTGGAGTGTATTGGCCAGGAATGGCAGGCGATGTAGCAAATTACATCAAGAAATGCGACTTTTGCACATCCAATACCACTGTGGATTATGCCACATTATACCAAGTGACAGTAGCACCCGCATGGAGTCATGCTATTGTGGAATATTTGACTAATAAGGAGCTGCCAGGAGATTGGTCTAAATCCAGACAAGTGGCTCTACAAATCGAAGCGAATAGGTATACCCTCATTATTGACCAATTGTATAAAAGAGGAACTGATGACCAACTGAGGTTAGTTCCTCATGAAAATGACTACTTTCCATTATTGGAACAAGCTCATGCAGGCATAGCAGGAGGTCATTTTTCAGCAGAGAGAACCGTAAAAATCATTATGGTTGCAGGTATATGGTGGCCGACCATGATTCAAGATGCAGCAGAATTCGTGAAAAGGTGTGATGAATATCAACGCACTAAGGTACCAGTTAAAAGATACGAAATGCCCTTAAGACCAATGATGAGTGCTTGAGCATTCGCTAAATGGGGATTGGACTTTGTTGGTCCTATCACTCCACCAGCATATCGTTCACAAGCACAATATATCATAGTGTCCACGGACTACATGACCAAATGGGTGGAACCAAAAGCCACAACAAAATCAGACGCTAGAACCACGACACAATTCTTATATGAATATGTGTTTACACGTTATGGCCTTCCAATCAAGCTGGTGAGTGATAGAGGGACACACTTTGTAAATGAAGTTATCCAACATCTCTTAAATGAGTTTATGGTAATTCATCGCAAATCTACACCCTATCATCCACAAGCCAATGGCCAAGCGGAAGCGACCAACAAAATATTGTGCACGGTTCTTACGAAACTGGTCAGTGAAACAAGAACAGATTGGGATCAAATGCTCTATTCGGTATTGTGAGCTTATCGAGTTGCATATAAAACAACACTCAATGCTACACCATTTAATATGGTATATGGATTAAATGCAATATTGCCTATTGACTTTTTGATCCCCACACTAAGGGTAGCCAAACAATTGGACTAGACGGGGCATGAACTTTCCGAACAGTTAGAGGACCTTGAAAAATTAGATGAGTTACGACTCAATGCTGTAGCGGCCATATATGCAAAAAAAAGACAACAGAAAGAGTTTTTTGACAAACATGTCAAGAACAAGGACTTTAAAACGAGAGACTATGTCTTGGTATACACCCTTAAACAGCATGCCAAAAAGCTAAAGAAAAGGGGAATGGGGCCTTATTTGATCCAAGAAATATCGTCTAGCGGAGCAGTAAAAGTGTCGACACTAGATGGAAAAGAAATGCCGAACTGGATTAGTGGGTGTCGTTTAAAAAAATATCATCTACCTTTAACACCGGAAATGTTGTTTCAACTGCATTATGGAAAAACCTATAGACAGAAACAACAAAGAATTCAGGACCAGGCACAAGAAGAAGCAAAGGAATGGATTGCTAAACGAAGGCAGTTTCTCAAGACAATAAACATGGTCACCCCAATGATGACTGAGGAATATCCTCTTTCAACATCCCAAACAATTGAAGCGGATATACAAAGCGACGAATTAGAAAAGACCATGACAGACCTTAGGGCTCAGGACAATAGCATCATCGACGACTTGGAAGATACATGGTGTAGTCCTTACATAAAAGCCTAATCAGGCACAAAACAAGTTGAAATCTATGAATTGCTTGACACTGGAGCAAAAATGAGTGTCATCAGCTTTGACCTCTTTCAGAAACTTGGACCAATGAAGACGATCCCAGAGACACACCGGTTGAAAGTAGCATCGGGTGATGAGGTGACCACGTTGTGGTCTATTATTATACCAATCACAGTGCAGGCACACCCGTACACTACAAAATTCCATGTACTGCCACCAAGTAGATTAACAATGCCGTGTATCTTAGCAGTGTCATGGATGAAAGCTAACAGGGTATTCATTGATTTGGATACTAATGAGGCACTGTTCAGAAAGGATAAATTTTCAGAACCCTTCTTATCATATAACCAATTCATGTCAAGGAGGAAACAAAAGTCAATACAACCGCAAAGATCTGCCCAACAACAAACAAAGTTTACAAGTCTAGCAACGTCTTATCAAAAATCAGCAACCATGCAGGGAACCAGCAAGTTTGGGTACGGCGTACAGAGCTGACCGAGGCCCAATTACATCAAAAGAGGAAATACAAAGTTTGGGTAAGGCACGATAGCCTAATTCCTATAAAAAAGGAGTCAGAAGAACAGACAAAACACCGAAAGCCAGCAAAACTTCAAAGAAACATAGTCAATCTATCAAATACGCAACGGACTATATTGGTATGGCGGCCAAAGTTGCCAATTCAAAACGATCCAACAACACAAGAAGGGCGGCCAAAGATGACAAACGAGCAGTTATCTACAATTGTCAAGGTCAAGCCACATCATGCAAACAGCACGAGGAAACAAACAGAATCAACAACAAAAACTACAAGGATCTATAAGACCCAAGTCATCAAAGCAGAAAAAGAGAATGTTCCACCAGCTATGACAATATCGACTTCAAAGGAACCACATACGCCAAATCAAAACCAGTCGAAAACAATCAAACAAAGAGCGGCAGATCTACAACTACTCCTTGCAAAGAAAATTTGCCAGCCAACTCAAGCTACCACAGGAAGCCTCAACGACAAATGCCAATAAGCGAATCGCTTATACCTTCCTCCTGCACCGCATAAATTCTTTCTACATGCATTGACTTCACATGCATAAAGGGCTATATTACAAGGCCTCCATTAGCACGAGTTCAAACCCATGGACAACACATACCCTTGACGATACCCTGTCATCCGGGAGGACTCCAACTAGGAGGGGGGGAGGCATTCCAAATGCGGACTCATGTCATATATTAGAGGGCAATGTTTGTGAGCAATTTTTCAACCATTTTTGCGTTTTATTGTGTGATTTTGGGAAAAAAGAATACGCCCTCGTAATTAAACTGAATTGGGGACCAAATCATCATTCATGAGCCCCTAGGGATGTGTATAGACTATAAAGAGAGTCAAATCTGGCCAAAAACTGTCTAAAAACAACAAAAAATAGGCCAAGGTTGACGATAATGAGCGAGATTGTACATAGACAAGAGAAAAGTGAGCTACAAAGTGTATTGCTTTTCATTGGTATTTTTCTAGGTTAGAATTTCTATTTTTGGGTTATTTTGGGATTTATTTGCTTTATTTTAGCCATTTTCTAGCAAAAATTATAGAAAAAAATCCGTAATCCAGATGGAAACACAGAAGAAGAGACGCCTGATCGGAGCAAGGTAAAGAAGACACAGAAAAAATAGGGACTGCAAAGGTGACCAGGCAAAATGACCACCGTCATGAAGGGACCTCCAACAGGAGAAATCTACAAAAATGGTAAAACTGGAGCAACCGAAGTCCAAATCAGGAAATTTGCGAGCCTAAACCGCATCTCGCAAAAAGTTATGGCCACAGGTAAAAGATGAGAAAATTTGGTGTCAGAGTCTCGATTACATATAGAGAGGCTAGACTAGAAATCTCTCATTTGAGTCATTTTCCATAGTGAGAGAGAGAGAGCTCCCTACAGCAGTTGAGACTTCCAGGAGCTCATCCATCGCGCACGGTCACCAGATCGACATCAGATATGAGAGGTATGCTCGTCAACACTGACTCTAAGTGTTGTTTGCTTCAGTTAGTCGCAAAACCTCGCTGGCATCACAATCACAACCTGTGCACACATACGGTAGAATGGTTGTTAGGGAGACCTAGAGGCCACCAAATGGAACCAAAATTGAAAGGCACAATGCCTATAGCTTAGGGATCGAGCCTATGACCTCGGGAAGCGCGAAGAAAGCCGCTCAGAAAACCCTAATTTCACAGGACCTGCAAAAGGGCAACTGAACCAAGGTGATCGGAAATGAGTCAAAATTCATAGACAGCAAGCCAATAACCTCGACAAACCGACTGAAGGGTTAGACTATGAAAAAGTTCGTCAAATCGGAGCCTAAAGTCCCTATCAGACGAAAACCGCACAAAGCGTCACGATACTCTAACGGGCCGACCAAGTGACAAAATGACACCAAATTCAACAAGGTACATCCAAAAGAGGTCAACTACAAGATGGAATGTGTCCACTCGGGAAAAAAGCTCTTCCACTAGGGAAAATGCAGGCAACATACCAGAAGGATGTCCAAATGGTCGTTCTTGGTGTTGTAAACACCAAAACAACAACTGACTGCTTGGATGGAAGGTCAAAAGGAAATAAAAGACAGCTGGAATCATACAATGACCAAAAGGAACGGCGACCATCACCTAAGTGGTCTACTTCGACTCCAGGACTAGCTAAGTGCTGCAAACAGGGAGTACACTCTGCTAAATTGATTAAAACTTGATGTGTGTGTCTAGGAGGGCCTATTAAGACCATTGTGGTCAACTAACATAAAAAAAAAATGGTAAAAATGACCAAGTACTAGTCTATCACAATAGACTTGAATTTACACTTAGAGAAGTGAAATTTTGACTTTAGCTTCATGAGGGGTGCTAACAAGGATTATTAAACACCAATATAAAGTCAAAGTGCAAGAAGGATCTTTTTTGGCCAAATAACTTAGTCTATCGCGATAGACTTGCTACACCAATTATTGGGGGAAAGACTTTTCAAAATTTTTACAAGCTAGACTTGGGGAAGCACATGAAGGCAGTACACCAAATTTGGTGACAAGATGGACTCATATGGCAAGCTGAGAAAGACATGCAGACAACTCAGAGTCAGAACAGGACATCTCAAGGGTAGACATGTAAAATTCTCATGTGAGGGGTCAAGAAACCTTGCATCAACTGGGAGAAGGCAGACAGATGGTCACAGAGCCAAAACAAATTGGCACTAAGTACCAGTCTATCGCGATAGACTAAGCAGAGGGATATTGGACCATCTTATCAAAAATTTGAATTATCAGTTGTCTTCAACATGATGCAAGAGGACCACCCAGTAAGTTTGAGCCCAAAACAACACAAAATGAAGGAGATAGACCAACATCTCTTTGGAAGGAATCAAGAAAATGGGGAGTTGATCGAAAAAGGGGTCATTTGACATTCATTTGAGGTGAAAATGGAATCAGATCATGTACAAGGTATGGGAAACCAATTGGTGGAGGCACAACTGCAAAATAGGACCTTGGTCAAAAAAAGGTTAGTCTATCACGATAGACTGAGCAAAAGCTGCAAATGAACAGATTTTGAGCCTGGGCTTATAGAGTAGTGACCTTACATGCCTTGTGAGCAGACACCACACCAAATTTCAAGGCATTTGGACTTGTTCTCCTTCACCAACAACATCAATTTGAAGCCGCCAAAGTCGCACAATGGAAGAGCTTGTCTATCTGCTAACATTTTACCTTAACTAATCTTGGGACTAAGAAAGCTCGTCTAGATGCATGATTAAGTAATAATCAATTTAGGAGAGTAGTACTATGTTTGTGCATTAACTGTTAATTGTGAATACAGGATCTATGGAGGCTTCTCTAGGAAAAAGAAAAGGCAAGAACCTGACAACGGAAGGTGCAGTACCCTATGCACTTCTACCCAATTCCCTAAAGCCAACAGCCACCTGGATACCTGCAGATGTACAACAGGCGACAACTTTTAGATCTATCAAGGTTCATATGTGGATGACAAAAGGAACTTAGTGGACATAGTGATGATTCCCAAGGAGGCAGAGAATTACTTGAAAAGATCACCGCAAAGGTCATGGCCCAAAAAAGTTGGCTTGTGGAACTTTGTATCACTACCACTCGTAGGGATAGATTTCAAGAGGGTACAACACCTAATAGAGACTATCCAAGAAGATGGAACTTGCAGAGTAGCAGGCATGGATAATGAAGTGATGGAGATCCAGATCACCAAAGAGATCATCAAAGAGGCATTGAAATTGTCAGATCAAGGAGCCAACATGAGGGAAAGAAGGAAAAACCTCACAGTCTACTTGCAAAAGTTCAAACTACCTTCTTTCGAACTCATAGCAAACCCGGAAGTAAGAGAACTGACACAAATCTACAGTCAGTGTTTGTTGAGCTACAGCAAAAGGCCACCAAGATACACTACACCACACGGGAGCATCTCAACCACACTAACATGGGCTATGGGAATGACCCATGAGTTCTATATAGATCACGCGTCATATCTGTTTGAAGAAATGACAAAGCTAAGGCAGGACATACCAAATTACATTAAAGGAGGAGAAGTCCTAACCAGAGTAATATACCATGCCATAGGCGCGGCAGAACAGTTGCCACCTGCCCCTCATCAGAACAACTGGCTGGTATTAGTGGAAGAATATCGAAAGACAGATCCAAACGAAAGTACGGCTCTATTAACACCATTGGAGGACGCAAGCTGGAAAGTGTAACAACAGTACACAAGAAAAGATGGAGAAGAAAGAAGACCCCAGAGGAATGCCCGACTAAAGGAAACGGAAAGCGGGAAATGGAAGACAACACCAGGTTGCAGAAGATAGCAAAAATGGAAAGGATGCTAGAAGGATTTGCTCTAGAAAGATCTCTACGAGGCGATGTAGGTGCCACTTGGAAACCTTCTAGTAGCACTTACACACTGAAACAAAGAATAGAAAAAACCCAGCTTTTGAGTCGGACTGGTTCGAGAGGTACATCCAAGAAAGAAATACTAGGGACGAACCAGAATTGCTACCAGAATTGAGGCCAACTTCACAAGACATCCAAAAGTTGGAAAAAGAAAAGGCACACTAAATCTGTCTTCATCTTTGTCACAAGACATCCAAAAGTTGGAAAAAGAAAAGCAAGATGTGCTGGAGACCATCAAAAGTTTGCAAGTCGTCATCGATGACTTACAAATTGAAGTCAAAGATTTGAGAGCAGTAACAGATATACAAGCAAGAGAAATCGAATGAGCTAAAAAGCAAAAAACGTCGCTACCAACAACACCGGTAGTCCACCCAGAAGAAGAAGTGGCTGCACTGAAGAGGGAGCTGGAGTTGGAAAGAAAACAGCGTTTAATGATAGCCGAAAAGTGCTCTTAGAGCAGAAGATTAACTACAAAGACAATTTCAGATTTACAAAGTGAAACAACAACACTGACAAGCTCTGAGTTGTAAAATGGAAAGCTTGATTTCCACAATAGATGTGCTGGAGACCATCAAAAGTTTGCAAGTCGTCATCGATGACTTACAAATTGAAGTCAAAGATTTGAGAGCAGTAACAGATATACAAGCAAGAGAAATCGAATGAGCTAAAAAGCAAAAAACGTCGCTACCAACAACACCGGTAGTCCACCCAGAAGAAGAAGTGGCTGCACTGAAGAGGGAGCTGGAGTTGGAAAGAAAACAGCGTTTAATGATAGCCGAAAGTGCGCTTAGAGCAGAAGATTAACTACAAAGACAAATTTCAGATTTACAAAGTGAACAACAACAAGGACCAGCTCCTGACAGTAAAATGGAAAGCATTGTTTCCAAATCACTCAGGGAAGAAAATGAAAACCTGCACATCAGGTTAAAACAGTTAGAGGAGTCTGCCGCTCAAAAGGAAATGGAATTTCAAGCTCTACAAATCAATAGTAGAACAATGGCGGCGCAAATTGCAAGTCTACAAACTGCACGTCAACACCAAGGACAGGTACGAGTGCACCTAGAGCAACCAACAACGAATTTGGCTGGAATCGCCAAAGTATATGGGGGTCAAGATGAGTATGAGGAAGAAACAGATGAACAGGATGCCCCAGATACACAAACTGATCAAACAAGCTCCAAAGACCAAGAAACAGAAGAAGATTCAGTCACGAGATTGGAAGAGTAGAGGCTGGCCGAGCAGATGGAGAAACAATCAGAAATGATATGGTACAAGGCGATGCAACTAGAAAAGGAGTTGATACAAGGGCTCTCCAGATCAGGGAAAGTAGCAGCAGAGCTACGGAGTGAATGGAATGCCCCTATGTTACCCTATGCTCTGTTGAAATACGAAACTCTAACACATCAAAGGCAGCTCGAAAACGAAGCACAAGTGCCAGTGTTTGAAGGAGAAGCACAGGATCGGGAACAACAAAATAGAATAGTAATCAGCTAGCCAAAGTGGAGGTGTCAATGGCTCTTGGATCATCCTAATAACCTGATCCACTTAGTCAACGCACCGCACGAGCTGAGGAATGACAGAACTTTTTGCCCAACTCCACAGGACATACACCTATAGCCAACATAAAGCACTATAGAGTAGAAATCCGACATGGCTAAATTATCCAGTATTGCCAGGGCCAGCAGAGGGAGAGAGAATATCCGGTTCTTACATGGTGAAAACCCTTCAGGGCGCCATCGCAGAATTCGGAGTCTCTCCCGACCTATCCTGCAAAATGCTATGTAAAATAGCTCGAACATTTTTGGCCTGTCTCACAGTCTTCTCAGAAATCTGGACATCAGAGTATATGAATACTGAAAGAAGCATCTCAGAGTTGTCATATGATCTAAGTGGGCCACCGACAGAACTAGTATTGTATGCCTACTTCAAACGGCTAATGTTTCTGACAAGCTACCATTAATAGCAAGCGAGTCTATGCGATATGATGCGTTTCTACATCAAATCAACCAAGAAAGACGACAACGACAATGAAGACAAAGACGATCATGTCGTGGTAGACATGAATTAGGAGTGGGGGAGTGTTGGAGCTCCATTGGTCCAACTGTTGTAATGAGCCCATCTTGTAAAGCATATCAAATTCCCATTTTATGTCAAAGACGTCTTATCATTTTGATCCATTCGTCTGGGTTATGTAAAGATTAATCAGCTAGTCAGGACTCAGATTTGTTCCCACTTTGTAATAATGAGTAAGAGAACCCCATGTACATTTTTGAGCTAAGGTGACTAAAGTATAAAAGTCACCTTAGAACCATTTTTGAATAACATTTGAATATTAATCCTATGTCGTACGAGTCTAAGAGAGAGAGAGAGAGAGAGAGAGAGAGAGAGAGAGAGAGAGAGAGAGAGAGAGAGAGAGAGAGAGAGAGAGAGAGAGAGAGAGAGAGAGAGAGAGAGAGAGAGTGTCTTATCCTCTTCGCTACGCGCTTCTCCCTCACCGGATTCACGACGTGACCACACCATCGCGGTAGTCTCCCCGAGAGCTACGCGCCCACGCTACGCATTCACCATTTCGAGTTGATCGCTATCGATCCTTCCTCGAGCTTGTTTTGCTTGTAAGTAGCACAAACAGTGTCTGTTTTCAATAATCAAGTGCTTTATGGAATGAGAAAGAGATTAACTACACATAGATACTCATAAACTTAAGTTTCGCCCACTTTTGGATTATGACCTGTTAGTCTATCGCAACTGTATTTGAGATAACTAGGGTTCAAATCTGGTGAGATTAGACTTATAGGTAAGTATATTCTAGTGAGAGGATGGTGCCTAGTAATTTTGATGCGATTCCGAGTTCATTGGACGTGTAAACTGTGTTGTGAGCATTTAGGGATAGAGTGGGCTGCATTCTACCAGGGTTAGTGATTGATGCATCATAAAAGTGCATATGTGTAGATTGGTCTTAGCCTGACAAGCTAACGAGATTGCCTACGTGCACCTACGGGTTAGTCGTGTCATCGGACGATAAGTATGTTGTCTGTGTCGTGCTTGTGAGTATGAACAGGGGAGTAGTTTTGCCCTAAAACACCATGGCAAACAAACAAGGAACTGCCAACCATGTTAACTACAATCATAAAGCAACACCGACCGCAGTGCCAAGATCAAGGTTAGCAACACACGATAAACAAGTATGGGTGCGGAAGGATAGAGGTGACATGGCAGACCTACGACAATACAACAGAAGAAGTCAACAGAAGCAGAAGCGTACAATTCAACCAAAAACCAAGGGGATAAAACAGATATGGATCCCAAAGAAAATGCTCAACAATAACTCAAATGTCACTAGCATTTGGATACCCAAACAAAAGCAACAGGAACTACCTTCAGTACAAGAAAGAAGGAAAGGAGGACAGCTGCATTTGAAAAAGGGCAACCGACTTATGTGGATGCCAATCCGTAACAAAACAGTGGTAACAACGGAAGTAGCAAAACATGTACAAAAACATGCAAAAACAAGCTACCAATGGAAAGCAAAGGAATTACGGTCCACGTCCATTCCCGTCAAGCCAATCCTTTCCATAGAAACAGCTACTACGGCTATATCAACAGTGGCGGCAAAGCAATTGCCGGTGGCAAAACAAACAATTAAACAGAGAGCAGTACAGTTAGAGTTGTTACTTGCAAAGAAAACAGGAAACCTCGACGGAAAATGCCAATAAGCATCTTGCTTATACCCTCCTCTAGCACTGCATTAATTTTCCCATGCATTGATTGAGGATGCATCAGGTAGGGCTACATTACACGGCCGAGCATTAGCACAACTTTTTTTCACCCATGCACGGCACATACTCCGAGGCGATACCTTGTCATTCGGGAGGACTCCGATTAGGAAGGGGGGAGGCATTATCAATGCTGACCCAATGAATGTGAAAAGAGCAAAAAAGGGCATGATTTTCGACTATTTTAAGGGTTGTTGTTTGATTGAGAAATTTTCTGGACCAACCCAAGTATATATGCCCTTATACAGCATGTATCTATAGGTATATGGGGCCAAACTCCAAATCAAGCCCCTAGGTGTGTGTATATAAGTAGAAATAGCCATTTTTTGGGCAAAATATTAGTAAAACGGAGCAATCCGGCCATAAAAATCGCATGTGAGTGTATATAATGTTTTGCGGTGATGATTGTGATTTATTATGATTTTTGGGTATTTTCTGGGTTTAATTTGCTATTTTCCTTTTAATTTTGCTAATTTTCAACAGATAAACTTCAAAAATACAAAAAGCATGTGAAAAACAGTGGAAATGAAAAACAAAAAAATATGGGGATGATCAGTAACTATAGGCCAACCTATGGTACGATGGAGGTGCAATTATGAGGATGTAGCCGGAAGCGTGTTTTGGCTTAATTTTGACCGTAACGTCAAATTTCTCGAAAACTGGGCAACCGGAGTCCAAATCAGGAACTTTTCAAGTCTAAACCGCATTTCGCAAGAAGATGGGAGCACATGTCAAATTTCATCAAAAGTGGTTCGGGGAACCCCAATATAAGAAAATTTCACTCCATTTAAAGCTCATTTCTACTATTCACAGTTGAAAGAGACCTCCAGCCACCTAGAGTGCTCCGACCTTCGACGGCTTTGTACGACGCGCACGGGATACTAGACAGTGCCAGATATGAGAGGTGAGCTCACTACCATGCACTCTTGGTGTTCATTGTTTACTTTGTCGCGAAAAACTCTCAGAAACAGCAATAGGGCCATGCGGGAAGAGAGAGAAAGTAGCCATAACTCGACAACCACTAACTTGGTAGCTACAAGACTTGTGAGGGGGTTAACCCTAGAGTAGAAGAACATGTCTATGACCCCAAATGCCAGATTAGGTCAGCTGGAAAAACCCTAATTTCTCAGACCTGCCATAACCCGATCCGGGAAAAAGTTGTCAGAACGGAGTGAAATCTCACAAGGAGATACCTTTTAGCATAGCCTAAGGGCATGTGAAGTTTCTCCAAATTCCGATCACAAAAAAATGGCCTTAATACAAGAAAAATCTTCGAGCTTGCAAAGTGTTATTTGGTTCATACGGGCAAACGAAGCGACCGAATGCCCCGAAACTTCACGAGCAGCATCGGCATACCACCAACCATCTGTGCTTAAAGCCAAAAGTGCAAAAAAAAGGCTATCTATCATTGCCAATCAAAAAGACGCTTTAAGAGTGACAAATCGCGAAAAAGGGTGTTGGAGAACCCAAATGCGGCAACAACCACACGAATATAAAGACTCACTGCCAATTTCACAAAGAGTTCATCACAAACTGATTCATATTACCATATACTCTACATACTCTAAGCATAGGACCTACCAAGTTTGACTGGGTTTGGAGCTAGTTGGAGCATCTAATGCCAAAAAAAAACGGAAGGTTTAGGCCTAAACTCAAACTATAGCCGAAACACTAACAAACTTGCTCCAAATCCAACCAAACTTGATCCAGACACTATACAAAGCATCAGCAGCAAAATACATTGAAAACAGAGAAAAAATCCACATGTAGACATTATACGCGTATAATGACTTCATCTTTTTCTGGAGGTCAAACTCATTATTTTTTGTTTTCATCTTATCCAATATCATGAATACATGCCAAATATCCAATTTGGACCAATTTGAACAAGTTTATGACTAGTGGGATCAAAAAGAGAGAGAGAGAGAAAAAAAAAAGGAATGCCAAAACCACAGATTGAACCCTAGCCTCAATGTCAAACCTCAAAAGTCAAATTTGGAATGATCAAAGTGCTAACCATGTAATGGGGACCTCACATATCAAATTCAGCTTCATTTTGACCATCTAGACATTATACGCGTATAAAGACTACAGAGGCAAAATTGAAGTTGTTGTCAACATTTTTCACATTCAGGGTTGTAACACAAATGTTATAGCTCAGAACCCAAGTTCTACCACATTCAAAAGCCTCATGACCTCTCAAACCCCAATCACAAGGATCAAAACACTAGATCTCAAATTCATGGTTTAAAGCAGCTGATGTCTCACCCAAATCAGGTTTTGGTGCAAAGGGAGTGTAAGCCTAGCTAAAGTCAAATCCATGGTATCAAATTAGATGAAATTTGATCACATAGACTTTATACGCGTATAATGTCTATCAAGCCAAATTTAACATCCAATCTCAAGCTTCACTTAACCAAAGCCTTTGCTCCTATCTCAGAGGAATTCCCACCAAGTTTCATCATCAGAAATCCTCTTAATGATTGTCATTCAACAGAAATCCCACAAAAAGCCTGAAATCAGAAAAATGGGTCAAAACTTGGTCAAATGACATCCAAATTGGAATCCAGGCCTATACATGTGACCTACCAGCCAAGGGCTATGCACACATTCAAAATCACCACCATCTGTTCACATAGACTTTATACGCGTATAAAGTCTCATTGCATTTTTCTGAGCATGATTTGCACTTTTTACAACATGCATAGCACCCCTAGGCCCTAAATAGCTTGTATTTCAATTTTGAAGCTATATGGATGCAAGAAGCTGATATTATGCCAGATTTTAATAGGCTCACTAACTTTGACATTCTGAGTATACCAGGATCAATGGAGTCAAGCCGATCACCGGCAAAAAAGAAAAGGATGTCCCTGAAGGACATCATTGCAAAGGCCGAGCCGTACACCATACCTCGGGAATCACTAAAGCCTAGAAAAGCATGGATAGATGACGGAACACTTGAGGATGAAGGGATCTCAATATACCAAGGCACTTTCAGAGATCCTCAAGGGAACACGGTGGATATACCTATGAACCCAAGAGAAATTATTGATTATGCAAACAAAGAAGCTCTGCTAACTCAACTGGAAAGGGCAGACTTGCACAATTTCTTCACTGCGGAGCCAGCAGGTGTGGATCCACAAAGAGTTTATGAGCTCACAAGCACAATTCAGAAGGATGGCAAGGCTGTGATCACCGACTTGGACAACCAAAAAGTCGAGGTGATGATTACACCACAGGTGATAGCAGATGCCCTAAGTATGGGCAATGAAGGGAATTCTGTCAGGGAAAGAAGAGAAACTTTAGAAGTTTATCACCAAAAGAAGAAGCCAAATCAGACCTGGGAAGACATGGTGGACCCAAGAGTAGCCACAATCTGCAAGCTGTACAATCAGTATTTCCATTTATGCAGCAAAAGACCTCAGACATGCCGCTGCCACGACAATGACATGGGCCATCCGAAGCAATGTGCCTAAAGCGGTAAACTATGCACAGTATTTGCATGAACAAATAGTGCAAATGGGGACAGAGAAGCCAAGATACATCAGCGGGGGAGAGGTCTTAACCAAGATAGCATACAAAGCCATTGGAGCCAGAGGAAAATGGCCTGCACCCCCATCCCAGAATGAGTGGCTGAGAGAGGAGGAAGATGTAGAGGAAGTACCACCTGTAGCATCACCCATTCAAATTGCGACCAGATTCCGAAGGAGATTAGAAACAGTATATGAGGAGAAAGCGGAACAACCTCCACGAAAGAAAGGCAAGGCAATTATGACCAAGCAACAAAAGCCCAAGGAGACCACTAGCCAGAAAGCGGCAAGAGTAGAATGGCTAATTGACCAATTTAGAGCCGAAAGAGCCTTGAAGGGAGATTTCGAAGAATATTGGGTGCCAGATTCAGCAAGAGTCGGGGGCAGCTCATCCCGACCATTCGAAGATCAATTTGATCATTATATTAAAGCATATGAAGGGACGGAAAAGAGTGATAGAGCAACAATCTCTAGAGCCTTTCACTTCAGATGATGTGGAGGACATAAAGAGAAATTGAAAGAAATACTTGCTAAAGCAAAAGATTCCCAAGAAGAAAAGAAGGAAAGTGGGAAAGCACCCTTTCCAAGGCCAGCGGAGCGAGATGGACTAACACTCTAGATGACAGAGGCCTCCAATGAGGTCCGAAGTGTCATATTTGAAAAAGAAAAGGTGTACGATGAGTTAGAAGCCGCCAGAGATGAGATCATGGAGCTGAAAGCCAGATTGGAACTACAAGACACAACAATCAAAAGGCTACGATCAACTCCAAGGGCAGCGAGAGGCCGATAGGCAAACATCAGTAGAGAAGTGCAGGCCCTTGAGGATCAAATCAAAGGACTACAGAATTCTCTTAAGTCTGAGCAAAGACAAAGGACTCTGTTAGCTAAAGATTTTGTAAGATAAGAAGAGAAGCTAAAAGCCAACAACGAGCAGTTAAGCCAACAACTCGCGGAGCTTCAAGAACTGCTAGTCGACAATGCAGCTAAAGCTACTCAAAGGGAATACCAGAAGGGGTGAAGGACCCTAAGCTATTGAGGAAGGATGCAGCAGAAAGAGGAACAGGAACAAGCTCTAACGGCTGAAGAAGAAGCCCAATTGCAGCATCTGATAGAACAAACTACAGCAGAAGATCACAAAGCCGCCATAGAATGGGAAAAAAGAATTATCCACTCATTGGGTGCTCAAGGGATCGCCACATCAGTTTTAAGATAAGAGTGGATGCAACCAACACTTCCATATCCTCTTTTAAAATACAAAGTCGAAGCAACCAAAAAGAGAATTCAAGCCGAAGGAACAATAGCAATATACGAAGGAGATCTACAAAGAAATGCAGATGTAAAGAGAATTGTAGATTCTCAACCCAAATGGAGAAAAGCCTGGCTTATCAAATATCCGACATATTTGAAGAATTTGGTGGAAGCACCTAAGGCTATAAGGGATGATTGTGCCTACTGCCCAGTGCCACATGTCAGACCATGGGCCAATCATCTCAGATTATTGAGAACACATGCAACATGGCTAAATTACCCATCATTGCCACCACCTAGTGCAGGAGAGAGAATAAGTGTAGCCTATATGGTGAAAACCCTAAAGGGAGACACCTTTGCGAAGATCGTCTACGATCTCTCTAAGCAGCCATCACTTGAAGTGTTGCATCTACTCTAGCAGAGAGTTATGTTTTTGCCGAGCTATCATATGCAAGCATTCGAAGAGGCATTTTATACAGGATTTTTTACTTATGACAGCAAGATCTTCGGCCCTACTATCACTCTGGGGAATGTAAGATATGAATCCTATCTCAAATTGATAAAGCCACCAGGCTTCCATTAGCAGCGAGCATAAGAAGAAGGCCCAGGCGGCAAGGCAAAGATCATGTCGGGGACGACCTAAACACGGAAGGGGGGAGTGTTGACCTGCAAATCAACCGCATTCGAAATCCCATTTTTCTTGTACTATTCACACTATGAGCTTAAATGTAATTAATTCTTCAGGCTCCAGATAATTTTCGGAACATCTGTCATTGTAATTGCTATTCCACAACACCCCTGATAGGAAGTAGAATTCATTTTTGATGAGATGACACCTCCAAGGATGAGGTATAAAAGCCAATATTTTGTAAACCTAAGGGGGCTTTTTATCATTTTTTGGGGCTTATCTGAACGTACAGAGACTGCGTACTGTGTGTGAGAGTGAGAGAGGTCTTCTTCCTTTCCCCTTGCATGCTGTGACTACTACATTGTGAAAGTGACTATGCCATCGTGTTAGCAACGGCGAGAGCTACGCTTCGACGCCAAGCTTGAGCGGTTTCAGTCTCTTTGCAAAGACCTCTTCCGTGAGCTTGTGAGTGAGTTTTCTCTCTATCCATGTGTTCGTTTTGTGATTGCTTTATGTCATTGCGTTCACGGTGAGTAGAACTACACTTTAGGACTAAACATTTTTAGATTCAAAGACCAGTAAATTTCGGCTGTCTTTATACGCGATTTCTGCACCATATGTTTACGGGTTGTGGATTAGGTTGGAAACTTCAAGGAAGTGTCCTTTAGGTGTGTAGAGGAGGATCCTTGAGTTTCATGGTGAATCGATAATGTTTGACCATGTTTTGGTGAACGGAAGTGTTGTAGGAAAGATTGCAGTTCAGTATGATTAGAGTGTTTTAGAATGATCTCCTTTGGTAGTGATTGTCTAGAGAAGGTCGAATAGTTGAGTGGAAACCAGCTATTTGTTTCCATGCGCCTGTGGATCAACTCCGTCCTAGGTTGACAACTTGTTGTTGGCTTGGTTCTCACTGTATTAGCGTCTGCGAGTAGTGTTTCTGCACGACAACAAATGTACGCATAGATCATCCATATATACTTCCAAGAAATTCCTAAGATATTCTTTAAAAGCATGGCTCATCAATCTTTGAGAGGTGGCAGGAGCATTAATTAACCCAAAAGGCATAACCCGATAGGCAAAAATATCCCATTTCGTTGCAATGGCAGTTTTATGCTCATCTTTTGGGTTAACCAAAAGTTGATTGTATCCCAAAAAGCCATCTAAAAAGCTGTAAGCTTCTTTACCTGCAACTGGTTCTCAAACATGTTCAGTGATTGGAAGAGGAAAGTTGTCTCTAATAGTAGCTGCATTCACTTTCTTGAGGTTGACACACATGCACTTGTAATTTTCCATTTTCTTGGTTACTACCACAATTGGAGACACCCAATCTGTGTGTTCAATTTCATAAATGAATTCAGTCTCCCTTAGCTTTTCAATATCTTCTTTGATCTTCCTAGCAAATGTTTCATTGTATATGTATGGTCTTTTTCAACTTGGTTTTGCATCATCTCTCATGGGTATGGTATGTTGATAGATTTCTGGATCAACACCCTTGAGATCCTTGTAAGACCAAGCAAAGATATCTCGGTATTCTTTCAGTAAGCTTAACAAAATCCCTTCTTCTTCTTCTGTAAGGTCATTTGCAATGTAGGATGGTCTAGGCTCTTCTCCTGGTTTGGCCAAATCTATCTTTTTGCGTTTTCAGGCCCTTCATAGGACTCGCCCTATTTTCGTAGTTCTCTAACAGGTTCTTCAACTATGATAGTGGTTTCCATTTTAGTTGTATATATCTCCTTTAGAGCTTCTTCAAGTCTTGATATTTCTTTTTTCGTTTGACTCGTGTCAAGGTTGAATCTTTGTCCTATTTTTTAGGTTTTGCTTGAGTTTCCTTTCTCGTTTTTCTCTACATTCTTGAGATTTTTGGATTTTTGTTTGAAGGATATCTACCTGTGATTTTGTCCTTGACACAATCATGTGCATCTATTTGCATCAAGAACTGTGTTCTATTGGAGACTGATGGCATAGGTCTAGCTTTCCAATTTCTACTGTCTCTTTTTCATCTATACCATTTCTGTCTTCTCGGTTTCTGGTTAGGAAAGGCAAAAAACTTTTCCTCCCCTCCTTTCATGAGTAGCTTAGCTCTCACATGTTCTTTTTTCGACCCCGGATCATCTCAGGTAGCTAAGTGTTCTTCTAACTCATTTGTTGCATCATAATAGAGGTCTGAAAAGACTTGTTGAGCTTTCATCAACAAGTCCTTGGGTTCCTGAATTTTGTGTTCAATGTGGAGATTTGAGATCATTTGTATGGAAATTATGTCATAGTCGTCCTCATTGCAAAATTAAGTAGGCATGGACGTATTTACACATACATCCATTGTTGCTAAGATTTGAGTCCATTCAAATGGCTCAAACAAATGCTCTGGAAAGCGTTCAAGTAAATATGCTTCGTCTGTGCAATCATTTTCTAAGATATATTCTTCTCGTTTTAAGCTCCCATTTTTTGAAGCTCCGCACATCCAAATAAAGTGTCTTTGTTCAACCAAGATGGAAGATTAGTTTCGGCCAAAGAGACTGAATCAAACTCTTGTATGGGCGTTTTCATGACATCTCTATAAGTGTGATCTTTTAGATTAGCCCTTGTTATTGATCCCACTTGCTTCAAGTACAAATAACTGTTTTTCTAGTCTTGGATGAGTTGTACTTGTCACATGAAAGGTCTTCCCAATATGATTTTGTAATCGAGTTTCTTTCCAAAGTCTACTATGGCAAAAGCGTGTTGATATTCAATCCCACATGAATTAACTATTACTTTTTCAAGCAGTCCTAAGGGTCTTTTGATATGTCCATCAACCAACAACAATTTCATTTGAGTTTGTCTAATGGATGGTTGTCCCCAAGATTCCCATACTGCTTTCATGGCAACCATTCATTTACACATTGGATTGCACATGCCAAATTTAGGCCAAAAATTTATGCAATTACTTCATGAATTTCACATTACAATATTCAAATTGCAAGCTTGATCAAGCATAAGTGAATGCATGCATGTTCAATTTTTGAAAATTTAACACTAATTTGATCCAATCAAGCAATGCACACACTCAAACATTAAGCACAAAAGTTCAAATTTGGCTCAATTGGCAATGCAATTAGGCCTATCCCTAATGATTGCACACACTTTTCATGCACATTTCACACAAAAAGAATTTTGGTGCCCCAAGTGACTATCAATCATTGAAAATCAAGTGGTCTTCAATTGGGCACACACACTCAAATTTTGCCCAATTTTTTCGCAATTAAGCTTACCCATTGATGGGATTAACCTAAAATTCACATCAATTACATGATTGCATACTCATATATCATCAATTCCATCAATTTCTATGCATGCACACACTCAAGATTAGGTGCACACACACTTGAATTTTATGGCAGTGTTTTCCTCTTTGGTGCATTACACACACAATGACTTTTTTGCACACACATGAACTCTTGTTTCAAATCAAACTTAGAAATTAACTTCAATTACTTGGACAAACATCATCAAATCAAACCAAAATTGAGTTATACACACTAAAAACCTATCATAAAAACTAATATCTAATTCTCCCAAATGATTTTCTCATGTTAAACTGATCATTTAATATGGGGAAGTACCAGGGGAGAGTAAAAGCTAGAATATTGGTAAGGCTGCCATACCGGTCTTTGTTAGGGATCCAAAGGAGGGAAAATAGAGATCCAAAGGGGGACGATCTGAAAAAGGGCAATGTGCTTCAATGGGGCTTAAACAAAGTAAGGTTCAACTCCATTAAGACTTCCATAGGCTAAAGTTCCTAAATTTAATTGTATTGTCAAATGACCAAAGTAGGGGAAAATTGGATGGTCATGGGAAGACTAAAAAGTCTTCACACATCCCTGGGAAGGTGGGGGCAAGCCCTAATACTTGGGAATGAGAGAGAGAGAAAAAAAAAACAACACACACACACACACACACTCCAAATGGAATACTGGACACATGTCAGGCTCCTAGGCCAGTTGCCCCCAATCTCCCCTCAAATCCTATTGGATGGCCAAGGTGGACCAATGAGAATTAGGCTAGAGTAAAATTAGTCTAATCAATTTAAAAATGCTTGATAAAATAACCAATAGATATTAAGCTCCCTAGAATACTATTGGACAGTCTACCAAGGGGTCCAATGGGCATCCAACAGCCCAGTCCAATGAGAGTTTAATTGAATTATTTACTTACCTAAAGCTCTCACAAATGGGGAAAGGGGGACACAAATCACAAGGCTATCAATTATGATTCTAATTTGTGATTGGCTAAGCTTTACAGGAGACAATGGGAGTCCACGACATGAGCAATTAGCAAGAGGGGTTGACCAAGAAGAGAGAGGGGGATGCATTTTAATTTAACACATCAATACACACACAACACACACACACACACACACACACACACACACAACTTGTGTGTGCAAGAAGAACTCCATCTCCTTCTCCAAGCATTGAGAAGTAGAGTCCTACACCAACAACTCTTGGCTATGGAATGCAAATCCAACCAAGAGCCAAGCTTCAAAGGCATGCTCATCTCCTCTACCATGCTAGCTACTAAGCTAAGCTATGCTATTAAAGTGATTATGTGAGGAGAATATTTCTTTCTCATAAGATACGTCTTCTTCCTCTTAATCTATCCTCATTCCCTGCTAGCTCTTACCATTTTTGAAGGTGTGTGAGGTATTGGAACTAAGGCTAGGGACAATAGGTGTTTTTTTCAAGCATAATTTGGTACATGAAGCTTCCATCTTCATTGCACCAACTAGTTTTGTTAAGGAACACAAAGATTGTATTGTACAAAAGTCTCCTTTGATGGGAGAAACTATAATACAAAGCCTTTATGGAGGGGGGACTGGCTCCATGTAGATCCGGTCATCAACTGTTGTCAATTGTTCTATTTCTCTCTCTTTTCAAGTATTGTCAATGCCAAATTAGCTAGGTGTAAATTGCTATGTTGCTTTCTCAAATTAAAGTACTCTCTCTATGCTCTTTAGGAACTTGTTCTTAATGAAACACTCACTATGCTATCAATTTCCTCTACACGCAAGTTACTAGTGCATGAAATGTTATATTGGTATTAGAGCTATTGGTTTTTCTTTTCTTGATCAAGAAGAGAGGTCCTCAAGCTTGCTACAAATGATTGGTGTTATTAATTCTCAAAGAGTAAGTAGAATAGGGATTTTTTAATCCTTGAAGCACGCCTGCTTTATGCAATTAATAGGGATACCGTTGAGAGCTATGGTCTTAATAATGGAGTCCTATGGGGATTGCCTATAGCTTAACCATTATTGAGCTATTGGAAGCTTGACAGGAACCGGTGCTGTCTTGGCTCTGTTGAACCCTCTCTGATATTCCTTGTAATAAATAATATTCAAGCCACAGGTATAGATGCTTGAGTTCTTATCTTTGAAGGTAATGAGGAGTACAAACTAGGGCTTGAAGTGCCAAAGTACAAGTAAAAATTTACACCTAAAATTTGCTAGTATGGATGACAAGGGAAAAGAGATTGAAATGAATGTTGATAGCTTTGATTTTGCTAATGAAAGACAAACTAATGATGCCCCTATGCTTGTAAACTATCTTATTTCTAGGCTTCAACGAGTTAATTTTATTTGCGAGTTAATCAATTCGTGTTTTTTTGGCTAAAGGTGATGCTTTTTCGAGTTTATATTAGTGGATTTCTCTCATATGTACGCTCTCTAAGGTGGCGTTGAGGTAGGTGAAATAAGTACCAAGGAAAGGAGAGAGAAGAAGGATTAGACGGAGAGAGAAAAACATACTTGTGAAATAGAGATAGGATAGGGGTGTAAGAGTACCGACAATGAAAGAGAGAGAGAGAGAGAGAGAGAGGGCAGGGCTTGAGAAAAGATAGGTTCGCTTTATGCAAAGCCTGTTGAAATAAAAAATGGCTGGCTCAAGTTTGGGCAAGAAGGTTCTCAAGCCGGTTCAAATTATGGAATTTTTAGCTATAATATGATATTTTTAGTGTGATTATCCCTCTCAAATTTAGAGTTAGCGTGTTCATATGCGTGTGAAAAGGTTCCAAAGCAGGTCCACAAAAAATGTTTCTCGAGCCTTGAGAGAAGGTATGTGAGGGAAAAGATAGGTTTGCTTTATCCAAAGCCTCTTCAAAATGAAAAATGGCCGACCCAAGTTTGAGCAAGAAGGTTCTTAGGCCGGTTCAAATTATGGAACTTTTAGTTATAATATTATATTTTTAGAGTGATTATCCCTCTCAAATTTAGAGTTATCCTGTTAATATGCGTGTGAAAAGATTGCAAAGCCGGGTCCACAAATAACGTTTCCCGAGCCCTGAGAGAGGGTGTGTGAGGGATAGAGAGAGAGAGAGAGAGCACTCAGAGTGTGCAATAATATATGCCTGATTTGTGCACAATGATAGAGGCATAATATTCATAGCGCACAAATCAAACATATATTATTGCACACTCCACTAAAGTAGTTAGTGGTGGTAACTCATCGCACTAGTAGATGCTTTTCAAGACACATGGAACAAACACATGCCTGTGAGACCTTGCGCCACTTATCCATCACTATCAAATGATTTTTGAAACCATGCTGCTTCAGCCTATATAAATGATATAGAGGCAAGCAGCATATGCAACACAAGTGACTCATAGGTGCCAATCAAGAGAGATTTTTTTAATTTCCCTGTACTTATTACAATGCCCGTAGGATATGCAGCTACTGGTAATGAGGTCGTTGGTAAAATCCATGATGAGCTTCACAAACTCCCCCCCAACGCACCCCTTGAAGAAAAGAAGATGTTTATGTAGAGGGAGCGTGACACAAACAAGGCGATCTAGATGTTCAACCACCTTAATCGTGCTTGCAACACTGGAGACCATGAACTCAATGAAGGCTATGAGACAATGCGAGAAGCTCTACACAAGTGGGAGACAAGGGGATACATAGACAACACTCGGAGGGCCGCTTTGTAGGCGAAGATTGACCATTTTCTTGTTTGCAAACACACAATCAACCTGGTGGACATCTCTGGCTCTAATGTGGTAGAAGATTGAGGCGAGATTTTAATAATTATGCACTAATTAATATATTTAAATAACTATGCACTAGCACATAATAAATTGTACTAGTTTGATGCAAGTTGTACTCTGTGTGTGTGCAAGTTTGATTCCCTGCCTAATATTGTAAACAACTTATTTTAATTATATGATGCTTATTTTGATTATATGATGGTGTTCTTTAAATTTTAATGATAGATATGACTAATGTTGAGTACGCTCTTATATATAGGGGGACATGAGATCATGTGCACAACTTTTTTAGATGGAGGAGATTGCATGAGTTCATAAAGATTGTATCTATTAGGACACTTAATATTATTGAAGTAGGTGTGAGACTTTTATTTGGCGTGGTCTACTAACACAAGATCTTTCATAGCTTAGGGTATTGTTGATATCTTCTAGCTAAACTGGACCGCGAAATGTAGCTACAAGATTTTTGAAATCCATGACGTACATAAACACACACATATAAATAAATAAATATATTATATAAATGAGTATGTGCATGAAGGGGCCAGCCGAGGGTGGAGACGCAGGCGTAACCCCTTATATGGTGAGGTTCATGGCGAGCTCAAGATACCGACAGAGGGCGTGGGATCGGTGGCTTGTTTAAGGAGGAGGTTGAAGTTGGAGACCGTGTGCACGGCGGTTTGTGGGGAAGAGGGGGAGCTCTGACCTGTGTCAACTGCCAAGAGGTTGGGCTTGATGTGTTCGTGCCGTCGAGCCAAGGAGATCTCGTCAAAGAAGCGCAACCCGACGAGCTACCTGTGGAATTCCCTAACCTGCACAGTTGTCCATTGGAGCCTCCGCCGCTGCAAGGTCAAGCCTTTCATATTGGTGGCCGCTCGAAGGTCAATTGTGACCTTAAATTTAAGGGAGTGTGCCCACCCCCGGCACACCCCCCTCCTTTGATGCATGTGCTTCACAGCAGTCCAAGAAACTCCTCGATGCCAACAATACTTCTGTAGATCTCTGATGCAACGAATATTACTAAAATTTTCATAACGAATTGTTATGCAAACCTTTGCTACGATGATTTTCATGCATTACTCCCCACTCCACATGGGTTATTCACTTTCTTGACAACCATGGCTGGATTCTGAGAATTGCAATAGTAGCGGTGACAGTAATGCATGCAAGGCATGGTGTGGACAGATAATCATGAGGATCGACAAGGTGCTGAAAGCTGAAGCAAAGATTCCATGGGGCAAGTGCATATGATTGCGATAAAAGCTGTCGGTTGGGGCCCTAAGATTGGCCACAACACATCGGTTTTTGCTTGCTTTTGGAGCATGCAATCAAGCATTGACTACCAAAGGACAAAAGGACAACCTTAGTTGATCAACAAGGTCGCGGGTACGCAACTTATTAAACGCTAACTTGATTTTGAGTTTATTTTGCAAAATCCTTTTATGAAATGAAGAAGATAGTACAACTATCTTTCCTACGTCTCTCAACATTGTTTATAATTGGGACAAAGGAGCAAGGCTCTATACAAATACTCTCATGGGGGTTTGTGTAACCCAACTAGAGCATTGACGTTTTCACAAGCTTCCAATTCAATTGCGAATTGGGCAAGGCCCTCCACAACAGAAAGTAGATCATCCATTGCACCAAGCAACAGTGTCTGGAAAATCATTTCTCGGTTTTCTTTTTGCTTGCAACTCGTTCGATTTTTGGGTACGCAAGATTTGTCGGCAGGTGTACTTAATGAGGTACGCAGTTGAATTTTGTTTATTGAGCATCTGCTTGATAGCTATGATATGCAACAGACGTGCATACACTTTAGGCACGCAAAGCATAAGCATGGCTTGTGAAAATTACTGTAAGCACCACAAATTTGATTGGTTTAAAGATTGGAATCAAGCATGCCTTGAGTACCAATTGCCTTGCTCCGTAGCATGGCTTCTCAGCGGTTTAATTTTGATGCAAAAGCATAGCAAATTGGCACTGTTTTGGAATCTCAAGGAGATTGGCACATTCTATTGCTTGACTTGATGAAGGGGAAAAGTTGCTCAGCATCGCTGACTCCTTCTCACTGTTTCTAGAAGCTGACAGAGGATGCTTGCCTCACATTACTGGCTACTTCAATGGAAATTGCTCGACAAGGTCGAATCTATTTGTCATGATATTAGTATGTCAATAGCCGCATCAGTTGGCTATCAACAAGGCTTCAATTTATGCTTCTTGCATTGAGACTCCCCACGTTTGGCATATGCTATAAGCATACAAACTTGGCAATGGTTTGGCAAAATGCATGCAGGTTCTTTCATTACGTACAAGACAGGCGTATATGATACAAGAGGGCGTATGCATACACGACAACTCTCTTGCAACAACTCTCTCAAAAAGCAGATGGCTATGAGCCGGTTTGGAGTGAGTTTTTCCTTACACATTTCATGACAACTGGTTGCAGACGAAAACCCAGGTTAGACAATTCTAAGTTTTTCCATGTTTACACTTTACTTGTGGCAACTATTTTTGTTGTGCAAAGCAAAGTGCTTTTGCAGTTTTACACAAAGCAAGGCTTCTCCCTTGTGCCAAAATACTGCCCATTGACTTGGAATCATGGGCTTTGGCACACACGTATGGGGAATCAAGGGCATTGACACCTCATAGCATCCCTACCAATCTAGATTGTGCAAGGCACTTATGGTTTAGGTTGTTACGTTTGAGGCCATCATTGTAACCAAGGGCTTACAATTTTGCATGCAGGCTGCATGCTAGCTAGGTGGATTCGATTCTATCGCCTCATAAATTATGCTTCCGCTATCACACTTGCAACTCTATCAGAGACAAGCTACATCATGGATTTTTTCACATGATTTTCATTTAGGTTTCTTTGGTTGTTGTTAATGCCCTTGTTTTCAACACCACTAAACGTAACCTAAATCTAGACATAATTTACTGGCAAAGTGCCATATTTAAGTCCTTTACGTACAGTCACGATCCCATACACGGTAAGTGGGTCAAGATGTGACTTGTGTGTTCTATTACCTCTCTTGATGAGAGTGTTACACAGGCAGATTGTTGCATGCTTATAGGATAAGTTACACGCTAGCACTACAAGAGGCTCTTCATATTAGCGACGCTCACACAGCGACGCTCAAAAAAAAATTTCCCGGCGTGGCTATGAGCGTCGCAAATTTCTTTGTAAATTTGCGACGCTCATAGCGACGCTTATAGCGACGCTCATAGCGACGCCGACTGGGGTAAAAAAATAACCGAGCGCGCCCAAAAACTCAGATCTCAGATGTGAGTTTTTCGGCGCCCTCAAGCAAGGAGCAGGTAACGCTCTCCCTCACTCTCTCTCTCTCTCTCTCTCTCTTTTTCTTCTCCACACACACACACACACACACACAAGGAGAGGAAGGAGAGCCAGGTATGCTCCTTCCCTCTCCTCATTCTCATGTTCCCTTCCCCTCTTTCTCTCTCCCTCTCTCTCTCTCTCACACACACACATACACACACACACATAGTGTTTTTGAGAGAGAGAGAGAGAGAGAGAGAGAGGGAGTACAAACAAAAACAAAAACGCACACACACATACATAAACAAAGAATGCACACACACATTGAGAGAGAAAAAGAGAGAGAGAGCATGCATAAACAAAAAACGCACGCATTGAGAGAGGAAAAGAGAGAGAGAACATGCATAAACAAAAAACGCACACATTGAGAGAGGAAAAGAGAGAGAAAACATGCATACGATCCAAAAAAACGCACACACATTGAGAGAGAAAGAGAGAGAAACTAATTTAACGTCGTAGGAAACTAATTAAAATTAAAAGACCTAAAGATCTAGCCGACGAGGAGTTGAACTCAAGACCTATTATTCAAGAGGGAAATGGCATAATCAATCTATCATACTTGGCATGGGTGATAGAAAGGTTATACCATTTATCTCTTTTTATTGGCACACACATCCACACACGCGTACACACACAAGAAGAAGAGAGTTATAACATCGTAGGAAACTATCTTAAAAGACGTTAAAGATTAGGTTATATGTAGACTTACATTAAATTAGATTTAGGTTTATTTTAAACTAGATTTACGTTTATTTAAGCTAGATTTAGATTTACGTTATATTAGATTAGATTTAGGTCTCCATAGACTGCGATGCTTGCATGAAGCGGGTGAAGAAAGCCCTCAATGGAATATAGGGTATTGCTGCCTTCACTCATGGTGGGCTCCGTCGATCCAAAAGTACTGGTGAAATGTCTTCAGAAGATAGGGAAGAAGGTGGATCTTCAGGGCGGCAAGAGTGACTACATCCCCGACACAATGACCATCTAGACAACCTCTAGTCATTAGACTTACGTTAAATTAGATTTAGCTTTATTTTTAGTTAGATTTACGTTTATTTAGATTTACGCTTATTTACGTTAGATCGAGTCCATGCAAGAATTACTTACGGTTTAGGGTTTAGAGTTAGACGAACAGTGAAAAGATCTACTGTGAAAAGATGTTAAGATGAAGTGAAGTGCTACAGCTAGAGAAGAGGCAAAGGGGTTTTTTCCACTATATGCGGTATCATGTAGACGTGGGTGTGTAGATTTCTTGTACCCACAAATATAGGTATTGACCAATAAAGACGAGATTATAACCCGGTGGTTCTGATCTCCGAGCACCTCTAGACCGAGGTGTGCGGGGATTGGACATGACTAGAGAATGTGAGGTAGAGAGAGAGAGAGAGAGAGAGAGAGAGAGAGAGAGAGAGAGAGAGATAAGACGAAGAATGCCAATAGAATATTAAATTTGTTGTCCAGGTTATAAGTTTTTTATCCTCATTATGAGTAGTGACGAGGATGTGGGACCGTCCAACCGAAACACCTATCTCTCAACGAGGGTCTTATGTCCTTGTAATCAATGCAAGCATGCTGTGCGACGGACAAGACATGTTTCTTTGCAGCACGTTCGCGAATTTGGCGAGTTCGATCCATCTATTATAGATCGAGTTGTTGCCAATTATAACTCATCGGACTCTGACGCTGGCCAACAAGCAGCAATCTTGCAACCCAATAGACGTGTTCGCAGGCGCTTTGGTCAAGCAGCATATGTGAGGCCACAAGATGTAGCCTCTGACAGCTCGGGGGATGATCATGCAGAGCACATTCCCAACAAGGCAATGTTTGAGCCCGAGATTGATGAAATGATCGAGATGATCATGGATTCAGAAAGGCTTATCTATGATGATATGAAAAGTGAAGCCGATACGCCATTGTATAATGGAGCACGTATGTCTAGACTGAAAGCACTCCTGGTTCTTCTCAACATGCAGGCAAAGTTTGGATGGAGTGACACTAGCGTCACAGCGCTTTTCAGGTGATCCATTACAATTAGTTTACTTTAATAGAACTCTAAATGTACAATGATCTGATAGATTTTTACACGACTGTATCATATTTTTATGTTGTGTAGATTGCTGAAAGAGCACATACTACCAGCTGACAATGTGATGCCAGATTCCCGAGATGAAGCAAGAAAGATTTTGCGAAACTTGGGGATGGATTACAATTCTATCCACGCTTGTCCTAATGACTGCATTCTTTTCAGAGGGGAATACACAGACATGGAGAAGTGTCCGAAATGTGATTCCGAAAGATATTGATAGAGTCTCCATGGGACAAAAATTCCACAAAAGGTTTTGCGACATTTTCCTCTGCTTCCTCGCATCAAGCATTTCTTCGAATGTAAGTCCATGGCCGCCCTAGCATCATGGCATGAGGAGAATAAATCTTCGGATGGTGTGCTACGAATTCCTGCAGATTGCGCAGCCTGGAAGCATATAGATGGAACATGGTCGGATTTTGCCAGGGAAGCTCGAAATTTGCGCTTAGGCCTGGCTATGGATGGCGTAAATCCATTTGGTCAAAGATCAACATCTTACAGTGTATGGCCCGTTGTCATCGTCAACTACAACATTCCCCCGTGGTTGACTACGAAGAAGGGGCACCTATGGCTAAGCTTGATTGTGCCAGGGCGATATAAAGTGGGGAATATGGATGTGTATCTTCGTCCACTATTGGAAGAGCTACAACAATTGTGGATTGGCATAGAGGTGGTGGATATGAGCCGACACACAGGACGACGGAATGCTTTGATCAGAGGCATTCTAATGTGGACCATGCATGACTATCCCGGGCTAACAGAATGCTCAGGTGATCTATTGACACTCCTCACTCAGACACTGTAAATATTGTTTTTTCCCATAGTTGATCTATTATCATGTGTATACATGCAGGGCTTCAAACAAGCGGATATAGAGCATGTGTTACATGTGGACCTAGACTGAATGCACGTAGGGCACCCTCACTGAAGAAGCAAATCTACGAAGGTCATCAAGCTTATCTTCCAGAGAATCATGTGTTACGCGACGGCTTTTTGGGAAGAGAGCCACCAAGGATGTCTGCACAAGCATGGTTAGAGCAGAAGGAGATGTGCGATGACGGATTGCCTCCAGGGATGAAGAGACTATCTCTATGGTACGAGTTACCATACTGGCCCCGACTCATGATCAATCACTTGCTCGATCCAATGCACATATTCAAGAATGTGGGTAATCTACTATGGGACCATTTGACCGGCAAGAAAGATACTTTGGGAGCCAGAGTTGACCTTAGAAATGTGGATCGTATGGAGCAATATTGACCGCAAATAGCGTCTGATGGATCGATAAAACTCCCTAAAGCACCATGGATTTTCACAGGAGCCCAAGAACGCAAAGTAAAAGAGGCCATTCGATCTTTGCGGACCCCCACTGACGTAATGCACTCGCTCCGAACGTGTTTTACTAAAGAAGGAAAGCTTACCGGTTTGAAGTCACACGATTGGCATAAAATGTGTCAGGTACGTTCATAGTGGTCTTTAATATCATTCCATAAAATGCGGACTTTAATATCATTGCTGCACATACTTTACAGTTTATTTTACCGGTTGCCATTGAGGGATGTTTGTCTCTCGACATCCGTAACACAATCTACAAACTTGCAAAGCTGGTGCAATGGATCTCACAAAAGGAGATCAACGTAGACTCCATACCATTCACCAAACTAAATGCTGCGGAGCTTGTGTGCATGTTTGAGAAACATTTTCCTACTACCATGCTAACCATTCAGGTGCATCTTCTTGTTCACATAGTTGATGAGGTGGAAATAGTTGGCACAGTTCATTCCAGATGGATGTTCTTCTTAGAGCGTTTCATGAAAACGCTTAAGGGATATGTGCGTCAAAAGGCACGTCCGGAGGGTAGCATGGCAGAAGGTTGGTTGGTATCAGAGTCCCTAGTGTACATTGGAGAGTGGCTAGACGGATTTGATAAATCCCGGGACACGCTATGGCGAACCATAGATGATGAGCGCATATCTGGGATTTTCATGTGCAATCTCGGTGTTGAGAAGAAGATGACGGAAGATCTAGAGGCTAAAATCAACCGATTTTGCATGCTTCACAATCCAGTGATGCAAAAGTGGATTTCATAATATGAGGATGCAAAGCAAGAGCAACAAAGGGCACGAATCGAGTGGAGACGGGGAAGACGACCATCGATGCACTATCCAGCGGTTCTGGAGAGCCTACCAACCTTCATGAGCTTAAGATGATTGCACAACCAATTGAAAAGCGCACAACAATGCGGTGACAAAGTGACTGAAGAAGAGTGGGAGTACTATCGGGGTTGCGCGACCAAGGTAAGTTTGCAATGTACGACTAGCAAGTGACTTTATTTATAAACGTTTGAACGGCCACTCATAATCTTTGTTCGTTGTAGTATAAGTCATACACAGCAGCATGGTGTAAAGGTGGACATTTTAGGGTGGAACGAATCGACAAAAAGCGTTTTACTCAAGATTGTGGAATCATGGCAAAATTTGAACAGTCTAGTCGACGACGTTCCTCTGATGCAGATCCTGTGGTGGCGGAACTCACTTACTTCGGCACGCTGCAAGAGATTTTGAGGATCGATTACAGAGGATTTTTTGTCGACTTGTTCGACGTGCAATGGTTCAAGATAATCATGGAGGGTCGCAACGCTACTGTGCGTAGAGGAGAGTCTGGTTTTCTTGAGGTAGATTCTACTAAGAAATGGACTGACCTAAGAGACACTTTCGTACTACCCGAGCATTGTGAACAAGTAAGTATATAAATAGTTAACATCCCCCTTTTACAAGTTATGTGCTTGAAAGCTCTCATGTAAGTTATGTGGCTCTGGCAGGTAATATTTCATCCTACAAAGTCTACATCAAACTGGTGGTACGTCATAGAGGTAGCCCCTCGTAGTGCAAGGACGTATGAAGGCTACCATGTGCCAATCACAACGACATCAATGGAGGAGATTAGAGAAGATGCTCAATTAGAAGCCGCTGCGGTGGTGCCAGACGAGCATCAAGATGCTACTACTCTATATGGGGTGCATGCAGAGGAGCTACAAAATGAAACAGAGGATATGTGTTTAAACGGAGAGCTCTATATAGATATAGGAAGTTATGCGAGGATGAGAGAGAGATCTCTTAAAGCCACAAATATTGTATTTGAACAATTTTGCTCCGTGTTGTAAAAGCTCTGGCTCTCTAAGTACCTTCCATGGTGTATAACGCTCTTTTCTACTCGCGCTCACATCTTTTGATTGAAAATTCTGAGTTTTCGACTTGCCTCTTCTATCACTCGATTCATTGCGTCATTGTATTTATATGCGTCATTACGTCATTGTATTTAATGGCCTTTGCGTCATTGTCTACTCTATTCATTCAATATTAAGTTTAAATATTCGTGTGTTTAATGCAGGTATGGATGATGAGGAGTTTCTTTCTTCTTTGTCACCGCAGCAGAGACAGTGGTACGTGGAGCGTCATCGCTCTAGCGCATCATCGCGCGTTCCTACACCATCCGCATCTCCCTCTCTTTCGGAGCATTCGGTGCGCTCCGAAGCTTCAGCGTCGACGAGACGAGCTTCACACTTGTCTAGACACCGGCGCTCTAGTGGTGGCGGTGGCGGTTGTTGTGGGGATTCCGCCACCGATGCCTCCACACCGCCTCGTGTTCGACGAGGCTCTTTACCCTCCCCTTCTTTGCCCGCCCCCACACCAGCCACAGCATCGCCATCTACGCCAGGTTTTGCACGGCTGACTGTTCCTAGAAGCTACACATCTCTACCTACTCCGCCAGGAGCCACCCCACTCGACACTCCTCGCTTTGGGGCTCAGACGCTGGTGGAGACACCTGACGTCGGTACCCCCATCGACACGCCGCTAGAGA
Source organism: Adiantum capillus-veneris (assembly GCF_014529385.1). NCBI lineage: Eukaryota > Viridiplantae > Streptophyta > Polypodiopsida > Polypodiales > Pteridaceae > Adiantum > Adiantum capillus-veneris. The sequence continues at coordinate 134,457,237 of NC_140937.1, read as the reverse complement.
CCCCTGTCGGGACACCCAGGTTCACGCGTCACCGGCCAGAGGGCTTGCCTTACTCCGTCGACATCAGCGGCGGCATCATCATGGATGATGACGGCAAGAAGGTGATCTCGCGCATGCGTGGTCTTTGCTCTCAGCTGTTTAGACACTACATACTAAACAAATGGAGTGAAGTACCAAGTGATTTAAAAAACAGAGTCATCAGCATACTTCATGATGAGTTTCCCGTTCCAACATGGGATCAGCGCTTCAATGAAGACCTGATGAAGATTCGAATGCGCGAATACTGCAAACACAAGCGTTCCGAAGTGCAAAAAGCAATCAAGAATGGGTGGAACAGGCCAGATTGGCTGGCCAAAGAAGATTGGAAGAATGCGAAGAAAGCAGCGCGCGAGAATCCCGACAAGTGGAAGCAACAAAAGGATGCAGCCAGAGCGCGAGTAGAGGCAGGGAGCTCGCACCACTTGGGGAGCGGTGGATGGGCATCATTTGAGGCCGATTTTGTAAGTCTTTTCACATTGCTCTTTATGCATGTTCGATAGTTTAGGGTTTATGAGTTTTTTAGTTCTAACATAATGAAATCTTTGTATGTTTTGACAGTGGTCGATGACAGGACGTGATCCCACACCGTACGAGCGCGAGTACGCAGGCAGGAAGGGCTTAAACGCCCTGATGGACATTCTCAGTTCTCGCGGCGGCATGGTTAGTATTAGGGTTTACTCTTTTTTATTTTTTGTATTGTTTTATAAATGTCGTTATATGTTTATACTTACTGAAAGCTGTCTTATTGTCTTTTTTTGCAGAATCCGACAGATACGCCGCTTGGACGCGATGAGACGTCTGACTAGACGACGTCAGTTTAGCCGTAGCTAGATAGCATTAGTTTAGGGTTTCTCATAGCTTATGTATCATGAGACGGATTTTATACGTCTTTTTGAACCATGTATATTATTACATTTGTCACCGCAGTTCCTTTTGCCAATCAATTCTTTATGCCTATGATGTTGTACAATTGTCATTATTACATTTGCCAATCAATTCATTTTGCCTATGATGTGTACAATTGTCAATTTTGCAAACAATGCGTCTTGTGGGTGACTATTTTGGGTCTATTATCTACCTTTGCACTTTTTTTAAAAAGTGAATCAAGTACAATATGGTTGATGGGTGGCAGGGCATTCAATGCCCTGCCACCAAAAACAATTTCTCTCGGGCGTCGCTATAAGCGTCGCTATTTATGGCTCTGTAGCGTCGCTATGAGCGTCGCTATAGTCTTCTGTGTAAACGTCGCTATAGGCGTCGCTATAGCGACGCTCATAGCGACGCCTATAGCGACGCTCGTAGCGACGGTTTTAGCGACGCTGGGGGTTATAAAAACCCAATGTATTTCCGTCGCTAACAGCGTCACAAGAGCACACAACCTCTTGTAGTGTAGGCATAAGATACAGAAGAGCATGGGGACAGACTATACACATCATAGTTCCTCAGCCTAGCAAGCTCTCTCTTTATTTCTAAATTCTTTATTAAGGGAATAATGCAAACCTACTAAATAATATTTTGATATATTTTTGGATGTTCGTCGTTTTGAGCCAAGATGCTCTAACTCTCGACCAGAAAGTAGTAAAGACGCCACCAAAGGTTTGTACATTGAACACTAAGTGACATAAGGGCTATGAGCCATAACAGCTAAGAGCCATCTGTTTTTTTCCAGCGGGGTATGACCCAACTGTTTGCATTCCTTGGGTGATTGTTCTCCAGCTTGAATAGATTTACCCAGAGGAGTACCCATCGATGACAATGGACAAGCCAGAGTCTTGCCATTAATACTTTTCCAGCTGATTCCAAAGGGATGTTTCAACTAGAAGGCTTCCATCCATGCTACTCTTTAGTCACATGAGAAGTTCATGTAAGAGCCTAGCATTCTGAGCAAGTGTTGTCACTTTCTCCTTTCATTGTTCATCGGGATACCATGCTAGGTTTGATTCTTGTTGAAACAGTTATATACCTACATGGAAGGATTCTGTTTGGCATATATTGTCGCATGGGATACAACATGGTCTAGGAACTCAAGGAGTTCGGTTGAGCCAGTGTGGAGCATGGATAATGAGGGTCTCTCTCACACACGTTGCATGCGTGTGTATAGTTACCTTATGACCCAAGTACATATCGTACTTGACGGACATATTTTTAGACATCCTTCCTTTATACATATTCCACATGTGGAGAATATGAGTCTCTGGGATAGACACTGGCGCCGCTACTTCAATTATGTGTCGCGACGATGTCCCTAGGTGTTGGTCATATCTATTTTCTAGACCATTTTCAACACGATGTATCAAGAGCAATTTCAGTGGCCATAAATTGTCAAATACTTAGAATGGCTTGCTAAGGTACAAGTGCCGCTAAATAACATTACAGATGGTTGTTTATACATATAGCAAGGCTATGAGTTGTTCATGAAAAATTTTCATTGTTTGCACCTAGAAGTGACTTCTGTTTCACTTTCTATTATGGTTCAAACATTTCACCAAGGCTTGCAAATGATTGCAATAGAAAGTATTTAGTTTATATTCAAAACTATTTACATTCCTCTTTAATGTGTGCTATGAACATCACATTCGCCATAAGTATGGGTAAAGATAATCATGGATATACAGGCCGGATCTGTTTTTTGCTAAATGCATGCACACTAGGTGTTATGGGCCCTAGTGTTTAGCAAAGGCTGATTTGGAGCGGCATGCATATTCATAACACCAGTTGCTTATGAATCATTTTGCACTCTATGTGCAGTATCTCTATGATATTACTTTTGGGTCTTCTAATCACCAATAGAGGTCATGGCTCGGTTTGGGTGCTTGTGGATTTTTAAAGTTAACCACGATGGTTCTTCAAGACATTTTTGTTTGCTCAACAATGTTGTATGCTATTGTGATCCTCGTTTACCAGTCATCTGGGACGACTGTCTATAAAGCGTTGGGAAAAAACACATCTCAATACTATCAGAATCCAAAAGGGATAGGCAGATTATAAGTTACAAGTGTACTCTGGTGCTCTAGTTAGTGTTTGTCTACAATAAGGAAAAGCATGTTGTGACTCAGTTTAGTCCCTTCATATTTAAGTCCAATTCTCAACCCTGAACACTAGTTATGGTGGGGTTGTTTACTGGTGGCATTTGCAAACAAGTCAAGGACTTACACTTCGATGATGAGTTATGTTAGCAAGTTACTTTCATGAAAGGTGAAAAGTGGTACTCTTTCAAGTACATCTTTGTCGTGATAACTCGTTTAGCATACTCATGTGCGTCCTAAATGGAGTCTACACACTCTGTTTGAATAAGTTCTGGTAACACAAGATGGTTACAAATGGACAACAATGTGGAAAAACAAGATGATACTCTTGATTTCATTGAACCTCTTACTAAACCGTGTTCTGGTCAAGCATACAATTGGATCCATGGAGGATGCCACTATGCACAACACTATTGCATCACCACTCTTGTTTTCGAGGACGAAAACACTTCTCCAAGGGGGGAGTATCGTCAGGACAAGGATCCTAAGGAGAAAGGCTCAACCTAGGGGGTCAAGGACATGAGCAAGGGGCTTGGACTGGATGAGTGCGGACTGGGGATCCATATTGTGGCTAGGGCTAGGAGCCAGCCTATATATAGGGAGCTAGGGTGGTGGATGCAGGCATCTCAGTCTCCTAGGCCTTTGATGCCCATTGCCTCCTGAGCCATAGTGCACTCTCACGCGAGCTTCGTGTTGTTGTATGTAGGATGAGCCCGTCGCAGCCTGATTGCTCTTTTCTTGCATTGCCTACTCCCACTCTGCATCTGCCATGTTGCCACTGCAATAGCTTCTGTCTGGATCTTTAACCCGGTTGGCTGTTGTGCACCGTACACTAGACTACTTGTTTTTCAAAAATGTTTTATGTAGCTCTCCAACCAATGTTGTGAAAAACGTTGATCGGGGGCATTTGGAAATCTAGCATACAACACGTCTTTAATGTAGCGTGCATGATCGAACAATTGGTTTCTAAACTTTACAAAATAGTTTTTATACGTTGAATGTATAAGAATCTGAAGATGGCATCGAAATGCCCTACCTTGTGTTGTATCGAAGTCCACCTCCCCGACATATTTTACACTGTAGTAGCATCCATGCGTGTCTAGCATGGGCGCGTCATTGTCCTCATCCTCTATGTCAGGGGAGGCGCGCTCAAAAATAGGGGACCTTTTTCCCGTGCCACTACTAAAACAAGCCAAGCCACAAGCTCCCCCACCGCTTCGTCTCTCCCAGTGCTCACTGCCTTGAGACAAGCGTCGACATGCGCCCTATTGGAATTATGTCAGGTCAAGTGGCACCTCTTTAGATATCATCACAGTCTCAGTCGTGGTAAAACCAAAGGCACGTTGCAATAATCCATGCATGAGTGGATCAATCTCTCTCTCTCTCTCTCTCTCTCTCTCTCTCTCTCTCTCTCTATCTCTATCTCTCTCTCGCTTTCTTTATCTCTCTCTCTCTCTCTCTCTATATATATATATATATATATATATATATATATATATATATATATATATATATATATATATATATATATATATATATATCAAAACCATGTAGCTTCATGCTTTGACTAGATTGGTTGTAGCAGGGTTCAAGACTTGGTGACCGTTTGCCGCTTTATACCCCAGAGCTGGGTTTGCTCATGGACCTCATATTTTTACACAGGAATTCAATGTCCCCTGCAATGTGCTCACTACAAAACATTATCGATGACAATATTTTTGTTGCAATGACGTTGTTGCGCAGGCTTTCCAATGCACCATTTCTTGCTCAAAACAATAAAATAGAGGCTACACCAGGGTTGTTTCAATCTCATTGGCTTTATAATATTGGGACTTCTATCCTAGTGGGCCATGATTTCTTTGCAAGAGCAATTCAAAGTTCAAGTCAATTCACATATATTCATGAGCGTAAATAATGGTATAATTTCATTACAAAATCAAACAACAAACAACACAACGTCGCGGGCTAGCCACAATAGAGCATTGAAAATGATGAATAGCTCTCACATATCAGTTTGTAACTTTGTTGTGTAACTTTACCCTCTCTAGAAATCCCTGATTGTAATTTTTCAAAGATAAAAAATAATTTTGGCATAATTCCTAGTGATCTCACTATTTAACTGTTGTAAGAATCAAGGCCAAGAAAATGGTTCACACACCACTCAAGGTGCATGTGTGCCCATCTTCATAAATCCGTCTTGGGCGCCCACTTTATACATCAATGTTTTCCAATCAATTGCGACACAACCTCCAAAGCGAACTACCACAAGGAAGATGTGGACTGAACATTGAACCAAGTGCAATCTTTGCAGGAATGGAACACACGTTCTTAAGGGTTTCACCTCTTCAACATGTAATTTACCACGTGAGTTCAAATGAATGGGTTTTTTTAATATCAAAGTTTTAAAATTTTAAAAGGATTAAATTAACAAATGGGTTTTTTCAATTGATTTTAGAGAAAAACCGTAAGTTTTTTTTAAGAAAAAGGATCATTTTATTACCTTAATCATGTAAGTAAAGGGGGTTTTTCAATACCCTTTGAACGCATGTTATATAAATATTGTTTCTTAAAGGTGCACCCCTGAGGGCATGTTGCAATGTCCTCAAACACCAATTCAAATAGTACGATCCAAGAGCTACATTCCTTACAAGCTTAAACAACTAGTTTGGAGCTTGAACACAATACATTCCATTGCTAGAAAGCATTTCTTTGCAAGCTCAAACAACTAGTTTGCAACTTGAGCACAATACAGTCCATGAAGCTTTCCAAAATGCAGATCAAATGATCGTTGAAAACACACCTCAGAACGTTACTATAAAAGCCACACCAACATCCAACATGATTGTAATTGATGACCATTATTTAAAAAAATGTACCAATTACCATAGTGGGATTCTAACACAACGAATTTCGTGACAATGCTCTGATCAAGGGATACACTTACTCCATCTGTTAAAAAAGAAAATGTAAACAACCTACAGATCAAAGAGTTTCAACAAAAAAATAGTCATTGTCCAAAGCTAGGTCCAAACACATCAATCAATATATCCATATCACGTAGTTATTTATACAAAAACATAATCAAATCAAATTTATAAGGCATACATTATGAATGCCATTGTCTAACCCTAATAAAACATTGACATCTAGAGAGTAATCATTAATACATTCCCCTTGAAGGGAAGGTTCAGCCCCATAAATTTGGCACTCAATAGATGTCAATATCTCCTTCTCTTTCTTTTCATATCAATTCATGTTAATATATATTATCAATACTATAAGTTGTGGCCAAACCCGATGCTCGCATTGCAATGGAGAGATGTTGCACATCGGGTCTTTCAAAAGCATTGGAATGGTAACAACCACAGATCTATGAGTATGGTGGGTTTGACACATCTGTTGTGCAAAAATTTAAATACCAACCGTATGATTGGTCAGGAGATTAAGCCCTGCCCCCATCTAGCCCCTCGATGAAGAACAAATAAATCCAGTGGCAAAGTAGAGGAGGAGCACTTTCAATTCATCAAACCCTGTATGCGAGCCAAAGAGATATATCGTACAAAGAGACAACAAATTGAAGACATACTTAATGCATTTTTTGACATGGACATGGAATCACTCCATCAAGGAGCCAACAATGCAAGGCTCAAAGTTAAAAGGATGGCCTCCACAAGCTTGCATGTCTATCCCTCTATAACAGAACACAATATTGGGATCATCGCTTGCGATGCTTAATCTCCATTCTATCTATGCCTAGTTAGACACACATTTTAGCAACTTTTAAGGTAAAATAGATTTCCATCCATTCTATCTCATTGCCCCACACCCAAGTCCCTGCCATGCCATATGTACTACCACTATATGCATGCTTCCGGCTAGAGTGTGCCATAATTACTTTGCAAGAACATGATATATATATATATATATATATATATATATATATATATATATATATATATATATATATATATATAGAGAGAGAGAGAGAGAGAGAGAGAGAGAGAGAGAGAGAGAGAGAGAGAGAGAGAGAGAGGGTGCAGTTCTAGCACACCCTCCGTTAAAAATTGTAGATGAAGGCAATCCCAATGGGAATATCATCTATGCTTGCATGCAATAGAAGTATCAGATCTTTCAAAAGTGCTGGAATGATAACGACCACATATATGAGTATAGTGGGTTTGACACATCCATGGTGCAACATTTTGACTACCAATCATATGACTAGTCATAAGATTAAGTCCAATCCCCATCTAGCACCTTGAAGACGTAGAAATGAATCCACTGGAAAAGTAGAGAAGGAGCACTTTCAATTCATCAGACCTTGTATCCAAGCCCAAGAGACATATCGTCCAAAGAGAACACATTAAAGACATACTTGATGCATTTTTTGACGTGGACATGGAATCGCTTCATGAGCCAACGATGCAAGGCTCAAAATTAGGATGATGGCCTCCGCAAGCTTGCATGTCCACCCCTCTATAATGGAACCACAATTTCTATATTGCGTGCATCACTTGCCATGCTTAATCTCCATTCTATCTATGTCTAGTTAGACACACATTTTAGAAACTTTTAAGGTAAAATAGATTTCAATCCTATTTTCTTTGTCAGGCCATTAGCTCTTTTCCCTCTTGCTACCAACCCCAACACTCATTGGCTAGAGTAAGCCCATGTACACCCGTTGGCTTGAGCACCCATCTACTACCAAGCGCTTCCGCCAATGGGCGGTACGTGGTGCTTGTCCCCTATTCATCTCCAGTTCACAATTGAGTTAATGTTGCTAAACATCATGGCACCATTGTTTGGCCTACCGTACCGTGATCACTACCAACTACCTTGGTCATGGTCTTGGTTTTGTTCTTGGTGACCCACATCACTCTTTCTCTTTCTGTGTCTACTTGCTAGTGATAGAATTCTGTGTGTGTGTGTGTGTGCGCGCGTGTGACACACAGGGTGATGGTGACCGACACACATAGAGTGAGCACGCATGTGTGCACACACATACACAAGAGCCATCAGGGACACAATTTCAACTACTAGAGTCTGCATGCCATTGAAAAAGGCTGGATTTGCATAGTCTATGGGGTATCTCTCTCTCTCTCTCTCTCTCTCTCTCTCTCTCTCACTTAGACACACACACACACACACAACGATAGGTTGACAATATGTTGTCAAGCACACAATTTTGACTATTACAAAACGTTGGGAAAGGATGAAGTTGTATGGAATGTGGACTACATCATTAATTTTTGAAGGCTCTTTAATGCACCCACAACAAGGAGGATGACCTAGCAGGGGCTCAGCAACTCGATTTCAGTGTGGATCCAATGGACGATCCAAATCAACCAGAAGGCGATGCGTGGGGCCCCTCTCCTTCCTCTAATTTTTCAAGCTCCATTTTTTAAAGATCATAGATAATGGGCTATTGAATAATAGTGAAAAATTATTGTGTACCCTAGTCCTCAAGAAGAACCTAGGTTTAATGTAATCCCACCGACAATTTCTATCAACTATATTTAATGCACCTTGGAGGACCCTGCCATGTGACATAAAGAAAGGGGGTGGAGGTCAAGTCTAAGAAAGAAATAGAGTGCATTGGGAACTAAGAGAATAGGCCCTCTCTCTCTCTCTCTCTCTCTCTCCATCCATTCATAGGACTGGCCACACACTCGTAAGCTTTAATTTGAAAGTTAGTACACCCACAAGAGTTGGAGGAAAAATCTTAGGTTTACTATAATCACACATACAAATTTCAAGATTCCCTCTAATTTTTTCAAAATTTTGTTTTTAGCAGCACTCACTCAACAAAGTGAGTTGTAATGAATTAGAAACATAAAAAACATGACATTGCCATCCTCCAAAAGAGCCATCAATGCGAAAAGAATAACAATTTAACATCAAAACCATAAATTTACAATCGAGGTGAGAATACCTCCAAAGTTCAAAGAACGAAGATTAAAGTATAGATAATTTACAAAGTGCACAAAGAAGTTTAGTGCAAAAACCTTTAAATATTGTAAATTTGTCTCTAATTTTTTGGAAAAAGGCATAGTATAGTCGAATGCTCAAAAAATCCTCGGTTTAGTGTAATCCCACCTATAGATTTTGAAATTTATCTCTAAACCTACAAAGTGTAGAGAAAATGAGTAGAAAACACTTTCAAATATAGTAAATTTATCGCAATAATTTCTCATTGCTAAGTTTTCCAAGATTTTGTTGAGTTAATTCAAGGTTAAATGAGCATTTTTCTTAATAAAGTATTGTGCCTCAACTTGATTTTTGAAATTTGCATCAAAAATTCTAATTTACCTTTAAGCGCTCGAGAAAACCTAGATTGAGATTCACCTTCAAATTCCAAATCAAACCAAAGGCAAAGCACCTCCAAAGATAAAAGAAATCTACCAAATACCTTCAAAAATAGATGAGAGTTGCTAGAGTTTCCTCCCATCATCAGCCTTTGCCATGTGTTGAGGTTTGTTATAGCCTTGGGCTTGCACACCTTTTGCATTTCAATTGTTGATTGCAAGAATAATGATTATTTCCCTTTCCCTTTCTTTTTAGTGTCGGTGTGCAATTGTTGGTTCCCAATTTTCAATTGTAGATTTTGTTGATTGTTGATTGTAAGGCCCTCTTCATCGTGAACATTTCACGGAAGCTTCAAAACTTAATTCGAGAAGCCCAAGTAGTTATTTGAGGAGAGGAAAACCTAATTGGAGGCCTCACAGCCTCGAACATGTAGTGGAAGCAGCACAGGATTGCACTAGCACAGTGAATTGTAATGGTTGTATCTCCTTGCTTATATGCCCAAATGAGCTCATTCTTGGCTCTAAAACTTCCGAAACTTGAGAAATGATGGCACCGTTGTTGATATGGAATTTTGAGACATTTTGTGCTATTGTAAGACTATTTTTTACCATTTTATGGCCATCTGTATCCTTTTTTTGCCCAAAAATGCCCCTTTTTTGTCCGTAAAATGTGCAAATGAGCTAGGAAAAATCCCTCAATTTGTGGAGAAATCTCATGGGACTAATTTTTCACGTTGAACCTCATTTTTCCACTTGGTAAGCACTTTGGACACGCCTTTTATATATGCTCATGAAACCTGCTATTTTTTGGCCAAGATTGCCCGCCTTGAACTTTTTACACAAAACGAGCGTGCCACTTCGAAACACTTGAAATTTGTACATTCCTAAAGCAAACTAGGAATAATTTAATGTGGTAAAACATGCATGGGGGCCATGTCCTCGGCCTCGCCTGCCCAACAAGGTATGTACACGCCTGCAACCATGGCATCCGTTTTAACATATATTACACTATGTACATTGTAGCATTTGGTCCCATACATAAAAACATTAAGAGTGAGGTAGATATTTTCCTTTTCATATTATGCATGAGTCATGGCATGACAACGTGCGTTCCATTCCTCCAAAGATTGCACTTGGCTCAATGTTGAGTCCACATGTTGCTTGTGTAATTCGCTTTGGAGGTTGTGTCCCAATTGATTGGGCAACATTGATGTATAAAGTGGGCACCCAAGACGGATTTATGAAGATGGGGACACATGCACCTTGAGCGGTGTGTGAACCATTTTCTTGGCCTTGATTCTAGGAATTATGCCAAAATTGATTTTAGCTTTGAAAATTACAATCGAGGATTTCTAGAGACGGAAAATTTACACAGCAAAGTTACAAACTGATTCGTGAGAGCTAGTCATCATTTTCAATGCTCAATTGTGGCTAGCCTGCGAGTTTGCGTTTTTTGTAATTTGATTATGTAATGAAATTATACCATTACTTATGCTCATGAATATCAATGAATTGACTTGAACTTTGAATTGCTCCTGCAAAGCAATCATGACACACAAGGGTAGAAGTCCCAATATTATAGAGACGATGAGATTGAAACAAACCTGGTGTAGCCTCTGTTTTACTGTTTTGAGCAAGAAATGGTGGATTGGAAAACCTGCACGGCAATGTCATTGCAACAAAAATATCATCATCGATGGTGTTTTGTACTGAGCGCATTGCAGGCGACATTGAATTCCTGTGTAAAAATATGAGGGCCATGAGCAAACCCGACTCAGGGGTATAAAGTGTCAAACGGTTAGCAAGGCTTGAACTCCCGCCACAACCAATCTAGACAAAGCATGTCATCATATGTTTGTTTGCATGTCTATCAAAACAAAGATAAGATGGTGCTCCCAAGCACTTTCAAACCTTTGTTCATTTGAAAATTCTTTTGCGATTAATCTACTTTGAAGTTAAGATAAACAAGTAATTAATCTAGTTTGAAGTTTAGATAAACAAGAAGTCCATGTGCACAATGTTGCTATTGTTTTTTCAAGTTAAGCAAGATATGAATGCTCATACACAATTTTGTGATTTATACTAGTCCATATGATGCTTTAGATGTATACCAATGATAGAAGTTTTTCGGCTCTTATAAATTTTCATAGTGACCTACCTCACCCTACCAAATTCACCCAAATAGTATGGCTATCCCTACCACTGTATATAGGCGTGTCTGAGTTAGGAGACTTTTTCTGTATTTTCTTAAAAACCCTCAATTAGCTAGTCACTGGGCTAGTTGAGCAACAAATAAATAAAAAAATAAAAAGAGGTATATTATGGCCTCTTTGTGTGTAAATATTTCATTATATATATGGCCTAAATATAGGGATTTTTATAATTATTTTGATATTTTATTTAAATATTTATACCTAGGTGTGTGTTTTATTAAACTTATGTATGCCTTCTTTCATCCTCTTGCACCATAAGTGTATTTTTTGCCAATGTGTACATACTCTAATATCATATTTTTCTTTTTTACAAATCACCCCCACATTTTCACCCTCACCCTCGTGAAAACAAAAAAATTGATTTCTACTTTCTTAGTCATGTTTATTATATTATTTTCATTTACTTGCATAACTTTTCCTCTTTCACCCAAAAAAATACAAAGAGGGACCATATCATAAGATTCCAATATCTTTCCATATCCATAATTCCTCCATATTTATTTATTTATTTTTTACTCAATATTCTAACACCATGTGCTCATTGAGCTAAAATCCATGAATAGTCCATACACTAGTCCCACCATGTATATATTGCTTTATTCACCAATAATCCTCCTCCATGCATGTGTAAAAGGCAACTTGGATGCTTTGTATTATGATATGACAAAGTAGGGGCTCACTCTTGGATGCATTGTACAAATTCAACAAAGAAGGGGGCCACTAAAAGACTTTTGCAGTATAAAAAACAGGCTTTTTGGTGAGATTTTTGGCACCCATCTCCACTCCGAATTTGGAGCAGTGGTCAAAAGAGAGAATGTGGAACAAAAGCTGAATAATGACCTCAAACATTTTGGTGATTTTTGGAGCAACCACCGGTGAGCTATGAGTTTTTGAGAGGACCCCAATCTGCCCACTTTTCTCACAAAGTAACCCATAGTCTTCTCTCACCTCCTTTCCCACTTCCACACACATACACTCATTCCTCTCTATCTCTCACTCAAACCTGTAACTTTCATGGTTTACTTCATCTTCTTCACCATTTCCATCGCTGCTTACTCCATAGCTCAGAAGATTATCATCTCTACACACATATAGCTCAATTTCTCTCTTTAAAATCAAATTCATATTACCATAACCTCCTCATCCTTTCATAAAAGAGAAAAAATTAGCAAATAACCAATCTCAAGCCCTGCAAAAGGAGGAGTTTGATCATGGAGAATTCAACTTCCCCATGGTCACAAGAAATGCACCGACAAAGTTCTACAACCGCTTCATTCGATGGAGGAGAAGGTGGAAAATTTCATTTACATCTTGTGGTTTCCACCAAATTGTGTATATTCTCATTCTTCTCTTACTTTTTATCATTTTATAAATCATATAATGCACCTTGAAGGTATATGACATGTAATTTTACCCCATCCTACCAACTTCAAACTACTAACCTTTTCTTTGTAAATTGCACCCACTCTACTCTACCGTGGAGTAGGCAACCTCACACAAAAAATCAATCACCTCTCTAGAATCTTCTCTATTTCACTTCAATAATTCTCTCCTCTTGAGCCCACATCCATGTGACTCGAGAGACAAGAGAGCCCCACTCTCATAAGAACATATAAAATATTTCATAAACATGATTTTCTATGAAAATGTTGATTAGGTATAATCCTAATTAGGGCTCTCCTCACCTATAAATAGAGCCCTTCTCCCTTTGTAAATGGAAGGATCCCTACACTATTCCTCATTACTTTGAGCATGCCATTCACCATCTTAGTTTTAGGGAGTGAGAGTGAGCTCTCTATGAACCATTACATGTGGTGTATAGGAAAGCTTCTTTGAGCTAGTTGTAACATTGCAAGGGAGTGAGTGATTCATAACTTCCAATCAAAGTTGTACGCATCAATTTAATCAATAAGTTGGTTGCAAATCGCGGGTCAAAACTCTCTTGAGTCTCTCCAATCACGCTTGGCAACCTCATCTCGTTTGGTTTAAGGTGACGCGTTTTCATTTTGAGATTCTTTGTAGTATCTGCTTGTATGTGACTCAAGAGCTCTTGTGTTTGTTTTTGTTGCTTGAGAAAACATTATAAGAGGGTTGTATGGTGAGAGGTCTCCCATAACCCTAAGATAATGTGTAGATTGCAACATCATCAAACTTAATCGTGTCTCTTGACTCTCCTCCAAGCTCTTCATACACCCACGTCAATCATTAAAGCTGAAGCTAAATTCTTGCACAAAGATATCTCTCTTTCTTGTGTGTTTGGTGTGTGTATTTGTAGCATTTAAATTAGTGATAGTGTACCCTTCCTTCTTGCTTGTATTGCTAAGGGATTCTCCTCTTTTGCGTCCTAGTTCGCTCTCTAACTAGGTGGTGCCCCTATCTTGTTTGGGTTTGGCTGTGGGTGGTTGTTGTGTTCTGCTTGCGGTTGCTCTAGCCCAAATTGAGCAGCACGGGAGCCTTGACGGGTGTTTAGAGGTCGCCTCTCTTGTTGCCCGCCTTGGACCGCCTCAATTTTGGTGCCCCCCACTGAGGACGGCTTATTTATGTTTTGTGCAGGCTCAAGTTTTAGCATAATCAAGTAGCTTGCTTGAATCACGAGAATTTGTATGATCCTTTTATTCCCATTGCAAGGCAAAAGATGTACATAATCGCTAGTACTAAGTTACAATTTCAACGAGTAATTCATAGAATTTTGGGCCCTCGTGGGTTGGCTGAGATAAACGCTTCAGTAAATCCTTTTATTTTGCCTCTTATTAGGTACGACCTTAGTTTGGACGTCTATATTTTTGTTTTGTTTTAAGAATTAGGTCATGCATAGACCATGGATAATGGCCCAAGAATAGAGGTTTTCCCCTTCCATTTCACTCCACACATTAGAGTAAAGATTGCAATTAGTAGAAAAATCCATTTTCAACAACGTATGGTGTTCATGTTTGGTGCCCAAAGAGTAGGAGAAATTCTCGCGTCACCAAAACCTGTCATCCTACCTCTAATTGATTATCATAGGTCATTTGATGTGAATATTTTTATTTTGTTGTAGAATAGATTGCAATTTAGAAAATATTCTTGAAAAAACAAAAGCGTGCGTCACTTTGGAATAAATTCAATGGAGAGCCAACGCCAAATGTTTGGATATCCTCTTTTCTTTGGAGAGCCTGGAGAGGATGCAGAATTATTTTTGGAAAATTTCAAGATGTCTTGCCGTATCAAAGGATTGTAATTGATCAAGAACGTGTAGAAATTTTTGAGGTGGTCCTTAGGAAAGATGCTAGCACTTGGTTTGACTCTTTGCCTGAGGAAGTTAAGGGGAATTACACAGAAGTTTTGAATCGTTTCAAGAAATACTTCTTTGATCCCCAAAACACTCAAAAACTATGGCAATACATTGTTTCTCATAAGAAAAAAGACTTAGATGACTACTACTTGTACAAGCAAGAGTTTCTACGTCTTTGGGCTGTATGGGTGAGAAATGTTGCTAACCTTGGTGATGGTGCAGAGTTCCTAAAGAAGGAGAGGTTCATAGCCGAACTCTTTCCTGACCTTAAGGTAAAAGTTGAGGCGGGTGCACCTGCTATCTTTGATGTAGCTAAAACTAGGGCTGCTAAGAAATATAGGAAACTCAAGTGCTTAAGGGGGGAGGTTCCAATAGAAGGTCTTAGACCCAAAGTTAAGTCACAAGCATCAACATCTAGGGAGCTTCCTGAGGTAACGGCGGAAGTGATTGAGAAGTTAAATGAATCTTTAAGCAGCTTGTCAATTCACCTTGCACAAGCTGTAGGTCCAAAGGGACAAGCAAAGAAGTCTGAAGAGCGAGATCCACGACCTAGGAGACTCTTGCAATGTTGGAATTGCGGAGAGTCTGGACATGGGATGTATAATTGTCCTTGGCCCCGTGGGGAGCCAGGGAGATCTAACTTGAATTACCCAGTGATGAATGCAGGTGAAGGAACTGGTCAACAACCAAGGCTTCTACAAAGACCAAATGGACCAAGACCACCTCCACAAGGGGTAGAAGGAGTTCCACCTTTGCCAGATCCAAATGTGCATGTGGTAGAGGTGACGAATTCAAATGAGGTTGACATGGAAGCAAATGGCATTAAGCATGGCCGAGGGAAGGGTAAAGAGAAAGAAGGTATCACATCACAGAGTGACCATGGACGAGGCAAGAAGGCAAAGGAGACCAAGGAAGCTAAGAGGACTCGACGTCGTATCAATCTCCAAGACTTCCCTCTTGGACATCGTATGGCTCCATACAACTTGTTGGAAGACATGAGAGGTAAGGGTCCTGATATCTCATGGCCTCAGTTTCTTGCATTATGCCCACAAGTTAGGAGGGATTTAACAAAGGCAGTTAGCACTAGGAGAAAGGTAAAAGAGAGTGTGCCTGTTGTAAAAATTGCACATGTTGAAATGAATGAGGATATTACACCTGTGCTAGATTGTTACATCAAAGGAAGATTGGTTAGGAAAGGTCTAGTGGATGGGGGTGCACAAATTTGCATCATGACAGAGGGACTCATGCAAAAACTAGGCATGCACATCCATGAGACACCTGAAATTAAAGTCAAGATGGAAAACAATAGCAAGGCTAGGTGCGTAGGCATTTGTAAAAATGTTTTTGTGGAGGCCTTTGGCATTAAGAAAGCAGTGGATTTCTATGTCATGTCTACCAAAGGAAATGGTTACCTATTTATCCTAGGGAGACCATGGCTAATGAAAATGCGAGCTTTGCAGGATTGGGAGAGTGGAAAGCTAATTTGCAGGAATGAAAATCATAAGAAGGTTGTGTTTGACATGAAGGAGCAACGCCAAGAGGTACTCCATGGAGAATCATCTCAAAGTGAGACGGAGGAAGGTTGGACCGATAGCACTTCAGAAGGAGAAAGTAGCGGCAGCATTACTGAAGAGGAGTCTTCCATTGAAGTCATGGGGGTAAGGTTTAAGCCAAACAACCAAGAGACCTCTTGCCCATGTTTGGAAGAGGTAGGTTCCCAAGAGAACCAAAAAGTGGAAGATAAAATAATGCTAGAAGGTATGCTATCTACAACACTTACAAAGGATGAAAGAGAGGAGTTCAAATGTGTGCTAAGGAAGTTTCCTAGGCTTTTTGCTAAAGACTACACCGACGTGCGTGGGGTAGATGTTGTTCAACACAAGATTGAGTTACAGCCTAAGGCCACACCTAAAGCTCAAAAGCTACGAAGGCTAGGAGTTATAAAGGAGCAGGCTCTACTCAAGGAGGTTAGAAAGCTTCTAGCAGCAGGTTTCATTTATCCAGTGGAGAATTCAGAGTGGGTCTCTCCCATTGTTGTCACTCCTAAGAAAAGCGGCAAGTGGAGGGTGTGTGTGGATTACCGTCCACTCAATGAGGCAACAAAAAGAGATCACTTTCCCCTCCCATTTCAGGATGAGATACTAAATGAGGTAGCTAGGCATGAGAAGTACATTGTGTGTGATGGCTACTCGGGTTACTTTCAAATAGGTATCGCATTGGAAGATCAATTGAAAACAACCTTCATCACCCCTTGGGGTTGTTATGCTTTTAGAGTCATGCCATTTGGCCTGACAAATGCTCCTGCAACTTTCCAACGCTTCATGAACATGGTGTTTCAAGCATTCTTTGGAAAGTCCATTAGGGTTTTTATTGATGATTTTTGCATTTATAGCTCAAAATCATTGCATCTACAAAGGGTAGGAGAAGTTTTAAAGAAGCTCTACGACATGGGAGGTCAACTCAACCCCAACAAGTGTTACATAGGTGAGGATGAAGTGATCTTGCTTGGTCACAAGGTTTCCTATAAAGGCATTGAGGTGGATCCTTCAAAGGCAAAGGCTCCCAAGAATCTCAAAGAAGTCATCTCATTCATTCAAAAGGTGAAGTATATGTCACGCTTTATTCACTTAGCTTCGGAGTTGCTTCATCCTTTGCAAAATTTGACACAACAAGTGGAATTTGCATGGTCTGATGAGCTTGAAGAGTACTTTTGTAACATTAAAGCCATTTTGTCAGAGCTACCAACACTCATGCCTCCTTGTTGGGAGTACACATTCTTTGTTAGCTCTAGTGTTGGAAGGGAAACAATTGGTGCTGTGTTGCTACAACAAGATCCCCACAGTACCAGGATGTGACCGATCTACTTTGCTAGTAGGTTCATGAATGCTTTGGAGAGAGGCTACACAGAAGCAAACTCATGATGCTTTCTCTCATGTTTGCGGTGAAAAATTTTAGATCCTACCTGCTACCAAAACCTTTTGTAATTCTCACTGCAAAAAATTTGTTCCCTTGGGTGTCATCTCAAATGAATCTTAGTACTAGGATCTCAAAATGGATTATGGAGTTGCAAGAGTTTCAATACTCTTTCAAGGTAGAAGATAGTGTGCGTGCACAATTGGCAGGGATTCTCACTTATAGGGTACATGAGAAGGAAATTAAGGTGCCTGAGGTAAAGACCCTACCATTGCCACCACCAAAAAGTATTCCTAATGCTTTTACCTTGTTCTTTGATGGAGCTTTTTGACGAGCCACAGGGAAAGCACGGGGAGGGCTAGTGTTGCTCAACCCAAGTGAAGAGGTGGTCATGAAAGAGAAGGTCAATCTACCAGGTTCAACTAGCAACAATGAAGCAGAATACGACACACTACTTCATGGTTTGAAGATGTGCATTGGCCAAGGTATACAACGTCTCATGGTAAAAGGAGATGCACTTCTCATTGTTAAACAGATTTTAGGCATTTGGGCATGCAAGAATGAAAGCTTAAGGACAAAAGTTCATGTCATCAGTTTGAAGAAGTGCAACTATATCATATTCCTAGGAAACAAAATGAAGATTCCGATTTACTTGCACAGTAAGTGGTTACATGTGTTGAGAAAGAAGTGCAGGTCATCATGGTGGCAACTGCTGTGAAGCAACCAAGATACCAGGGATTGGAGTCATTGACTCCCATTATTGGCTACATTTTGGAGGGCCAAGTTTGCATGTGGATGTTCAACATTGGTGTAAAAGCTGCACAATTGTCAGATAAATGGAAATAGAAGGTTGGTGCATGGCCCGAGGCAAATAGTGCTTGCAAATGGACCCTTTGAAAAGTGGGGCATTGATGCTATGGGTCCTCTGCCTAGGACAAAAAATGGCAAACTCTACATTCTAGTGGCTGTAGACTATATGACTAGGTGGGTGGAAGCACAAAGTGTGGCAAGGGTAAATGGAAAAAAGTGAGCAGGTTTGTCTACACTAATATTTTGTAGATTTGGCACACCTCTAGAGATTGTTTCAGATAATGGTCCGGGGTTCAAGAAGGGTTTACTCACAGAAGTTTGTGAAGAGCTTCACATTCTACATCGTCATAGCACACCATACTACCCACAGTCAAATGGTTTGGTGGAGAAGGCTAACGGTGTCATTGCAGGCATCATTAGAAAGATGGTGCAAAACAAAAAAAAGTTATGGGATGACTTCTTGGATGGTGCCTTGTGGGCATATCGAACCACATATAGGGAAGCCACGGAGTTCACACCATTTCACTTGGTCTATGGTCAAGAGGCTTTGCAGCCTATCGAGCTCAACATTCCAACAATGCGGCTTCATGGCAAAGGTGCACAAGATGATCAAGAGGTATGGATGGATCGACTTCGTACGTTAGTGGAGCTTGAGTGGAAAAGAGAAGCAACTTACGAGTGCTACAAGAGGAAAGCTACGCAAGCGAAAGAAAAGCTCGACAAGAAACTAAAGGAGATCTTGTGCTAAGCTATGACAATCGACTCGATAATCGTTTTGATGCCAAATTTGAAACTAGATGGCAGGGGCCATACATAGTTAAGAAGGCTTTCAACTCAATTTACTATCAACTTATGGACTTGAATGGGAAAGAGCACTCTAGGAAGGTAAATGGTTATCGCTTGAAGCCCTATTTGAGTCGCCTTCTACTAAAGGATCTACCAAAGATCTGTCAAAGGACATCTATCTCATGTAAGTACTCTTCCATGAAGCATGAGTGTGACTCGAGCCAAAATGCCAAGGGGCCAAACAATGAAGATCTTGTCAAGGACTCTGAAGTACTCTCTTTGGAAAAGATGCTTTATGATGGTACATGAATATACCATCATCCTGAGAGAGGACTAATGATAGCCGTTTTTCGGCTATTATAAATTGTTATAGTGAGCTACCTCACCCTACCAAATTCACCCAAACACTATGGCTATCCCTACCATTTCACTGTATATAGGCGTGTGTGAGTTAGGGGACTTTTCCCGTATTTTCTTAAAAACCCTCAATTAGCTAGTCACTGGGCTAGTTGAGCCAAAAAAAAAAAAAAAAATTAAAAAAGATATATTATGGCCTCTTTGTGTGTAAATATTTCATTATATATATGGCCTAAATATAGGGATTTTTATAATTATTTTGATATTTTATTTAAATATTTATACCTAGGTGTGTGTTTTATTAAACTTATGTATGCCTTCTTTCATCCTCTTGCACCATAAGTGTATTTTTTGCCAATGTGTACATACTCTAACCTCATATTTTTATTTTATACAAATCACCCTCACATTTTCACCCTCACCCTCGTGAAAACAAAAAAATTGATTTCTACTTTCTTAGTCATGTTTATTATATTATTTTCATTTACTTGCATACCTTTTCTTCTTTCACCCAAAATAATACAAAGAGGGACCATATCATATGATTCCAATATCTTTCCATATCCATAATTCCTCCATATTTATTTATTTATTTTTTACTCAATATTCTAACACCATGTGCTCATTGAGCTAAAATCCGTGAATAGTCCATACACTAGTCCCACCATGTATATATTGCTTTATTCACCAATAATCCTCCTCCATGCATGTGTAAAGGGCAACTTGGATGCTTTGTATTATGATATGACAAAGGAGGGGCTCACTCCTGGATGCATTGTACAAATTTAACAAAGAAGGGGGCCACTAAAAGACTTTTGCAGGCATAAAAAACAGGCTTTTTGGTGAGATTTTTGGCACCCATCTCCACTCCGAATTTGGAGCGGTGGTCAAAAGAGAAAATGTGGAACAAAAGCTGAATAATTACCTCAAAAATTTTGGTGATTTTTGGAGCAACCACCGGTGAGGTATGATGTTTTGAGTGGACCCGAGTCTGCCACTTTTCTCACAAAGTAACCCATAGTCTTCTCTCACCTCCTTTCCTACTTCCACACACATACACTCATTCCTCTCTATCTCTCACTCAAACCTGTAACTTTCATGGTTTACTTCATCTTCTTCACCATTTCCATCTCTCCTTACTCCATAGCTCAGAAGATTATCATCTCTACACACATATAGCTCAATTTCTCTCTCTAGAATCAAATTCATATTACCATGCATAACCTCCTCATCCTTTCATAAAAGAGAAAAAAACAGCACATAACCAATCTCAAGCCCTGCAAAAGGAGGAGTTTGATCATGGAGAATTCAACTTCCCCATGGTCACAAGAACTGCACCGACAAAGTTCTACAACCGCTTCATTCACTGGAGGAGAAGGTGGAAAATTTCATTTACATCTTGTGGTTTCCACCAAATTGTGCATATTCTCATTCTTCTCTTACTTTTTATCATTGTATAAATCATATAATGCACCTTGAGTGCATATTCCATGTAATTTTACCCCATCCTACTAACTTCAAACTACTAACACTAACTGCTAACCTTTTTTTTGTAAATTGCACCCGCTCTACTCTACCGTGGAGTAGGCAACCTCACACAAAAAATCACTCACCTCTCTAGAATCTTCTCTATTTCACCTCAATAATTCTCTCCTCTTGAGCCCACATCCATGTGACTCAAGAGACAAGAGAGCCCCACTCTCATAAGAACATATAAAAAATTTCATAAACATGATTTTCTATGAAAATGTTGATTAGGTATAATCCTAATTAGGGCTCTCCTCACCTATAAATAGAGCCCTTCTCCCTTTGTAAATGGAAGGATCCCTACACTATTGCTCACTACTTTGAGCATGCCATTCACCATTTTAGTTTTAGGGAGTGAGAGTGAGCTCTCTATGCACCATTACATGTGGTGTATAGGAAAGCTTCTTTGAGCTAGTTGTAACATTGCAAGGGAGTGAGTGATTGATAACTTCCAATCAAAGTTGTATGCATCAATTTAATCAATAAGTTGGTTGCAAATCGCGGGTCAAAACTCTCTTGAGTCTCTCCAATTCACGCTTGGAAACCTCATCTCGTTTGGTTTAAGGTGACGCGTTTTCATTTTGAGATTCTTTTGTAGTATCTGCTTGTATGTGACTCAAGAGCTCTTGTGTTTGTTTTTGTTGCATGGGAAAACATTATAAGAGGGTTGTATGGTGAGAGGTCTCCCATAACCCTAAGATAATGTGTAGATTGCAACATCATCAAACTTAATCGTGTCTCTTGACTCTCCTCCAAGCTCTTCATACACCCACGTCAATCATTAAAGATGAAGCTAAATTCTTGCACAAAGATATCTCTCTTTCTTGTGTGTTTTGTGTGTGTATTTGTAGAATTTAAATTAGTGATAGTCTACCCTTCCTTCTTGCTTGTATTGCTAAGGGATTCTCCTCTTTTGCGTCCTAGTTCGCTCTCTAACTAGGTGGTGCCCCTATCTTGTTTGGGTTTGGTTGTGGGTTGGTTGCTGTGTTGTGCTTGTGGTTGCCCCAGCCCAAATTGAGCAGCACGGGAGCCTTGACGAGTGTTTAGAGGTCGCCTCTCTTGTTGCCCGCCTCGGACCGCCTCACCAACATTAACGGCTTCTTTGCCATTTGATCTTTTAGAAATTGTAAGACCTAGCAAAACTCGGATCCTCCTCCCTACCGCCCTATATATAGGCCTAGCTCGTAGCTCTTGCCCTATGCGGATCCCCAGTCCACACTGGTCCAGTCCAGGCCCTTGGCCTATGTCTCTGAGCCCCATACGTGAGCCAATTGTCTGTATGGCCGATAATTGGTGCAGTGAGGAGGTTCAATGAAACCAAGAGCAACATCGTGATTTTCAACATTGTTGTCCTTTTGCAACCACTTGGGTCTAAATGGTAACTCCATTTATAACTCACTTGAGTACTGTAAAGGAGTAACCACAAGTAAGAGTTGTCCAAAGGCATAACCAGTTTTCAGATCTTTTGAAGGTACTGGAATAATGCAAGGAAACCTTGGCGTAACTTTCCATGCAGTTGTGAGCCAGATTTCCTACTCGCGTGAGTATCTTGAAAAGTTCATAGATAGGGAGTGTCCTCTTGTTAGATTTCTGAATAGTTTGGGACACAAAGAACTACATGTTCATCCCTAATGAAGGTTAATTGCCAACATACTTTGTCAGCACACCTGGTAAGTCCTTGACATATGAAACTATTGAAACAATCTCCAACCCCACCACAATAGGTGTTCAAAGTTAAAAACAGTACTTAAGCAAATTCTAGAATAGGGAGAAAAGCATCTATTCAGAAATGCGTTGTACTAACGTATGCTCTTAGCAGATCCTTTAGAAAAAGAAATATTTGTAAGCTGCCCATCCAACACGAGATGAATAGCAGCAGTAAGAGTGAGGTGTTGTTCCCCAAACAGTCTTCCCTGACTGTCGAGAAACTAGGACTCAATCATTGAGTATCCAGCCATATATTGTATATGGAGTGAAGACAACCAACTAGATTAAAAGCGGATGGACTGAAGTAAGCTCCGAGAGTTTAGACCATCCAACCATAGACACCCATCCTGAGCCAGCGCCTTGTATGGCAGGGTGTAAACTCATAAGAAATCTGCAGAAGAGATTGCACATGCAGTGCAAAAAGGCGCAGAGAGAATAAAAGTCCATGAATTGGCATGCCGCTCCAAATAAATTAGTGTTAAAAACTAGGGCCCATAACACCTAGTGTGCATGCATTTAACACAAATTTATCCAAACCGCAATTCCATGACGAGACTTTCCACGGTACATAAGTGAAAGCCTTTTAGCAAGAGTTGGACCATAACAGAATGTGAAAGATCAGTCACACCTAGGTACCATCCATAAGACATTCTCAGTAACTTAGCATACTTGGCTATATGTAGAAACGACCCTGCATTGAGGTGGTTTCACAGCACTTGTCATTGGAATAAATCTGTACTGAGTACCCAACAATTTCTGGCCATTGAAATTGTTCCTGATACGGTGTGCTCCAAATGGTCTAATAAACGGATGCGACCAGCACGTAGGGACTTTGTCGCGACACGTCATTAAGAATTAGGCGCTAGTGTCAGTCCCAAAGACTCATATTCACCACACGTGGAATATGTCTCAAAGAAGGATGGCCGAAAAAGCGACATCCATCAAGTACAAGATGTACTTGTGTATGGAGGAACTGCAAAACACTCCGTGACAAGAGTGAGAGGGACCCTCATTATCTTGCTCCACACTGGCTAAACCAAACTCCTTGAGTTCCTAGACCATGTTGTATCCCATGTGACAACATGTGCCAAATTGAACCGTACAAGTAGGTTCGTAACAGCATAAGACAGAAAGATAGATTGGACACTTGGACCAAAATACTTTGTGCCGACATGCCCTTGGCATGGCTCTGTAACATTCAAGCGTATGTAGACGTCTTGAAAAACCAAGCAAAGCATACTAAAAATGGAATAACATCAAATCAATAGATGCGTACCTGGAGATTTGAACGTAATGTACACTTACCTGTATTCAAATGGAGAGGAGCACGTCCCCTTACCTGAAAAAACAAACAGCATTGCACTGGGAACCCTGGGTGTTGCCTTTGCAATCCAAGCCCTTGGATTATAATATATGTAGTCAAACCCCTTGGTAAGACTCTTTGTAGAAACTGCTCAACTAGCAGATAATGGTAACCAGCATAGTCAACCGTGTACAGAATGATTGAAATCAACTTGAAAAGTGTGTTCGTCCGCTGTCGCGTTTGGTAGATTGAGGAATTCTTCCCTTGAAAGTATAACTGGGAGAGATCAACTGTCATCCTCAATGCAGATCAAACTGTGATCCTTAATGCCTATGGGGAGATGTAACAATCACCCGCCGGGTCTTACCCCAAAACAGTATGTCCATAGACACTCCGTATTGCTATAGAGAGAGCAGGAGACCAACACAATTGAACTGTCGAGCTCTTATGGACAGCCATGCTGTCACTATTGATTGTTGCATCTATACTTTCTTATAGAGATCAGCTGCTGTGAGTATATCTTGAAAACAATCACCCAAAGAATGCCAATAGTTGGGCCCTGCCCCTGGCCTGACAACGGCTCTTAGCCTATTTGGCTCATAGCCCTTATGCAAAATAGTGTTCAATCGATGAACCGATGAAGACTAATTTGAGTAGCATCTAAGCCACGCTATGAGTTAGGGCACCTTGGCTCAAGCTAACTCACGAGCAGAATATGTATCAAAAGCTTATGCTGGGCTGAGGAACTTTCCGTAAATTTCTAGTGTGTGTGTGCCTAGAATGTGTGCTCTTAGACATCTTATGCCTGACAGGCATCTTATCCTATAAGCATGCAATAATCGGCTTGTATAATGCTCTCATCGAGAGAGGGGACAGAAAACACAAGCCACAACTTGACCCACTTACCATGTATGGGGTCATGACTTTAGAAAAATGACTTAAAATGGCACTTTGTCTGTGAAATATGTTGTAGATTTAGGTTCCATTTAGTGGTAGTGTGCATTGAAAGCAACCATAAATTTAAACTATCCAGAACTTGGTATGTCTGTGACAGAGTGCCTGGTGTGATAGCGGAAGCATAATCTTTGAAGCGGTGGAATTTATGACACCTAGTTAGCATGCCATGCATACAGGCTGTGAAGCCCTTGGCAAGAGTGATGGCCTCAAACGTGAGAGCCAAAACCATTGGTGCCTTGCACAGTTTAAACTGGTAGGGATTTTGTGAGATGGTATTCCCTATTTTGCCAGTTTGTCAATCCTGTGTGCCACTGCGCGTGACTCTGAGTCATTGGGCAGTACTTTGGCACAAGGGAGAAGCCTTGCTTCATGAAAAATTGTCAAAGAACTTTGCTTTGTACACAAGCATTAGTTTCCAATGTAAATGTATAAACATGGAAAAAATAAACAATACTGAACATGGTCTAACCTGGTCATACTGCTGTAACCAGTTGTCTTGAGATGTGGGAAGAAAAACTCGCTCAAATGTAGATCTTCATCTCCGTTGCGCGAGAGAAAGTTGGCCTTTAATATATTGTAGGCATAGGGAGAACTTCCCCAAGAGCGTGTGCTCATAGCATACCCCAAACAGGAAACAACTTAATGTAACAGTCATAAATTAAAGCCTTGCTTCCTTCAAAAACAGGTGCAGTAAAAGGCCATGCATGTCTGTTTGAAGATTGCAATTTTGCCATGCTTCATTCCAATCTTTAAACAAATCCACGTTTTGGTACTTACAGTAATTTTCACAGGCCATGCTTGTGATGTGCATGCCTAAAGTGTATGCATATTGTATGCACGTCTATTGCATATCGTAGCTATCAAACAGATGCTGCATAACCAAAAAAATCAATTGCGTACCTTATCCAGTACACTTACTGACGAAGCTTGCTGCCGGAAGAATCAAATGAGTCACCAGCAAGAAGAACACCAAGAAGTGATTTGCCGGATAATAATGTTTGGTTCAGTAGACACGGTCACTGTGGATTCAACTTCACCATTTCCAATTGTCTATTGCTTAGAATTGAAAGAATAATCGGGCTTGCCAATTATCGATGCCTCATAAGGCACATGGCATGCCTGAGTTGGCTCTGTTACTAGACAATCGCGCCTCGTTAAACCCTGTGTAAAGGTTAACTCTATCGGAGACATACTCCTTAATTAGTCAAAATCATGGTAATGAATACCAATATTGTACTTATTATGTTGACCTTGGCCAGTAAAAGTCCATGCCGGTTGTCTTGGAGTAATGCTCTAGCAACTCAAAGCCTGCTTCCCTCCTCTGCTTGATAGTAGGAAGCGGATAAAACAAATAGATACTTGTTAATCAAAATCAATGACCAAGTAAGTGTATGGAGCCTTGCTCCCCTTGGGAATTGTGAATGAGAGAAAAAAAGCATCGCTTCATAGGACCATCCGCATGCCATGCATAAGGAAAAACGTATCAATAATCAACGTAGAGTCTACTTGCGATGTATCAACATTCATTGCCCCCGCGACCTTGCACAAGGAGTAAGTTGTGCAAAGCTCGTAAAGAACTCCTGTAATGTAAAATCATCATAGAGATAGAAAAACCTCTTAAAAAAGAACATGAAACACATATCAAACCTGTGTTGTTGCTCAGTCCCAATTATCATGTACTGTTGCTCAGCCTCAATTATGGTTCTCTTCCCAAAACCTTGCTCCCGCGGAGCATCCTGATAACAAGGTAGTGGTCGACGATTTTCCCTTGGTAATTGTTCGAATACTTTGTGGTGCCATTCCATGTATGTGACTAAGCCGGGTATGGCTGTGGCGTCTGAAATATTTTTTGGATCCATAATTGTGCACATGTCAGGCGATGCGAACGCTGCGGCTGCGGGGTGTGTGCGATGCGAACGTTGCGGCTGCAGGGTGTGTGCCTGGGGTGGGCATGCACCCTTGGAACTTTAACAAAGTGGCCACCTTGTGACCATGGGCGGCCCCCAAGTGGAAAAAGGAAAAAAAATCACAAACGCTTGTAACGATGGCGACCTCAGCGGGAAACTGCGCAGTCTGCAGCGACTTTCTCAACCACCATGTGGTGCTCGTCGGGCTACGGGCCTGTGACGGGAATTCTTTCGCATGGCGGCGCGAACCTGCCAAGAACGCTTTTGTGGCAGTTTATGCATGGATGAATTCCTTCCCCCCCTCGCTGCAAGCGGCCTTGCACATGGCCGAAACCTTAGAGCTCCACGTCATCTGCTAAGCATCCATGCCCGCGCAGTTCTGCTGTGGCTTCTTCCTCTCCCCATGCAAGACATGCAAAATCTCCCCAATCTTGAGGACCACGCCCTCCCTAAGGGGAGAGAGAGAGAGAGAGAGAGAGAGAGAGAGAGAGAGAGAGAGAGAGAGAGAGAGAGAGAGAGAGAGAGAGAGAGAGAGAGAGAGAGAGAGAGAGAGAGAGAACATGCAAAGACTCATGCCAAATTCCCCCCTTCCTCCATAGCCCCCTCCTCCACCGAGCTCTGATACCAATGTAAGACCTAGGGGACTAAAACCTCGGATACTCCACCCTACCGCCCTGTATATAGGCCTAGCTCGTAGCTCTTTCCCTAAGCGGATCCCTAGTCCACACTGGTCCAGTCCAGGCCCTTGGCCTATGTCCCTGACCCCCTAGGTTGGGCCTTGCCCCGTAGGACCCTTGTCCTGACAGAAATGGTGGAGTCTAGAAGAGACAAGACATGCCAGTCTAGCCTCTTGATAGGTTCTAAAAAATCTAAAGGGGATATCATGTGCAAGAAGTGATCAATGGTGGGTATGTGGTCTCTAGGTCCATGGAATAGCACACCATGTTGTACCTACACAAGCCTTCAGTATGCTAACACAACCTCAAGACTAGAAATATGCTACTACTCCCATCAAACCGATTGGCTGCCTCCATCGATCAAAATGAAGGTCGATAGCTACCAAAGCTTATCAGATCGCTCACCACTATCAATCAAACTTGGTTGGATCAAAGGAGAAGATCACTACCCTAAAGGACGGCCACTAAGGTAGAGGACAAGAGATGGCTTGAAGTAAAAGAAGATTTTGTTGAACATCAGTTCAAAGAAGTAACAAAGGCAAGATTATTGTCTAGAGTGATATGCCTAAAATCCATGGTATGGCAAGGACTCGGCTATGAGATTAAGGGGGCAAAGATTGGGGAGTCTGGAACCACCTGACTAGTATTGACTAGGAGACCTTCTCGCACGCTCGATGGATTAATTTGCAGCTCAAACGTGCCCTTTGTCTGCTGTTGCGGCTCATGCAGGTAAGCTTGCCCCTCGCTTATCTACATGAGACAGAGAGAGGGGGAGAGGAAGGGGGAGAAGGGCACACTGCAGATTTAAATAACAGAAACCATTAGTATTATAAGCAGCGTGCTAAATTCATGGCTTTGTGTCTGCTCGCAAACGGCATAAGCGTACCCCGCCCTCCATCACCTTGGTTTCCATGCTAGTAGCAGTGACGTATGGCTACCCAAGGATAAGCGGGTATGTAGACATCTGAGGTACAAAGAAATATTGGTCATCTTTCACATCCTCTTTAGTCACCTTTACATTTGGACAAGCTTTGTACAACTCCCCCTATGAGTTGTTTGCTGCTCGAATCATCCATCCATGATTTATATCAATTGGAAATTTTACTTTTTGATAAAGACTCTTTGACATGAGGTTAATTTTTTACCCATGATCTATCAGCACAATGTATGGCTCTTCTAAGTCTCCCACTTTTACCAGGGTCTCAGTAGTTGCTCTTGCCGAATGACTCTTCAAGTAGTAACTCTTGGGAGTGGTCTTGACTTCATCTTCATCATCCAAGAAGCGAACATGTTTTACTCCTCCCATAGATTTGTAGCATCCAGCAACAGTTTCTGCACCTTGCTTGCCATAGACTGTACACCCTGTGCATTAAAAGTCTCTCCTTCACCCTGTACATGGATAGATTTAGTAAGAGACTGTTGCTTTCTTTTTTAAAATATCAATTATATCTTTGTGGATCTCCCACTTTGCTATACCAAGGACCTCACCTAAGTTAGATTCCACCCTACTCTTCAAAATCTTCTCTTCCAAAACCTTTTTGAGATCCGTTACTGCCTCTATATCGGATTGGAGTTTGCAGTCCGGACCATTTGCTTTGAATTTGTTGCTTCTTTCTTCTTATCTTTAGAGGCTTAGGCACTTCAGGGACATGCATATGTTGTGGGGAAGCTGATCTAGGAAGCATTGTGTCCTGAACTAGCTTCTTCATCCCACCTTTGCCAAAATTTGTCCCCAAGAGCTTACCTGTCTCACTCAAGTGAATCTTGCCATTTTTAAAGAAAACAAGCTCCTCCATCAAAGCATCTTTGAAACTTTCACAATCCCTCCTCGCATGGTCAATACTATTACACCATATGTATCTGTTTACAAAGCCTTCTCTAGTTTGAGGTCGTTGCCCTCTTGTGGATTGACCCGATGGTTGCCCCTTTTCTTCTAGCCTTGTAAGCTTTGACTTAAGCTCTTGCATTCCCTTGATAGTATCATCTAGAATGGACTTGTCACTCTTTGGAACCACAATAACAGACTTTATGGGCCTCTCAAAAACGCTTGGGGATTGAGTAGGATTAACTATTACCTTGTCTCTCTGTCGTTGTCGCTTGGATAGCAGTGAAATTTCATCTTCAACTTCATTCCAATCAGTCATCAGTAAGCCTTGTGCCGCATCCTTATCCTAAAGTAGTAGCTCTAACTTCTCTTGCATCTCTTTACCTTCAGCTTGCAAAAAGATCTCTATCTTCTCCGTGTTTAAGGTAGCCTTTTCAGTCCTTGAAAGTTGATCATAGTGGCGTTCAAATTCCCTTAGCAATTTGGTAGGCGAAAGACCCTCTTTTGGCTTAACTACCCACTCTAAAAAAGTCCTCTTTGTCACACTTTTGGAGTCTTCCATGAAATACTCTTATTTTAAGGCTAATTTGAATGCTTCCCAATCTGACCCATGCTCATTTCTAATTTCCCTTACATGCTCTCTGATCTCCGGAACCACAACAAGCTCAAAACTTTGTACCATTGCTGCATAAACACTGCAAAAGCTTGAAACACTTGCATTGTGACTGGATGAAACCGAACCCCCTATTGCTCTTGTTGCTACATAGATTTAAAGGTTTAATTTTAAACCTTCAATGAGGCTTTTGACCCTCATCCTAGCCTACTTCACGTCGGGTTCACCAAAAATGTGTCAAGCAGTGCGCAGTGCGGTTAGGAAAGCGTTCTGACTGTGAGGATTCATAGCCAAATCAAGCAAGGAGTAGATAAATTGAAACTAAAAACACACTCAAAAAGAACAAAACTCCACCCATGAAAGCTCCACTTTGAAAAAGAACCAAAATTAACTCAAAACTCTTGTGTGTGTGAAGATTAGGTGTAGCCTTGCTTCCAAATGCACATAAGAAGTTCTCTTACGGCCTGTTAAAACCCCTAAATTGGTGCTTCGATTCTTCGTCGTGACCATTTCATGGAAGCTTCAAAAATTAATTGGAGAAGCCCAAGTAGTTATTTGAAGAGAGGAAAACCTAATTGGAGGCCTCACAGCCTCGGACATGTAGTGGAAGCAGTACGAGACTACACTAGCACCTTGAATTGTAGTGGCTGTATCTCCTTGCTTATATGCCTAAATGAGCTCATTCTTGGCTCTAAAACTTCCGAAACTTGAGAAACGACGGCACCGTTGTTGATGTGGAATTTTGAGACATTTTGTGCTATTTTTGACCATTTTATGGCCAATTGTAGCCCTTTTTTGCCCAAAAATGCCCCTTTTTTGTCCGTTAAATGTGCAAACGAGCTGGAAAAAATCCCTCAATTTGTGGAGAAATCTCATTGGGTTCATTTTTCATGTTAAACCTCATCTTTCCACTTGGTAAGCACTTTGGACACGCCTTTTATACTCGCGCATGAAACCTGCTCTTTTTTGGTCAAGATTGCCCGCATTGAACTTTCTACGCAAAACGAGCGTGCCACTTCAAAACACTTGAAATTTGTACATTCCTAAAGCAAACTAGGACTAATTTAATGTGGTAAAACATGCATGGGGGCCATGTCTTCAGCCTCGCCTGCCCGGCAAGGTATGCACATGCCTGCAAACCATGGCATCTGTTTTCACATATGTTACACTATACATACATTGTAGCATTTGATCCCATACATAAAAAACATTAAGAGTGAGGTAGATATTTTCATTTTCATATTATGCATGTGTCATGGCACGACATCGTGCGTTCCATACCTCCAAAGATTGCACTTGGCTCAACGTTGAGTCCACATGTTGCTTGTGTAGTTCGCTTTGGAGGTTGTGTCCCAATTGATTGGGCAACATTGATGTATAAAGTGGGCGCCTAAGACGGATTTATGAAGATGGGGACACCTTGAGCGGTGTGTTAACCATTTTCTTGGCCTTGATTCTTACAGCAGTTAAATAGTGAGACCACTAGGAATTATGCCAAGATTATTTTTAGCGTTGAAAATTACAATCGGGGATTTCTAGAGAGGGGAAATATAAACGGCAAAGTTACAAACTGATATGTGAGAGCTAGTCATCATTTTCAATGCTCGATTGTGGCTAGCCCGCGACGTTGCGCTGTTTGTTCATTGATTCTGTAATGAAATTATACCATTAGTTACCCTCATGAATATCAGTGAATTGACTTGAACTTTGAATTGCTCCTATAAAGCAATGAAGGCACACAAGGGTAGAAGTCCCAATATTCTCTGTTTTACTGTTTCGAGCAAGAAATGGCGCATTGGAAAACCTGCCGCGACATTGCAACAAAAATATTGTCATCGATGGTGTTTTGTAGTGAGCGCATTCATTGCACGCAATATGAGGGCCATAGCCTTAATCTCGGCTATGAGATTAGAGCTAGGTCGCACCATGGGTTAGTAGTAGGGTGAGTGTTTACTAAATAGATGTATATCCATGTTTTCCTCCAGGAATATAGAAGACCTCAAGTAACCCTACTAACACTTTGAAAAAGGAGGGGAATAAGCTATCTTTTTAGGTAGTGAAAGACTCTCCTCAAAAAGAGGCTTGCGTTCTCCAATCAAATACTCCTAGCTTCTGGCTCACCTACTCGTTCTACTTTTATTTTATTCATTACATTACCAGATTCCATCGTCTCTTCTAATGCTAACCTTAACATTTCTTTCTTCTTGTAAAAGAAGCACAACCAGTAAGAATCGAATTGCAACCATTGAGCGCATCTCGAGTCTTGAGCCTTCTTGAATAACCACCTGAACGAGTACACAAATCTGCTTGCTCTCACCGTCCGTAAGTACTAAAAAAAAAACATTGACTCCACAACACGACAAAGCACCCCCTGCTCTGTCTGAGTCCGCATCCCCTGCTCTGTCGTCTACGAACGCCCCCCCTCCCCTCCTCCCCCCTCGTCCGAGTCTACCTGGCTATGCCGCCCTCCATGCTTCCTGCTCATCTTCGACCGCCAGGTGCATATGCCTTCCTTTTCTGGCTTAATCCTCAAAGGATCTCGCAAGATTTGCCCTATGTTGTCCTTTTGAAAATGTGTACCACCTACTTCTCATGATCTATTTAAAAATAAAAACATCAACTCTTTTCATCTACTCCTATGAGTTACCCTTCTTGTGCAATGAGTTACCCTTCTTGGCCCCACTAATCCATGGTGCAACCCGGCTCTTGAGGGGGCGGAAGTCTGGAACCACCTGACCAGTACTGACTAGGGGACCTTCTCGCGTGCTCGATGGCTTAATTTGCAGCTCAAACGTGCCCTTTGTCTGCTGTTGCGGCTCATGCAGGTAAGCTTGCCCCTCGCTTACCTACATGAGACAGAGAAAGGGGGAGAGGAAAGGGGAGAAGGGCATACTGCAGATTTAAATAAGCAGCGTGCTAAATTCATGGCTTTGTGTCTGCTCGCAAACTGCGCAGATAATTATAAGCTCCCCCATGATCTTTAATTGTGTGTCCAAGTGTGCGTGCGCGTGTGTGTGCCTTGCACTCATGCGACGCATGCAACAGATTTAACAAAACGGCAACGAGTCAATTAAGAAGCCTTTGCTGCAGACGCACATGAAGTAATATTGCACCTGTCTCGAGGCAGGGGAGCAGGGAACGGCTATTTCAAGATGGAGTTGGCTAGTCCGCGCACATGTTCATGATCCCATGGGGGTTGCCAGCCATGCTTGTCTGCCAAAAGAGCCACCATGGCCAGCTGCACGTTGGCGATTTTACAATGGAACCCCACGTTTCCAAGTGCTGATCTATAACTGTCCCACCTATCCCATGAGCTCCCATAGCCAGATCTGTAACACATTCTCCCTCCTACAGTACTCTGCTCATGCCGCTGCCTGTCGACAACATGGTTTCCATGAGCTCCAGCAAGGTTTCCTCTCGCTTACTCTCTTATCTTCGTGGGCGTCGGCTGGGGCACCGCCATGCCCGTGTGTTTGATGCGGATACAGACTCTTTTACAACAGGGCCCTCGCCAGCTAATTTGCACCGGTTTCAAACAGATCTGACAGAGATGCTAGAAAAACTCACCAACACTTCTGCTGATGACTGTTGTAGCTCTTCATCAAAGTCATCAGTGGATCGCCTATTGAGCCTTTCTTGGATGTGTCAGGCTTTGGATGTTGTCATCGCCACTCAAGAGTCCGCGAAGCAAACTCTGCACACCCACACTGCACGTGCATCATGCTTGGATCAGAAGATACTTCAGCATTGCATGCAAGACAGTGTTAAAATGCTAGATGTTTGCTGCCTGCTCAAAGAGACCCTAGCTGGGGTGCAAGCTCAGGTGAAGGCTTCTCACCAAGCTCTCAAACGCCTCCAGCACCTCCAACTCACGAGTGAGGGGGACATTCAAAGAGTACGGTATGCTTTGCTCATGGCGAAGACATCGTCGCACAAAGGAGATGAGCAATCCAAAGCCCCAGCCCTACAGTTTTCTACAAAGAGGCTTAAAGCTTGCAGTTCCATGCTTAGAAGGATGGGGGAGAGGCTTCCTACCCCTCCCGTGCTGGTGAATTTTGAGGATTTGAAGGCAGGTGCTTCCCTGTCTGCTCTCTACGGAGGCGAGATCTGTACCCTCTTCTTTCTCAGACTTCTCTCAACTGCCCTTTCCTCTCCAGGAGGCAGGTCATCCTCTAATTCCATGGCAACCCCTTTGCACTTGTCGGGACGGCCAGTCTGGAGGTCTGCCCTTCTTGCTGTGCAAGCTCAATTTCAGAAAGAGCTGAATGCATCCCAACAAGAGACATGTGGTGCTACCATTCTCCCTGAGATGGGCACGTTGGATGCCTCTTTGCATCACATCTATGAGTCTTTGCTACATGTTCCCCCCACAGAGCAAGCAAGACAGGATGTGCAAGACCTAGTAGGCTCCACAAGCCTGCTGGTAGACCATCTGCAAAGCTCCATGGCAAGGCTTCACCATCAGCTTGACCGCATTTCGGCTTCCCTGGTGGACATTCAAATGGCCCTGCTCGAGCCACCTGTGACCTGCATGTAGCTAATTGTTGCATGTACTCTTGTACACTACTTGCTACCAAACAATTTTGGTATTGTAGATAATATACACTGTAAACCAATTTTCACACAATGAGAGATTGTCACATGAATGGATATGCTCATCTTTTCCTCATCTTGTGCTTTTCGCAATCCACACAATGGTGTTTGAATTGTTGTTTAGTCTGCAACTCTTCCTACATGCATTGTTCATGCCACTAATCAAACTTTCAAAATATACTGAGCATAAAGATGTCAAGAGAAGTAATACATAACATCAAGTAGATCTAAACTGCTTTGTAGTTTTCAATGTCTCACATCTCATAACATATACAACTTTGTCGGATACAAGAGATCCAGTGACAATCTCCTCATTTTGTGTCGTGAGCACAACAAGAGGAATCTCATCTCGATTAGCACAGTCTCAAAGTCTCCTATTAGAAGCCACATCATAAGGCTCTCTAGGAGATATCTGTGGGACTGGACTGAAGAACATGGGGTTGCTAAGCAAGATGGAATTCCGAATGTGGAAATTTTGCACGGTGTGACTACCGCTATCAGGCTACGTCTCCTTCACCTTGCCTATCTTCTCCGTGCTTCCCTTTTTATGTACGGAATTCCGTACAGTCCTTGCCACGTCAGCCTGTCGGCGCATTTCACGGGCATTCATATCAGTAGGGTGTGTGTTTGCTTCCGGGGGCCTGCCACATCATCAGTTTGTGACACCCACCAACGGACTCTTGCCTCTCTTGCGCATATGCCTATTGTCTTCGCTCTTGATGCATTGTGCATTGAGGGACCTTTTCCTTTTTCCCTCTGGCCTTTTCAACATCCATTCTTTGCCTTTTTTGTATTGCCTCTCTTCTCCTCGTTTTTCAACATCCATACTTTCCCTTCTCGTTGTAACGACATATAGAAGACTTGGTGTCACTTCCACAAGCAAAGTAGTGCCCTCAAGCGCAATAACGAAGACCCTCTCCAAAGCTTCTCCTCCAAGGAGAATGTCATAAAATCTAATATCTAACCAACCCAAATGATTTTCTCATATTAAATTGATCACTTAATGTGGGAGAATAAACGGGAACAAGTGTTAAGATATAGATATGTGCTTATAGATCTATCTCAGCACGGGGCCAATAGTAAAGGGGCCCAAATGGGAGATGGTCTATCAAGAGCAAGGCTAACCAATGGAGCATAAGACCTTAGGGTTAGCTTCATTGAAGACCTCCAATAATGTGTGTAAAAGTCCTTTGACCTTAGGTAAGCTAGGGCTGAGCCTGAGGTGGGAACCCGGCCCAAGCTCGAGGTGTTTGTCCTGCTTGAGGTGCTTGACTTACTCCATGCTTGAGGTGCTTGACTTGCCGCTTGATTAAGGTGCTTGAGGTGCCTTGACATGCTTGCTTGAGATGCTTGTGGAAATACCCCCTAGTCCAAGTGCTTTGTCATGCTTGATGACTAAGGTGCTTGAGCTCCTAAAGTCAAAAGCATCCCTACAAGAG
Organism: Adiantum capillus-veneris; assembly: GCF_014529385.1. Classification (NCBI taxonomy): domain Eukaryota; kingdom Viridiplantae; phylum Streptophyta; class Polypodiopsida; order Polypodiales; family Pteridaceae; genus Adiantum; species Adiantum capillus-veneris. The sequence continues at coordinate 134,420,969 of NC_140937.1, read as the reverse complement.
GGGGGGCGAGCCCTTTTCCTAGGGATTAGAGAGAGAACACACACTCACACTCACAAGGGAAGCCCCAGCTTGAAGAGGCAGCAAGGACACATGTCAGGTCCCTACCCATGTTACCTTCATGTGTTGCTTGAAGCCTATTGGCTAGGCTTCAAAGGGGTCCAATGATAAATTACTTGAATTATCTAATTGTTTTTGCATTTATCAAGTCCTCTCTCTCAAAGGGGAAAGGGGGACACTTGTCCCAAGGCTATCCCTGTTGCTTGTAATGGCTTTTGCTTGTGATTGGCTAGGCCTGGAGGGGTCCAATGAGCTTCAAGCATGAGCTACAAGGGCGGGTCGACCCAAGCAAGCTAGGGGGGTGCTTAGGGGGTATACTCACCCACACACACTCACAAGCACTCTCATTGTGTACTATGCAAAGTGCAAGAGATCCCTCTCCTTCTCCAAGCAAGTAGAGGTTGAGAGCCTACACCAACACTCTTGGCTATGGAGTGCAAATCCAACCAAGATCCATGCTTCAATGCTTAAGCTTGCCATCTCCTTCTTCTTCATTACTATGCTATTATGTATGCTAGCAACAAGAGTATGATAAGTGAGGAACTAATTCTTTCTCCTACGAAATGTTTCTTCTTCCTCTTCCCTACCATCATTCCCTGCTAGCTCTCTCCACCTTCGAAGGTGTTTGAGGTCTTGGGACTGAGGCTTGGGATAGTTAAAGCTTTCTTCAAGTTTATGTTATGTTTGTGATGCATGAAGCCTTCCATCTTCATGGCATCACCTAGGTCACAAGGAACACAAAGACTGTATTGTAACAAGTCTCTCTTTATGGGAGAAATCATAATACAAATGCCTATTGGAGGGGGGACCGGCTCCACATAAATCCGGTCCTCAACTGTTGTCATGTTCTCTAAACTCTCTCTCTTGCAAAAGTATTGTCTATGCCAAGTTAACTAATTGCTATGATTATGTTGCTATCTTCAATTATGTCAACCCGCTATGCTCACAAAATCATTTCTTGAAAGTACTCTCATTAAATTCCGCTACTCTCACATTGAATAGGAAAATTCCATTACATTGGTATCGGAGCATTTGGTTTCTCTTTTCTTGCTTAAGAAGAGAGGTCCTTAAGTAGCCTATAAATGGTTGATGTTGTTAATTATAATAGGGTAAGTGGAATTGGGATCTATTATCGGTTTTGTTGAGCCCACTATGTGGGGGATGGTGCACACCTTGGGAGCTTTGGACTTAATAATGGAGTCTTTCTAGACTTGCCTACGGCTTTACCATTAATGAGCCATAAGAAGTCCGAAAGGAGCTAACCCTTGGCAACTTTGCTATGTTAGACCTACTCCTCTACTCTCTATAATTAACCACTTTGAGCCGTGGGTGTAGATACTTAAGAGCCAATTTTCAAAGGCTAAGAGGAGTGGCAACTAAGGTTTTGTATTGCCAGAGCATACACTAAGTATAAACATAAATTTTGTTAACATGGATGACAATAATCAAGAGAGTAGAATGAACATTGATAGCTTTGATTTTGCACATGAAGGTGCTAATGATGATGCTCCCATGTTTGTGAATTATCTCGTCACTAGGTTGCAACAAGCTATGGGCAACCCTGTTTTGCAAGCCGAAGTTACTCAACAATTTCGTGCTTATGGAATTTCCCTTCCTCTCCCAGAGGAGAGAGAGCTTAGGAGGCCTCCTGAAGAGACCCCCAAAAGAAGACTCTCTCCCATTCGAGACGAGGAATCCAAAGATAAAGAAAGCAATGACTGTCTAAGTTCTTCTGAAGATGTGGCTTCACGAAGACGGCGGTCTAGATGATCGCCTACTCCTCCCAAGAGGAAAAGAGCAACCTATAGTCCTTCTCCTCATCACTCTGAAAGGCAAGAGAGGAAACAAAGGAAGAAAAGGGCTAGGAAGAGGTCACCCTCTTCTCCTTCTTCTTCACCTTCCTCCTCTTCCGATGAAAGTTATGGCTATTCTCCTAGAGAATACAAGAGGGGAAGACATCGCAAATCATTTCCTGCATGGCGAAGGTCACAAAAGCTAAAGAAGTTCAAGGAGGGAGGAAAGAGTATCTCTTTTCTCACCTATGATGGCACCTTTGGTGCTACCGACAAAGTGTTGGCCTTCATCCAGCAATTTGATGCGGCCTTTGGGGACAAGGGCTTCACAGAGTCCTCCAAGCTACGCCATGTAGTTATGCACTTCCAAAAATCAGCTCGTCAATGGTGGGCTAGCCTTCGTGGCAATGGAGAAGCCCCAAAGACATGGAAAACTCTACGAGTTTCCATCATGAAGCAATTTCTTCCAAGTGATACTAAAGATAAAGTTCTTACCGAATGGCGCGGCTTGAAGCTTCTCTCTCATGAGTCTATCAACAAGTATGTAGACAAGTTTTGGGATTTACATCTCAAAGCTACCGTCTTTCAAAAGATAGAGTTTGTCGAACAAAGACAGCAATTTTGTGCGGGATTACCTGAAGAGATAGCCGAATACATCAACTGTCAACGGCCCGGTACTATTACCGAAGTAATCCACCACACCATGGTTGCTTCACGCTTCAATTTCCATCAAGGGGCTAGACGTAATGTCAAGCCCATGGAAAACAAAGATAAAAATGATGCAAAGGGGAAATTCAATGCTCAAAATAATTCCCAAGGCACTTCCAACAACAACAACAACAACAACAACAATCGGTCCAAGGAGAAGGGAGTTTACAAAGGTAAAAACAAACTCTCTCCTGAAGAGCTTGAAGCTTTTCGCAAGGACCATAAGTGTTTCAAGTGTGGAGATCAAGGACATGGCTATCGTTCTTGCCCCAAGAAGAATACTCGCAATGAGACTCCTAGGGCTTCCACCATCGAAGCTCCAAAAGAGGATGGTCATTGCAAAGGATCATCACTTTCCTATGCGTGGGGAAAGGTAAGAGAGCATGATGCCTTCATCTTGTTTGACCCAGGCTCTACTCTCAACTTCATATCAATAGAGTTGGCCACCAAGTTGGGCATTCAAGCTTTTGAGATGGGAGATATAGTAACAGCCGATGCAGCTTTCAAGGGACAACAAGCCTCCGTTACTCCCTTGATTGGGAAGTTGAGGCTTCATGTCCAAAGCTATGTCGACAAAGAAGACTTCTTCATCTCTCCTCTCCAACAACAAGATGTTATCCTAGGGGCACCATGGTTTGATCGCATGGCTGCCAACATGAAGTTCCCTGAAAGGAGAATTTACTTCACCTACAGGGGAAAGAACATGTATATAGATGCTAGTGAGCGTGGTTGCACTATTCCACTTGTAAATCCTCTTTCTTTTGATAAATCAATGAAGAGCTCAGTTTCTGCGTACATGATTTATGTCAAAGACTCTCTAAAAGCTAATAATGTTTCATCAAATGAAAATGATAGGAATCAAGAAGAGTTAGACTTGTCTACTTTTCTAAAAGGATTCCAAGATGTGTTCATCGATGATATCCCTATGGACTGACCTCCAAAACGAGGGGATGATGACCATCGTATTGAGCTCCTTCCAGGAAGCTCACCGCCTAACAAACCTCCTTATCGAGTCTCACAAGCTCAACAAGAGGAGATTATGAGGCAAGTATAGGAATTGGTAGACAAAGGGATGGTGAGGCCTAGTTCCTCTCCCTTTTGTTCTCCAGTCCTTTTAGTGCAAAAGAAAGATGGTACATACCGTATGTGTGTGGACTATCGTGCACTAAACCATATCACTATCAAAAACAGATTTTCCGTGCCTCGGGTAGAAGATCTGTTTGATAAGCTACAAGGCTCTACCTACTTCAGTAGGATTGACCTTAAGAGTGGCTATCATCAAATAAGGATAGTGGATGAAGATATCCTAAAGACCGCGTTTCGCACAACATTTGGTCTTTATGAATATCTAGTCATGCCTTTTGGCTTGACTAATGCACCAGCTACTTTCAATCGTCTCATGGAGAAAATTTTTAGACCATATCGTAAATTCACTGGAGTGTTCTTTGATGATATCATCATCTACTCCAAGTCTTTGCAAGAACATAAGCAACAACTCCAAGTGATTTTTCAAGCCTTGAGGGAGAACAAACTTTTTCTCAACCAAAAGAAAAGTGAATTCTTCCTTCAAGAGATTCAATATCTAGGTCATATTATCTCTCACGATGGTATTCGTATGGATCCATCAAAGTTAGAGGTAATAAAATCATGGCCTAACCCAAGGAATCTACATGAGCTAAGAAGCTTTATTGGTATGTGTTCATACTATAGACACTTCATAGCAAAATTCTCTCAAGTAGCAGGACCACTACACGACTTAACAAAAAAGAACGTTAAGTTTGTATGGACTGCTAACGAGGAAAATTCTTTTGAAAAACTCAAAGAGAAGCTTACATCCCAACCAGTCCTTGTGCTTCCGGATCTCTCAAAGCCATTTGAGGTCCAATGTGATGCGTGTGGTGATTGCCTTGGAGCGGTTTTGCTTCAAGAAGGGCATGCCATAGCATATGAGAGCCGAAGGCTCAATAGTGATGAATGAGTCTTGGGCATTTATGAGAAAGAGCTTTTAGCTGTTCTACATGCCCTAGCCACGTCAGCTTGTTAGCACGACCAACGAAATTCCGTACACTCCCTGCCACGTCAGCTTGTCGGCGCATTTCACGGGCAGTCATATCAGTAAGGTGTGTGTGTGTGTCCGAGGGCCTGCCACATCATCAGTTTGTGACACCCACCAACGGACTCTTGCCTCTCTTGCGCATATGCCTATTGTCTTCGCTCTTGATGCATTGTGCATTGAGGGACCTTTTCCTTTTTCCCTCTGGCCTTTTCAACATCCATTCTTTGCCTTTTTTGTATTGCCTCTCTTCTCCTCGTTTTTCAACATCCATACTTTCCCTTCTCGTTGTAACGACATGTAGAAGACTTGGTGTCACTTCCACAAGCAAAGTAGTGCCCTCAAGCGCACTAACGAAGCCCTCTCCAAAGCTTCTCCTCCAAGGAAAATCACGATAGAGATAAACAACGGAGGATCTTTCAAGAGAGAGGCATGAAGGATCACTTTGAGAATGAGGGTTTTGCTAGCATCGGAGGATGTGTTACCCTCACCTAAAACAACTCCAAGACATCCTCCATCTTTGAGAGATATGACTAGTACTCTAAGACAACACCTATTAATCTCACTATAACTACAAGATCCTTGCCGCGATAAAAAGCTTCATACGTTGTCTCCACCTGTAAAGGCATCAAAAATCTCTACCCCTATCCATAGGGCTCTATGCTAGATCCCATCTTCTTGATCGACGTCTCAAGATGATGTCTAAAACAACCTGTCCACATAGGAGACAACCATGTCTAAGGGATTGCCTCAGGGAGTGCATCATGTAATCATGTTAATCTACCACTTGAGCTCAGTACGAAAGGTTTTTAATGCAAACATTGAAAGAAAGTTAAGAGATATACATCAACAAAATGTAATACAACCCCCTTGCAAACCCAACGAGAAGCCTCTAAAGAAGTCACTAAGTGCTACTGAGAAATTGATGATGATGGTTGAACCATCACGCTCCATGACAAATAACATTCAATAAAACATGATGTTTGCAATTTATCGAGTATCAAGTAGCTGAAGAATTTCTAACTTCTCCTTACAACTTTACCTCCATTATAGTAGCAATTGGTTGTCTTTCTTATTTTCACTATTCTCCTTGCTCTCCTTCTCTCATATGTGCCGCTTGCACCACAAAATGTATACTAGCTTCTAGAAAGTCTCATGCTAGTATTGATGATATTCTAGGTTCGACAGCTAGACTACAAATGATGGGTCACAAATGTCAGCTAAGATATGGGGCAAATTGTAAGGGTTTATTAAGTTTCCTTTGTTGCTTTTGAAGTAATAGATGCAATGTAGTATATTGGTATTTTGCAAACGAATTTAATTAAGAAAGAGCTTGATAGCCTCAAAAGAGAGCATAAACCGGATATTTGATCGTGGCATTTATTTGTGGGTGAACAAATGTACAAGGGAATATCACACAAAATTCTTACAAATTAATTGCTATAGTCGGAAGCCTGACTGCCCTACAAAATATGCTACAAACGGATGTGTGGCTGTGCTGCAAAATAACCACTGCTACAGCGGGAAGCCTGGCTGCCCTTCAAAATACCCAAAATAGCACACTGCAAGCTATATAAATAGACCAAACGACATGCCTGGCACATCCACGAGCACGTGATTGACAACATAGGCAAACAGAGAGGGAGGCAGAGAGCGGAAAGAGCAAGAGAGCGCGTGTGAGCACACCTCCTAGAGCGGAGTGCTACGCGAGCACGGCGAGAGAAAAGAGAGGAGAGGAGAGGAGAGAAGAATAGCACAGACACTGGGTGCAATCTACCCCCATGTAAGAGTCAACATTTTCCTCTTGCACGTATTTATTTATAGATTTCTTGAATCTGCAAACAATACTTCCCAAAACATTGATTAGTATTCTATGTTAGGAACATGTAATAATAAAGGAAAGAAATTATTACACTAAATAACATAGTTTATGCTTGTCTTCATCCACATACTACCTATTCTAGTGTCCCATATCACTAGAATAAGCAATATATGTCATATCCTGATGAATCAAGATATCATTGGCCACACTCATCATTCAATAAATCAATGCCCATCAATCTCAGTGTAATTGCACAAAAACTGTCACGACAAAAAATCATTAGCTATCCCATTCCAAATCCAATTCCAAATCAAAATACAAATCTAAATATCTACCAACATATACCCATTGTAAATCCAAATATCCTTCAATTTATAAACCCGAGAACAGAAGCATGCTAAGGACAGTGGTGGCCAGCCACTGCAACATGATTGTCTTATCGGTGTTGCCTAAATCGGTGAATCTACACCAATAAGACGTGCTGCCTAAATCCGGGGATCTGCAATAATGCTGCCTAAATCGACGAATCTGCATTTGGTAGTGTTAAAAAATCATGAATTTGTAGTTTGTTGTGGTGCTGCCTAAATCGGCGGATCTGCACAGACGACAAGTGGTGTTGCCTAAATTGGCAAATCTACACCAAGATGAGCATTGACACATTGCCTAAATCGGCGAGTCTGTGTGCATGTGACCAATGGACTAGACAAGACATAAAGGAGAAAATATATTTACTACGTTGTCGATATCACAGTGCAGTATATCACCAAAGGACTTACAAATGGTTGTGCACTATCCCAGAGCACCTTAGCTTTCATGAGTAACTGCATAGCTTACTGACAAATTATCTCACACTACAAGAGGTTGTGTACTCTTGTGACGCTTTTAGCGACGGAAATACATTGGGTTTTTATAACCACCGGCGTCGCTAAGAGAGTCGCTATGAGCGTCGATACGGGGAGGTTGCTATAAGCGTCGCTATGCCAGTCGCTATAAACGTCAATAGCGATGCTGCAGAGCCATCAATAGCGACGCTTATAGAGACGCTACAGAGCCTTATATAGTGATGCTTATAGCGACTTCTGATAGGAATTTTTTTTGGTGGCAAGGCATTCAATGACTTGCCACCCATTAACCATATTGAATGTTTCATTTGTCTATTTACCTTTGAAAAAAAGTGAAAAGGTAAATATAGACCCAAAATAGTCACCCACAAGACAATATAATCATTAACTCCATCATCCATAGTACGTATTGTTTGCAAAATAAAGATACAAAGACAAGCGTGAATTGATGAATTGTACACATAGGCAAAATCACTTGATTGCTAATCTTTGCAAATGTAATAGTTACAAACCATTGTCATTATTTAAAAAATATACATGGTTTTCAAAAAGACGTATAAAAGTCGTCTCATGATACATGAGCTATGACAAAAAAAAAACTAATGCTATCTAGCTATGGCTAAATTGACGTCGTCTAATGAGACGTCTCATCGCGTCCAAGTTGCGTATCTGTTGGATTCTGCAAAAAAAACAATAAGATAGATTTTTGTAAGTATAAACATATAGTGACGTTTATAAAACAATACAATAAATAGAAAAGAATAAACCCTAATACTAACCATGCCGCTGCGAGAACTGAGGATGTCTATAAGGGCGTTAAAGCCCTTCCTGCCTACGTACTCACGCTCGTACGGTGTGGGATCACGTCCTATAAACGACCACTGTCAAAACATACAAAGAATCCATTATGTTAGAATTTAAAATCCCATAAACCCTAAACTATCAAACATAGAGAGCAATGTGAAAACACTTACAAAATCGACCTCAAATGATGCCCACCTGCCGCTCCCCAAGTGGTGTGAGCTCCCTGCCTCTACTCGAACTTTGGCTTCCTCCTTTTGTTGCTTCCTCTCGTCGGGATTCTAGCATGCTGCTTTCTTCGCATTCTTCCAATCTTCTTTGGCCGGCCAATCCGGTCTTCTCCACCCATGCTTGATTTCTTTTTGCACTTCGGAACGCTTATGCTTGCAGTATTCGCGCATTCGAACCTTCATCACATTTTTATTGAAGCGGTCATCCCGTGTTGGAACGGGAAACTCGTCATGAATCATGCTGATGACTCTGTCTTTTAATTCATTCGGTACTACACTCTAGGTGTTTAGTATGTAGTGTCTAAACACATGAGAGCAAAGACCGCGCATGCGCGAAATCACCTTCTTGCCTTCATCATCCAAGATGATGCCACCGTTGAAGTCGACGGAGTAAGGCAAGCCCTCTCGCCGCTGACGCGTGAACCTGGGTGTCTTGACAGGGGTCTCTAGCGGCGTGTCAACGAGGGTACGGATGCCACGTGTCTCCATTGGAGTCTGAGCCCTAAAGCGAGGAGTGTCACTGGAGTGACTCGTGGAGGAGTAGCTAGTGGTGTGTAGCTACGGAGAACGGAAGTCAGTCACGCAAAACTTGGTGTCGATAGCGATGTTGTGGCTGGTGTCGGGACGGGCAAAGAAGGCCGGGAGGGTAAAGAGCCTCGTTGAACACGAGGCAGTGTCAAAGCATCGGTGGCGGAACCCCCACAACAACCGCCACCGCCACCACTAGAGCGCCGGCGCCTAGACGAGTGTGAAGATCGTCTCGTCGACACCGAAGCTTCGGAGCGTGCTGAGGACTCCGAAAGAGAGCGAGATGCGGATGGAGCAGGAATGCACGATGGTGCGCCAGAGAGATGACGCTCCACGTACCACTGTCTCTGTTGGGGTGACAAAGAAGAAAGAAAATCCTCATCATCCATACCTGCATTAAACACACGAACATTTAAACTTAATATTGAATGAATGGAGTAGAAAACATGGACGAGTAGATAGATAGAGAGAGAGAGAGAGAGACAGAGATAGAGATGGACCATTAAATACAATGACGCAATGACACAAATACTTAGAGAGCCAGAGTTTTTACAAAACGGAGCAAAATTGTTCAAAACGGAGAATCGTACAAGAAATTGAAGGTGCTTGTAGCTTTGGAATGTTCAAAGGCTAGCAGCAACAGAAAGCGTTCTTCTTCTATTCAACTCGAGTGATGGAAGAGGCAGGTGCATAACTCTGAATTTTCAATCGAGAGAGAGAGAGAGAGAGAGAGAGAGAGCGCATAATCAAATCTTGCACTCGAAAAACCAGGTGGTGGAGCTGCATGTGGCCATGGATTGCCCAAGATGTGAGCGCAAAATCAAAAGAGCGTTATACAACATGAAAAGTACTTAGAGAGCCAGAGTTTTTACAAAACGGAGCGAAATTGTTCAAAACGGAGAATTGTACAAGAACTTGAAGGTGCTTGTAGCTTTGGAATGTTCAAAGGCTAGCAGCAACAGAAAGCGTTCTGCTTCTTATTCAACTTGAGGGATGGAAGAGGCAAGTGCATAACTCTGAAGTTTCAATCGAGAGAGAGAGAGAGAGAGAGAGAGAGAGAGAGAGAGAGAGAGAGAGAGAGAGAGAGCCATAGTTTTTACAAAACGGAGCAAAATTGTTCAAATACAATATTTATGGCTTTAAGAGATCTCTCTCTCATCCCTCTCTCATCCTCTCTATCTTGAACCATTGCACTTCGAACAAGTCGACAAAAAATCCTCTATAATCGATCCTCAAAATTTCTTGTAGTGTGCCGAAGTAAGTGAGTTCCGCCACCACAGGATCTGCATCAGAGGACCGTCGTCGACTAGACTGTTCAAATTTTGCCATGATTCCACAATCTTGAGTAAAACGCTTTTTGTCGATCCGTTCCACCCTAAAATGTCGACCTTTACACCATGCTGCTGTGTATGACTTATACTACAACCCAAAGATTATGAGTGGTTGTTCAAACATCTAGAAAGTTACTAGTCGTACATTGCAAACTTAGCTTGGTCGCGCAACCCCGAGAGTACTCCCACTCTTCCTCAGTCACTTCTTCACTGCATTGTTCTGTGCTTTTCAATTGGTTGTGCAACCATCTTAAGCTCATGAATGTTGGTAGGCTCTCCAGACCCGTCGGATAGTGCATCGGTGGTTGTCTTCCCCATCGCCACTCGATTCGTGCCCTTTGTTGCTCTTGCTTTGCATCCTCATATTGTGAAATCCACTTCTACATGACTTGATTGTGAAGCATGAAAAATCGATTGATTTTAGCCTCTAGATCTTCTGTCATCTTCTTCTCAACACTGAGATTGCACATGACAATCCCAGATATGCGCTCATCATCTATGGTTCGCCATAGCGTGTCCCGGGCTTTATCAAATCCGTCTAGCCACTCTCCAATGTACACTAGAGACTCTGATACCAGCCAACCTTCTGCCATGCTACCCTCTGGACATGCCTTCTGACGCACATATCCCTTGAGCGTTTTCATGAAACGTTCTAAAAAGAACATCCATATGGAATGTACCGTGCCAGCTATTTCCACCTCATCAACTATGTGAACAAGAAGATGCACTTGAATGGTTAGCATGGTAGTAGGAAAATGTTTCTCAAACATGCTCCATACGATCCATATTTCTAAGGTCAACTCTGGCTCCCAAAGTATCTTTCTTGCCGGTCAGATGGTCCCATAGTAGATTAACCACATTCTTGAATATGTGCATTGGATCGAGTAAGTGATTGATCATGAGTCGGGGCCAGTATGGTAACTCATACCATAGCGATAGTCTCTTCATCCCTAGGGGCAATCCGTCATCACACATCTCCTTTTGTTCTAACCATGCTTGTGCAGACATCCTCGGTGGCTCTCTTCCCAAAAAGCCATCGCGTAACACATGATTCTCTGGAAGATACACTTGATGATCTTCGTAGATTTTCTTCTTCAATGAGGGCGCCCTACGTGCATTCAGTCTAGGTCCACATGTGACACATGCTCTGTATCCGCTTGTTTGAAGCCCTGCATGTATACACATGATAATAGATCAGCTTGAGAAAAAACAAGATTTACAGTGTCTGAGTGAGGAGTGTAAATATATCACCTGAGCATTCTGTTAGTCCGGGATAGTCATGCATGGTCCACATTAGAATGCCTCTGATCAAAGCATTTCGTCAACCTGTGTGTTGGCTCATATCCACCACTTCTATGCCAATCCACAATTGTTGTAGCTCTTCCAATAGTGGACGAAGATACACATCCATATTCTTCACTTTATATCGCCCTGGCACAATCAAGCTTAGCCATAGGTGCCCCTTCTTCGTAGTCAACCACGGGGGAATGTTGTAGTTGACGATGACAATGGGCCATACACTGTAAGATGTTGATCTTTGACCAAATGGATTTACGCCATCCATAGCCAACCTAAGCGCAAATTTCGAGCTTCCCTGGCAAAATCCGACCATGTTCCATTTATATGTTTCCAGGTTGCACAATCTGTAGGAATCTGTAGCACACCATCCGAAGATTTATTCTCCTCATGCCATGATGCTAGGGCGGCCATGGACTTACATTCGAAGAAATGCTTGATGCGAGGAAGCAGAGGAAAATGTCGCAAAACCTTTTGCGGAATTTTTGTTCCGTGGATATCTTTCCGAATCACATTTCGAACACTTCTCCATGTCTATGTATTCCCCTCTTTGAGTATGTGCTCTTTGAGCAATCTACACAACATAAAAATACGGTACAATTGTGTAAAAATCTATCAGATCATTATACATTTAGAGTTTTATTAAAGTAAACTAATTGTAATAGATCACCTGAAAAGCGCTATGACGCTAGTGTCACTCCATCCAAACTTTGCCTGCATGTTGAGAAGAACCAGGAGCGCTTTCAATCTAGACACACGTGCTCCATTATACAATGGCATATCGGCTTCACTTTTCATGTCATCATAGATAAGCCTTTCTAAATCCATGACCGTCTCGATCATTTCATCAATCTCGGGCTCAAACATTGCCTCATTGGGAATGTGGTCTGCATGATCACCCCCTGAGCTGTCAGAGGCTACATCTTGTGGCCTCACATATGCTGCTTGACCAAAGCGCCTGCGAACACGTCTATTGGGTTGCAAGATTGCTGCGTGTTGGCCAGCATCTGAGTCCGACGAGTTATAATTGGCAACAACTTGATCTATAATAGATGGATCGAACTCGCCAAATTCGCGAACGTGCTGCAAAGAAACGCGTCTTGTCCGTCGCACAACATGCTTGCAATGATTAAAGGAAATAAGATCCTCGTTGAGAGATAGGTGTTTTGGTTGGACGGCCCCACATCCTCATCACTACTCATAATGAGGGTAAAAATCTTATAACCTGGACAACAAATTTAATCTTCTATTGGCATTCTTCGTCTTTTATCTCTCTCTCTCTGTCTCTCTCTCTCTCTCTCTTTGTCTCTCTTTGTTCACACTGTAAACTACCTCACATTCTCTAGTCATGTCCAATCCCCGCACACCTGGGTCTAGAGCTGCACGGAGATCAGAACCACCGGGTTATAATCTCATCTTTATTGGTCAATGCCTATATTTGTGGGTACAAGAAATCTACACACCCACGTCTACATGATACTGCATGTAGTGGACAAAACCCCTTTGCCTCTTCTCTAGCTGTAGCATTTCACAACATCTTAACATCTTTTCACATTAGATCTTTGTTTGTAGCATGCAAGTACGCCATTCTTGCAATGTAGCTGATGTCTGCTCAAGGCACTTATTTCTTACTCTAGATTTGACGGGATGTGGGGTGTGTGTGTGTGTGTGTGTGTGTGACCTTGGAATTGTCATCTTGCATCACTACTTTCTGTGTAGGATCAATTTGCTCTCCATTAGCTGATCATGACGGCTTATTGTATGGTAGCAGCAGTCGAACATGTAGGTGGAATTGCTAGTCCGCATGGACTGCCGAGGTTGTGAGCGCAGGAAATTTTCTCGCCATTTCTGACAAGCGTCGGTGGCTCTCTGAGTTGCGCCTACACGGAAATCTAAATCTAACCTTATCTTAAACGATAAAAAGAAGAAACTGGTATAACCTTTCTATCACCCAAGTGTGGTAGATTGGTTATGCCAATTCCCTCTTCAATAACAGGTAAATAATGTAAATAAACCTAAATCTAATCTAATATAACGTAAATAAACCTAAATCTAATCAAACGTAAATCTAACTAAGTCTAATTTAACGTCGTTTACATCTAACCTAATCTTTAACGTCTTTTGGGATAGTTTCCTACGACGTTAAAACTCTCTTCTTCTTGTGTGTGTGTGTGTGTGTGTGTGTGTGTGTGTGTGTGTCTATGTGCAAATAAAAAGAGAAAAATGGTATAACCTTTCTATCACCCAAGTGTGGTAGATTGGTTATTCCATTTTCCTCTTGAATAACAGGTCTTGAGTTCAACTCCTCGTTGCTAGATCTTTAGGTCTCTTTAATTGGTTTCCTACGATGTTAAATTAAACTCTCTTCTTCTCGGATGTGTGTGTGGGTGTGTGTGCACGCCAATAAAAAAAGGAGAAAAATGGTATAACTTTTCTATCACCGAAGTGTGATAGATTGGTTATGCCATTTCCCTCATGAATAACAGGTCTTGAGTTCAACTCCGGTCGACTAGATCTTTAAGGTCTCTTGGGATAGTTTCCTACGATGTTTCTCTTCTTCTTCCTCCTCTTCTTCTTTTCTCTCTCTCTCTCTCTCTCTCTCTCTCTCTCTCTCTCTCTCTCTCTCTCTCTCTCTCTCTCTCTCTCTCTCTCTCTCTCTCTCTCTCTCTCTCTCTCTCTCTCTTTTCCTCTCTCGATGTGTGTGTGCATTCTTTGTTTATGCATGTGTGTGTGCATTCTTTCTCTCTACTTGCTTATTATCTTCTTTCTCGTTTCATGGTGTACGCGCTCTCCAGAAGCTTTCGTGACCAATATCTCTACGTAGCTCTAATCATCACTCTGTTGAGGCATAGCAAGAAGCCTTTCGACAGTCCCTAATTGATTCTAAATCACTGTGATAAGCTCTAAATTCCATAGACATAATCTCTCTCTCTCTCTCTCTCTCTCTCTCTCTCTCTCTCTCTCTCTCTCTCTCTCTCTCTCTCTCTCTCTCTCTGTTGTTTTTCTGAGTAGTCTCCCTCTCGGTGATTGTTTTTTGCATACTAGTGCATGTATGGATCAATCGAGTACATAAGAAGTTTCCCTATGATTATTTCATCATGTTAAACATGCTGATTTATGCACATGATGCGTTTATGATCACGTGCGTGCATAAAAAACGCTTTTTGTTTCACGTCATAGAGGCGGTAGGGACACTGTTTTGGTCATAAATCACAAACCGTTGTGAATCAACCCGAACCCTTTATAACAGAGATAAACACATCATTTAGAACATTTTCTCTCTTCGGTGTCATGTGGAAAACATGCAGGAGCTAAGAGATATAGTCACAAAACAGTTTGCTGCCCATTGCACAACCAATTTTTTTGACTCTAAGCTCCTTGGAGAACCACTATATAGATTCACCGGATGGGAAAACCCACTTAACCAATTGAAAAACTTGATGAAACTTGATGATAAATGAATTTAGGTCTCCATTATCACTTCGAGAATGCGAGTTATTAATTATTCTATAACCGGTTTTACCTACACGCATAGGGGTGCTACCAAGGGGGGGTACCATATGACGTCGTGAGTTGACCGAGTTGTTTTTATACGTTTTATGGTTTGTTTTGGTGAGTTGATTTCAAATAAATATGTGGTGAGAGTATATGGTTAAACATCCCGAACCGCATATGCAAATATGATTAAAGCGGTTTTCTTTTGGGGTTACCGTTTGTTATGTGAGTACCATATGGTCAAAGTGATGTGATAGAGTGATAGTATATATTATGGATTTGAACTTGATGCATTGGTTTGAGGTCAAGTACTCTCATTTTCATGTTTTGCATGCTCCCAAAAATGTCAAAAAATTGTTTTTGCATTTGTGTGAAGTTATGGTTTATGGTTGACATAAAGGTAAAAGCTGTTTTGCATCATGTTTATGGTGTTGGAATGTGATCATATGATGTATGGAAACTCATGGATTGATGCGGATTCCTCATGTGCATGGTTATGACTACTTTCCACCTTTCTAGGGCAAAACTAGCTCTATGTGCTAGGGAGGTGAAGTGCAGATGTGATGCATCAACTTTGCATGGTTGGATGTTGTCAAAATTGGATTTTTATATCATGATTAGTTTCTGGTCGGACTCTTTTTATGCATGAAAGAATCATGTCTTAAGAGTCACATGTGTGTGGACTTCGATTGATTATAGGGGATGTGTCAAACTCCAAGTGTGGGAGTTGGTTTAGTGTGATTATGATTTATGGTTAAGGGTTGAGATTCTCTCATGGATTATGGTGGAAGCCGGTGTGGCTTATGGTTTTTTTTCCTGGATTTGGTTATGCTGCCGGAATGTTGCCGAAATTTTTGCAGCCATGTTATGTTCTAAAGTGGTTATGCAAGATTGGTCGTGCCTCACCCAAGTAGCGTAGAGTGCTCACCCGTGTGATGTGATTGGATTATGGTTTATGGTTTTTGGATTGGATCATGAAGTGATCAAGATGGTTTATGGTAGACGTATAAGGGTAGAGACCCTGTACAATCTAGCTGCTTGGAAAAGATTGTTTGTGCATATGGAAAGAGCTATTGTGATTGGACTCATGTGTTATGTTTCTCATGGCAGCGTCGCTACAAGACTAGGATCACCTACATCGCTTAGCCTTAGACTAAAGGGTCATTGAATTGGTGCTTTGCTGCATCGGGGGTGTTGCCTATGTCTTCTTCTTTTTGTTAGGCTCATCTACACGGTTAGTGCATCGGGGGTTTAATTGCCCTACATGGTTAAGGCGTCGAGGATTTTGCCTTGGCTTTGCCTAAACACTAGGTGCTGGGCATCGAAGAGGCGTGGCGCCTAAAATGGTATGGTTGGTGTTGATACCCTACCACCTGCTGGTATTTGGGATCCCTTCAGAGCTCGGGTTCGTGGAGGGAAGCGAAGCGGCCTTAGCTTATGTCTGGATCAAGTAGGTTGGAGGTGTGCTAGCTTGCTCTCGACGAAGTGAAATTCTCTCTATACGTAGTAGAGCGGAAGTGGACGGGTGGACCGATCGATCCCTACACAGGGTCCGGTGCTCTACTAGTTATTTTGTCATAAAATTTTTATTGTTATGGTATACCCAGATTTTGTCATTGCATTAATACATGGTTGCCTGTTCCATTTAGATGGGCATTTAAAGATCCAATGTTGTCATTTTCTCATATTTCTGTGCACTCTAATTCATCCTCTACGATATTCTCTCTCTCTCTCTCTCTCTCTCTCTCTCTCTCTCTCTCTCTCTCTCTCTCTCTCTCTCTCTCTCTACAACGCGATGTACACATATATTCACTCATCCTCCACAATGTTATATTTTTCTTGAGTACGCTTTATTCAAAACACCCATTCAGTGGTAGCACTAGTGGCTAGGTACCTCTGGATGCAATCCGGCTCATGGCCTAAACTCCATGCTTTGGTCGGGCGTTGAGAACTCTTCCCCTATACAAACGCTTCCACAACTATGATGTATATTGAATATTGTATAAAGGTGTAAATTGTATATTTTGTGCATAGACCCCTGTCATTGCTAAGTTCAAACTAGAGAAAACAACCAAGCGTTGATGGAGAGACTATTACATAGAAAACAATGTTGATCCTAATGCTGCAACTTGGAATTATCTTAAGACCCAACTTAAGAAGAACTATCATAATAAAGTTTATCATTTAGACCCTTTCTTGATTGTACTCAAGGAACCAGAGATTTGGAATCATACTACCAACATTTCTTAACCCTTGTCAAGTATGCTCCAGCAGGGATGACTAGAGAGGTCAAGGTAGCTCGATTCGTGTCAGGGCTACATAATCCTATGAAGACTAAACTTCAGAGTCTTCGTCTTACCAATTTTGCAAATGTCCTTGATACAGGAAAACCTATTGAAATAGAGTTATTTACTACCGGAAAAAGAAAACCAAAACCTGTTTCTATTCGTGAAATCAAAAGACCTCGTCCCAAGAAGGAGCAAAGATATGGAAATCCATATCAAAGAAGAGAGAACTTATTACGTATGAAGGCTAGACAAGATCATTTATGCTACACTTGTCTTGATCCTGGTCATCAATCCAAGGATTGTCCCTTTAACAATTCAAGCTTCATAGGATTGGTGTACAATTATGAACATAGAAAACTCAATCCGAATCGGAATTTTAGAAACTTTAGACCCAGACCATCGACAGTTCAAAGGAACTTCAATCAGCAGAACATTAGCCAAAACCAGAGACAACCTCAGAATTAGGGGAATTTTAGACTAGGCAATCCACCTTTTGTTCGGAATGGACCGCCTGTCAATAATAACAACAATGGAAATGTTAACCGTCAACTTTGTCTAGGAGTTAACAAAGCTCAAGGAGCTAGAGGTAAAAGAAATCAGGCAAAAGCGTATATTCATGCACCTATTTTTGTGACTACATGGACGATAGAGTTGGTTAGTCACTTTTCAGGTTATGGACTTGTTCTCTACATAGTCCTTAAGCAACTCATCCAGTTTTGGTCCATTTGGAGTCAGTTTGACCTCATTAACTGTCAACTTCATCCAGGAGTTAACAGAGCTCAAGGAACTAGAGGTAAAAGAAATCAGGCAAAAGCATATATTCATGCACAGATTTTTGTGACTACATGGCCTGTAGAGTTGGTTAGTCACTTTTGAGGCTATGGACTTGTACGCTACATATTCCTGAAGCAACTCATCCAGTTTTGGTCCATTTGGAGTCAGTTTGACCTCGTATATCAAATTTGACGCTTTGTAGCCTTCGAGCTATTTTCTGCTTTTCGAGGGCTCGGCTTGATGATTTTTCAAACCAATCATATACATTGTGTATAGACCTCATATGTAAGCTATTTGTGGAGTCATAATCCAATTCTGGCATCTGCAAAAAACCTAGATTTTCTACTTGGGACCCCCTCGACCCTTGCCGAATGGTCAGTTGATGATATAGAAGTGTTCTATTATGTTGGGGCATGCTACAGTTAAAGTCTCATATGATTTGGTTGAGCTGACAAGCTGCTATGGTCGCTTTTTGGTCGTAGGTCTTCGTGCACTGCTCGTATTCTAGGGTTTTTCCAAGGGTTTAGACTAGCTACTGGCCGTACAAAATGGATCATTGATAAGTATAGAACTTACGCCTCATGTCTCGTGTGAGACGGCACTGAAAACAGGCAACTATGGACTCCAGAAAATAAGCGTGAAAAAGGTCGAAAAGCTCTCTCTCCAAAGGTAGGAAGTGGAAATGAGGTGATTTTAGCCTACCTTGAGCATCTATACTCGGACTTCCCGAACCATTTTCCCCCAAATTCCCCGATTAGGCCATGAAATCTATGTTAGACTCAAAAATTTCCCCAATCGGATTCTTGTAGCTCATTCTGCAAGAATTTTGCAAAAGTAGGTCTGGCCGCTTAATTTAGGCTTCCCGCTTCCATCTGCCGATTTGATTGAAATTTTTTGTGCTTGTCCGCCTTGTCTTTCTGATCATTAGCGTATCTTCTGTTTTTCCATCTGAGCTTCGTTGCTATTTATTATTATTTTTTGACCTGTTTATTGAAAAAATCAAAGAAAATAACAAAATGCGCTAAATAAGCAAAGTGAAAATCCAATAATTAAGAAAATCCATTGAAAAACATAGATTTATTTTTTTTTGTTGGATTTATCCATTTTTAAGTCTCAATATCAAGAAAAATGATAAAAATAACCAAAAAGGACTATTTTTTGATGATTTTATCAATTAAATTTCCCTGTTGATGATTTATAAGGGCATTATTAGGCAATTTTGCAAAAAATCACACCTTAACATCAGACTTTTTCCTCTCTCTTCAAAGATTTTCCTTAATTACTTAGTGCCCTTCCACCCCTCTTAGATGGCGTACTTTGGGACGACTATGTGCATGGGTTGAACAATGTGTTTATGCATAGCCTTGGTTGGCTCTACCGTGATTTGAAGATCAATTTAGTTTAATCCATTATGCTATGCAAGAGTTGGGTCTTGAGTAATTAAGTCAAGGGTTTTTGATGTCGAGGCTTTCTGATGCTGTCTTTCAAAGAAAAAATCTTGTAGCTTGTGTGTTCTCTGCTTGATTGTACCATCAGGATGCTTTAGCACGCTCTTTGCTTGAGATGTTGGTATCACTTTTGATTGTTGTCGAGCTTTTTGCCGCCATTGATATCCTGGTTTGTCTTGGTCAGAATGGTGTGGTTGAGTTTTCTGAGACTTAACTCTCCATTGTTTGATATGTTTTACAGTTTGCAGCGAGAATAAGTGCTCCTTTTTATTCCAAATCCATTTTGTGTTACATTCCTTGCTCGGAGATGCTCGTCTCTGTGTTGTGATCTTTGGAACCGTCCTTGGTATTGTCAATGATGTTTTGGGCACCTAGATTTGAATCGGTTTGTCTTTAAGCTGTGCTTTTGGTACCCAAATTTAACTAGCTCCTTGCATGCTACTTGGAGCATTTACTTGTCGATAGGATGGAGAAGATTGATTGCCTTGCTGTTTGCTCTGTCGATTACTTCCTTTCCACTCCTCCTTGCTTGGTGCAATTGAAACAATAAGTTGTCCGCCTTTACGTGATAGCTTGAGCTGATTTGTATCCCAATCTGATACTGCCTAAGTCTGCCTTGTACGTCCGCATCCATGAGATTCCAAGAATTATTGTCTCATTCATGTGTTCATCAGGTGAACATACAAACTGATGAGGACATGAACATCCATGTACTATCACATTTAAGTTGACTACTCCCAAAGTTGGTGTTTGGTTTTTGTTGCATCCTTTAAGAGTCGCTATTCATGCTATCAAAGACTGACTTGTTGCTTTCTTATACGTGGAATAACTGACTGCATTTACTCGAGCTCCTGTATCGATCAATGCATTTGTGCTATGATTGTTGATTTTTACTTTGATGCAAAGGTCCATTCCATCTAACCATTCATCATCTGTTGACATTGCATCTTTCTACAATTCCCATTGTTGGTCATCTATCTCCAGAGTGTTGATGGGAATAGGTATTTGTTGATTCTTGAGAGCATCTTTACTTTTAAGTACTTGAAGCCGAGCTTCTTCTTGGGCTTCATCAATAACCTGCTATCATTTTATCTTTCTTTGCTTCGCTACATGCATCCTTTCTAGCAATTGATTGGTTAGTGGCAAATTGTACTTCTTTAATCGACATCTGGTAATCCAATTAGACATCGGTTCACCATCTAGGGTGGATAACTTAACTGATCCACTTGGAGATACATCTTCAATGATAAATGGTCCATTTTTCTTTTTTTTAAACTTGGGAATGTGTTGCTTAAGGGAATAGATTAAAACTAAGTTCCCTTTTTTGAAGATTTTTGTAATTAGATGGGAATCAAAAAACTGTTTTGTTTCCGCTTTTGTGCATAGATGTGAGCTACAACAATTAGCCTTTGCTCATCTAGTTTTTTAAATCTTCAAGTCTATCTGACAATGCATGTCCAATCCACTCAAGATCCTTAGCTACCCTTAGTGTCGGCAATAGAAACTCTATTGGCAGTATGGCATCAAGACCATAAACAAGGTTAAAGGGTATAGCATTTAAAGTTGTTTTGAACGAAACTCGATAAGCCCATAGAGCAGCATGGAGATTCATTTCCCAGTCTCTCCTTCTTGAATTAACCACTTGAGTCAATACCGAGCTAATAATTTTATTCCTATGCTCAGCTTGTCCATTTGCTTGTGGGTGATAGGGGGCTGATTTGTTATGGATGACTATAAATTCATTAAGCAGATACTCAATTACCTCATTGAGGAAATGAGTTCCCCTATCACTGACAATTTCTATTGGCAGTCCATATATTGTGAACACATACTCATATAAAAATGCGACGGTGGTTCTGGCATCATTCTTTTGAATTGCCTTAGCCTCGGCCCACCTGGTCAAATAGTCCGTAGCTACAATGATATATTGAGCTTTGGTTCTATAAGCAGGTGGTTGTCTTGGCCCAACAAAGTCTATACCCCATTTTTCGAAAGCTCTAGCCTCCATCATTGGTCTTAAGGGCATGCTATCTACACGTGTTGGCATTTTTGCTCGTTGACAAGCATCACACCTTCGAAGGTATTCCCTGCCATCTGCAAAAAGTGTTGGCCACCATATGCCTGCCATTAAGATTTCTCTTGCAGTGGTCTCGCTAGAAAAGTGACCTCCAGCTAATCCAGCATGTGCTTGTTTCTATAATTGGAATATACTCGTCTTCATTTGCACAAAGACGTAGATGTTGGTCCTTATTGTTAAGTATGGAGCCTGATTTACCCTTGTAATTTTCTGTGGTAAAAGCGCACATTTGTAAGGCCCCCATTATGAGGAGAAGCCATCGTGCGTGAAGGAAAATCACTCACCGGAAACCAAAATTTTCACGGACAAGAATCAGGGGCAACTTTAAAGGCCTTGGGGGCGGAGGCCCCCGAGACTTTTTTTTTCCGGAAAAAGATGTTAGGCATGTTCCTTCTCTTCACAAAAATATGATCTCTACAGGACAATTGGACGATGAAGGTCACAACATTGCATTCGAAAACAAACGGTGGAAGATCTCAAAGGGATCTTTGGTGGTTGCCAAGGGTGAAAAAGTCGGTACAATTTACTTGTGTACTGTTAGCACGCAACCTTCAGCTTGTGCAGCAACTACAGAAGTTGACAGTGCGGTGTGGCACTACCGACTTGGGCATATGAGTGCCAAAGGAATGCAAATCCTTCAAACAAAGAAGCTTCTACCAGGTTTGAAAGAAGTGGACTTAGAGTTCTGTGAAGATTGTGTTTATGGTAAACAAAAGAGGGTAAAATTTCAAAAATTAGGAAATGAAAGAAAAAATAAAAAACTTGAGTTGGTTCATTCTGATGTTTGGGGTCCTGCAAGTACACCATCACTTGGTGGCTCATTGTACTATGTAACATTCATAGACGATGCGACTAGAAAAACATGGGTTTATGTCATGAAGAATAAATCCGATGTATTTTCCATATTTCAAAGGTGGAAAGCCTTTGTGGAGAATGTAACAGGTACCAAGGTTAAATGCATCAGATCCGACAATGGAGGCGAATATTGCAGCCAAGCTTTTGAAAGCTTTTGTGCTAGCAATGGGATTCGGAGGCAAAGGACAACCCCAAGGACACCTCAAAAAAATGGGATTTCGGAAAGGATGAACAGGACAATCATGGAACGAGCATGAAGCATGCAGCTACATGCAGGCCTACCGCTTGAGCTTTGGGCGGAAGCTGTAAGTATGTCTGTGTACTTAATCAATCGGTCACCCTCAACGGCATTGGATGGGGGAGTTCCAGAAGAGGCATGGACAGGTAAACCGGTGAATTATGCAATTCTCAAAGTGTTTGGGTGTGAGGCTTTCGTGCACATAGATAGAAGCCTAAGATCAAAGTTAGATGCAAAGTCCAAAAAGTGTTTCTTCATTGGCTATGGAGAAGGAGACTTTGGGTATCGCCTATGGAATCCTGAAGATGGTAAAATCTTAAGGAGTAGGGATGTAATTTTTAACGAAAAAAATATATACAAAGATTACTTGGAAAGAAAACAAACAAAAGAAACAGGTGATGAGTACATGGAGCTTGAGGACGGTGAAGACTCAAGGACTGCAAACGGTGACAATGTGCAACAACGTCAACCAAATGAGGAGCCTCAACCTATTCCCCGAAGATCTACAAGAGAAAGTAGACCTCCAGAAAGGTCTGTTCCTTCCTTCAACCATCTCTTGATCTCAGATTCTGAGAGTCGGAATCATATGAAGAAGCTATGCAACATGAATCCAAAGAAGAATGGACGAAGAGCATGCAAGTGGAGATGGACTCACTACATCGCAACCAAACATGGGAGTTGGTTGAGTTACCTAAAGGTAAGCGGGCACTTCAAAACAAATGGGTGTACAAGCTAAAGGAAGAAGAAGGTGGGAAGAAAAGGTACAAGTCTAGGCTTGTGGTAAAAGGTTTTTCTCAAAAGAAAGGTATTGACTTCAATGAAATATTTTCTCCTGTTGTAAAAATGAACTCAATTAGGCTTGTCTTAAGCCTTGTGGCTGCTCATGATCTAAATCTCGAGAAAATGGATGTAAATACAGCATTCCCTCACGGTGACTTAGAGGAGGAAATCTACATGCTTCAACCAAAGGGTATGAAGTAAAAGGTAAGGAGAAAATGGTTTGCAGATTAAAGAAGAGCTTGTATGGTTTAAAGCAAGCATCAAGACAATGGTACTTGAAGTTTGATCGATGGATGTTGGATCATGGATTCACAAGATGCAACTCGGATCACTGCGTCTACATGGGAGAATTTGGGAGATGGGAAATTCATCATCCTAATGTTTTATGTTGATGACATGTTGATTGCAAGTGCTAACATGCAGGACATCAAAGACCTAAAAGAGAAGCTGTCCAAATCTTTTTCAATGAAAGATTTAGGTGCTGCAAAGAGGATACTTGGTATGAAAATATCAAGGGACAGGATGAAGAAGACAATAAAGCTATCTCAAGAAGATTACATCAAGAAGGTACTAGAAAGGTTTGCAATGCAAAATGAAAAACCAGTTTATACACCTTTGGCTGGTCATTTTAAACTAATGAAGGATATGTGTCCAAAGACACAAGAGGAGATAGCCTTTATGTCTAAAGTTCCATATGTTGCAGCGGTAGGTTCTCTAATGTATGCTATGGTCTAGACAAGGCCAGACATTGCACATGCAGTGGGAGTTGTGAGTAGTTCATGGACAACCCACGTAAAGAGCATTGGCAAGCTGTGAAGTGGATACTTAGGTATCTAAACAACAACAAATGCTTTGTATTTTGGAGGAACTGATATTTTTCTAGAAGGTAATGCTGATGCAGATATGGCAGGTGACAAAGATACTCGAAGGAGCACTACTGGCTATGTGTTCACGGTTGGAGGCACAACAGTAAGCTGGCTTCAAAGCTGCAGAAAGTGGTTTCACTTTCTACCACGGAAGCAGAGTATGTAGCAATGACGGAGGCAAGCAAAGAAATTCTGTGGCTTCACAGATTCTTAGAAGAGCTTGGATTCAAACAAGACAATTGTGTCTTGTACAGTGATAGCCAAAGCGCTATCCATCTTGCGAAGAACTCAGCCTTTCATTCAAGGACAAAGCACATTGAGGTGAGATATCACTTCATACGCACTCTTTTGGAAGAGAGACAACTAAAGCTAGGAAAGGTGCATACAAGTGAAAATCCTGCAGACATGTTTACAAAGGTGGTCAACATGGAGAAGTTGAGCTTTTGCTCATCTTCAATCGGCATTCAAGGATAAGAAGCCAGAATGGAAAGCAGTCACAGGTTTGGTTTGGAGATCAGTCTCCAAGTGGGAGATTGTTAAGTATGGAGCCTGATTTACCCTTGTAATTTTCTGTGGTAAAAGCGCACATTTGTAAGGCCCCCATTATGAGGAGAAGCCATCGTGCGTGAAGGAAAATCACTCACCGGAAACCAAAATTTTCACGGACAAGAATCAGGGGCAACTTTAAAGGCCTCGGGGGCGGAGGCCCCCGAGACTGTTTTTTTTCGCCGGAATATTATGGCCGGACGGCGGCCGAAAAGTGGTCGGAAAACAACCGGTCGGTTGGCCGGTGGCCGGTAGTCAATGGCCGATGGCCGGTGGTCGGAAGTCAATGGCCGATGGCCGAATTCAATGGCCGGTGGCCGAATTCAAAAGCGGACTTGTCTTCTCAAGGGCGGCCACACATGGGCGGATTGGAGGGTACGATTTGGACTTATTTGCACAAGGGCGGCTACACATGGCTGTCTCTCATAAGAGAGGGCAGCCCTTTTGGCCTATAAAAGGAGGCCATTTCTACACACATTTTATAGTGTGAAGTTGATGCAACAAGGTCAGTGTGAGGTGGTGAGAGTGAAGCAAGGCGGGAGCTCCATTAAGGGTATAATCCCTTTGTAAACTACTTCTTGTTTAGAAGTACTAAAGCCATTGAGTGGCTGCTTTCCCGTGGACGTAGCCCACATTGGGTGAACCACGTATATCGTGTGTACTCTCTCTCTCTCTCTCTACTCTATAATCTCGTGTATATAAATCTGTTTCTCTCCATTAAATAATCTACTCAATTATCGATTTAGCTACGTCTTATTTCCTAACACTTACCTCTCGATACAATTGGTTTCCTATAAGAGCATAATCTCTTGCTTCAATTTCAATTGCTCTTTGACGACGTTTACTCATATCCTCAGGAAATGTTCGGCTTGATCAGTAAGTAACTAGATAGTTACTCCACTTAGGAACAAGCGACATTTGGAACAATGTTACATGAGGTATGGGTGTTTTGTTTTTGACATTGAGGACAATTTTTCACAAAAGAATGAACATCACTCCTCATAGTTGGCCAAAATACTCCAAGTCTCAAGATCCTTTGCATAGTTTGGGTCTTCCGCAAAGTGAAGTCATACTATGGTAATATGTGCTTGACTTAGGTATTGGGTTTTCTCTTCAGGATTAATGCATAAGAGCAATATTCCTCTCGATTTCCTTTTGTATAGCCTCCCAGCTAGTAATTGATACATAGCCAACTGCTCAATTAATCCGATTAAATAGGAAGTGGTATTTGCAAATCCACTTGAGCTATGGTCATCAATGATACCATGTCCCCTGACAATCCTAAATAAATGATCTGCTCTTTGATGAGTAGTGTCCTTTTTCACAACTACAACGAAATCAAATTCTAGAAGAATGATGAACCATCTCACTATTCTTCCTGTGCTGCATGGCTTGTTGACCAAGTATAATAAGGCTTGGTAGTCTACAAAGAACACAAATTTGTTTGCTAATAGGTAATGAGTATAAGTTTTTATGGCATAGATCATTCCTAGTCCTTCCCTTTCTGTGGTGGTTTAATTCTTTTCCACCGTGTTCAACTGTCAGCTAGCATAAGAAATAGAAAAATCAATTTTCACGTCTCCTGGTTGAGCTAGTATACACCCAATGGCAAAATTGGAAGCATCTACATGTATGTGGAATATCTTATTGCAATCTGGTGCTTTCAATATTGTAGCTGAAGTGAGAGCTTGCTTAATATTCCTGAAGGATTCTTCACACGCATCAGTCCATTCAAAGTGTGTAATCAAGCTATACATGGGTTTTGAAATTATAGCATACATGTAAATGAAACGCCAGTAATATCCAAAATGCGCCATGAAGGCTTGAACCCCCTTGAATATTGTTGGTCTAGGAAAATCAACAATAACATGAATTTTATCAATATCAGTAGCTATGCCATTTTTAGACACTATATGTCCATGAAATTTTCCTTGTCTACCCATGAATGTGCACTTCTAAAAATTTAAGCAAATCCTATAAAGTCTACATTTTTCGAATACCTTTTTGAGGTGTTTCAAAATGCTTTTTATCATTTTTTTGGGGCTTATCTAAACGTACAGAGACTGCGTACTGTGTGTGAGAGTGAGAGAGGTCTTATTCCTTTCCCCTTGCATGCTGTGACTACTACATTGTGAAAGTGACTATGCCATCGTGTTAGCAACGGCGACAGCTACGCTTCGACGCCAAGCTTGAGCGGTTTCAGTCTCTTTGTGAAGAGCTCTTCCGTGAGCTTCCGAGTGAGTTTTCTCTCTATCTGTGTGTCCGTTTTGTGATTTCTTTATGTCATTGCATTCACGGTGAGTAGAACTACACTTTAGGACTAAACATTTGCAGATTCGAAGACCAATAAATTTCGGCCTGTCTTTATACGCGATTTCTACACCATATGTTTATGGGTTGTGGATTAGGTTGGAAACTTCAGGGAAGTGTCCTTTAGGTGTGTAGAGGAGGATCCTTGAGTTTCGTGGTGAATCGATAATGTTTGACCATGTTTCGGTGCACGGAAGTGTTGTAGGAAAGATTGCAGTTCAGTATGATTAGAGTGTTTTAGAATGATCTCCTTTGGTAGTGATTGTCTAGAGAAGGTCGAATAGTTGAGTGACAACCAGCTATTTGTTTCCATGCGCCTGCGGATCAACTCCGTCCTAGGTTGACAACTTGTTGTTGGCTTGGTTCTCATTGTATTAGCGTCTACGAGCAGTGTTTCTTCACGACAACATTGGCGCCGTTGCTAGGGACGAGAGCTCTAAGTAGGTGACCTTTGACTAATCCTACGAGGTAAAAGCCCATTTGGTTCGCCAAATTTCCTTGTATCTTAGATAGGAACTAAAGATCAAAGAGAGGATCGAGGGAGTGTGTGTCTCGCCTAGGTCTTTCGTGATTGACAGTTAGTTAGTTTAGAATAGTTGTATCGGAGAGAAAAGGGCTTTCCAGTCTGTGTGTGGCAGTGAAGCGTTTTTCTACTCATTAATGCAAAACCCCACATGATGTGTAGGAGTAGCTTTACGTAAGGGATCTGATTTTGATCTAGAGCTATTCAACGATTACTTATTTGCTGAATTGTTTGTTTGCATTCACGATCTATGAAAAGTTGATTTTGAGGCTAAAAATGCAATAAACAGATTCTTGTTGACATTTTTTTTCATGACTGATTACTACTATGCATATAAGAGGGCATTTGCAAGAGTTCTGTGAAGAAAACTTGAAAATCTGTGAACAGAGACTTTATATGCGTATAATGTCTCAAGGGGCATCTAGAGATAGAATTTGACAAATTTGACTGAACCAGGGTGTTCAAAAAGAGGGTTTTCCCTTAAGTACACTTTGAGACTAGGGTTTTGACCAGCCCTTAGTACCCAAAAGGCCAAAAGACAAAGTGTCAAAAGCGGAAAAAAGAGAAAAACTTGTGATTCTAAGCATATTTTGCATAAAAATTGGTAAAAGTGCTTGAAACCCAGTGATTAAAGACTTGGGGATGCTTGTGTTCTAAATCTAACCAAAAACTCAGCTAGAGTCTTTATACGCGTATAGAGACTTACTGAAAAGATCTGGCTCAAATGGAGCAAATTAATATTCCCTAGTGTTCTAAGGCAGAAAAAAAAAGTACCTAGCCAAAATTTGATTGCTTTTGAAATTCATATGGGCTAGAAAGTGCAAAAAAGGCAAACCTGGACTAGATAACAACTTGAATTGTTCATAACTGACAACAAAAGGGGTGAAAACAGAAACTAAGAGTATCTGTTAGTTCCTTAGGGTGTAGGGAACATCCAAAACAAAATTAGGTCAAATCTGTGTCAGAAGTCTTTATACGCGTATAAAGACTCATCTCCTAGGATAGACACTAGATTTGGGAACTGACATCATAGGGTTGTTCAATATTGTAAAGTCAACTAAGGGACCAAGTTTGGTGTAATTGTGCCACAGTAGTCTTTATACGCGTATAAAGACTTGAGGCTAGATTTGGGCTCAGAAAGAGAAACTAAGTTCCAGACATTCTGTCAACCTTGAAATCCCAAATATTTTGTCAAAACAAGATTTCGACTTAACCAACGAGTCCAATTGCTAGCAGAGGTGTGAAAATCTGGGACTTACCCACTGAGTGCATAAACTTTGCATACAGTCATTGATTGAGGATTGATTGACTAGTTCTAACAGCTGTGGATGGCTAATGTGAATGCTCACATTTTGATGAAGTTTTAGAGGCTAAATATTTTCTGAGAAAGCAGGAACTAGGGATTGCAACTATACAAGGGATCAGGTCAAGGAAAAGACACGAACAACATAAATTCTCAGATAAGAGGTTTGGTTTTAAAAAGGCTGTTTAGGAGTTAAGTTTGATGAATTTGAGATCAGGAAGACACATTCCAAGAGACCAAAAAGTAGTAGGAGACCAAGGTAGTTTAGTATCCACCGAGGAGAGTGTAAACCAGGCAAGGCTAGATCCACTAGCACCGATTATTGAGAAAGGTAGTGATACTGACACTTCGTCAGACAAATATTTCTTCATGATGGGTAGTCAACAGCCAGGGGGTTTCACCTATGACGGACCAATGCCAGGAGGAAGCACCTCTCAAAATCCTTTGAATGATCCCAAACTCACAGTGATCTTCTTAGAAGGAACTAACTCTCGTGGAGCCCTAGTTTATTCTAATTATCGAGGGCGCAAGTGCAGTTGTATCGAAAAGAGGCCGGCTCCGAGATTGGAGATAATTCGAGTCTACGATGATGGAGATAGATTCCGAGACGCAAAGGGGAACCACTATCTGATAGTCAGTAACCCTGAAGATTACAACAGATATGGAGACAACATGGAAAAAGGGAAAATGGTTTCAGAAGCTCAAGAACCGCCACCAAACATTGATCGGCCCGGAGCTATTTTTATGTATGATAATAAAACAATCAGGGTTCCAACTTATAACGAGAACGTGGGAATCTACAAGCATGAGAGTGAGGGTATAGTCTCTTACTTTTGTAGCAAAGAACCATACGTAAACGAATTAAGCAAAGACAAGGTTCTTTACTTATTCTCTTATGAAACTGCTATGGAGAAGGGTATAGTTTTTGTTGATAGATACGGGCGAGAATACCAGCGTATTCTCACAGAAGAGATAGAAAGGGAAACAGATCCAGGAGCATCAGCATATCTCCTCAAGTTCCACCGATGCCTAGGTATCAAGCAGGAAACCTACCAGGACCTGTAGGTGTAGAAAGACCACAACCGGTGTTGGGACAACAACCACCCCTATCAGGTTTACGACCAATCGCGGCATAAGGTACACACCAACAGTAGAAGAGTCAGACGAGAAGGCTTTGGTGCCTATGCATGCATATTACGAGGAACCGAGTGGATATATAGAAAATCTTGTCTATTATCCACCTGAAGAACCTAAAATGCCAGACCCTTGGAGCATGATTGGAAGTACGGGACCACCAACAGCTGCACAGGCTGCAGGAGAGGGAAGATACAGTTTGGATGAACGAACATTGATGTTCATAACCAATGGGGGCATGGGCGGATAGAGACATGCTTACCAACAAAGAGGGGCACAAGGAGCACCTCAACAGCCCAAGGGACCTTGCTACAAGTGTGGTGGAGACCATTGGCTGAGAGATTGTCCTCATGATGAAATCATCAGAGTCAACGCATATTGCACCAAATATGGTGTTACTCATTTGATTCCAGATTGCCCTAAAAACCCGAACAAAGGAGCAAAAACCACCTTGAACTTGCTAGAAACAGTACCTTCCAGTGGGGGGTCAGAAAATGAAACGGTAATACCCATTCAGGTAGTTACAAGGGCACAAGCTCAGAAAAGGACAGACGAACCCATAGTTGAAGAGCCAAAAACCGATGCCCCTAGTTCACAAACAAAAAATCAACGAAGAACTTGGAAAGCTAGAAAGGCTCGTAGGAAAGCTAGGAAGGAACGAGAGCAAACCGCCCTAGCGAAGGAGATGAAGCACACAAAGGACAGGTTGGAGCGATTAGAGGATCTAACTAGTTTAAGCTCACACACTGCGGCAACCAAGAGCCGAAGGAATTAAAGGAACCACAAAGTGCAGGATCAGGAGGATTTGTACTGGCAGACAAGGTAAATGAGCAGTTGGATGCGCTTCTAAAAGCTATAAAGCTAGACTCAAAAAGGACAACGAACCCATAGTTCCAGAAGCCAAAAACCGATGCCCATTAGTCACAAACAAAAAAACAACGAAAACTTGGAAAGCAGTTCAAAAAAGGCTCGTAGGAAAGCTAGGAAGGAACGAGAGCAAACCGCCCTAGCGAAGGAGATGAAGCACACAAAGGACAGGTTGGAGCGATTAGAGGATCTAACTAGTTTAAGCTCACACACTGCGGCAACCATAGAGCCGAAGGAATTAAAGGAACCACAAAGTGCAGGATCAGGAGGATTTGTACTGGCAGACAAGGTAAATGAGCAGTTGGATGCGCTTCTAAAAGCTTATAAAGCTAGACTCAAAATAAACCAAACCCACGAGCAAAGGTGGATGACTTATCCATATGCTGAAATAGAAAAACAAAGGTTGGAAATGTGTAAAAGGATGATTGAAACAACTCAATCATTGATGGAAGACCCGCTAGGTAAACTGCAAATTGGCATGAAGTACCAGCTCCAACCCCTATCCAACCAACTTTAGAAGAACATGTAGAAACAAGGGAAAGACTCACTAGAGCCTATGAGTCTAGAGAAGAGCCTATCGTAGTGCCAAATACAACAGATGAGGCAAGTGACGGGTTCCAGCCTAAAACATTGGCAAAAATGGGTAAGGATTGTAACGGTCTAGACGATCTGTGGAAGCAAATCCATGAGGCTAATGAAGCTAACATGATAAGTAACCACATGAACAACACGGAAAAAGTAAAGAATGTAATCTTACCTCCTATTGAAGAATTTGAGGCAAGGTCACAAATGAACTTTGAAATACATTCACAAGGGGGAGACCAAGGATCAATGAGCTCAAGACACAGCCAACCTGACTCGTTAAAAACTCTACCCTCCTACCTAGGGGAATATGAAGCTAAGTCAGAGGTGAGAGCAATCCCATCTCAAAGACTTTCTTCCAACAGAGTGATGGATTCGCAAGGGTTGATTGAGTTATTTTCCACCCCTATGACATGCACAATCACATTAGCTGAACTCCTAAGATTACGACCAAATATGTGGACTACTGTAGGAAAATTCCTAAAAAAATTTGGAGTGAAAGACCCCACATTGAAGCTTGAAG
The DNA here is from genome assembly GCF_014529385.1 of Adiantum capillus-veneris. Classification (NCBI taxonomy): domain Eukaryota; kingdom Viridiplantae; phylum Streptophyta; class Polypodiopsida; order Polypodiales; family Pteridaceae; genus Adiantum; species Adiantum capillus-veneris. Next base: position 134,388,899 of record NC_140937.1, on the reverse strand, counting down.
AAGGGATCAGAGAGTTGGACAAGCCTCAACTAAACACCAGGCCAGTACCATTAAACAAGGTCGGAGAGTATTGCGAGGGAGAAGATGGAAACACCACGCTACCAGTAGAATTCCAAGGAGTAGTTTCTAAAGCTATTCTTGACAATGGAGCGGGAGTTGCTATCGCCACCAAGGAAATTTGGAAAAAATGGGGAAAACCAGCTTTAAGAGCTACCAGAATGAAAATTCAATTGGTAGACGGGTTCATGGAGAAGCCTCTAGGAATCTTAGAAAAAGTGATTGTCACTTTGTGCGGGATCGAGTATGAGCATACATTTGCAATAGTTGATTTCTACAAAAAGAACAATTATGAGATCATATTGGGACGACCATTCATGCGACAATTGAAAATGGTACAAGATTGGGGTTATGACCATATATACCTCAGACATAGCGAGACAACAACTAAAATACACCTGAAAGACCATAGTTACAAGGATGTAAACCAAACACCTGTGGAAGAGTTTGATTTAGCTACGGTGGCAGGATCGGAACTCCCAGCATGGTTAGGGCAACAAAAGGAGCTATGGATGTGTGGAGCTTCACATTGTGGAAGCTTAAGAAAGGAGGAATGTGTCTTAGAAAGAGCGATTGAGAACAAGGAGTATATTTCGGAACCTTTCCCTGAAGATGCCTTGGAACCTCTAGAATGGGAACACATACTAGCAACATTGGATGTCTGTACCATTACAGTTGGTCCAACGACAAAATTTTGCGATAAGGATGGCGATGATGTGCTACCCTACTACATGGTAAACTTTAGACCAGGAGAAGAGGAGATGATAGAACCACCCAGAGAAGAAGAGTTTTATAACTCCTCTGGGCATCAGGAAGTAAACAATGATGCAGATAATGAATGTTCAGGAAACTCAAGTGAGCGTGAGGAGGAAATAGATAATATCAAGTTTTATGATTTTGCTAATCGGCACCCTAGACGCCAAGAACGCTATAGGAGGAAACGAGAAGGAAATAAAGTAAGAGAAAACCTGATGCCCAGGATAAAAGGTAAAACTCACTAGTTGATGCTTGTAAAAGCAGACGATTGTGTAAAAGATCAAATATTAGGAAGATTCTCAAAAGAACGAAGGGAAAGAACTTGAGAGGATTTAAAACAGGTATGAAAAGCTAAAACACAAACAAAATCACAAAAATCTCAAAAATAAAAAAAAGAAACAACAAAAGACCAAGAGTGGACCAAATTGGAGCGTAAACAGAAATACCAAGAACTGAAATGGTCTTTACGTGAGGAATGGACTAGTGAGGAAGATAGTGATGGAAAAGGGGAGTCAGAAAAGGGAAACATGAATGTACCATCACACTATCGTAAATTTACCATCCAGGACAGAAAAATCATTATGACACCACCAGTTAGGGAAAGAACAAACCAAGAATCTTATGATGGGCCTGAAAATGCAAAAAGGATAGACCTCGCGGAAACAGGCGAAAAGCCTCAGCCGGTCTATATAGCAAACGATTTAGGGCCTGAAGAAGAGGAACGGCTAACACAACTTCACAAGAAATATAAAGATGTGTTTGCATGGTCCTATAAAGACCTCAAAGGAGTTGATCCATCGATGTGACAACATACAATTCCTTTGAAATCGGATGCCAAACCTAGCAAACAACGTCTTTATACATATAATGAAACAATTGCTAAACGAATCAAAGAGGAGATTGACAAGATGATGGAAGCTGAATTCATCTATGAGATCAAAAATACAGATTGGGTGTGGTAGTCCCCAAAAAGAATGGAAAACTGCGAGTATGTGTAAACCTCAAAAAGGTAAATGCAGCCACCATAAGGGATAATTATCCCTTGCCAATCACGGAGCATGTACTTGAGCGGGTGGCCGGGAAACGGGCTTATTCCTTCCTGGATGGGTTTTCGGGATACAACCAATTGGCAATTGCAGGGGAGGATCAACACAAAACAGCTTTTGCCACCGAATGGGGAATTTATGCGTATCGAGTTATGCCATTTGTCTTAACTAATGCCCCAGCTACCTTCCAAAGGTTAATGACGCACGCATTCAAAGAATACCTGAGAATATTCTTAGAAATATACATGGATGATCTTTGTGTACACTCTCTTCTACGAGAGGAACATATTGACCATTTGCAAAAGGTCTTTGAAAAATGCAGGACATATCGAATCTGTCTTAACCCAGAAAAGTGCATATTCATGGTTAAACAAGGCCGCATCTTAGGACACATTGTCTCAAGAAATGGCATAACCACTGACTTAGACAAAGTCAAAGTTATTGTAGACCTACCAAGGCCTACTAATGCGAAACAAGTGCAATCCTTCATGGGACACTGCGGATATTATCAAAGATTCATATACATATATGTATGCAGTCATTGCACAACCTCTATATCGTTTGCTAGTCAATTTCAATTGGCCGAGGAGTGTGAAACTTCATTCCAAAAGCTGAAGGAAAACCTTATATCAGCACCTGTACTTAAGGCACCAGATTGGGAAAAGATTTTCCATGTTCACATTGATGCTTCTGCATATGCAATCGGGAGTATTCCGGCTCAACCAGGAGATGGAACAATGGCTTTCCCAGTTTGTTATTCGAGCCGACAGCTAAATAGTGCAGAAAAGAACTATACGACCACTGAAAGAGAGGGATTAGGAATGATATATGCTGTAAAGAAATTTCACAGATCACTAGGCTCTTTTGTATCTGGTTAATAAACCATGCAATACGGGGAGAATTGTACGATGGTTTATTATATTGCTGGAGTTTGATTTCACAGTAGTAGTAAAGAAAGGAAAAACACATCTTCGAGCGGATCATCTTTCAAGACTACAAAGCAGAGAAGCTCCTGAAGGAGTCGATGATGACATACCTGACGCCTATCTTTTCAATATTGAAATGATACCTAAATGGTCTCAGGAAATTGTTAGCATTCTTTCCTTTGGAGGTAGGTTTGATAATGCGAAATACAGATCCAAACAACAAACAATTCAACAAACAAAAAACTTCCAGTTTTGATTGCAGGACTGCTGTATCATCTAGGATCGGACCAAATCCTACGATTATGTATAAATACAGAAGAATTCGAGTGCTACCTTGAAGAAGCACATGTCCAGGATTGTGCATTTCATTGTTCAACAATGAAAACACACCAGAGACTGAAACAATTATGGGTATATTGGCCAACTATGTATGCGGACACACATTGTTATGTTACCAATTGTACTATATGTAGTGCCAAACGACCAGTAGATCACGCGAAATTGTTTCAGGTAAACATTGCACCTGCATGGAGTCAATGTATCATTGATTTCCTAACCACCAGGACGTTTTTTGAGAACATCACAAGAGCACGAAAAAGGGCTATAGAGTTGGAAGCTCATGACTTTCAATTGATTGAAAATCAGCTCTATAAACGAGGAAAAGACAATCAACTTAGAATCTGTGCAAGTGAAAGTGAATACCTGATGATTCTAGAACACTCACATGGTGGGATAAGTGGTGGCCATTTTTCAGGCGATAAGACGGCAAAAATTGTCTTAACCGCAGGGATATGGTGGCCGGCATTGCACATGGATGCGGAGGAATGTGTCAAGCATTGTGACGCATGTCAGCGCACTAAAGTGCCAATAAAAAGAGATGAGATGCCATTACGGCCAATGATGGGAGCACGGGCATTTGCAAAATGGGGAATTGACTTTGTAGGACCTATTTCACCTCCTGCTTATTGTACCCATACCTAATATATCATTGTCGCTACGGACTATCTCACAAAATGGGCTGAAGCAAAAGCTACACAAAAAGCTGATGCAAGGACTACTGCACAATTTTTGTACGAGAATGTCTTCGTAAGATACGGATTACCATTAGAAATTGTCAGTGATCGTGGGACACATTTTCTTAATGAAGTCATTGAATATCTACTAGAGGAATTCATGGTCATATATAGGAAATCTGCTCCATACCATCCACAGGTAAATGGACAAGCTGAGGCTACAAATAGAACACTATGCACGGTTGTTGCCAAAGTAGTGTCACAGTCAAGAACAAATTGGGATCAACAGCTACACTCAAAACTAGATGAACTCATGCTAGATGAACTCCGCTTGAGAGCAGTAACTTCAATCTATGCTAAAAAGAGAAGACAAAAAGAGTTTTTTGACAAGCATGTGCGCACTAAAGAGTTCAAAATAGGTGACTATGTACTTGTTTATACTTTGAAGCAACATGCCAAAAAACTTAAAAAGCGAGGGATGGGATCCTTTGTGATTAGCTATCACAAAGTGGAGCTGTCAAGCTTGCTACATTAGCAGGTGAAGAAATGTCGAACTGGATTCGTGGATGTCGACTGAAGAAATATCATCTACCACTCACATAAGAGATGCTCCAACAAATCCATCACGGAAAACAACGAATGAACAAAAAACAGAGAATACGAGAAGAAGCTCAAGCAGAAGCAAAGGAACGCATTGCAAAACGAAGACTTCTGCGACAACAAAAACAAGGTGAAGCACCATTGCGAATCAATGCCATTCGAGTTATGAAGCTGGATGAAGACACAGTGGAGCCCATAATTGCAGTCAAAGTAGGGAGAAAGTTGAATCGACGGCATTACTTGATTCAAGAGCTCAAGCCAATCTGATTTCTTACAAATTATATAACAAACTACAGCTTGAAGAAAAACTTCACCCTACTCCTCAAGTGCTGGAAAGTATTACATCACACTCGTTGAAAACAATGGGCTGGATTATATTGCATGTACAAGTACACCAATATATTTACCCACACAAGTTTTATGTGGTCGAGGATGAGAGCACACAACACCAAATGTTGTTGGGACAACCTTGGCAAAAGGAGTACAATGTGCAGATAGATTGGAATGTGAATGCAGTCAAAATTCAACATGCACAAGAACAACAGGTAATAGCCTTTTCTCAGCAATACAGGAATAATCCGCTGCCAGCAACGCAAGCACAGAAAAAAGAGCCAAAAGCAAGAATGCCACCAAAGAACAACATGGTACCCATGGCAAACAAATAGGGAACTTCCAACCATGTTCACTACAAGCATAAAGCAACACCGACCGCAGTGCCAAGATCAAGGTTAGCAACACGCGATAAAAAAGTATGGGTGCGAAAGGATAGAGGTGACATGGCAGACCTACGACAATACAACAGAAGAAGTCAACAGAAGCAGAAGCGTACAATTCAACCAAAAACCAAGGGGATAAAACAGATATGGATACCCAAACAAAAGCAACAAAAGCAACAGGAACTCCCTTCAGTACAAGAAAGAACGAAAGGAGGACAGCTGCATTTGAAAAAGGGCAACCGACTTATGTGGATGCCAATCCGTAACAAAACAGTGGTAACAATGGAAGTAGCAAGACATATACAAAAACATGCAAAAACAAGCTACCAATGGAAAGCAAAGGAATTACGATCCACGGCCATTCCCGTCAAGCCAATCCTTTCCATAGAAACAGCTACTACGGCTATATCAATAGTAGCGGCAAAGCAATTGCCGGTGGCAAAACAGACAATTAAACAGAGAGCAGTACAGTTACAGCTGTTACTTGCAAAGAAAACAGGAAACCTCGACGGCAAATGCCAATAAGCATCTTGCTTATACCATCCTCTAGCACTGGATTAATTTTCCCATGCATTGACTGAGGATGCATCAAGTAGGGCTACATTACACGGCCGAGCATTAGCACAAATTTTTTTCACCCATGCACGGCACATACTCCGAGGCGATACCTTGTCGTCCGGGAGGACTCCGATTAGGAAGGGGGGAGGCATTCTCAATGCGGACCCAATGAATGTGAAAAGAGAAAAAAAGGGCATGATTTTCGACTATTTTAAGGGTTGTTGTTTGATCGCGAAATTTTCTGAACCAACCCAAGTATATATGCCCTTATATAGCATGTATCTATAGGTATATGGGGCCAAACGCCAAATCAAGCCCCTACGTGTGTGTATAATAAGTGTTTTAGAATAATCTCCTTTGGTAGTGATTGTCTAGAGAAGGTCGAATAGTTGAGTGACAACCAGCTATTTGTTTCCATGCGCCTGCGGATCAACTTCGTCCTAGGTTGACAACTTGTTGTTGGCTTGGTTCTCATTGTATTAGCGTCTGCGAGCAGTGTTTCTGCACGACAACAAATGTACGCAGAGATCATCCATATATACTTCCAAGAAATTCCTAAGATATTCTTTAAAAGCATGGCTCATCAATCTTTGAGAGGTGGTAGGAGCATTAATTAACCCAAAAGGCATAACCCGATAGGCAAAAATATCCCATTTCGTTGCAATGGCAGTTTTATGCTCATCTTTTGGGTCAACCAAAAGTTGATTGTATCCCAAAAATCCATCTAAAAAGCTGTAATCTTCTTTACCTGAAACTGGTTCTAAACCATGTTCAGTGATTGGAAGAGGAAAGTTGTCTCTAATAGTAGCTGCATTCACTTTCTTGAGGTGACACACATGCACTTGTAATTTTCCATTTTCTTGGAGACACCCAATCTGTGTGTTCAATTTCATAAATGAATTCAGTCTCCCTTATCTTTTCAATATCTTCTTTGATCTTCCTAGCAAATGTTTCATTGTATGTGTATGGTCTTTTTCTACTTGGTTTTGCATCATCTCTCATGGGTATGGTATGTTGACAGATTTCTGGATCAACACCCTTGAGATCCTTGTAAGACCAAGCAAAGATATCTCGGTATTCTTTCAGTAAGCTTAACAAAATCCCTTCTTCTTCCGTAAGGTCATTTTCAATGTAGGATGGTCTAGGCTCTTCTCCTGGTTTGGCCAAATCTATCTTTTTTGCATTCCCAGGCCCTTCATAGGACTCGCCCTATTTTCGTAGTTCTCTAACAGGTTCTTCAACTATGATTTTTTGGTCTTGGAGAGTATATTTCTTGTAATGGGATGGAACAATCATTACATCTTTACCCTCTTCTTCAGTGGTTTCCATTCTAGTTGTATATATCTCCTTTAGAGCTTCTTCAACTCTTGATATTTCTTTTTTCGTTTGACTCGTGCCAAGGTTGAATCTTTGTCCTGTTTTTTAGGTTTTGCTTGAGTTTCCTTTCTCATTTTTCTCTACATACATTCTTGAGATTTCTGGATTTTTGTTTGAAGGATATCTACCTGTGATTTTGTCCTTCATTCTTCTCTTACTTTTTATCATTGTATAAATCATATAATGCACCTTGAGTGCATATGCCATGTAATTTTACCCCATCCTACGAACTTCAAACTACTAACACCAACTGCTAACCTTTTTTTTTGTAAATTGAACCCACTCTACTCTACCGTGGAGTAGGAAACCTCACACAAAAAATCACTCACCTCTCTAGAATCTTCTCTATTTCACCTCAATAATTCTCTCCTCTTGAGCCCACATCCATGTGACTCAAGAGACAAGAGAGCCCCACTCTCATAAGAACATATAAAAAATTTCATAAACATGATTTTCTATGAAAATGTTGATTAGGTATAATCCTAATTAGGGCTCTCCTCACCTATAAATAGAGCCCTTCTCCCTTTGTAAATGGAAGGATCCCTACACTATTGCTCACTACTTTGAGCATGACATTCACCATCTTAGTTTTAGGGAGTGAGAGTGAGCTCTCTATGCACCATTACATGTGGTGTATAGGAAAGCTTCTTTGAGCTAGTTGTAACATTGCAAGGGAGTGAGTGATTCATAACTTCCAATCAAAGTTGTACCTACTCTTGTGCATCAATTTAATCAATAAGTTGGTTGTAAATTGTGGGTCAAAACTCTCTTGAGTCTCTCCAATTCACGCTTGGCAACCTCATCTCGTTTGGTTTAAGGTGACGCGTTTTCATTTTGAGATTCTTTTGTAGTATCTGCTTGTATGTGACTCAAGAGCTCTTGTGTTTGTTTTTTTTGCTTGGGAAAACATTATAAGAGGGTTGTATGGTGAGAGGTTTCCCATAACCCTAAGATAATGTGTAGATTGCAACATCATCAAACTTAATCATGTCTCTTGACTCTCCTCCAAGCTCTTCATACACCCACGTCAATCATTAAAACTGAAGCTAAATTCTTGCACAAAGATCTCTCTCTTTCTTGTGTGCTTGGTGTGTGTATTTGTAGCATTTAAATTAGTGATAGTGTACCCTTCCTTCTTTCTTGTATTGCTAAGGGATTCTCCTCTTTTGCGTCCTAGTTCGCTTTCTAACTAGGTAGTGCCCCTATCTTGTTTGGGTTTGGCTGTGGGTTGGTTGTTGTGTTGTGCTTGTGGTTTCCCCAGTCCAAATTGAGCAGCACGGGAGCCTTGAGGGGTGTTTAGAGGTCGCCTCTCTTGTTGCCCGCCTCGGACCGCCTCACCAACATTAACGGATTCTCTTCCATTTGACCTTTTAGAAATTGTAAGACCTTGTAAAACCTCGGATCCTCCTCCCTACCGCCCTATATATAGGCCTAGCTCGTAGCTCTTGCCCTAAGCGGATCCCCAGTCCACACTGGTCCAGTCCAGGCCCTTGGCCTATGTCTCTGACCCCCATACGTGAGCCAATTGGCTGTATGGCCGATAATTGGTGCAGTGAGGAGGTTCAATGAAACCAAGAGAAACATCGTGATTTTCAACATTGTTGTCCTTTTGCAACCACTTGGGTCTATTTATAGATGGTAACTCCATTTATAACTCACTTGAGTACTGTAAAGGAGTAACCACAACTAAGAGTTGTCCAAAGGCATAACTAGTTTTCAGATCTTTTGAAGGTACTGGAATAATGCAATCAAACCTTGGCGTAACTTTCCATGCAGTTGTGAGCCAGATTTCCTACTCGCGTGAGTATCTTGAAAAGTTCATAGATAGGGAGTGTCCTCTTGTTAGATTTCTGAATAGTTTGGGACACAAAGAACTACATGTTCATCCCTAATGAAGGTTAATTGCCAACATACTTTGTCAACACACCTGGTAAGTCCTTGACATATGAAACTATTGAAACAATCTCCAACCCCACCACAACAGGTGTTCAAAGTTAAAAACTGTACTTAAGAAAATTCTAGAATAGGGAGAAAAGCATCTATTCAGAAATGCATTGTGCTAACGTATGCTCTTAGTAGACTCTTTAGCAAAAGAAATATTTGTAAGCTTCCCATCCAACACGAGATGAATAGCAGCAGTAAGAGTGAGGTGTTGTTCCCCAAACAGTCTTCCCTGACTGTCGAGAAACTAGGACTCAATCATTGAGTATCCAGCCATATATTGTATATGGAGTGAAGACAACCAACTAGATTAAAAGCGCGTGGACTGGAGTAAGCTCCTAGAGTTTAGACCATCCAACCATAGACACCCATCCTGAGCCAGCGCCTTGTATGGCAAGGTGTAAACTCATAAGAAATCTGCAGAAGAGATTGCACATGCAGTGTAAAAAGATGCAGAGAGAATAAAAGTCCATGAATTGGCATGCCGCTCCAAATAAATTAGTGTTAAACACTAGGGCCCATAACACCTAGTGTGCATGCATTTAACACAAATTTATCCAAACCGCAATTCCATGACGAGACTTTCCATGGTACGTAAGTGAAAGCCTTTTAGCAAGAGTTGGACCATAATAGAATGTGAAAGATCAGTCACACCTAGGTACCATACATGAGACATTCTCAGTAACTTATCATACTTGGCTATATGTAGAAACGACCCTGCGTTGAGGTGGTTTCACAACACTTGTCATTGCAATAAATCTGTACTGAGTACCCAACAATTTCTGGCCACTGAAATTGTTCCTGATACGGTGTGCTCCAAATGGTCTAATAAACGGATGCGACCAGCACGTAGGGACTTTGTCGTGACACGTCATTAGAATTAGGCGCTAGTGTCAGTCCCAAAGACTCATATTCACCACATGTGGAATATGTCTCAAAGAAGGATGGCCAAAAAAGCGACATCCATCAAGTACAAGATGTACTTGTGTATGGAGGAACTGCAAAACACTCCGTGACAAGAGTGAGAGGGACCCTCATTATCTTGCTCCACACTGGCTAAACCAAACTCCTTGAGTTCCTAGACCATGTTGTATCCCATGTGACAACATGTGCGAAATTGAACCGTACAAGTAAGTTCGTAACAACATAAGACAGAAAGATAGATTGGACACTTGGCCCAAAATACTTTGTGCCGACATGCCCTTGGCATGGCTCTGTAACATTCAAGCGTACGTAGACTTCTTGAAAAACCAAGCAAAGCATACTAAAAATGGAATAACATCAAATCAATCGATGCGTACCTGGAGATTTGAACGTAATGTAAACTTACCTGTATTCAAATGGAGAGGAGCACATCCCCTTACCTGAAAAAACAAACAACATTGCACCGAGAACCCTGGGTGTTGCCTTTGCAATCCAAGCCCTTGGATTATAATCTACGTAGTCAAACCCCTTGGTAAGACTCTTTGTAGAAATTGCTCAACTAGCAGATAATGGTAACCAACATAGTCAACCGTGTACAGAATGATTGAAATCAACTTGAAAAGTGTGTTCGTCCACTACCGCGTTTGGTAGATTGAGGAATTATTTCCTTGAAAGTATACTTGGGAGAGATCAATTATGATCCTCAATGCAGATCAAACTGTTATCCTTAATGCCTATGGGGTGATGTAACAATCACCCGCAGAGTCTTACCCCAAAACAGTATGTCCATAGACACTCCGCATTGCTATAGAGAGAGCAGGAGACCAACACAATTGAAGTTTCGAGCTCTTATGGACAACTATGCTGTCACTACTGATTGCTGCATCTATACTTTCTTATAGAGATCAGCTGTTGTGAGTATATCTTGAAAACAATCACCCAAAGAATGCCAATAGTTGGGCCTTGCCCCTGGCCTGACAACGGCTCTTAGCCTATTTGGCTCATAGCCCTTATGCAAAATAGTGTTCAATCGACGAACCGATGAAGACTAATTTGAGCAGCATCTTAGCCACGTGCTAGCTATGAGTTAGGGCACCTTGGCTCAAGCTAACTCACGAGCAGAATATGTATTCAAAGCTTATGCTGGGCTAAGGAACTTTCCGTAAATTTCTAGTGTGTGTGTGCCCAGAATGTGTGCTCTTAGACATCTTATGCCTCATAGGCAGCTTATCCTATAAGCATGCAATAATCGGCTTGTATAATGCTCTCATCGAGAGAGGGGACAGAAAACACAAGCCACAACTTGACCCTCTTACAATGTATGGGGTCATGACTTTAGAAAAATGACTTAAAATAGCACTTTGGTTGTGAAATATGTTGTAGATTTAGGTTCCATTATAGTGGTAGTCTGCGTTGAAAGCAACCATAAATTTAAACTATCCAGAACTTGGTAAGTCTATGATAGAGTGCCTAGTGTGATAGCGGAAGCATAATCTTTAAGGCGGTGGAATTTATGACACCTAGTTAGCATGCCATGCATACAGGTTGTGAAGCCCTTGGCAAGAGTGATGGCTTCAAACGTGAGAGCCAAAACCATTAGTGTCTTGCACAGTTTAAACTGGTAGGTATTCCCTATTTTGCCAGTTTGTCAATCCTGTGTGCCACTGCGCGTGATTCTGAGTCATTGGGCAGTACTTTGGCACAAGGGAGAAGCCTTGCTTCATGAAAAATTGTCAAAGAACTTTGCTTTGTACACAAGCATTAGTTTCCAATGTAAATGTATAAACATGGAAAAAATAAACAATACTAAACATGGTCTAACTTGGTCATCCTGCTGTAACCAGTTGTCTTGAGATGTGGGAAGAAAAAATCGCTCAGATGTAGATCTCCATCTCTGTTGCGTGAGAGAAAGTTGGCCTGAAATATACTGTAGACATAGGGAGAACTTCCCCAAGGGCATGTGCTCATAGCATACCCCAAACGGGAAACAACTTAATGTAACAGTCGTAAATTGAAGCCTTGCTTCCTTCAAAAATAGGTGTAGTAAAAGGCCATGCATGTCTGTTTGAAGATTGCAATTTTGCCATGCTTCATTCCAATATTTAAACAAATCCACGTTTTGGTACTTACAGTAATTTTCACAGGCCATGCTTGTGATGTGCATGCCTAAAGTGTATGCATATTGTATACACGTCTATTGCATATCGTAGCTATCAAACAGATGCTGCATAACCAAAAAAATCAATTGCATACCTTATCCAGTACACTTACTGACGAAGCTTGCTGCCGAAAGAATCAAATGAGTCACCAGCAAGAAGAACACCAAGAAGTGATTTGTCGGATAATAATGTTTGGTTCAGTAGACACGGTCACTTTGGATTCAACTTCACCATTTCCAATTGTCTATTGCTTAGAATTGAAAGAATAATCGGCCTTGCCAATCATCGATGCCTTATAAGGCACAGGGCATGCCTGAGTTGGTTCTGTTACTAGACAATCGTGCCTCGTTAAACCCTGTGTAAAGGTTATCTCTATCGGAGACATGCTCCTTAATTAGTCCAAATCATGGTAATGAATACCAATATTGTACTTATTATGTTGACCTTGGCCAGTAAAAGGCCATGCCGGTTGTCTTGGAGTAATGCTCTAGCAACTCAAAGCCTGCTTCCCTCCTCTGCTTGATAGTAGGAAGCGGATAAAACAAATAGATACTTGTTAATCAAAATCGATGACCAAGTAAGTGTATGGAGCCTTGCTCCCCTTGGAAATTGTGAATGAGAGAAAAAGAAGCATCGCTTCATAGGACCATCCGCATGCCATGCATAAGGAAAAACGTATCAATAATCAACGTAGAGTCTACTTGCGATGTATCATCATTCATTGCCACCGCAACCTTGCACAAGGAGTAAGTTGTGCAAAGCTCGTAAAGAACTCCTGTAATGTAAAATCATCATAGAGATAGAAAAACCTCTTTAAAAAAAACATGAAACACATATCAAACCTGTGTTTTTGCTCAGTCTCAATTATCATATACTGTTGCTCAGCCTCAATTATTCTCTTCCTGAAACCTTGCTCCCGCGGAGCATCTTGATAACAAGGTAGTGGTCGATTTTCCCTTGGTAATTATTCGAATACTTTGTGGTGCCATGCCATGTATGTGACTAAGCCGGGTATGGCTGTGGCGTCTGAAATCTTTTTTGCATCCGTAATTTTGCACATGTCAGGTGATGCGAACGCTGCGGCTGCAGGGTGTGTGCCTGGGGTGGGCATGCACCCTTGGAACTTTAACAAAGTGGCCACCTTGTGACCATGGGCGGCCCCCAAGTGGAAAAAGGAAAAGAAAACACAAACGCTTGTAACGATGGCGGCCTCAGCGGGAAACTGCGCAGTCTACAGCGACTTGCTCAACCACCATGTGGTGCTCGTCGGGCTACGGGCCTATGACGGGAATTCTTTGGCATGGCGGCGCAAACCGGCCAAGCACGCTTTTGTGGCAGTTTATGCATGGATGAATTCCTTCCCTTCCTCGCTGGAAGTGGCCTTGCACACTGCCGAAACCTTCGAGCTCCACGTCATCTGCTAAGTGTCCATGCCCGCACAGTTCTGCTGTGGCTTCTTCCTCTCCCCATGCAAGACATGTTAAGTATGGAGCCTGATTTACCCTTGTAATTTTCTGTGGTAAAAGCGCACATTTGTAAGGCCCCCATTATGAGGACAAGCCATCGTGCGTGAAGGAAAATCACTCACCGGAAACCAAAATTTTCACGGACAAGAATCAGGGGCTTTTTTTGCCGGAATATTATGACCGGACGGCGGCCGGAAAGTGGTCGGAAAACAACCGGTCGGTTGGCCGGTGGCCGGTAGTCAATGGCCGATGGCCGGTGGTCGGAAGTCAATGGCCGGTGGCCGGTGGCCGGTGGTCGGAAGTCAATGGCCGGTGGCCGGTGGTCGGAAGTCAATGGCTGGTGGTCGGTGGTCGGAAGTCAATGGCCGGTGGCCGGTGGTCGGAAGTCAATGGCCGGTGGCCGGTGGCCGAATTCAAAAGCGGACTTGTCTTCTCAAGGGCGGCCACACATGGGCGGATTGGAGGATCCGATTTGGACTTATTCGCACAAGGGCGACTACACATGGTTGTCTCTCATAAGAGAGGGCAGCCCTTTTGGCCTATAAAAGGAGGCCATTTCTACACACATTTCATAGTGTGAAGTTGATGCAACAAGGTGAGTGTGGGGTGGTGAGAGTGAAGCAAGGGGGGAGCTCTATTAAGGGTATAATCCCTTTGTAAACTACTTCTTGTTTTGAAGTACTAAAGCCATTGAGTGGCTGCTTTCCCATGGACGTAGCCCACATTGGGTGAACCACGTATATCGTGTGTACTCTCTCTCTCTCTCTCTCTCTACTCTATAATCTCGTGTATATAAATCTGTCTCTCTCCATTAAGTAATCTACTCAATTATCTATTTAGCTACGTCTTATTTCCTAACAAGACATGCAAAATCTCCCCAATCTTGAGGACCACGCCCTCCCTAAGGAAGGAGAGAGAGAGAGAGAGAGAGAGAGAGAGAGAACATGCGAAGACTCATGCCAAATTCCCCCCTTCCTCCATAGCCCCCTCCTCCATCGAGCTCTGATACCAATGTAGGACCTAGGGGACTAAAACCTCGGATCCTCCTCCCTACCGCCCTATATATAGGCCTAGCTCGTAGCTCTTGCCCTAAGCGGATCCCCAGTCCACACTGGTCCAGCCCAGGCCCTTGGCCTATGTCCCTGACCCCCTAGGTTGGGCCTTGCTCTGTAGGACCCTTGTCCTGACAGAAATGGTGGAGTCTAGAAGAGACAAGACATGCCAGTCTAGCCTCTTGATAGGTTCTAAAAAATCTAAAGGGGATATCATGTGCAAGAAGTGATCAATGGTGGGTATGTGGTCTCTAGGTCCATGGAATAGCACAACATGTTGTACCTACACAAGCCTTCAATATGCTAACACAACCTCAAGACTAGAAATATTCTACTACTCCCATCAAACCGATTGGCTGCCTCCATCGATCAAAATGAAGGTCGATAGCTACCAAAGCTTATCAGATCACTCACCACTATCAATCAAACTTGGTTGGATCAAAGGAGAAGATCACTACCCTAAAGTACGGCCACTAAGGTAGAGGACAAGAGATGGCTTGAAGTAAAAGAAGATTTTGTTGAACATCAGTTCAAAGAAGTAACAAAGGCAAGATTATAGTCTAGAGTGATATGCCTAAAATCCATAGTATGGCAGGGACTCGGCTATGAGATTAAGGGGGCAAAGATTGGGGAGTCTGGAACCACCTGACTAGTATTGACTAGGGGACATTCTCGCACGCTCGATGGCTTAATTTGCAGCTCAAACGTGCCCTTTGTCTGCTGTTGCGGCTCATGCAGGTAAGCTTGCCCCTCGCTTATCTACATGAGACAGAGAGAGGGGGAGAGGAAGGGGGAGAAGGGCACACTGCAGATTTAAATAACGGAAACCATTAGTATTATAAGCAGCGTGCTAAATTCATGGCTTTGTGTCTGCTCGCAAACGGCATAAGCTTACCCCGCCGTCCATCACCTTGGTTTCCATGCTAGTAGCAGTGACGTATGGCTACCCAAGGATAAGCGGGTATGTAGACATCTGAGGTACAAAAAAATATTGGTCATCTTTCACATCCTCTTAAGTTACCTTTACATTTGGACAAGCTTTGTACAACTCCCCCTATGAGTTGTTTGCTGCTCGAATCATCCATCCATGATTTACATCAATTAGTAATTTTACTTTTTGATAAAGACTCTTTGACATGAGGTTAATTTTTTACCCATGATCTATCAGCACAATGTATGGCTCTTCTAAGTCTCCCACTTTTACCAGTGTCTCAGTAGTTGCTCTTGCCGAATGACTCTTCAAATAGTAACTCTTGGGAGTGGTCTTGACTTCATCTTCATCATCCAAGAGGCGAACATGTTTTACTCCTCCCATAGATTTGTAGCATCCAGCAACAGTTTCTTCACCTTGCTTGCCATAGACTGTACACCCTGTGCATTAAAAGTCTCTTTCACCCTGTACATGGATAGATTTAGTAAGAGACTATTGCTTTCTTTTTTAAAATATCAATTATATCTTTGTGGATCTCCCACTTTGCTATACCAAGGACCTCACCTAAGTTAGATTCCACCCTACTCTTCAAAATCTTCTCTTCCAAAACCTTTTTGAGATCCGTTACTGCCTCTATATCGGATTGGAGTTTGCAGTCCGGACCATTTGCTTTGGATTTGTTGCTTCTTTCTTCTTATCTTTAGAGGATTAGGCACTTCAGGGACATGCATATGTTGTGGGGAAGCTGATCTAGGAAGCATCGTGTCCTGAACTAGCTTCTTCATCCCACCTTTGCCAAAATTTGTCCCCAAGAGCTTACCTGTCTCACTCAAGTGAATCTTGCCATTTTTTAAGAAAACAAGCTCCTCCATCAAAGCATCTTTGAAACTTTCACAACCCTCCTCGCATGGTCAATACTATTACACCATATGCATCTGTTTACAAAGCCTTCTCTAGTTTGAGGTCGTTGCCCTCTTGTGGATTGACCCGATGGTTGCCCCTTTTCTTCTAGCCTTGTAAGCTTTGACTTAAGCTCTTGCATTCCCTTGATAGTATCATCTAGAATGGACTTGTCACTCTTTGGAACCACAATAACAGACTTTATGGGCCTCTCAAGAACGCTTGGGGATTGAGTAGGATTAACTATTACCTTGTCTCTCTGTCATTGTCGCTTGGATCGCAGTGAAATTTCACCTTCAACTTCATTCCAATCAGTCATCAGTAAGCCTTGTCCCGCATCCTTATCCTAAAGTAGTAGCTCTAACTTCTCTTGCATCTCTTTACCTTCAGCCTGCAAAAAGATCTCTATCTTCTCCGTGTTTAAGGTAGCCTTTTCAGTCCTTGAAAGTTGATCATAGTGGCGTTCAAATTCCCTTAGCAATTTGGTAGGCGAAAGACCCTCTTTTGGCTTAACTACCCACTCTAAAAAAGTCCTCTTTGTCACACTTTTGGAGTCTTCCATGAAATACTCTTATTTTAAGGCTAATTTGAATGCTTCCCAATCTAACCCATGCTCATTTCCAATTTCCCTTACATGCTCTCTGATCTCCGGAACCACAACAAGCTCAAAACTTTGTACCATTGCCTCATAAACACTGCAAAACCTTGAAACACTTGCATTGTGACTGGATGAAACCGAACCCCCTATTGCTCTTGTTGCTACATAGATTTAAAGGTTTAATTTTAAACCTTCAATGAGGCTTTTGACCCTCATCCTAGCCTACTTCACGTCGGGTTCACCAAAAATGTGTCAAGCAGTGCGCAGTGCGGCTAGGAAAGCGTTCTGACTGTGAGGATTCATAGCCAAATCAAGCAAGGAGTAGATAAATTGAAACTAAAAACACACTCAAAAAGAACAAAACTCCACCCATGAAAGCTCCACTTTGAAAAAGAACCAAAATTAACTCAAAACTCTTGTGTGTGTGAAGATTAGGTGTAGCCTTGCTTCCAAATGCACATAAGAAGTTCTCTTACGGCCTGTTAAAACCCCTAAATTGGTGCTTCGATTCTTCGTCGTGACCATTTCATGGAAGCTTCAAAAATTAATTGGAGAAGCCCAAGTAGTTATTTGAGGAGAGGAAAACCTAATTGGAGGCCTCACAGCCTCGAACATGTAGTGGAAGCAGCACGAGACTGCACTAGCACCCTGAATTGTAGTGGCTGTATCTCCTTGCTTATATGCCTAAATGAGCTAATTCTTGGCTCTAAAACTTCCGAAACTTGAGAAACGACGGCACCGTTGTTGATGTGGAATTTTGAGACATTTTGTGCTATTTTTGACCATTTTATGGCCAATTGTAGCCCTGTTTTGCCCAAAAATGCCCCTTTTTTGTCCGTTAAATGTGCAAACGAGCTGGAAAAAATCCCTTAATTTGTGGAGAAATCTCATTGGGTTCATTTTTCATGTTAAACCTCATCTTTCCACTTGGTAAGCACTTTGGACACGCCTTTTATACTCGCGCATGAAACCTGCTCTTTTTTGGTCAAGATTGCCCGCATTGAACTTTCTACGCAAAACGAGCGTGCCACTTCAAAACACTTGAAATTTGTACATTCCTAAAGCAAACTAGGACTAATTTAATGTGGTAAAACATGCATGGGGGCCATGTCTTCAGCCTCGCCTGCCCGGCAAGGTATGCACATGCCTGCAAACCATGGCATCTGTTTTCACATATGTTACACTATACATACATTGTAGCATTTGATCCCATACATAAAAAACATTAAGAGTGAGGTAGATATTTTCATTTTCATATTATGCATGTGTCATGGCACGACATCGTGCGTTCCATACCTCCAAAGATTGCACTTGGCTCAACGTTGAGTCCACATGTTGCTTGTGTAGTTCGCTTTGGAGGTTGTGTCCCAATTGATTGGGCAACATTGATGTATAAAGTGGGCGCCTAAGAGGGATTTATGAAGATGGGGACACCTTGAGCGGTGTGTTAACCATTTTCTTGGCCTTGATTCTTACAGCATTTAAATAGTGAGACCACTAGGAATTATGCCAAGATTATTTTTAGCGTTGAAAATTACAATCGGGGATTTCTAGAGAGGGGAAATATAAACGGCAAAGTTACAAACCGATATGTGAGAGCTAGTCATCATTTTCAATGCTCGATTGTGGCTAGCCCGCGACGTTGCGCTGTTTGTTCATTGATTCTGTAATGAAATTATACCATTAGTTACCCTCATGAATATCAGTGAATTGACTTGAACTTTGAATTGCTCCTATAAAGCAATGAAGGCACACAAGGGTAGAAGTCCCAATATTCTCTGTTTTACTGTTTCGAGCAAGAAATGGCGCATTGGAAAACCTGCCGCGACATTGCAACAAAAATATTGTCATCGATGGTGTTTTGTAGTGAGCGCATTCATTGCACGCAATATGAGGGCCATAGCCTTAATCTCGGCTATGAGATTAGAGCTAGGTCGCACCATGGGTTAGTAGTAGGGTGAGTGTTTACTAAATAGATGTATATCCATGTTTTCCTCCAGGAATATAGAAGACCTCAAGTAACCCTACTAACACTTTGAAAAAGGAGGGGAATAAGCTA
Organism: Adiantum capillus-veneris; assembly: GCF_014529385.1. Lineage (NCBI taxonomy): Eukaryota > Viridiplantae > Streptophyta > Polypodiopsida > Polypodiales > Pteridaceae > Adiantum > Adiantum capillus-veneris. Next base: position 134,369,820 of record NC_140937.1, on the reverse strand, counting down.
TCTTTTTAGGTAGTGAAAGACTCTCCTCAAAAAGAGGCTTGCGTTCTCCAATCAAATACTCCTAGCTTCTGGCTCACCTACTCGTTCTACTTTTATTTTATTCATTACATTACCAGATTCCATCGTCTCTTCTTAATGCTAACCTTAACATTTCTTTCTTCTTGTAAAAGAAGCACAACCAGTAAGAATCGAATTGCAACCATTGAGCGCATCTCGAGTCTTGAGCCTTCTTGAATAACCACCTGAACGAGTACACAAATCTGCTTGCTCTCACCGTCCGTAAGTACTAAAAAAAAAACATTGACTCCACAACACGACAAAGCACCCCTGCTCTGTCTGAGTCCGCATCCCCTGCTCTGTCGTCTACGAACGCCCCCCCCCCCTCCTCCCCCTCGTCCGAGTCTACCTGGCTATGCCGCCCTCCATGCTTCCTGCTCATCTTCGACCGCCAGGTGCATATGCCTTCCTTTTCTGGCTTAATCCTCAAAGGATCTCGCAAGATTTGCCCTATGTTTTCCTTTTGAAAATGTGTACCACCTACTTCTCATGATCTATTTAAAAATAAAAACATCAACTCTTTTCATCTACTCCTATGGGTGCGACCTTGTGCAATGAGTTACCCTTCTTGGCCCCACTAATCCATGGTGCAACCCGGCTCTTGAGGGGGCGGAAGTCTGGAACCACCTGACCAGTACTGACTAGGGGACCTTCTCGCGTGCTCGATGGCTTAATTTGCAGTTCAAACGTGCCCTTTGTCTGCTGTTGCGGCTCATGCAGGTAAGCTTGCCCCTCGCTTACCTACATGAGACAGAGAAAGGGGGAGAGGAAAGGGGAGAAGGGCATACTGCAGATTTAAATAAGCAGCGTGCTAAATTCATGGCTTTGTGTCTGCTCGCAAACTGCGCAGATAATTATAAGCTCCCCCATGATCTTTAATTGTGTGTCCAAGTGTGCGTGTGCGTGTGTGTGGCGAAGGCGCTGCTGAATGCCTTGCACTCATGCGACGCATGCAACAGATTTAACAAAACGGCAACGAGTCAATTAAGAAGCCTTTGCTGCAGACGCACATGATGTAATATTGCACCTGTCTCGAGGCAGGGGAGCAGGGAACGGCTATTTCAAGATGGAGTTGGCTAGTCCGCGCACATGTTCATGATCCAGCCATGCTTGTCTGCCAAAAGAGCCATGCTTGTCTGCCAAAAGAGCCACCATGGCCAGCTGCACGTTGGCGATTTTACAATGGAACCCCACGTTTCCAAGTGCTGATCTATAACTGTCCCACCTATCCCATGAGCTCCCATAGCCAGATCTGTAACACATTCTCCCTCCTACAGTACTCTGCTCATGCCGCTGCCTGTCGACAACATGGTTTCCATGAGCTCCAGCAAGGTTTCCTCTCGCTTACTCTCTTATCTTCGTGGGCGTCGGCTGGGGCACCGCCATGCCCGTGTGTTTGATGCAGATACAGACTCTTTTACAACAGGGCCCTCGCCAGCTAATTTGCACCGGTTTCAAACAGATCTGACAGAGATGCTAGAAAAACTCACCAACACTTCTGCTGATGACTGTTGTAGCTCTTCATCAAAGTCATCAGTGGATCGCCTATTGAGCCTTTCTTGGATGTGTGAGGCTTTGGATGTTGTCATCGCCACTCAAGAGTCCACGAAGCAAACTCTGCACACCCACACTGCACGTGCATCATGCTTGGATCAGAAGATACTTCAGCATTGCATGCAAGACAGTGTTAAAATGCTAGATGTTTGCTGCCTGCTCAAAGAGACCCTAGCTGGGGTGCAAGCTCAGGTGAAGGCTTCTCACCAAGCTCTCAAACGCCTCCAGCACCTCCAACTCACGAGTGAGGGGGACATTCAAAGAGTACGGTATGCTTTGCTCATGGCGAAGACATCGTCGCACAAAGGAGATGAGCAATCCAAAGCCCCAGCCCTACAGTTTTCTACAAAGAGGCTTAAAGCTTGCAGTTCCATGCTTAGAAGGATGGGGGAGAGGCTTCCTACCCCTCCCGTGCTGGTGAATTTTGAGGATTTGAAGGCAGGTGCTTCCCTGTCTGCTCTCTACGGAGGCGAGATCTGTACCCTCTTCTTTCTCAGACTTCTCTCAACTGCCCTTTCCTCTCCAGGAGGCAGGTCATCCTCTAATTCCATGGCAACCCCTTTGCACTTGTCGGGACGGCCAGTCTGGAGGTCTGCCCTTCTTGCTGTGCAAGCTCAATTTCAGAAAGAGCTGAATGCATCCCAACAAGAGACATGTGGTGCTACCATTCTCCCTGAGATGGGCACGTTGGATGCCTCTTTGCATCACATCTATGAGTCTTTGCTACATGTTCCCCCCACAGAGCAAGCAAGACAGGATGTGCAAGACCTAGTAGGCTCCACAAGCCTGCTGGTAGACCATCTGCAAAGCTCCATGGCAAGGCTTCACCATCAGCTTGACCGCATTTCGGCTTCCCTGGTGGACATTCAAATGGCCCTGCTCGAGCCACCTGTGACGTGCATGTAGCTAATTGTTGCATGTACTCTTGTACACTACTTGCTACCAAACAATTTTGGTATTGTAGATAATATACACTGTAAACCAATTTTCACACAATGAGAGATTGTCACATGAATGGATATGCTCATCTTTTCCTCATCTTGTGCTTTTCGCAATCCACACAATGGTGTTTGAATTGTTGTTTAGTCTGCAACTCTTCCTACATGCATTGTTCATGCCACTAATCAAACTTTCAAAATATACTGAGCATAAAGATGTCAAGAGAAGTAATACATAACATCAAGTAGATCTAAACTGCTTTGTAGTTTTCAATGTCTCACATCTCATAACATATACAACTTTGTCGGATACAAGAGATCCAGTGACAATCTCCTCATTTTGTGTCGTGAGCACAACAAGAGGAATCTCATCTCGATTAGCACAGTCTCAAAGTCTCCTATTAGAAGCCACATCATAAGGCTCTCTAGGAGATATCTGTGGGACTGGACTGAAGAACATGGGGTTGCTAAGCAAGATGGAATTCCGAATGTGGAAATTTTGCACGGTGTGACTACCGCTATCAGGCTACGTCTCCTTCACCTTGCCTATCTTCTCCGTGCTTCCCTTTTTATGTACGGAATTCCGTACACTCCCTGCCGCGTCAGCCTGTCGGCGCATTTCACGGGCATTCATATCAGTAGGGTGTGTGTTTGCTTCCGGGGGCCTGCCACATCATCAGTTTGTGACACCCACCAATGGACTCTTGCCTCTCTTGCGCATATGCCTATTGTCTTCGCTCTTGATGCATTGTGCATTGAGGGACCTTTTCCTTTTTCCCTCTGGCCTTTTCAACATCCATTCTTTGCCTTTTTTGTATTGCCTCTCTTCTCCTCGTTTTTCAACATCCATAGTTTCCCTTCTCGTTGTAACGACATATAGAAGACTTGGTGTCACTTCCACAAGCAAAGTAGTGCCCTCAAGCGCAATAACGAAGACCCTCTCCAAAGCTTCTCCTCCAAGGAGAATGTCATAAAATCTAATATCTAACCAACCCAAATGATTTTCTCATATTAAATTGATCACTTAATGTGGGAGAATAAACGGGAACAAGTGTTAAGATATAGATATGTGCTTATAGATCTATCTCAGCACGGGGCCAATAGTAAAGGGGCCCAAATGGGAGATGGTCTATCAAGAGCAAGGCTAACCAATGGAGCATAAGACCTTAGGGTTAGCTTCATTGAAGACCTCCAATAATGTGTGTAAAAGTCCTTTGACCTTAGGTAAGCTAGGGCTGAGCCTGAGGTGGGAACCCGGCCCAAGCTCGAGGTGTTTGTCCTGCTTGAGGTGCTTGACTTACTCCATGCTTGAGGTGCTTGATTTGCTCCTTGATTAAGGTGCTTGAGGTGCCTTGACATGCTTGCTTGAGATGCTTGTGGAAATACCCCCTAGTCCAAGTGCTTTGTCATGCTTGATGACTAAGGTGCTTGAGCTCCTAAAGTCAAAAGCATCCCTACAAGAGGGGGGGCGAGCCCTTTTCCTAGGGATTAGAGAGAGGACACACACTCACACTCACAAGGGAAGCCCCAGCTTGAAGAGGCAGCAAGGACACATGTCAGGTCCCTACCCATGTTACCTTCATGTGTTGCTTGAAGCCTATTGGCTAGGCTTCAAAGGGGTCCAATGATAAATTACTTGAATTATCTAATTGTTTTTGCATTTATCAAGTCCTCTCTCTCAAAGGGGAAAGGGGGAAACTTGTCCCAAGGCTATCCCTGTTGCTTGTAATGGCTTCTGCTTGTGATTGGCTAGGCCTGGAGGGGTCCAATGAGCTTCAAGCATGAGCTACAAGGGCGGGTCGACCCAAGCAAGCTAGGGGGGTGCTTAGGGGGTATACTCACCCACACACACTCACAAGCACTCTCATTGTGTACTATGCAAAGTGCAAGAGCTCCCTCTCCTTCTCCAAGCAAGTAGAGGTTGAGAGCCTACACCAACACTCTTGGCTATGGAGTGCAAATCCAACCAAGATCCATGCTTCAATGCTTAAGCTTTCCATCTCCTTCTTCTTCATTACTATGCTATTATGTATGCTAGCAACAAGAGTATGATAAGTGAGGAACTAATTCTTTCTCCTACGAAATGTTTCTTCTTTCTCTTCCCTACCCTCATTCCCTGCTAGCTCTCTCCACCTTCAAAGGTGTTTGAGGTCTTGGGACTGAGGCTTAGGATAGTTAAAGCTTTCTTCAAGTTAATGTTATGTTTGTGATGCATGAAGCCTTCCATCTTCATGGCATCACCTAGGTCACAAGGAACACAAAGACTGTATTGTAACAAGTCTCTCTTTATGGGAGAAATCATAATACAAATGCCTATTGGAGGGGGGACCGGCTCCACATAAATCTGGTCCTCAACTGTTGTCATGTTCTCTAAACTCTCTCTCTTGCAAAAGTATTGTCTATGCCAAGGTAACTAATTGCTATGATTATGTTGCTATCTTCAATTATGCAACCCGCTATGCTCACAAAATCATTTCTTGAAAGTACTCTCATTAAATTCCGCTACTCTCACATTGAATAGGAAAATTCCATTACATTGGTATCGGAGCATTTGGTTTCTCTTTTCCATCTTAAGAAAAGAGGTCCTTAAGTAGCCTATAAATGGTTGATGTTGTTAATTATAATAGGGTAAGTGGAATTGGGATCTATTATCGGTTTTGTTGAGCCCACTATGTGGGGGATGGTGCACACCTTGGGAGCTTTGGACTTAATAATGGAGTTTTTCTAGACTTGCCTACGGCTTTACCATTAATGAGCCATAAGAAGTCCGAAAGGAGCTAACCCTTGGCAACTCTGCTATGTTAGACCTACTCCTCTACTCTCTATAATTAACCACTGTGAGCCGTGGGTGTAGATACTTAAGAGCCGATTTTCAAAGGCTAAGAGGAGTGGCAACTAAGGTTTTGTATTGCCAGAGCATACACTAAGTATAAACATAAATTTTGTTAACATGGATGACAATAATCAAGAGAGTAGAATGAACATTGATAGCTTTGATTTTGCACATGAAGGTGCTAATGATGATGCTCCCATGTTTGTGAATTATCTCGTCACTAGGTTGCAACAAGCTATGGGCAACCCTGTTTTGCAAGCCGAAGTTACTCAACAACTTCGTGCTTATGGAATTTCCCTTCCTCTCCCAGAGGAGAGAGAGCTTAGGAGGCCTCCTGAAGAGACCCCCAAAAGAAGACTCTCTCCCATTCGAGACGAGGAATCCAAAGATAAAGAAAGCAATGACTGTCTAAGTTCTTCTGAAGATGTGGCTCCACGAAGACAGCGGTCTAGATGATCGCCTACTCCTCCCAAGAGGAAAAGAGCAACCTATAGTCCTTCTCCTCATCACTCTGAAAGGCAAGAGAGGCAAAAAAGGAAGAAAAGGGCTAGGAAGAGGTCACCCTCTTCTCCTTCTTCTTCACTTTCCTCCTCTTCCGATGAAAGTTATGGCTATTCTCCTAGAGAATACAAGAGGGGAAGACATCGCAAATAATTTCCTGCATGGCGAAGGTCACAAAAGCTAAAGAAGTTCAAGGAGGGAGGAAAGAGTATCTCTTTTCTCACCTATGATGGCACCTTTGGTGCTACCGACAAAGTGTTGGCCTTCATCCAGCAATTTGATGCGGCCTTTGGGGACGAGGGCTTCACAGAGTCCTCCAAGCTACGCCATGTAGCTATGCACTTCCAAAAATCAGCTCTTCAATGGTGGGCTAGCCTTCGTGGCAATGGAGAAGCCCCAAAGACATGGAAAACTCTACGAGTTTCCATCATGAAGCAATTTCTTCCAAGCGATACTAAAGATAAAGTTCTTACCGAATGGCGCGGCTTGAAGCTCCTCTCTCATGAGTCTATCAACAAGTATGTAGATAAGTTTTGGGATTTACATCTCAAAGCTACTGTCTTTCAAAAGATAGACTTTGCCGAGCAAAGACAGCAATTCTGTACGGGATTACCTGAAGAGATGGCCGAATACATCAACTCTCAACGGCCCGGTACTATTACCGAAGTAATCCACCACACCATGGTTGCTTCACGCATCAATTTCCATCTAGGGGCTAGACGTAATGTCAAGCCCATGGAAAACAAAGATAAAAATGATGCAAAGGGGAAATTCAATGCTCAAAATAATTCCCAAGGCACTTCCAACAACAACAACAACAACAATCGGTCCAAGGAGAAGGGAGTTTACAAAGGTAAAAACAAACTCTCTCCTGAAGAGCTTGAAGCTTTTCGCAAGGACCATAAGTGTTTCAAGTGTGGAGAGCAAGGACATGGCTATCGTTCTTGCCCCAAGAAGAATACTCGCAATGAGACTCCTAGGGCTTCCACCATCGAAGCTCCAAAAGAGGATGGTCATTGCAAAGGATCATCACTTTCCTATGCGTGGGGAAAGGTAAGAGAGCATGATGCCTTCATCTTGTTTGACCCAGGCTCTACTCTCAACTTCATATCAATAGAGTTGGCCACCAAGTTGGGCATTCAAGCTTTTGAGATGGGAGATATAGTAACATCCGATGCAGCTTTCAAGGGACAACAAGCCTCCGTTACTCCCTTGATTGGGAAGTTGAGGCTTCATGTCCAAAGCTATGTCGACAAAGAAGACTTCTTCATCTCTCCTCTCCAACATCAAGATGTTATCCTAGGGGCACCATGGTTTGATCGCATGGCTGCCAACATGAAGTTCCCTGAAAGGAGAATTTACTTCACCTACAGGGGAAAGAACATGTATATAGATGCTAGTGAGCGTGGTCGCACTATTCCACTTGTAAATCCTCTTTCTTTTGATAAATCAATGAAGAGCTCAGTTTCTGCGTACATGATTTATGTCAAAGACTCTCTAAAAGCTAATAATGTTTCATCAAATGAAAATGATAGGAATCAAGAAGAGTTAGACTTGTCTACTTTTCTAAAAGGTTTCCAAGATGTGTTCATCGATGATATCCCTATGGATTGACCTCCAAAACGAGGGGATGATGACCATCGTATTGAGCTCCTTCCAGGAAGCTCACCGCCTAACAAACCTTCATATCGAGTCTCACAAGCTCAACAAGAGGAGATTATGAGGCAAGTATAGGAATTGGTAGACAAAGGGATGGTGAGGCCTAGTTCCTCTCCCTTTTGTTCTCCAGTCCTTTTAGTGCAAAAGAAAGATGGTATATACCGTATGTGTGTGGACTATCGTGCACTAAACCATATCACTATCAAAAACAGATTTCCCGTGCCTCGGGTAGAAGATCTGTTTGATAAGCTACAAGGCTCTACCTACTTCACTAGGATTGACCTTAAGAGTGGCTATCATCAAATAAGGATAGTGGATGAAGATATCCTAAAGACCGCGTTTCGCACAACATTTGGTCTTTATGAATATCTAGTCATGCCTTTTGGCTTGACTAATGCACTAGCTACTTTCAATCGTCTCATGGAGAAAATTTTTAGACCATATCGGAAATTCACTGGAGTGTTCTTTGATGATATCATCATCTACTCCAAGTTTTTGCAGGAACATAAGCAACATCTCCAAGTGATTTTTCAAGCCTTGAGGGAGAACAAACTTTTTCTCAACCAAAAGAAAAGTGAATTCTTCCTTCAAGAGATTCAATATCTAGGTCATATTATCTCTCACGATGGTATTCGTATGGATCCATCAAAGTTAGAGGTAATAAAATCATGGCCTAACCCAAGGAATCTACATGAGCTAAGAAGCTTTAATGGTATGTGTGCATACTATAGACGCTTCATAGCAAAATTCTCTCAAGTAGCAGGACCACTACACGACTTAACAAAAAAGAACGTTAAGTTTGTATGGACTGCTAATGAGCAAAATTCTTTTGAAAAACTCAAAGAGAAGCTTACTTCCCAACCAGTCCTCGTGCTTCCGGATCTCTCAAAGTCATTTGAGGTCCAATGTGATGCGTGTGGTGATTGCCTTGGAGCGGTTTTGCTTCAAGAAGGGCATGCCATAGCATATGAGAGCCGAAGGCTCAATAGTGATGAACGAGTCTTGGGCATTTATGAGAAAGAGCTTTTAGCTGTTCTACATGCCCTAGACACATGGAAGCACTACCTATTGGGGACTCCATTTATCCTACGAACCGACCACCAAAGTCTCAAGTATTTCATGACGCAAACCAAGCTTTCCGACAAACAAATGAGGTGGGAAAATTTTCTTTCGCAATTTAATTTCCATATTGCTCACATAGCTGGTAAGCACAATCAAGTTGCTGATGCACTTTCACGACGACCAAAACTTAATGCGGTGTCTATAGCTACTCACAATGATCTATCCTCTATGATAGATGAGTATGCTATTGACCCTGACTTTAGAGAGATAATGTCAGCCCTTGCTTTGGGGAAGAAAGAGGAACCATTCACCTTGCAGGATGGTTATCTTCTCCACGGCAATAGGCTATGTGTTACCCATTCCCTTCGTGAGAAGGTTATGTATGAATCCCATGCTCCTCCATATGCAGGGCATAGAGGTATTCAACCTACTCTCCCAGGAGTAGAGACGTATTTCTATTGGCCTACCCTGAAAGTGGACATACAAGAGTATGTTTCAAAATGTGTAGTATGCCAAAAGACCAAGTATGATAGAGAGAAGCAACGTGGATTACTCCAGCCATTGCCTATTCCAAATTCACCATGGGAGAGTATATCCATGGATTTCATCTTTGGATTACCCAAGTCTATCCATGGGAATACAGGAATATGGACAATAGTCGACAGGTTTAGCAAGCAAGCACATTTTATTCTTGTCTAAAAGACTATTAAGTCAGATAGAGATCCTAGAATGACCAGTAATTTCTGGAAAGGTCTCTTTGAAAATCTAGGAACAAGATTGAATTTCTCTTCGGCCTATCACCCACAAACGGATGGCCAAAGTGAGATAGCCAATCTTACGATACTCGATCTACTCAAGACTTATGTTACCGAAGTAGATCAACGCTCACAATGGGAAAAGCATTTACCTCTAGTAGAGTATTCCTACAATAATACTGTCCATACTTCTACCGGGAAAGCACCTTTCGAGATCATAGAGGGAAGACCTAAAAGTCCCTTGCTACTCAAAGTACATGGGAAGATCTTCGCCGCTGATGAATATAGCCGTGACCTACAAGAATCTTTTCAAAAGATTAGGGAGGCTATAGCCATCTCTCAACAAAGGCAAAACGCTGCTGCTGATAAGCACAGAAGAGCCTTAATGTTCAACGAAAATGATTGGGTCTTACTCAAGTTTCCTAAGGTCGATTAAGGCAAACGACGGGCAAAAATCCTACGGGCCATCAAAAGTATTATGCTAAACTAGGAAAAAGATACTATGGTCCTTTCCAAATCTTGAAGCCTATCAATGAGACGGCTTATCAACTCAAGTTGCCCAACCATTGGCTTATACACAATGCCTTTCATGTAAGCCTACTTAAGCCCTACAAAGGTGAGCCACCAATTGAACCAATTATTGAAGATCCTCCCGAAATTGAAGACCTAGAAGAGGTGCTACAACCCGAAGCTGTCCTTCGGCATGAAGACAAGGTACTACGACATCGTAAGATAATCCGACGGTATCTTATTAAGTTCAAAAATTATCCTTTTGAAGATGCTAAATGGATGCAAGGAGTACAACATAAGGATAGTATGAACCTTGTCAATGCTTACAATGCTACATTAGAGTAAGCAAATGTACAAATTTCTTTTAAATGACTCATGTTTTTGTCTTATATGACTAGTCCTCTTTTTAATTGTGCAAAAATTTAACTAGTATGCATGCTTAGAATCATGTTTGTGATGACGACGTCTCTCAAACACCAAGTAGAATTTGTCACTCTACTTTGGGAGAATGAAATGGACTAAAGAGCAGACATGCTTGCGGCAGCTATGTCTCCCAAGCACCAAATGGATTAGTCATCCATCTTGGAAAGATGTCGTAGGGTAAAAAAGGGATCCTCTACCCGCTAAGTACGATTGACTAATGACTAAGCCTTTATCTCTTCTACCTCATACTCGAGGACGACTATGATTTCAAGAGAGAGGTAATGTCATAAAATCTAATATCTAACCAACCCAAATGATTTTCTCATATTAAATTGATCACTTAATGTGGGAGAATAAACGGGAACAAGTGTTAAGATATAGATATGTGCTTATAGATCTATCTCAGCACGGGGCCAATAGTAAAGGGGACCAAATGGGAGATGGTATATCAAGAGCAAGGCTAACCAATGGAGCATAAGACCTTAGGGTTAGCTTCATTGAAGACCTCCAATAATGTGTGTAAAAGTCCTTTGACCTTAGGTAAGCTGGGCTGAGCTTCAGGTGGGAACCCGGCCCAAGCTCGAGGTGTTTGTCCTGCTTGAGGTGCTTGTCGTGCTTGAGGTGCTTGATTAAGGTGCTTGAGATGCTTGACTTACTCCATGCTTGAGGTGCTTGACTTGCCGCTTGATTAAGGTGCTTGAGGTGCCTTAACATGCTTGCCTGAGATGCTTGTGGGAATACCCCCTAGTCCAAGTGCTTTGTCATGCTTGATGACTAAGGTGCTTGAGCTCCTAAAGTCAAAAGCATAACTACAAGAGGGGAAGCGAGCCCTTTTCCTAGGGATTAGAGAGAGAACACACACTCACACTCACAAGGGAAGCCCCAGCTTGAAGAGGCAGCAAGGACACATGTTAGGTCCCTACCCATGTTACCTTCATGTGTTGCTTGAAGCCTATTGGCTAGGCTTCAAAGGGGTCCAATGATAAATTACTTGAATTATCTAATTGTTTTTCATTTATCAAGTCCTCTCTCTCAAAGGGGAAAGGGGGACACTTGTCCCAAGGCTATCCCTGTTGCTTGTAATGGCTTCTGCTTGTGATTGGCTAGGCCTGGAGGGGTCCAATGAGCTTCAAGCATGATCTACAAGGGGGGGTCGACCCAAGCAAGCTAGGGGGGTGCTTAGGGGGTATACTCACCCACACACACTCACAAGCACTCTCATTGTGTACTATGCAAAGTGCAAGAGCTCCCTCTCCTTCTCGAAGCAAGTAGAGGTTGAGAGTTTACACCAACACTCTTGGCTATGGAGTGCAAATCCAACCAAGATCCATGCTTCAATGCTTAACTTGCCATCTCCTTCTTCTTCATTACTATGCTATTATGTATGCTAGCAACAAGAGTATGATAAGTGAGGAACTAATTCTTTCTCCTACGAAATGTTTCTTCTTCCTCTTCCCTACCATCATTCCCTGCTAGCTCTCTCCACCTTCGAAGGTGTTTGAGGTCTTGGGACTGAGGCTTGGGATAGTTAAAGCTTTCTTCAAGTTTATGTTATGTTTGTGATGCATGAAGCCTTCCATCTTCATGGCATCACCTAGGTCACAAGGAACAAAAAGACTGTATTGTAACAAGTCTCTCTTTATGGGAGAAATCATAATACAAATGCCTATTGGAGGGGGGACCGGCTCCACATAAATCCGGTCCTCAACTGTTGTCATGTTCTCTAAACTCTCTCTCTTGCAAAAGTATTGTCTATGCCAAGTTAACTAATTTCTATGATTATGTTGCTATCTTCAATTATGTCAACCCGCTATGCTCACAAAATCATTTCTTGAAAGTACTCTCATTAAATTCCGCTACTCTCACATTGAATAGGCAAATTCCATTACAAGAATCACGATAGAGATAAACAACGGAGGATCTTTCAAGAGAGCGGCATGAAGGATCACTTTGAGAATGAGGGTTTTGCTAGCATCGGAGGATGTCTTACCCTCACCTAAAACAACTCCAAGACATCCTCCATCTTTGAGAGATATGACTAGTACTCTAAGACAACACCTATTAATCTCACTATAACTGCAAGATCCTTGCCACGATAAAAAGCTTCATACGTTGTCTCCACCTATAAAGGCATCAAACATCTCTACCCCTATCCATAGGGCTCTATGCTAGATCCCATCTTCTTGATCGACGTCTTAAGATGATGTCTAAAACAACCTGTCCACATAGGAGACAACCATGTCTAAGGGATTGCCTCAAGGAGTGCATCATGTAATCATGTTAATCTACCACTTGAGCTCAGTACGAAAGGTTTTTAATGCAAACATTGAAAGAAAGTTAAGAGATATACATCAACAAAATGTAATACAACCCCCTTGCAAACCCAACGAGAAGCCTCTAAAGAAGTCACTAAGTGCTACTGAGAAATTGATGCTGATGGTTGAACCATCACGCTCCATGACAAATAACATTCAATAAAACATGATGTTTGCAATTTATCGGGTATCAAGTAGCTGAAGAATTTCTAATTTCTCCTTACAACTTTACCTCCCTTATAGTAGCAATTGGTTGTCTTTCTTATTTTCACTATTCTCCTTGCTCTCCTTCTCTCATATGTGCCGCTTGCACCACAAAATGTATACTAGATTCTAGAAAGTCTCATGCTAGTATTGATGATATTCTAGGTTCTACACCTAGACTAGAAATGATGGGTCACAGATGTCAGCTAAGATATGGAGCAAATTGTAAGGGTTTATTAAGTTTCCTTTGTTGCTTTTGAAGTAATAGATGCAATGTAGTATATTGGTATTTTGCAAACGAATTTAATTAAGAAAGAGCTTGATAGACTCAAAAGAGAGCATAAACCGGATATTTGATCGTGGAATTTATTTGTGGGTGAACAAATGTACAAGGGAATATCACACAAAATTCTTACAAATTAATTGCTACAGTCGGAAGCCTGGCTGCCCTGCAAAATATGCTACAAACGGATGTGTGGCTGTCCTGCAAAATAACCACTGCTACAGTGGGAAGCCTGACTGCCCTTCAAAATACCCAAAATAGCATACTGCAAGCTATAAAATAGACGAAACGACATGCCTGGCACATCCACGAGCACGTGATTGACAACATAGGCAAACAGAGAGGGAGGCATAGAGCGGAAAGAGCAAGAGAGCGCGTGTGAGAACACCTCCTAGAGCGGAGTGCTACGCCAGCACGACGAGAGAAAAGAGAGGAGAGGAGAGAAGAATAGCACAGACACTGGGTGTAATCTACCCCCATGCAAGAGTCAACATTTTCCTCTTGCACGTATTTATTTATAGATTTCTTGAATCTGCAAACAATACTTCCCAAAACATTGATTAGTATTCTATGTTAGGAACATGTCATAATAAAAGAAAGAAATTATTAAACTAAATAACATAGTTTATGCTTGTCGTCATCCACATACTACCTATTCTAGTGTCCCATATCACTAGAATAAGCAGTATATGTCATACCCTGATGAATCAGGATATCATTGGCCACACTCATCATTCAATAAATCAATGCCCATCAGTCTCAGTGTAATTGCACAAAAACTGTCGCGACAAAAAAACATCAGCTATCCCATTCCAAATCAAAATACAAATCCAAATATCTACCAACATATACCCAGTGTAAATCCAAATATCCTTCAATTTATAAACCCGAGAACAGAAGCATGCTAAGGACAGTGGTGGCCAGCCACTGCAACATGATTCTCTTACCGGTGTTGCCTAAATCGGCGAATCTACACCAATAAGACGTGCTGCCTAAATCGGCGGATCTGTAATAATGCTGCCTAAATCGGCGAATTTGCATTTGGTAGTGTTAAAAAATCATGAATTTGTAGTTTTTTGTGGTGCTGCCTAAATCGGCGGATCTGCACAGACAAGAAGTGGTGTTGCCTAAATTGGCAAATCTACACCAAGATGAGCATTGACACACTGCCTAAATCGGCGAGTCTGTGTGCATGTGACCAATGGACTAGACAAGACATAAAGGAGAAAATATATTTACTACGTTGTCGATATCACAGTGTAGTATATCACGAAAGGACTTAGAAATGGTTGTGCACTATCCCAGAGAACCTTAGCTTGCATGAGTAGCTGCATAGCTTATTGACAAATTATCTCACACTACAAGAGGTTGTGTGCTCTTGTGAAGCTTTTAGCGACATAAATACATTGGGTTTTTATAACCCCCGGCGTCGCTAAGAGTGTTGCTACGAGCGTCGATACGGGGATGTCGCTATAAGCGTCGCTATGCCAGTCGCTATAAACGTCGCTTATAGCGACGCCCGAGAGGAAAATTTTTTGGTGGCAAGGCATTGAATGCCCTGCCACCCATCAACATATTGAATGCCACCCATCAACCATATTGAATGTTTCATTTGTCTATTTACCTTTGAAAAAAAGTGCAAAGGTAAATATAGACCCAAAATTGTCACCCACAAGACAATATAATCATTAACTCCATCATCCATAGTACGTATTGTTTGCAAAATAAAGATACAAAATTGACAAGCGTGAATTGATGAAAGTAAATCAATGACAATTGTACACATAGGCAAAATCACTTGATTGTTAATCTTTGCAAATGTAATAGTTACAAACCATTGTCATTATTTAAAAAATATACATGGTTTTCAAAAAGACGTATAAAAGTCGTCTCATGATACATAAGCTATGACAAAAAAAAACTAATGCTATCTAGCTATGGCTAAACTGACGTCGTCTAATCCGACGTCTCATCACGTCCAAGCGGCGTATTTGTTGGATTCTGAAAAAAAAAACAATAAGATAGCTTTTTGTAAGTATAAACATATAGCGATGTTTATAAAACAATACAATAAATAGAAAATAATAAACCCTAATACTAACCATGCAGCTGTGAGAATTGAGGATGTCTATAAGGGTGTTTAAGCCCTTCCTGCCTTCGTACTCACGCTCGTACGGTGTGGGATCACATCCTGTAAATGACCACTATCAAAACATACAAAGAATCCATTATGTTAGAATTTAAAATCCCATAGACCCTAAACTATCAAACATAGAGAGCAATGAGAAAACACCTACAAAATTGGCCTCAAATGATGCCCTCCTGCCGCTCCCCAAGTTGTGCGAGCTCCCTGCCTCTACTCGCGCTTTGGTTGCCTCCTTTTGTTGCTTCCACTTGTTGGGATTCTAGCGTGCTACTTTCTTCGCATTCTTCCAATCTTCTTTGGCCAGCCAATCTGGTCTGCTCCACCCATGCTTGATTGCTTTTTGCACTTCAAAACGCTTATGCTTGCAGTATTCGCGCATTCAAACCTTCATCACATCTTCATTGAAGCGGTCATACTGTGTTGGAACAGGAAACTCATCATGAAGCATGTTGATGACTCTGTCTTTTAATTCATTCGGTACTTCACTCTAGGTGTTTAGTATGTAGTGTCTAAACACATGAGAGCAAAGAACGCGCATGTGCGAAATCACCTTCTTGCCTTCATCATCCAAGATGATGCCGCCGCTGAAGTCGACGGAGTAAGGCAAGCCCTCTTGCCGTTGACGCGTGAACCTGGGTGTCTCGGTAGGGGTCTCTAGCGGCGTGTCAACGGGGGTATGAACGCCAGGTGTCTCCACTGGAGTCTGAGCCCTGAAGCGAGGAGTGTCACTGGAGTGACTCCTGAAGGAGTAGCTAGTGGTGTGTAGCTGCGGAGAACGACAATCAGCCACGCAAAACCTGGTGTCAATGGCGATGCCGCGGCTGGTGTCGGGACGGGCAAAGAAGGGGAGGGTAAAGAGCCTCGTCGAACATGAGGCGGTGTCGAAGCATCGATGGCGGCACCCCCACAACAATGGTGGCGGCACAACTTAATATTGAATGAATGGAGTAGAAAACATGGACAAGTAGATAGATAGATAGAGAGAGAGAGAGAGAGAGAGAGAGAGAGAGAGAGAGAGAGAGAGAGAGAGAGAGAGAGAGAGAGAGAGAGAGATGGACCATTAAATACAATGACGCAATGACACATATAAATACAATGACGCAATGACGCAAATACTTAGAGAGCCAAAGTTTTTACAAAACAGAGCAAAATTGCTCAAAACGGAGAATCGTACAAGAACTTGAAGGTGCTTGTAGCTTTGGAATGTTCAAAGGCTAGCAACAACAGAAAGCGTTCTTCTTCGATTCAACTCGAGTGATGGAAGAGGCAGGTGCATAACTCTGAATTTTCAAGAGAGAGAGAGAGAGAGAGAGAGAGAGAGAGAGAGAGAGAGAGAGAGAGAGAGAGAGAGAGAGAGAGAGAGAGAGAGAGAGAGAGAGATGCACAATCAAATCTTGCAGTCGAAAAAAATGCAGGTGGTGGAGCTGCATGAGGCCATGGATTGCCCAAGATGTGAGCGCAAAATCAAAAGAGCGTTATACAACATGGAAGGTACTTAGAGAGCCAAAGTTTTTACAAAACGGAGCGAAATTGTTCAAAACGGAGAATCGTACAAGAACTTGAAGGTGCTTGTAGCTTTGGAATGTTCAAAGGCTAGCACCAATAGAAAGCGTTCTTCTTCTATTCAACTTGAGTGATGGAAGAGGCAAGTGCATAACTATGAATTTTCGAGAGAGAGAGAGAGAGAGAGAGAGAGAGAGAGAGAGAGAGAGAGAGAGAGAGAGAGAGAGAGAGAGAGAGAGAGAGAGAGAGAGAGAGAGAGAGCCAGAGTTTTTACAAAATGGAGCAAAATTGTTCAAATACAATATTTATGGCTTTTAGAGATCTCTCTCTCATCCTCTCTATCTTGAACCATTGATCTTCGAACAAGTCGACAAAAAATTCCTTCATAATTGATCCTCAAAATTTCTTGTAGCGTGCCGAAGTAAATGAGTTCCGTCACCATAGGATCTGCATCAGAGGACCGTCGTTGACTAGACTGTTCAAATTTTGCCATGATTCCACAATCTTGAGTAAAACGCTTTTTGTTGATCCGTTCCACCCTAAAATGTCGACCTTTACACCATGCTGCTGTGTATGACTTATACTACAACCAACAAAGATTATGAGTGGCCGTTCAAACATCTAGAAAGTTACTAGTCGTACATTGAAAGCTTACCTTGGTCGCGCAAACCCGAGAGTACTCCCACTCTTCCTCAGTCACTTCTTCACCGCACTGTTGTGTGCTTTTCAATTGGTTGTGCAACCATCTTAAGCTCATGAATGTTGGTAGGCTCTCCAGACCCATCGGATAGTGCATCGGTGGTCGTCTTCCCCGTATCCACTCGATTTGTGCCCTTTGTCGCTCTTGCTTTGCATCCTCATATTGTGAAATCCACTTCTGCATGACTGGATTGTGAAGCATGCAAAATCGATTGATTTTAGCCTCTAGATCTTCCGTCGTCTTCTTCTCAACAGTGAGATTGCACATGACAATCCTAGATATGCGCTCATCATCTATGGTTCGCCATAGTGTGTCCCGGGCTTTATCAAATCCGTCTCGCCACTCTCCAATGTACACTAGGGACTCTGATACCAGCGAACCTTCTGCCATGCTACCCTCTGGACGTGCCTTCTGACGCACATATCCCTTGAGCGTTTTCATGAAACGTTCTAAAAAGAACATCCATCTGGAATGTACTGTGCCAGCTATTTCCACCTCATCAACTATGTAAACAAGAAGATGCACTTGAATGGTTAGCATGGTAGTAGGAAAATGTTTCTCAAACATGCTCCATACGATCCATATTTCTAAGGTCAACTCTGGCTCCCAAAGTATCTTTCTTGCCGGTCAGATGGTCCCATAGTAGATTACCCACATTCTTGAATATGTGCATAGGATCGAGTAAGTGATTGATCATGAGTCGGGGCCAGTATGGTAACTCATACCATAGCGATAGTCTCTTCATCCCTGGGGGCAATCCGTCATCACACATCTCCTTCTACTCTAACCATGCTTGTGCAGACATCCTCGGTGGCTCTCTTCCCAAAAAGCCATCGCGTAACACATGATTCTCTAGAAGATACGCTTGATGACCTTCGTAGATTTTCTTCTTCAATGAGGGCGCCCTATCTGCATTGAGTCTAGGTCCACATGTGACACATGCTATGTATCCGCTTGTTTGAAGCCCTGCATGTATACACATGATAATAGATAACCTTGAGAAAAAACAAGATTTACAGTGTCTAAGTGAGGAGTGTAAATAGATCACCTGAGCATTCTGTTAGTCCAGGATAGTCATGCATGGTCCACATTAGAATGCCTATGATCAAAGCATTTCGTCGACCTGTGTGTCGGCTCATATCCACCACTTCTATGCCAATCCACAATTGTTGTAGCTCTTCCAATAGTGGATGAAGATACACATCCATATTCTTCACTTTATATCGCCCCGGCACAATCAAGCTTAGCCATAGGTGCCCCTTCTTTGTAGTCAACCACGGGGGAATGTTGTAGTTGACGATGAAAATGGGCCATACACTGTAAGATGTTGATCTTTGACCAAATGGATTTACGCCATCCATAGCCAACCTAAGCGCAAATTTCAAGCTTCCCTGGCAAAATCCGACCATGTTCCATTTATATGTTTCTAGGCTGCTCAATCTGCAAGAATTTATAGCACACCTTCTGAAAATTTATTCTCCTCATGCCATGACGCTAGGGCGGTCATGGACTTACATTCGAAGAAATGCTTGATGCGAGGAAGCAGAGGAAAATGTTGCAAAACCTTTTGCGGAATTTTTGTTCCGTGGAGATCTACTCGATATCTTTCGGAATCACATTTTGGACACTTCTCCATGTCTATGTATTCCCCTCTGAAAAGAATGCAATCATTAGGACAAGCGTGGATCGAATTGTAATCCATCCCCAAGTTTTGCAAAATCTTTCTTGCTTCCTCTTGGGAATCTGACATCACATTATCAGCTCGTAGTATGTGCTCTTTGAGCAATCTACACAACATAAAAATACGGTACAATTGTGTAAAAATCTATCAAATCATTATACATTTAGAATTTTATTAAAGTAAACTAATTGTAATAGATCACCTGAAAAGCGTTGTGACGCTAGTGTCACTCCATCTAAACTTTGCCTGCATGTTGAGAAGAACCAGGAGCGCTTTCAATCTAAATACACGTGCTCCATTATACAATGGCGTATCGGCTTCACTTTTCATATCATCATAGATAAGCCTTTCTGAATCCATGATCGTCTTGATCATTTCATCAATCTCGGGCTCAAATATTGCCTCGTTGGGAATGTGGTCTGCATGATCACCCCCCGAGCTGTCAGAGGCTACATCTTGTGGCCTCACATATGCTGCTTGACCAAAGCGCCTGCGAGCACATCTATTGGATTGCAAGATTGCTGCCTGTTGGCCCCAGCGTCAGAGTTCGACGAGAGTTATAATTGGCAACAACTGGATCTATAATAGATGGATCGAACTCGTCAAATTCACGAACGTGCTGCAAAGAAATGCGTCTTGTCCGTCGCACAGCATGCTTGCAATGATTACAGGAAATAAGATCCTCGTTGAGAGATAGGTGTTTCGGTTGGACGGCCCCACATCCTCGTCACTACTCATAATGAGGGTAAAAATCTTATAACCTGGACAACAAATTTAATCTTCTATTGGCATTCTTCGTCTTTTTATCTCTCTCTCTCTCTCTCTCTCTCTCTCTCTCTCTCTCTCTCTTTCTCTCTCTTTGTTCACACTGTAAACTACCTCACATTCTCTAGTCATGTCCAATCTGCGCACACCTCGGTCTAGAGGTTCACGGAGATCAGAACCACCGGGTTATAATCTCATCTTTGTTGATCAATGCCTATATTTGTGGGTACAAGAAATCTACACACCCACGTCTACATGATACTGCATGTAGTGGACAAAACCCCTTTGCCTCTTCTCTAGCTGTAGCATTTCACAGCATCTTAACATCTTTTCACAATAGATCTTTGTTTGTAGCATGCAAGCACGCCATTCTTGCAATGTAGCTGATGTCTGCTCAAGGCACTTAATTCTTACTCTAGATTTGACGGGATGTGGTGTATGTGTGTGTGTGTGTGACCCTTGGAATTGTCATCTTGCATCACTAATTTCTGTGTAGGATCAATTTGCTCTTCCATTAGTTGATCAGGACGGCTTATTGTATGGTAGCAGCAGTCGAACACGCAGGTGGAATTGTTGGTCCGCATGGACTGTCGAGGCTGTGAGTGCAGGAAATTTTCTTGCCATTTCTGACAAGCGTCGGCGGCTCTCTGAGTTGTGCCTACACGGAAATCTAAATCTAACCTTATCTTAAACGATAAAAAGAAGAAACTGGTATAACCTTTCTATCACCCAAGTGTGGTAGATTGGTTATGCCAATTCCCTCTTCAATAACACGTAAATAACGTAAATAAACCTAAATCTAATCTAATATAACGTAAAGAAACCTAAATTATTAAACCTAAATCTAATCAAAAATAAATTTAACTAAGAATAAACCTAAATCTAATCTAATTTAACTTAAATAAACCTAAATCTAATTTAACGTACGTCTACATCTAACCTAATCTTCAACGTCTTTTGGGATAGTTTCCTACGACGTTAAAACTCTCTTCTTGTTGTGTGTGTGTGTGTGTGTGTGTGTGGGGTGTGTGTGTGTGCCAATAAAAAGAGAAAAATGGTATAACCTTTCTATCACCCAAGTGTGGTAGATTGGTTATGCCATTTTCCTCTTGAATTATAACAGGTCTTGAGTTCAACTCCTCGTTGGCTAGATCTTTAGGTCTCTTTAATTAGTTTCCTACGATGTTAAATTAAACTCTCTTCTTCTCGGGTGTGTGTGTGGGTGTGTGTGCACGCCGATAAAAAAAGGAGAAAAATGGTATAACTTTTCTATCACCAAAGTGTGATGGATTGGTTATGCCATTTCCCTCATGAATAACAAGTCTTGAGTCCAACTCCTATCGACTAGATCTTTAAGGTCTCTTGGGATAGTTTTCTACGATGTTAAGACTCTCTTCTTCTTCTTCTTCTTCTTCTCTCTCTCTCTCTCTCTCTCTCTCTCTCTCTCTCTCTCTCTCTCTCTCTCTCTCTCTCTCTTTTTCTCTCTCAATGTGTGTGTGCATTCTTTGTTTATGCATGTGTGTGTGCGTTTTTTAGTTATGCATGCTCTCTCTCTCTTTTCCTCTCTCAATGTGTGTGTGCATTCTTTGTTTATGCATGTGTGTGCGTTTTTTGTTTATGCTTGTTCTCTCTCTCTCTCTCTCTCTCTCTCTCTCTCTCAAAAATACAATGTGTGTGTGTGTGTGTGTGTGTGTGTGAGAGAGAGAGAGAGAGAAGAGAGGAGAGAGAAAGAGGGGAAGGGAACATGAGAGTGAGGAGAGGGAAGGAGCATACCTGGATCTCCTTCCTCTCCTCGTGTATGTGTTTGTGTGTGGAGAAGAAAGAGAGAGAGAGGAGAGAGCGCGCATTACCTTGATTGCTTGAGCGCGCTCCAAAAACTCAGATTTGAGATCTGAGTTTTCAGACAGTCTTGGTTATTATTTTTAGCCCTTGCAGCATCGCTATAGGCATCGCTATGAGCGTCTCTATGTAACTTGTAACATAGCGGCGCCTATAGCGACAACGTCGTTTTTCATGTTTGAGCATCACACTACGAGCGTCGCTACTATTAAGTACCTCTTGTAGTGTCAACAAAAATTTCTTTCGATACGCTTAGAGGGCATGACCTTAGTAGTGTAAGAGGGTATCATAAAATCGAATAAAATATGGTTAGGAGATCAGTACGAAAGCTATAAAAATAACTTTGCAAAATAAATTAAAGAGATTACTTATCTGACGTCCTCGCATTATGGTTTGCATATGTTTTTGTGAATCCTTAAATATGTTAGAGAAATGTAATAAAAACAAGTGAAGATCATGATAAAAATCATTTGAGTAAGGTCAATCAAGACAGCTACTTTTATTTCCTTAAGATTGTGTTTAACGAAATAAAGATAATGGTATGGAGCAGTGCTACTGTACAACAACTAGTAAAATATAATAATGAGCCATACGAAGAGGAGAAAACCCAAAAAATCTTCAGAATTTTTGAAGTGCAATAATTTTAAGACCCACTTATGAATGCCTGATATTGGACAATCGGGATTGATGAACGGAATCACAGAGAAGATCATGTGATATAGAACATTGCTTGTGTAATTTGACCTTAATGTCATTGAAAAAAGGAAATACAGTGGATAATAAATATGGGGAATGGGTGGGAACTTGGAACAGTCATGAGTAGATATAGGACTTGTTTCAAAGTGTTATCTATCTTGTACACATACAAGAGTAATCATACCAATTGTACTTTGGAATTGCTGTTCTTATTGCACCTGTTTCATGCTAGGAATTGTCTTGTAAGGTGTGTTTTAGAACAGAGAAAAAGATCTAATGAAATTCAATCCTATTATAGTTCTGAGAATCAGGAAATGATAATGCATGACAAAATAGATTGTCTTGTGATGGTTTAAAAACTTTTCATCTCACCGTAAAACCCTAAACATTTCTTAATGTGACCCTTAGAGTCTTACATAAACATGAAGAAGTGGATTACGATGTGCATATTTTGAAGTAAGAAAGAATCTTACAAAATTACCTTTACTTGAACCAGCTTGCTTTCGAGAAATAAATCGACTTATCTTAAAATAATGAAGATAGACAACAATCAATCAACAATTTCTCAATCCATGATAAATCAAATTGGTGAAATAAACTAAATAAACCCCGAAATAATGGGATGAACAGTTGATATATAGGGATTCCATTGAGTGTATTTTTATTTTGATAGTAGAAGGCCCCTCGCGAGATTCTATCTCGGAAGAGGAGAAAAACCCGGCCAAAGTCTTTGAAGACAATTGTGGCTAAGCATCATCGTTGTTGACTTACATATGTTGAGAGTATTTCCCCACATGGGGCTGCTTGATATAAGAAATTATACGAGCTAATTGTGAGGTGTGCATTACCCATAAAGTCTCGCTTGACAAGCGAACACCAGCTCAGTTATTGTTGTGTGTCGTGTTTTGAGATTGTCTCGAGGGCATACAATATGATTGCAGCTAGTAGCATGACAAAGTTAGCGGCATACCTAGATTTCTATTCATTTTGTAGTAAGCCCTCAAAGTATTGGTTTGTTGAGAGAGATTTGTGGTGGGCGTTGGAGGGCACGGCGAGAGTGACCTGCATAGGTGGAGTTTAAATGTAGATGGACATGCATGTTTCTGGATAGCTTGTCTAGTATGTTGTCGGAGAAGGTATTGTACTAAACGCTGAATAACTTCGTCAATGTTTGCCGCTGGAAGTTTAGCGGTATTGGGAGGGGGAAAGAGATGGAGCAAGTGAAACGAAAGCCCGATAGCGGCCTGTTGTCACTGAGAAAGTATTGCGTCCATCATAGAAGAGCTTTGTCAATGTCCTTGTCTCTATGTAGTCATACTGGGAGAGAGACAGGGAGATTTAATCAAGATTCTATGACTACAAACCTGTACAATCTCCATGGTCTCCAATTGACAATGGAAAGACCGGCCCAACAGAGAGAGTCCTGGACACAAAGAATATCGTGGCATACACAACATAGGTTACTATAAGCTAAGGCTGGTCAATCATATAGAGAAACACAGTAGCATCATTCACACGGTCTTTGTGTCGCATGCCAACCACTTCTTCACGGCATGTAAGCTGCAGCGCTTGGTACGGAAGTGCACTCCTGGCTAGGAAAAGAACGCATTTCTTGGAAGACGTGAGAGTGATGCCTGATACTGGGATACCCCGAGACCAAAACGATTAGCAGCAATGGAATTTTCTTCACCCATAAGAAGGATGGATATCCTTGCTATGGAATCAATTATGTGAGATGCTGACAGAAGTCCAAAAATGCGAAGCAGATCCCTCGCCCTGCATCAAACCTCGCCAAGAAGGTAACGAGGCCACCTTCAAAGCATGTGTGCACACCTCCCAAGATATGCAGAATTGCAAGGCGATCCCTTCATGAGAGACAGAAGAGGAGATGCACGGATCTGAAGAGAGGGAGAAGGAAAGAGAGAGGGGGGGGATGTGCAAATAAACAAGAGGAGAGGACGAGCTCAAAGCACACATTCGTAAGTTTTCACTCTCCAAGAAAACTTGACTAGCCTTACTCGCACGAGAGAGAGAGAGAGAGAGAGAGAGTAATAGACTATGATGGGAACAGTTGCCATGCAAGTTAAACTAGGGAAATTGTTGGACACCACTGCATGGCAGCACCCTTACTCATGCAATCACCCAGCAGTCAACCTCCACCCACTTCCTGTGTGGCTCCAACAGTAGCAAAAACCACACCCCTCCATTTTTCTGGCTACTCGGCATGAGTTCTACTGCAAGTCAGCTAGCCACCTGCATGCCTTTTTGTGGTTTTGTGTGTAGTTGTTGGTTGGCACGCTATTGCATGACTGGCTAAGAGAGAGAGAAAGAGCATAGGGGCTCTGGGCTACTGTAGAGCTCTACGCATGAGGGGAAAAAAAAACTTGGCGGATGTACAACAACAGCCAGTATGTGACTCAAGAGTTGAGGGCAGGGTAGGTAGAAAGAAAGAGAGAGACTGCGTGTATGACCGCCTGTGTGTGGGGTGGGCCATGCAAGGGTGGTAAAATGGTGGCAAAAATTACGCGCCCACTGCATGGCAGCTTTCAGTGGTTGCTGTAGAGAAGAGAGAGAGAGAGAGAGAGGAGAGAGAGAGAGAGAGAGAGAGAGAGAGAGAGGAGAGAGAAGAGAGAGAGAGAGAGAGAGAGAGAGACTCGCCGACTAGCAGATAATGAAAGAGAGAGAGTGAGAGTTGGAGAGAGAAAGAGTGCTCGACTGTACTCACAGACACTTGATGCTTCAAGCTTGAGCATAGTGAGTTCATGAGCTTGCTAAATTGCCGCTGCGTAGAGCAAAATCTATTTGGCTTTTATTTGTTGCTGACCAACGTTAATGTTGATTGCCATCATTAGCGCCATGCCTCGACTCGCTGCTCATTTTGTCAATAGAGTGTCCACCTATTAACTGTTCGATGAGACCCGAGATCCACCCAATTTGTGAATGATGAGCACTAGCCTACTATTGGACAGTATTTTTGATCTCGTGACTACTATGCTTTGACACAGACACCACCCCCACGAATTAGTGCCATTGTTTTACCGACCTATATCCGTTTTCTTTTTTTGGATTTTTATTTGTGTTAATTTGATCCCTCATAATCCTTTGAACACCTTAATTATTATTTGGTGTATTGTTCCCATGCTGCTAATGTTAATAAAGTTCCTAATCTGAGTGCTCATGACTCAATGATATCATAGAACATTGAAATTATCCTATCTACTGCCTATATCTTGTTGGAATTAGGGTTGCAGAGAAACACACACAGCTTGGAGAAGATGAAGGAAGCTCAAGGCACACAATAGAGAGTGTATTACTTAGTGTGCAATGTAAAGATAGATAACCCTAGAGTGATGGGCGTATATACAATGCTCAGGGGAAAAAAAATCCTAAAGAGGGAAAAAATGCCCCGACAGTCCTAGTGTGTTGACACACATCACTACCACATGTATATGGTAACAAATCCCCCCTGGAGTGATGTGGTGAACGAGAGCTCGCACATGAGTAAAGGGAAGTGCCATGCCCTGAGGACATGATCAGTCCACAAAGGGGAGTAAGCCCAAAGCTTTGCGGAAAGCTTCAAGCTTCTCACAAGACAATGCCTTTGTGAAAAGATCTGCAAGGTTGTCCTGTGTTGGCACATAAGCCAAGCTGATCTCTCCTGCTGAGAGCCTCTCCCTGACATAATGGTAATGCACCTCAATGTGATTTGTGCAACCATGAAAAATTGGGTTCCTCGCAACTGCCAATGCGCTTTGACTGTCATTCTAGATAGTGTTGGCAGTGTCCTATCCAACACCCAAATCAGCCATAAGGCGTATAACCCATACACACTCAACCGTAGCTGTGAAGACTGCCCTGTACTCAGCCTCACAACTCGAAGTGGACACAGTAGGTTGCTTCTTGCTCAACCATAATATACATGAACTGCCAAGCATGAAACAAAAACCAGTTGTGGCACTCGCGTGTGAAAACAACCAGCCCAATCTGAGTCCGAAAAAGCATGTAAGTCTGGCGGCAATGATCCCCCCTTAGGATAAAACAAGACAAGATGTAAAGTGCCACTAAGGTAGCGGAAAATCCTCTTTACAACCTGCCAATCCTTAGACCCTGGGCTATGCATAAATCTGCTGACCTGTGAGACTGCAAATTGAATATCTGGCCTGGTGTTGCATACATAAATGAGGCAGCCAATAGCAGTTTGGTAAAGAGTGACATTAGCAGGATCGCCAGCATCATATAGACTCAACTTCAAACCTGTTTCCATGGGAGTTGCAATAGGTCTGCAATCCTCAAGTCCAAACTTACATAGCAACGTTTCTATGTAACTTTTCTGACACAAAGCAATACCACCATCACACTGCTTAAACTGTATACCCAAGTAATATGCGTCGCTATATGCGTCGCTATATAGTGACGCACATAGCGACGCTCATAGCGACGGTTATAGCGACGTTTACACAGAAGACTATAGCGACGCTCATAGCGACGCTACAGAGCCATAAATAGCGACGCTTATAGCGACGCCCGAGAGAATTTTTTTTTTGGTGGCAGGGCATTGAATGCCCTGCCACCCATCAACCATATTGTACTTGATTCACTTTTAAAAAAAAGTGCAAGGGTAGATAATAGACCCAAAATAGTCACCCACAAGAAGCATTGTTTGCAAAATTGACAATTGTACACATCATAGGCAAAATGAATTGATTGGCAAATGTAATAATGACAATTGTACAACATCATAGGCATAAAGAATTGATTGGCAAAAGGAACTGCGGTGACAAATGTAATAATATACATGGTTCAAAAAGACGTATAAAATCCATCTCATGATACATAAGCTATGAGAAACCCTAAACTAATGCCATCTAGCTACGGCTAAACTGACGTCGTCTAGTCAGACGTCTCATCGTGTCCAACCGGCGTATCTGTCGGATTCTGTAAAAAAAGACAATAAGACAGCTTTCAGTAAGTATAAACATATAACGACATTTATAAAACAATACAAAAAATAAAACAGAGTAAACCCTAATACTAACCATGCCGTCGTGAGAACTGAGAATGTCCATCAGGGCGTTTAAGCCCTTCCTGTGTCACGGGAACCGAATAATAGAGATAGACAGCAAAACAGAGGAAGAAATCTTTGTATTGATAGTGTTTGATACAACAGAGGAGCAATTGAATATATATATGGGCGCACTCCGTTGTACGGAGCTCGAACCTCCCGACCACCCCCGAGCTTCAATTCGCTTGCATGCAATGTCTCACTCGCACTTGCACTCGCACTCGCACTCTCACCCTCACTCTCACTCTCACTCGCACTCGCACTCGCAGAAGAGAGAATGGTGAATGATCCCCAAACGTACCACCAGTCGTGCTTTTATCCTTCTTTTCCTCGAAAAGCCTGCACGATTTTCGTACCAAGTATACCTGCGAGAATAATATAAGAACGTGATCGCTAAGCGATCCGTAAAGATTAGATTTCTATCATGACACTTTGCACAGATCGTGTTTCACACATTGATTTCTGCATCGCCTACAAAATAGCCAAAAGAACATACTCGTGCAACCAATTCAACATGATAATCAAAGTAAAAAACATAATTATATACCTTCATAATCTCAATTGCCATACTCTACCATGAAGAAACAATCCACTTCTTGGTTGATAGCAGGGAGAACTGTATGATGTTGTAGGTCTGTCTGTCCCTGTGTACATTACACTGCTGTTGCCTTCGGTTTGTTTTCATTATAACTTTTACAAACAAACTCAGAACAGAGCGATCCAGGTACTCAAAACGACGGGAATAGGTCTGGTCTACAAGGCATCGCGGACAGAATTGCGAAAAACGTCTCTATTTGGCTAAAAACAAAACTTTTAGGTCGCGACTCATAAAACCTCTATTTTTGGGTATCCACTACTTTTACAACTTATTTTAAGCCTACCCATGCTATTTAAGCTAAAACACATAAATATAAAACATTGATATTAATAAAAATCTCAATTTTACTGTTCATAGACAGACTATCTGTTATTCATTAATCTTTATCAAATCCGTCTTTAGTGTATTATTAAAAAAAAAGCTCTATATATTAGAACTATTCAACAATCTTTCAAATCGTTGCTTGACGATAAGATATGCCCTGGCTACATTCTTTTCGAACTTTAAGAACTTCAAATATTAGTCCTATAACATTCTCCCTTATCAAAATTAACTCTGTCCTCAGAGTTGGTCTAAAGAGAGAAAAATTCTCTTTGCAAATACACTAGATCAACCATGATGCATCCTCTACTGATAGTTTCTGCCACTTAACCAAAACTTCCACAATGTCTCTATTTCTCATATGTTTTAAAACGCCTATCTAGTACTAAGTCTGATTCTACAGTCAATGGTCCGTCATCTTTCAACTTAGAGTTGTCCTCTAAAACATGATGCACATTAGGAACATACTTTTTCAATAAACTCACATAGAATACATGATGCACTTTAACATGAGAAGGCAATTCCAATTTGTAAGCTATGAACCAATGCGCTTCAAAATTTTAAATGGACCAACAAATCGTGGAGACAATTTTCTATCATTTCCAAGAATCAAATGAGACTTCTCAGGATATAACCTTTAAAAAACCATATATCACCAGTTTCATACTCCACAACACGATGTTTCTTGTCATAATCGGTATTTATGTCTCTTTTGAGATTCTCTAATATTCCCCTGATTTTGGCTGACTCGCTATCCATTTTCTCAAGCATCTCACGTGAGAGTTCTACCTTATTTCGAATTAAGAAAATGAATAGGTGTAGGATAGTTATAGCCATACATTGCCTCAAACGGAGTCATCCTAATAGATGAATGATATGAACTGTTGTATGCAAATTCAACCAAAGGCAAATATTCATTCCAATTAGATTGGTTTTCATTGACATACATTCGTAACATATCTTCTAAAATACGATTCACTCTCTCCGTTTCCCCATCGGTTTGAGGATGAAAAGCAGTAGACATGCATAACTGGGTACCTATAGAGTCAAAAGTCGCTCTCCAGAAATGTGAAGTGAACTTAGAATCTCTGTCAGACACTATGCTCTTGGGCATGCCATGCAAACGAAATATCTCTTTCACAAAGAAGCGTGCAATGGTCAAAGCATAGTATCAGTTTATTTTCACGGAAAGAAGTGAGCCTGTTTTGTGAGTCTATCTACTACCACAAAGATCGAGTCATACCCTCCACGAGTAGTAGGAAGTCTAATAATAAAGTCCATGGATATAGACTCCCACTTCTGTAAAGGAATGTTTAAGGGTTGAAGGTCACCAGGCATCCTCTTATGTTCAATTTTAACTTGTTGACATTGAAAGCATTCACGCACATAATTCTTAACATCCAATTTCATACGTGGCCAAAAGAATGAACTTTTAATCTTTTCATATATCTACTCAATCCAGGATGACCAGAAAAAGGTGAGTTATGACACTCATGCAGAATTTGACTCTTAAAAGCAGAATTTGCAGGAATACACAAGCGGTCATAATAATACAGATTTCCCTTATACAAGTGATATCTGTTCTCATACATCTCACCAATATTCTCACGCAAGAATTTCAAAATAGGCATGTAAAAAGAATCGTTTTCAACTTCGGCATGTATCTCATCAACCAAATTGGATCGCACAACAGTCAACAAATTACACATGGGCCTACGACTCAATGCATCTGCAACTTTATTTTCTTTCCCACACAAATACTTCAAGTCAAAATCATACTCAGCCAACAATTCAATCCATCTCCTTTGTCTGTTGTTTAACAATGGCTGTGTGAAAATATACTTCAAACTTTGATGATCAGTACGCAATTCAAATTTGACACCAAGCAAAAGATGACGCCAATGTTTCAATGCATGAACAACATCAAGCAATTCTAGATCATGTGTTGCATAGTTCAATTCATGTCGTCTTAATTTCCTAGACTCATATGCAACCACTCTTCCTTCTTGTGTCAAAACACACCCTAGTTGTTCACCACTAGCATCACATGACACAACAAATGGTTTGCCCATCTCAGGAACTTTCAAAACACAATTTTCTGCTATTTTAGCCTTCAAGGTCTCAAAAGCAGTCTCAGAGGTAGAAGTCCACACAAAACCCTTGTCTTTCTTGGTCAATTCGGTCAAAGGACTTGCTATCTTAGAGAAATCTTTAATGTGTGCTCTCTCATATTGTGCTAGACCCATAAAGCTTCTCACATCCCTTAATGACTTTGGTGTTGGCCACTCCACAATAGTCTTAACTTTGTCAAGGTCAATGTGAATCCCCTCTTTAGAAATCACTCTTCCCAAATACACAATCTGATCCTTTGCAAAAGTACACTTACTTGCTTTGGCATACAATTTATGTTCACGCAAAACCTCAAATGTTTTCTTTAAGTGCAATGCATGATCTTCTTCATTCTTAGAATACACAAAAATATCATCCAAGAATACCAGAATGAAGTCATCAAGGTACGGGTGAAAAATATTATTCATTAAGCACATGAAAGTTGCTGGTGCATTAGTCAAACCAAAAGCAAGAACTGTAAATTCATAATGCCCATAACGTGTACGAAAAGAAGTCTTTGGGATGTCCTCGACCTTAATGCGGATTTGATGGTAGCCAGAATGAAGATCAACCTTTGAAAATTTGTGGCACCACTCAAATGGATAAGCAATTCATCTATGTGAGGAAGAAGATATTTGTTCTTAATGGTCTGTTTGTTTAACCCCCTGTAATCAATGCATAACCTATATGTACCATCCTTTTTCTTTTGGAATAACACAGGACTGCCCCAAGGAGATACACTAGGTTTAATGAAACCCTTTTTCAAAAGGTCATCAAGTTGTATCTTGAGCTCTTTAAGCTCATCAATATTGAACCTGTATGGAGCCCTTGAATAAGGTGTTGCTCCTGGATATAGATCTATGGCGTGGTCTACCGCTCAAGGCGGAGGCATACCAGGAAGATCGTCCGGAAACACATCCTTAAATTCATGTAAGAGATCCTCTATAAATTCTGGATTTGTCTCTTTATGTTATCCCCAGATTCTTCTTTTAATCTCATTAGCAAACACAAGCAACGTCTCACACTCTTATCTAAGTCACCTTATCAATTCCATTGCCAAAACTAGATTTAGAATCTCTTTCTTTCCACAAAGAGTGTGACTTATCATCATCAAATGATTAAAGATATATTTTTCTTTCTTAACAATCAATCAAAACATGATTTTCAATGATCTAATTGATACCAATGATAACATCATGCATATCAATGTTTATGTTATAGAAATCATCTTTATGATTTCGACTCTTCAAAGAAAAAAAAACAATTTTTTCTACTAACTCTTTCGTGAAACTATTATTACCACTAGTTAAATCCACAAGACTTTTAACTTCTCGATTTAATTTCAAGTTTAATTTCTCAATCAATTTAGACGAAAAGAAGCAATGAGTACTATCCAAATCAAATAAGAAATTCAAATTTTAATCTCAACTTCTACGCATAAATTCGATCTCACAGAAGCTTTCAAAGGACGTATCAAAGACATAAAACATCACAAAGAAGGGGTAGATGACTTACCTTTATCGTACGCATCGCCAAAAGTCTCCAATTGAGCCATCTTGGTACGTATTGTCTTATCGATCACCTTGCTCGAGCATTCGAAAGTCTCGTGGTCGTGTTCTCGATATTGAAAGTATAATCCCAATCTTTGAGTTCTTCAATCCACGCTTCTAAATCTTCGCATATCTTTCTTATGCCATCAAACTCTTTAAGCTTAGCCTTCGTTAAGAATGATTTGGTTGTCGCTTCTCCCATATCGTCATCGTTTCTTTTGGCGGTACCCCAGTGCCACCACGATGATTATTGTTTCCAGGTGGATTAACATGGTTTTCACCTTCATGTTGGCCATCAAGGTCTACATAGATATCAAGCTCTCGTGCTGCTTTGCCCCGTAGAGCCTCAACACACTCCCGATTTGCAATTTTCAGATCTTCTCATAGTCGCCGAATCAGGTCTTCTTGCTCCTTCATCCTCCTCTCGTATCCTTTTATGTCCAGAATCAACCGCTTGCTCTGATACCAATTGTCACGGGAACCGAAAAATAGAGATAGACAGCAAAACAGAGGAAGAAATCTTTGTATTGATAGTGTTTGATACAACAGAGGAGCAATTGAATATATATATGGGCGCACTCCGTTGTACGGAGCTCGAACCTCCCGACCACCCCCGAGCTTCAATTCGCTTGCATGCAACGTCTCACTCGCACTCGCACTCGCACTCTCACTCTCACTCTCACTCTCACTCTCACTCGCACTCGCACTCGCACTCGCACTCGCAGAAGAGAGAATGGTGAATGATCCCCAAACGTACCACCCGTCGTGCTTTTATCCTTCTTTTCCTCGAAAAGCCTGCACGATTTTCGTACCAAGTATACCTGCGAAAATAATATAAGAACGTGATCGCTAAGCGATCCGTAAAGGTTAGATTTCTATCATGACACTTTGCACAGATCGTGTTTCACACATTGATTTCTGCATCGCCTACAAAATAGCCAAAAGAACATACTCGTGCAACCAATTCAACATGATAATCAAAGTAAAAAACATAATTATATACCTTCATAATCTCAATTGCCATACTCTACCATGAAGAAACAATCCACTTCTTGGTTGATAGCAAGGAGAACTGTATGATGTTGTAGGTCTGTCTGTCCCTGTGTACATTACACTGCTGTTGCCTTCTGTTTGTTTTCATCATAACTTTTATAAACGAACTCAGAACAGAGCGATCCAGGTACTCAAAACGACGGGAATAGGTCTGGTCTACAAGGCATCGCGGACAGAATTGCGAAAAACGTCTCTATTTGGCTAAAAACAAAACTTTTAGGTCGCGACTCATAAAACCTCTATTTTTGGGTATCCACTACTTTTACAACTTATTTTAAGCCTACCCATGCTATTTAAGCTAAAACACATAAATATAAAACATTGATATTAATAAAAATCTCAATTTTACTGTTCATAGACAGACTATCTGTTATTCATTAATCTTTATCAAATCCGTCTTTAGTGTTTATTAAAAAAAAAGAATATATGTTCTCTCTTAATATTTCAACTCATTCGTATAAGCTCTATTTAATAGACTATTCAACAATCTTTCAAATCATGCTAACGAAAGATATGCCCTGCTACATTCTTTTCGACTTTAAGAACTTCAAATATTAGTCCTATTACATCCTGCCTGCGTACTCGCGCTCGTACGGTGTGGGATCACGTCGTGTCATCGACCACTGTCAAAACATACAAAGATTTCATTATGTTAGAATTAAAAAACTCATAAACCCTAAACTATCGAACATAAAGAGCAATGTGAAAACACTTACAAAATCGGCCTCAAATGATGCCCATCCACCGCTCCCCAAGTGGTGCGAGCTCCCTGCCTCTACTCGCGCTCTGGCTGCATCCTTTTGTTGCTTCCACTTGTCGGGATTCTCGCGCGCTGCTTTCTTCGCATTCTTCCAATCTTCTTTGGCCAGCCAATCTGGCCTGTTCCACCCATTCTTGATTGCTTTTTGCACTTCGGAACGCTTGTGTTTGCAGTATTCGCGCATTCGAATCTTCATCAGGTCTTCATTGAAGCGCTGATCCCGTGTTGGAACGGGAAACTCATCATGAAGTATGCTGATGACTCTGTTTTTTAAATCACTTGGTACTTCACTCCATTTGTTTAGTATGTAGTGTCTAAACAGCTGAGAGCAAAGACCACGCATGCGCGAGATCACCTTCTTGCCGTCATCATCCATGATGATGCCGCCGCTGATGTCGACGGAGTAAGGCAAGCCCTCTGGCCGGTGACGCGTGAACCTGGGTGTCCTGACAGGGGTCTCTAGCAGCGTGTCGATGGGGGTACGGACGTCAGGTGTCTCCACCGGCGTCTGGTCCCCGAAGCGAGGAGTGTCGAGTGGGGTGGCTCCTGGCAGAGTAGGTAGAGGTGTGTAGCTTCTACGAACAGTCAGCCGTGCAAAACCTGGCATAGATGGCAATGCTGTGGCTGGTGTGGGGGCGGGCAAAGAAGGGGAGGGTAAAGAGCCTCGTCGAACACGAGGCGGTGTGGAGGCATCGGTGGCGGAATCCCCACAACAACCGCCACCGCCACCACTAGAGCGCCGGTGTCTAGACGAGTGTGAAGCTCTTCTCGTCGACGCCGAAGCTTTGTAGCGCGCCGAATGCTCCGAAAGAGAGGGAGATGCGGATGGAGTAGGAACGCGCGATGATGCGCCAGAGCGATGACGCTCCATGTACCACTGTCTTTGCTGCGGTGACAAAGAAGAAAGAAACTCCTCATCATCCATACCTGCATTAAACACACGAATATTTAAACTTAATATTGAATGAATAGAGTAGACAATGACGCAAAGACCATTAAATACAATGACGTAATGATGCATATAAATACAATGACGCAATGAATTGAGTGATAGAAGAGGCAAGTCGAAAACTCAGAATTTTCAATCAAAAGATGTGAGCGCGAGTAGAAAAGAGCGTTATACACCATGGAAGGTACTTAGAGAGCCAGAGCTTTTACAACACGGAGCAAAATTGTTCAAATACAATATTTGTGGCTTTAAGAGATCTCTTTCTCATCCTTGCATAACTCAGCATAACTTCCTATATCTATATAGAGCTCTCCGTTTAAACACATATCCTCTGTTTCATTTTGTAGCTCCTCTGCATGCACCCCATATAGAGTAGTAGCATCTTGATGCTCGTCTGGCACCACCGCAGCGGCTTCTGATTGAGCATCTTCTCTGATCTCCTCCATTGATGTCGTTGTGATTGGCACATGGTAGCCTTCATACGTCCTTGCACTACGAGGGGCTACCTCTATGACGTACCACCGGTTTGATGTAGACTTTGTAGGATGAAATATTTCCTACCAGAGCCACATAACTTACATCAGAGCTTTCAAGCACATAACTTGTAAAAGGGGGATGTTAACTATTTACATACTTACTTGTTCACAATGCTCGGGTAGTACGAAAGTGTCTCTTAGGTAAAACACGTTCGGAGCGAGTGCATTACGCCAGTGGGGGTCCGCAAAGATCGAATGGTCTCTTTTACTTTGCGTTCTTGGGCTCCTGTGAAAATCCATGGTGCTTTAGGGAGTTTTATCGATCCATCAGACGCTGTTACCTAAATGTAATTTAACGTAAGTCTACATCTAACCTAATCTTTAACGTCTTTTGGGATAGTTTCCTACGACGTTAAAACTCTCTTCTTCTTGTGTGTGTGTGTGTGTGTGTGTGTGTGTGGGTAAACCTAAATAAACCTAAGTCTAATCTAATATAGCATAAATCTAAATCTAACGTAAATTATGTTATATTAAAAACAAAGAACTAAACTAACAGGGATTATAAGAACCTTAAAACTGATTTAACACATAATTTTTCACATAACTCGGCAAGAGTTGGCATTCTCATCACTAAAGATGTGAGAGTTAACTTCCGGCGGTGACGCTGCCTCATCTCCATCCACATCTGACGACAGCAATTGGCCCTTTAGACCGTTCTTGCTCTTGTTACTAACTTTGAAGTTGCTGTTGAATGACTAGAGGTTGTCTAGATAGTCATTGTGTCGGGGATGTAGTGATTCTTGCCGCCCTGAAGATCCACCTTCTTCCCTATCTTCTGAAGACATTTCACCAGTACTTTTGGATCGACGGAGCCCACCATGAGTGAAGGCAGCAATACCCTATATTCCATTGAGGGCTTTCTTCACCCGCTTCATGCAGGCATCGCAGTCTATGGAGACCTAAATCTAATCTAATATAACGTAAATCTAAATCTAGCGTAAATAAACGTAAATCTAGTTAAAAATAAACCTAAATCTAATTTAATGTAAGTCTACATATAACCTAATCTTTAACGTCTTTTAAGATAGTTTCCTACGATGTTATAACTCTCTTCTTCTTGTGTGTGTGCGCGTGTGTGGATGTGTGTGCCAATAAAAAGAGATAAATGGTATAACCTTTTTATCACCCATGCCAAGTATGATAGATTGATTATGCCATTTCCCTCTTGAATAATAGGTCTTGAGTTCAACTCCTCCTCGGCTAGATCTTTAGGTCTTTTAATTTTAATTAGTTTCCTACGATGTTAAATTAGTTTCTCTCTCTTTCTCTCTCAATGTGTGTGCGTTTTTTTGGATCGTATGCATGTTTTCTCTCTCTTTTCCTCTCTCAATGTGTGCGTTTTTTGTTTATGCATATTCTCTCTCTCTTTTCCTCTCTCAATGCGTGCGTGTTTTGTTTATGCATGCTCTCTCTCTCTTTTTCTCTCTCAATGTGTGTGTGCATTCTTTGTTTATGTATGTGTGTGTGCGTTTTTGTTTTTGTTTGTACTCTCTCTCTCTCTCTCTCTCTCTCTCTCTCTCAAAAACACCATGTGTGTGTGTGAGAGAGAGAGAGAGGGAGAGAGAAAGAGGGGAAGGGAACATGAGAATGAGGAGAGGGAAGGAGCATACCTGGCTCTCCTTCCTCTCCTCGTGTGTGTGTGTGTGTGTGTGTGTGTGGAGAAGAAAAAGAGAGAGAGAGAGAGAGAGAGAGAGAGAGAGAGCGAGGGAGAGCGTTACCTGCTCCTTGCTTGAGGGCGCCGAAAAACTCAGATATGAGATCTGAAATTTTGGGCGCGCTCGGTTATTTTTTTAGCCCAGCCGGCGTCGCTATGAGCGTCGCAAATTTCTTTGTAAATTTGCGACGCTCATAGCGACGCCGGGAATTTTTTTTTCGAGCGTCGCTAATATGAATAGCCTCTTGTAGTGCAAGTTGTTTGCTTGAAAACATGTAAGACAACCCCCTTGCAAACCAACGGAGAAGCCTCTAAAGAAGTCACTAGGTGGTGCAGAGAAATTGATGCCGATGGTTGAACCATCACGCTTCATTATAAATAATGTCCAAAACAACATGATGGTTGCATTCTATCGAGTATCAAGTAGCTGAAAATTTTCTAACTTCTCCTTAAGAAATTACCCCCATCATGGTAGCAATTGGTTGTATTCCTTATTTTCACTATTCTTCTTGCCCTCCTTCTCTCATATCTGCCGCTTGCACCACAAAATGTATACTTTTATAAAGTCACATGCTAGTATTGATGATATTCTAGGTTCGACAACTAGAATACAACTGATGAATCACAGATACCAACTAAGATATGGAGCAAATTGTAAGGTTTTATTAAGTTCCCTTTGTTGCTTTTGAAATAATAGATGCAATGTAGTATATTGGTATTTTGCAAACAAATTTTAATAAAAAAGAGCTTGATAGACGATAGAGAGCATAAACCGGATATTTGATCATGGCATTTATTTGTGGGTGAACAAATGCACAAGGGAAGATCACACAAAATTCTTACAAATTAATGTTTTTTATTTTTTACATGAAATACTTGGAACCAAATTAATTTTTTAGCCGGGTTGACCAAACCCATTGCCCCTTTCGTCCTTTAAAAGCAAAGATTGGTCCATTCCAATTGCATAATCAGGCAAAAGTTACAAGATCCACTTGTATCTATACTATATATGATGGAGCATTAAGTGCTCCAAGTGTCACACTCTGGTTCATTTAAAAAAAAATCTTATGAAACAATTCATTTCAAATGCAAATGTTTTATGTACTAAAATTTCAATGTAAAGTTTTGGCAATGTAAAGTCAAACAAGTCATGAGATCACGAGGCCTGCCCTTGCTAGGGGAGATAAAAGCCATTAATCAAAGAGGAAGTAATCTACAACCAAAAGCTTTAGCCATTATCTTGTCCTTGGCAATTTATTTAACCATGCTCTTCTTGGAGTTGTTCTCGTTGCCAAGTTTGTTAGTAGTCAGCTCCCTTAAACTCACTACCATAGTGTGTCTTGGCCATCGCTTGAATCAATGCCATTCTACTACTTTAGCTTTGCCACTAATCCTACCATGTGCCTTTAACACCCCTTGTCCATGAACCTATGATGAAATATAGGGTTTAAAGTTGTCCTCTACTCCATAACCACCTCTACTTGCTACATGTCTATATCATATTCAAGCTTGTCTACGCTACTGAAATGTTGCATGTTACCATTCAAGGCCCTCTACTTGACATTCACAAACATGGCTTGTTGAGGGTCTTGCTAGATGAACCACCTATGCAAGGGGAGGCACGGAAGTGAAGGCATGGGTGGCGGTGTCAATTTGTGTCATGCACTCAATCAGATTCTACCATGAGTTGTCATTCAATTCTTCAAGGAGGAGAACCATCAAAAGACAAATTGAGTGTATTTTGCTGTCGAAATATACTTAGGAGGTGTCCCTTGCACTATAGTAGAAAAATATCATAAAGTTGGCCATACAATTGTTTTTCAAAACCTCAAAAGGCCATGGAAAATTTCTTCAGGAAAATATAATGAGGCACGACTATTTAACAAAAATTGAAAGCCCTAATCCATTGCTATCAAAATTGCACTGATACTTTGCCCTCACCCACTAAGAGAAGACTTAGGACTAAGATCAAGCTCATATTAATGAGCATTTAGGTGGTAGACTTGCTATGAAATGTGTGCTGTTTATAGTGATTAGTAAAGGATATGAGGTTCAAGGCAAGAGATGTCAATGAGATATATCACCTTAGCAGCAATGGAAGTTGCTTAGCTAGCGAGGAAATGAGGAATGCAAGGCAAAGGAGCCTAGGCAGAGAGTCCAATTGGAAGACCCACAGAAAGTGCCTTCTCAAATTAAAGCATGCGGCCTAGTTTGGGTTTTACTTAAGGGAATCAATATATCTCTACCCCTATCCATAGGGCTCTATGCTAGAGCCCATCTTCTTGATCGACGTTTTAAGATGATCTCTAAAGAAACGTGTCCTCAAGAAGAGGGCCATGTCTAAGGGCTTTCCTCAAGGGGTGCATCATGGTATCATGTTAATGTACCACATGAGCTCAGTATAAGGGGTTTTTTAGTGAAAACATTTTAAGAAAATTAAGACATATACATTAACGGAATGGATTTTTATATTCGATATTGGAAAATAAGGGGCAAAAATGTCAAAAAAGGCATTTCCAATTATCCCTAAAGGAAAATTATATATGGGGGTTTTGAATAGTGCACCCCAAGAGGGGCTTACTAAAAAACAATGCATGGAGGTACTCCCCAAGTTCTTTGCTTGAAAACTTGTAATACAACCACCTTGAAAACCCAACAAGAATCGTCTAAAGAAGTCACTAAGTGCTGCTGAGAAATTGACGCTGATGGTTGAACCATCACGTTCCATCATAAATAATGTCCAAAACAACATGATGTTTGCAATTTAATGAGTATCAAGTAGCTAAAGAATTCCTAGCTTCTCCTTACAAATCAAACTCCATTGTAGTTCACCATTCTCATTGCTCTCCTTCTCTCATATGCGCCGCTTGCACCACAAAATGTATACTTCTAGAAAGTCTCATGATATTCTAGGTTTGACAACTAGAGTACAAATGATGGGTCACAAATATCAACTAAGATATCAAGAAAATTGTAAGGTTTTATTAAGTTTCCTTTGTTGCTTTTGAAATAATATATGCAATGTAGTATATTGGTATTTGCAAATAAATTCTAATAAAAAAGATAGAGCTTGTCAAACAATAGAGAGAATAAACCAGATATTTGATCGAAGCATTTATTTGTGGGTGAACTAATGTACAAGGGTATATCACACAAAATTCTTACAGATAATGATTTTTCTTTCTTACATGAAATACTTGGAACCCAATTATTTTCTTATCTGGGGTTGGCTAAACCCATTGATTCTTCCATCTTTTAAAAGTAGAGACTGTTCCTTTCCAATTGCACAATCGAGAAAAAATTTCAAGATCCACTTGTATCTATACTATATATAATGGATCACTTAGAGCTCCACGTGTCACACTCTCGTTCATTTCAAAAAAAAATCTTGAAATATAATTCATTTGAAATGCAAATGTTTTATATAATATAAAGTCAATGTAAAGTTTTGGCAATGTAAAGTCCAACAAGTGATGTAATCACAAGGCCTACCTTTGCTAGGGGAATTAAAAGCAATCAAACAAAGAGGAAGTAATCTACAACCAAAACCTTTAGCCATAATCTTTCCCTTGGCGATTTATTTAACCATGCTCTTCTCGGAGTTGTTCTCATTGCCAAGTTTGTCACTAGTCAGCTCCCTCAAAATCACTACCATAACGTGTCCTCGTGGTTGCTTGAATCAATGCCACTCTACTATGCTAATATTGCCATTAATCCTACCATCTTCCTTTAACACCCCTTCTCTGTGAACCTATGATGAAATATAAGCTAAGCTTTAAGGCTCTTGTCTACCCCATAACCACCTATGCTGTTGCATGGCTCTATCATATTCAAGCTTGTCTATGCTAATGAACTCTTGCATGTTACCACAAGGCCCTCTAATTGCCATTCACAAACATGGATTGTCGGTGGACAACTGACAAGAGTTCTTGAAATGACTCAACAACCCCTTGAGGGCCTTGCTAGATGCACAACCTATGCAAGGGGAGGCACGAAAGTGAAGGCATGGGTGGCGTCGGTGTCAACTTGTGTCATGCGTGCAATCAGATTCTACCATGAATTCTCATTCAATTCTTCAAGGAGGAGAACCATCTAAAGACCAATTGAGTGTATTGTGTTGTCGAAATATAATTAGGAGGTGTCCCTTGCACTATAGTAGAAAAATATCATAAAGTTGACCATGGAATTTTTTTCTAAAACCTCAAAAGGCCATGGAGAATTTTTATAGGAAAATATACTGAGGCACTACTATACAACAAAAATTGAAGCCCTAATCCATTGCCATCAAAATCTTGTTTCTACTTTGCCCTCACCCACCAAGAAAAGAATTAGGACTAAGATTAAGAATATATTAACGAGAATGTAGGTCATAGGCTTGCTATGAAATGTGCACAATTTATAGTGATTAGTAGAGGATATGAGGTTCAAGCAAGAGATGTCAATGAGATATAGCACCTTAGCAGCAATGGAAGTTGCTTAGCTAGCAAGGAAATGGAGAAATGCAAAGCAAAGGTGCCAAGGTAGAGATCTCAATTAGAAGAGCCACAGAAAGTGCGTTTTCAAATTAAAGCATGGGGCCTAATTGGAGTTTTACTTAAGGGAATCAATAGATTCTTGAGGTTGAAAGAATTGTCAACTATGTTGGTTTTTATGCTCATAAACAAGAATATAGTGTAGATTTTTCATGGGCAAGTGGAAACATCTCTTTGAACACTGTGTCTCTCTCTCTCTCTCTCTCTCTCTCTCTCTCTCTCACACACACACACACACACACACACACACACACACACACACACAGAGAGAGAGAGAGAGAGAGAGAGAGAGAGAGAGAGAGAGAGAGAGAGAAATGGGCAAGTGGAAACGTCACTGGGAAGACACTAACTCTCTCTCTCTCTCTCTCTCTCTCTCTCTCTCTCTTTCTAGAAAATTCACAAATGTAAGTGTAGTATTATATTAACCCAAACAAGAATTACAGAGCCACACAACAACAACCCTGTATAGACCGTGCCAGGGCACCAAGGACATCATCACCATAAATATTATCTTTAGACCATACACCGGCTACGATAGGAGCCGCCTAGAACGAATTAAGAACGGTGTCATGCAGCTCCGCTCCCATGATGGAAAAATTATCAGAAGGATGCACATTGTGCTTGATTGAAATCTACTTGATTATTTAGCAATGATCAGGGATTGTTAACATGCCAAGTTTAATGATTAATGTATGCCAGATACACCTTAAAAGGTCCAAGAGATGTCTTAATGATGCTAAAAAAGAGTATGCTTGAAGTGAGCACAGATGGTAGTTTATGATCTAGAGCTGTAGTGCTTGAATTTCTCTACCGGCCTATCTTTACGGTTTGTCGATTGGAGCTACGATGCGAAAGTTATGGCAGTTTGAAGTTCAAGTTGATGCAGATCCGTACCGAATTGGGCAACTGCAGTTGAGGGGACAAAAATGAAGTGAATGTACAGGCCTGAAGTGCTCACTTTGTGGAGAGCGCCGATCTTTTCAGATCAGTGATTCATTATGACAAATATGAACCTTGCATGGGCCTTGTAAGGAATCCTAATTTTTAGGGATTAAGGCTAATGGTGTGTAGGGTTAAGGGGACAAGGGCATTCAAGAAGTTAGTTTTGAGTAGGCTTTTCTAGCCTTTTTTTTAGACACATATAGGGTGTGGACCTAGGAGGTCACCTTCTCTCTCTAGCTTTTTGAAAGTGAAGGGAGTAAAGAGGTGTGGCCACATCATCAAAAACGTGGATCACTAAGAGCCAAAATTAGACTTTTTTAAAAAAAAGTTATTTTTACTTATTTTTGACTTAAAACTCCCCCCCAACATATATCCATATCAAAAAAGTATTTTTTGATATTTTTTTAAACTTACAAGCACTAAAAGTCCAATTTTTCCAAAAAAAACTCCCCCCAAAAAAAAAAAACCTTTCTTCTCTCTTCCTCCTCCCTCCTTTCTCCCTCTCCTCTCCCTCCCTGTCCCTTCTCTCCTCCTCCTCCCCTGTCTCCCTCTCCCCCACTGTCCCCTTCTCTCCTCCCATGTTCCTCCCTCTCCCTCCCCGCCCTCTTCTCTCCTCCTTCTCCACTGTCTCTCTCTCTCTCTCTCTCTCTCTCTCTCTCTCTCTCCCCCACTACCCCCTTGTCTTCTCCCATGTTCCTCTCTCTCCCTCCCCCCTCTCTCTTTTCATCCTTTGCTTCCTCATGCAACAGCTACCATGGTGCTCAAGGACATCACAAATCGTATGCATACATATTTGCTTGTTCGCAACGTTTGCACCGAAGGCCACACGTGAGGGTGAGCAGAGGTCATCCCAGGAACGTCGTACCATCAGTGAGATGAATGTTGACGATTCTTCAATATCTTGCCAATACCATCACATATTTGAATAAAACACCCCTTTATGCAAGGTAACAATATACTTCTTACTTTTGATTGTGTTCTTCTTATCATAAACTTTGAA
Source organism: Adiantum capillus-veneris (assembly GCF_014529385.1). Taxonomy (NCBI): domain Eukaryota; kingdom Viridiplantae; phylum Streptophyta; class Polypodiopsida; order Polypodiales; family Pteridaceae; genus Adiantum; species Adiantum capillus-veneris. Next base: position 134,326,330 of record NC_140937.1, on the reverse strand, counting down.
GTTTAAGGTGTTGCCTCTACTTGTTTTGTAGTGCTTGGCACAAAGGTTGCTTTTATGCACAAATAGTGAAAGGCTACAGGTTAGAGAGTCCAAGTGTCACCATTTTTTCTCTAAAACAGTCTTCTTTGTTACATCTTGCAGGTTGGTGCTTCAAATCCATGCTTATTAGGGGTGGTAGTCTCATCCTAATGTATATTTTTGTATTGTTTATTCCCAGCTAGATAGAAATACTTGCAAATTGTACAATATATACTTAACAAGTGTCTTCATTATATAGCTTGAAAATATTGAATTCATACATGTTTTTGTTACAAGGTGACCTCTTGCTATGCTAGTTGAGTGGCGTTGTTTGCAAGAATGGCTCAAGGAACTTGCATAACATGAAGCTTTTATGGTGGCACAAAGCTCTCCTCAGCAGCAATGTGGCTCCCACTACACCAAAAATCATTATGCTGACATGAAGAGATCCCTAGTAGGACAATGCAAAAACTTTTCATCAGCAGCAACACACTCTTTCCTAACATGAGGGCACTTCTACCAAAGATATTTTTATGTGATAGGTCACCCCAGGAGCATACCATGTCATGGAATGGATGTAAGAACTATGACCGCACTACTCCTTGGAAAGTGTTCACAGATGTATGTTTATCAAAGTCAATGAGAAGAAATTTCAACTTTTTTGTTTGTTGATGTGTGAGAGCACTCTAGGTCTACCATATTTTAGATTGTTTTTGATAAGTTAAATAAAATTTGTAGTCATTTAAAGTGTAAGTTTGTTTTTGTTTGGTAAGATTGTACATGAGAAGACATAAAGTATAAGAGATCTTGACGGAATAAGCCTCGATTAGATTCCTACCATGCACTTGTGACACCAGACCTCTCCTTGAACCTTTTGATTTCTATCATTGTGGGAAGTCCAAGGGTGGTCTATTTTCAAATTTTTAGCAAAAATGTTTTTTTAAAGGAAATTTTGGTTATTTTAAAGTTTGTACATAGTCTAGGAGTTCATTCTGATTGTTTTCCTTCAGTTTCAATTTTTGATCGAGGGCACTCCTTGGAAGCCACTTTTGAAGGTGTTAGGGTGAGATTTTGAGAAAGTTTTGTATGTAGGAAATGCAGTCCTTAACACAATAGAAAACATTGGTTCTCTGAGTATTTTTAGATTCCATGGTTTTAATGCCCGTTCGAGCCCGTAGAGTAAGGAAAAGTTAAGAAATGTCTGTTTTACATCATTTTTAAAGAAATTGCCAACTTGCATGTTGATTTTTGGAAAATCCGAGTAGGATATGATTTTTTTGCATCACACGATGGTCGAAGAGCGTGACGAGATGAACAAATTTATGTGAGACAAGCCCAGACAGATTCAGAGCCAATTGAACACTAGAAGCATAAAAAAAATATTGTACTTGTCATTTTAGGGCCCCAGGGACCCTCAACATGAGGGGCCACAAGGGCGCGCAAATCGATGGCCGATTTGCGCGCCCTTGTGGCCCCTCATGTTGAGGGTCCCTGGGGCCGTAAAATGACAAGTATAGGCCTTTTTTTACGCATAGCCATGAGATAGAATTTGGCAAATTAATGTATTCATAGCAAACTCCGCCCCCCCCAATGGCAAATAGCTAAACATTGTATCATGCGATGCATTAACAAAAAGCTTGTACTTGTCATTTTAGGGGCCGAGGGACCCTCAACAAGAGGGGCCACAAGGGCACGCAAACTGGCCATCCAAAATTTAAAAAGCTTGTACTTGTCATTTTAGGGGCCGAGGGACCCTCAACAAGAGGGGCCACAAGGGCACGCAAACTGGCCATCCAAAAATTTTGGATGGCCAGTTTGCGTGCCCTTGTGGCCCCTCTTGTTGAGGGTCCCTCGGCCCCTAAAATAACAAGTACAAGCTTTTTTTAATGCATGGCCATGAGATAGAACTGGGCAGTTTAATGTGTTCATAGCAACCCCTCCCTCCCCCCCCCCCCAAATGGCAGATACCTAAACCTTGTATCATTCTTATCAACCATTTTTTACTTCCTTGTGTCCATCCACTGTTCTTGGAAATATCTTGGTCCCTATTTGTGCTTGGATGGGCATTCTACACGCCATTGTGGTCCCTCTTGTTGAGGGTCCCTGGGGCTTCAAAACGACAAATAGGGGCTTTGTTTTAATGTATGGCCGTGAGATAGAGTTGTAGTGTTTGATTTCCGGAGTATTCACTATGTCAAATTTTCCTATATCATGTGCGTTCACCACAATGGATTGAAAGTAGCCCTTATAGGCCTTACCTACACATGTTTCTGTAAATTTACAAGCATATAAATTCCCTTCTGTTGAACACATGTGCTATGTTACATATACTTTAGTGAACTCCCAAGGTCAAAGGCCTCACAAATTTTGTGCACTCAGAACATTTAGCACTAGAAATCAACCAAACAAGGAGCCAATTTTTACCTCCTTGTGTTCACCTCGTGTTCTTGGGAATGTTTTGGTTAAGCCATTTCTTTGGTATTTAAAACCACATGTGACCCCTATTGTTATAGTATCCGACCAAAGGTTTCTTGATTAGCAGTTATATAGGTTCGAGTGATACATATCTTCTATGTTAACAATGCATGTATCTATAATTTATGTTTACACTTTCTCTATCCAAATGAGCTACATAGTAAAAATCAAATCCGCAATTCAACAATTAAGTTCACACGGTGATAGCTCTTGGTATGATCTTTAGAAATACCAAAAACACTACAACAAAAGAAGGTGTTATTGACGCATATATCGACGCTGCCCGTCGCTATACGCGTCGCTGTGAAACCAGTCGTTATTAGCGACGCTGATATCAACGCATATAGCGACGCGCATAGCGACGACCATAGCAGAAAAAAAATTTCTTGGGCAGAGGGCAGGTAGCCTGGCCTGTGCCCAGTTAAAAGATGGACACAGCCATAGCCAGACTTCTTGCCCTCTACCCAAGAAAGCGAGCAGCACCAAAATATCAACCATGCTCCCGCGCGCAGAAATTTCAACAGAGTTCCCTTTGTTTTTACATAAACTTTTCAAAAAAAACCATATCATGTATACGCCTCCTACATGCTATCCATGTAGGATCTCACATGAGATTTAAGGCCAATGAAAGACAACCGTACCAACTGAAAAGCACAACCATAACTTAAAAGCATAACCATAACGAACCATAACCATAACTTAAAAGCATAACCATAACTTAAAACCATAACCGGCTATAATCACTTTGATCAAAACCATGATGTAGATAACCATAACCATAAACAAAATTAACAATAACCATAAGCATAACCAGAAAAAGAAACAATAACTGTCTATACAATGACAATGACAATAATCATATCCATAAGGGAAACAATAACTGTCTGAACACTAACTGTTTGTACAAAAAAGAGACACAGAAGCGTGTCTGTGTCTCACAAAGCATACAGATGAAATCTGATCTACTAATGACTAGGCGTCGCAACCTGCACATAGGACAACTCACAAAATTAGTATTGATATTACTTCACATATACTGACTTAATTAAATCAACTCACACATATTAACGTCTCACCTCAAGCGATTAGCGAGACTGTAAGGCCTCCCAGTATACAGGCTCTCCTGAAGCTTCAAGATCATTCAGTACTTCATAGATACCTCTGCGATATCCATCTGACTCCTCCTCGCGTGATGGAGCTCGATGCATCGCAAGATTCTGCGTTTACACAAAAATCAAAGTAATAAGAATACATGATTCATCGTGTTTTAAAAAACGTCATAGTTAAGATTGGATTAGAAACTCACAAACTCATAGCGAAAGGTGTCGAAGCCTCTGTTGCCAAGATGAGATGTCCCCCTAGTCTACCTGCGCGGCCTCACGCTGCTGTCTGAACCGCGTGGCCGCTGTCCGCTCATCCTCCCTGATCTGCAGCCATGTCTGGTGTGGGATGCCCGAAGGCTTCGGCTAGCCGGTCCTGAAAGCCTTCCGAGCTGCATCTCGTCGATGTTTGATGGTGTCACGTGCAACACCCTTGATCCACCGCGTCGAAACAACGGAAGAACCCGGAGCAGGCTGGTACTCTCTCAGGATGGTCTCCACTATGTAAGTGACTTTTTCCTTTTCTTGCTAATCCCAAGACATCAGAATGCTGGTCGAAAACTGCAGCTCCACGAGCTGGCAAATCCACTGTCGCATCTCAGTCCCGACTCTATCCATGTCAACAGAACCATCTCCCCGTACAATATAGAGCTTGGAGGCACTAGGATCGTGTGCCCCCCAAGGTGTCCGAGGTGTGCCAAGAGGTGTGTCGAGAGGTGTGCCTGGGTAAAACGGAGGTCGTGAGCGAGGAGGGATTGAAGCATCTCTGGACCCTCCTCCAAGCAACCACCACCTCCACCTAGCGATCGCCGAGATCGGCGAGTGCACCTGTGCTACGGAGATGAGGACGTACCCGCATCTTCCCCACCCCTAGGTGTCGAAGCGGCTGTGATGGGAGAAGAAGGCGTCGTACCCATAGGCGTCCTGAACCCCGTAGGCGTCCCCCCCTAGGCGTCGGTCCCTCGGGTGTGAATCCCAGAGGCGTAGTACCCGTGCCTCTGGCTACCCAGTACTGAGAAGCCTCTGCCATCTGAGCAAGCATCATCCGTGTAACGAAGCCCATGAATGCATTTGCACTCATGGAAGTGGCATCTGGAATCTCGCCTGCCATACTAAAGTCCTGCACAAAGAAAGTAAAATAAAGCGTCAGAACACAGTTGTTTAAATTAACTTTAAGCTTAATTTTAAATCAAAGTCTTCACACAAACACTTACAGGCCTAGGCCTCGACGAGTGAGGCATCATCGATAAGATCTTGCACCGTATCATCGTCTATCTCTAATTGGAAACATAACTCTATCCCAACTCGTTCTGGAAGATTGTCTTCATCCATTGCATCTTCATCTACAAGTGTCAATTCTGGCTCGTCTACGTCATCCCTCGTATATCTGTCAGCTTTCTCTGCCATACCTTCGTCCATCTTATCTAATGTCACAGTAGTATGGACTTCGTCTGACTAACTTTCCTCGAGGAGATCTTGCCCTTCAAATACTTGTTTATTTCTTAGAGCAACCTGAACCACAAACCACCATTGTTGCTCTCGAGGGTCCGGTACAAAGACCACTTGCTCGCAATGTTCGGGGAGAGCAAATGTGTCGCTCGCATCTGTCCAAGTCTTTGTAGAATCTATTTGCACAAGTTTGTTTCCATCTCTGCGTACCGTTGCATTGCGACCAGAAGTAATCACCTTGAACCACTTCACATTCAACAAAAACATCTCAAACCGCCTGAAGCTTACTTTCAGGATATCTGACACCAGACCATAGTAATCCAGGTTGCTAGTGCTCTCATTCCTGTCTCTAGCACTGGCCTTGCTCTTTTGAATGAAACTAACCATTACCCCACTGTCAAACGTGTTTCTTCTGCTATCAATTTTTTGTGTTCTGAAATGATTTCCATGCGACCACAGTGCCATGTATGTATGATACTTCCAGTCACATCCAATAGCCAGCTCTTCCTCTTCTAGAGATATGGGTTCTCGGATCTGTCTAGCTGCTCTCACCGTCTTGTCCAACCATGCCATTGTAGGGAATTCAGGTAGAGGAGTGAGATAGTCTGGCAAGGGTAAGCCTCTAGTCGTTCGACTTCGCGTGAAATCCTGTCGCTCTAGATTGTGTCTCTCTTTCTCTTCTTCGTACCTTTCAAGCCATTTTTGCATCGGCACTGAATTTAGTATACAGAACTTCATGATCTTTTCTCGCATGGCCAGGTTCATTTTCTTCGGCACCCCTTGTCCTTGCGGCTCCTCTCCCACCAGTCTTGCATCCTCCTCATCGCCCCACAGTCAAGGAATTTCTGGGTCAGAAACGGATAGAAATTTGGTCGTCAATACAAGAGACTCTTGCACCAACCATCCTTCTTCCATGCTCTCCTCTGGACGCGCTTTTTGGCGAACAAAACCCTTAAGTGTTTTCATGAACCGCTCTAGAAAGAACATCCAACGGCTGTGGACTGTACCTGCCACTGCAACCTCATCTACTACATGGACGAGCAAGTGCATTTGGATAGTTAGGCATCTCGTGGGTAGATACTTCTCAATCATGCAAACTGCCTCAATGGAGTTAGCCCTTGCGACTGCAATAGATTCCTCCCCTATCTCCTTGGAAGAGATCCACCGCACTAGCTCTGAAATCTTGTATATGCAGGTTCGCACTTTCTCCGTTAAACACCCCTTGATCGCAATTGGAAGAATGAATTGCAATAACTTTTGCCATTCGTGCGATTTCAACCCTGACAGTTGATCGTCACGGGTGAATGCTGTCTTGAGACATTGCATATATCCTGTTGGTGTCCTGAACTCTGAAATCACCCTTTTCACTTGTCGCTCTTTGTTTTTTAGCAATACCCATGGCGCTCTTGGAAGTTTTGTTTGACCAGCTGCATTGGTGAAAGGCCACAGCTCTGGCATCTTTCCAACCGACTGCAAATCATCTCGTGAAGCTCGATTGTCTTTCATTCCCATGATTGTCTTCCAGAGGAGCTATCCCACATTCTTGAATATATGCATTGGATCCAGCAAATGGTTAATTAGTAGATCACCCTAGTACGGCAACGTATGGAGAATGGACAAACGTTTCTTCCTGGAACAGGTTGCCCCTCATGTTGCTCCCATCGGCGACGCCACTCTTGTACACGCATAAGACGACATTCGACGCGACCAAGCTGGCCTTCGCGCAAGTGATGGCCATCTGGAAGATAAGGGTGGTGGCCTTGATAAATTGTCTTTCGAAGAGAGGTAGAATAGCGCACATCCAAAGACTGCCCGCAAATTGGACATGCATTGTATCCCGAAGTTGTTAGTCCTGTATATATCAAAGCATGAATCAGGCCAAGGCAAAGGGCTTGCGAATAGCGAGAATTTTGTAAATCAATAACCATTACCAGAAGCTTCTCCGTATCCTGGCCAATCATGCATAGTCCACATAGGAAGTCCATGGATCCTTGCATGCTGTTGTCCTATTGGTTCAACCGCATCTGCTATGTCGATCCCATGCCATAACTCCTGGAGCTCGTCAACTAGTGGAGCTAGATAAACATCCATGTTTTTTGCCTTGAACTTACCAGGTACAATCAAGCTTAAAATCAAATGACCCTTCTTGATAGCAAGCCACGGCGGGAGATTGTAATTGATAAGGCACACATGCCAAGTTCTCCATGACGAGCTTCTCAAGACAAATGGATTGACTCCATCCATTGCCACGCCCAAATGCAAATTGCGTGGTTCACTCTTAAAATGTGGCCAGGTATCTTCAATGTGCCTCCAAGCCTTCGAATCAGCGGGCACCCTAAATGTTGCGTCAGTGGATCTATTCGTAGAATGCCACCGCATCAACTTTGCAATGGAACCACAACGAAACATGTTGTTTATCCTAGGAATAATAGGGAAATTCCGCAACACTTTAGCTGGCACTGTCTCGCCAACTGCATCTTGTTTGTAGCGCATTGCGCCGCACTTAGGACACGACAGACAATCTGCGAATTCACTGCGAAAAAGAATGCAATCATTTGGACATGCATGAATCTTGTTGTAGTCCAAGCCAACTAAGGTCAGAAGTTGCTTTGCGTCTGGCCTGAAGGGGGGCATTTCATTGCCAGCCGGGAGAAGTTGCTCCCGCAATAACCTGTTTAAGCCACATTAAATTAAAAAGCTCTTCGAGCACATCACCGTTGCAATCAGAAAATCTCTTTTGTAAATTATGTACCTAAACAAAGCAGTGACGCTTGCATCTGACCACCCGTACACTGACTGAAGATTCAAAAATGCGAGACAAGTACGAAGCACAGATATTTTGGTGCCTTCATAGATTGGTTGACGTACCAACTTCCTCAACATGTCTTCAGGAGATAGGCGCACGGCTTCTGGTGCCGCTTCTTTCGCGTTCTCCTCGCTTGTCTGGAAGAAGGCATCCAGCATCTCCTCCATGCCGTCGTCTTCTGTCTGTAAGCCCTTTTCTACTTCCATCCGTGGCTCTATATTGGTCGGACCTTCACGCATAATCTTTTTTCTCTCTCTCTCAAATGTAGGTGCTATGTCGCGAAAATCAATGCCCGTTCCATAGGAGTCGTATCGCAAATTCTATACGGTTTCTCTAGAAAACTCTCCGTACTTGTGCACATGCTCATTACATATCCTACGCTTGCGCAGGATTTGATACTTGCAGAGCGTGCACGAGTATGCAACCTTTTCCTCCATGTTAGTTGATGACGTTGCCATCTACAATGATTATGAATGTTGTTTTAATATATATATATATATACTCCTCACAATGTAAACTACCTCGCATTCTATAGTCTTACCCAATCTCTGTACACCTCGGTCTAGAGGTGTACGGAGATCAAGACCACCGGGTCAAAATCTCGTCTTTATTGGTCAAATCCTATATGGGTAGACATATACGTGCACTCCCAGGTGTACATGGCAATGCATGTAGCAGGCAAAACCCCTTTGCCTCTTTTAGTTCCATAGTTTCTTCTCTGTCTACGAATCCACCTGCCTCCATTCCGAGGTAGCCTGTCAAAGAAAGTTTTCTAATGCCGCACTTGATGAATCATATATTAAAGCATGACCATTTTTGTCATTTTTGTAATGTTCCGTCTGTTTGCAATTTTTTGCACAGGTTTTTCCAACGATATTATGCCCATCCTGGTGTTTTTTTCACCACATGCACAAGCCATGGAAGTTCTCAGCCCAATGAAAGTTTTCTACCTGATTGTAAACCAGACGGGGCCTCCATGTCCAAGCCAGAAGATAATGTGGAGATGGATGAGCAACTTGAGAAAGATTCAGAAGCCTTGCATGGTTCTTGCTCAAAAAAGCGATCTCGATCTCTCTTTCTCTCTCGATCTCACTCTCGCTATCTCTCTTTCTCTCTCTCTCTCTCTCTCTCTCTCTCTCTCTCTCTCTCTCTCTCTCTCTCTCTCTCTCTCTCTCTCTCTCTCTCTCTCTCTCTCGATCTCGCTCTCGCTCTCGCTATCTCTCTTTCTCTCTCTATTTCCTTATTTTCCTATCTCTCTCTCTGTCTCGCTCTTCACTTCCCTACCTCTGTCTCTCTCTCTCTCTCTCTCTCTCTATATATATATATATATATATATATATATATATATATATGTATAATATATATATATATATATATATATATATATATATAACTCTCTTTCTCTATCTCTCTAGCTATTTCCTATCTCTCTCTCTCTCTACTTACCTCTCTCTCTCTCTCTCTCTCTCTCTCTCTCTCTCTCTCTCTCTCTCTCTCTCTCTCTCTCTCTCGCTCTCTACTTCCCTATCTCTCTACTGATCGAAAGAGCGACTGAGCTAGGGAGATCTAGACGTCCACAACTGCGGAGGACTACACAACATCGAGAGAGGCTGCATCAGAGGATCTAGCTAGGTCACTTTGGCTCGACATGCATAACGCCCGATCAGACTACTGACCATGGAGGAGATTGATGAGATCCACCAGCGACAACTGCTAGATCTCCTATGATCTACCTATCCCAGCTAGCTGGTTTAGCCGTTTAGTCCATACCCAACAGTTTAGGATTCCATAATATTTTATTTTGTCATCTTCTTACTCTGACTTTGTATCAGATCCATCACATTGTAACTTTCTTGTCTCGTGTCTCATAGGTCACTTTGGCCTTTCGAAGACGTTAATATAACATTTCATTTCATTTCTCTTTTTAATTATTTTTCTTTAATTTTAATTTCCTAAGCATACATTAATTCTCTCTCTCTCTCTCTCTCTCTCTCTCTCTCTCTTTGATTACCTACACACACACATTTCTCTCTCTCTCTCTCTCTCTCTCTTTCCTACACACACACACACACACTTCTCTCTCTCGCTCTCTCTCTCTCTCTCTCTCCCTCTCTCCTACACACACACACACACACACACATCTCTCTCTCTCTCTCTCTCTCTCTCTCTTTCCTACACACACACACCGCTCTCTCTCTCTCTCTCTCTCTCTATTTCCTACACACACACACATCTCTCTCTCTCTCTCTCTCTCTCTCTCTCTCTCTCTCTCTCTCTCTCTCTCTCTCTATCTCTCTCTCTCTTTCCTACACACACACACACACACCGCTCTCTCTCTCTTTCCTACACACACACCTCTCTCTCTCTCTCTCTCTCTCTCTCTCTCTCTCTCTCTCTCTTTCCTACACACACACACACACATGATGTAGAGAGAGAGAGAGAGAGGGGTTTGGGGGGGGGGGGGCATAATACCTGCGCAACAGGTGGAGGCCAAGATTTGAGCAGAGCGCAGGTGAAAATGGCCCCTGTTGCTCGCGGGTTTTGTTTTTTTCCCCCAAATTTTTTTGCGTCGCTATACGCGTCGATAGACACGTGGGAAATAAAGCCTTTCCACGTGTATATCGATGCACATTGCGACGCGTATATCGACGCCCGCTAATTTCATCGATATACGCGCGTCGATATCTTCATGTAGTGTTGTAGTGAAATAAATAGCTACCAATAGCGCATGAATAGGGATATTTAAGAAGGTTTGATACCAAAAACTTGTCAACACTACTCAAACAGGTGGAAACTCAAAGGCTTTATAATATATATGATGAAACAAGAATCAATAATAAGTCACCCCTATATATCTACACCTCCATCTCAAGTTTTCATTTCTCTAAGTCAAGCTTGGCATAGGCATAGTATGGAAACAATAACATTTTGGAAAGCAAGAATTTAGCTTTCTCAACTTTTGAAATGTTGCTGTTGATATATATTCAACATCCCCAAATGAGGACATCTTGACAAAGGTTATGATCCACTTAATAAGAATAACCATTAGTGATTAAACTGAAATCAAAATATTGCATGAATTTCTTCATGGTGGAATGATTAAGACTTGAAATTTCAAACATCTTACAGGCAAATCAGAATATCCAAAAAAATCAACAATATTTCTCAAATCTGTATGAAACTCAAGTAATCTAAATAAAATACTCTCACTTAGTGCGACACCATTTAACAAAAAGAAATATTTATATTGCATTTATAGAGGAATCCAGCCTCATAAAAATAATTACAAATGGAGACAATGTTGTTGCTGTTAGGCTTCTCTTACAAGTATTTGTCTGTCTCATCTAGAGATTCATATACACGAGTATTTGTGTGTCTATGACACTAGGGAAGATAGTAGTACTATAGGGATGGCCTTTCTAAGAGCTCCTACAGAGTACCTATTGGTTCAAGATTCTACAAAAATCCTACTATTCTTATCAAAATCTATTAACACGGTAGTGAAAGGTTCCTCACGGAACAAAATAGGGTGATTTCCATCTCTGCACATGGTTGCTTGCTCATGTCCTCTCAAAACAAGTTGACTCTGTAAGTAAACAACATATTATGTGAGCACAAAGTTATAAAGTACAAAATGATATCATTCTAATAAGATATGACAACTATACAAAGAATAATTTATAAGAAAAGTATTTGACGACTCTCCATAGATAACACAACTTACTTACATTGTGAGACTCAATCACATGCTACAAAACTATAGATGGCGCACCAAAGACGTCAACAAAATAGCACCACCTAATGTTATGAGGTGTGAAGCCTAAACATTGAAAGCCATAAAGAGGTTAATTCCCTTCAACATGATAAACTTAAAGATGGAGATGATCTTAAGCTCTGAATGTAAGCTACAAGGGTAGTTTTCTCACCATTCTATCTTTATGTTGGAGATGAATCCTTGCAATGCCCATGCACTATTCACACCTCCTGTTCTTGTGGTATGCAAGTCATGTGAGTTGATGCTTTTTCCACCTTCGGGAGTAGAGGTTTCCATGTAGTGCGAGTGAATGAAAGTAGAAGGAGGAGAATCTTGTTTCATGCTGTAATGGAGGTGAGAGAAGGGAGAGGAGCTAGCTTGGTGTGGAACTATGTGGTGGGCAAGGGGAAGAGATGGGGGAGAAGCTTTCTTGGTGCTACAATGGAGATGGGAGAAAGCTAGTAGAGAGATAATGTTGGACTATAGGGGGTGCATGTGGTTGTTGTAGCCATGGAGAGCTTGGAAAAGGGTTTGTAGAGAGAGAAAATCACTTTTAGCTATAGAATAGGTTTGGAAAGACTTTGGAGGGTGGAAAATGATGTTTTGAATTTTTTTGGAAAAATTTAATTTTTTGGAACTTTTTAGTGCACGTTTTTGACTTTTGGAGGTCAAAAATACTTTTTTGACCATGAAATAGGTCAGGGGACCTTTTAAGGAGGGAAAACTTGAAATTTGAAATTTTTTGAAAATTTGAAATTTTTAGTGTATTTTTAAATCCGGGCCAAAAAGTGGGGGAAAAAAGGTCAAAGTGGTCTCCCCCCCCCTCCCTTTCCCCTAGCCACCTCCCTTACCTTCTCACTAGGTAAGAGGCCATTAAGAGGTGTAAGGCTACCTTGTCCCCCTACTTTTTTGAGGGTATAGAGTGTGTCCACCACCCTCTTCCTATTGGCTGGCCTCTAATTAACCTTAATCCCAAAGGGCCCCTAGAGGGTTCATATTTTTCCTAATATGGAGTTTCGATTGCCAAGATATTGGCCGTTAAAGATTCACCGGCGGCCGGTTCCGTACCGGTCCGCTCGGTCGGAGTGCCATCTGGGAATTTTTGACTTCGACTGTGTTATCTTTTGTAGGGCACTAATAATTATATATGGGAGAGGATTTGAACTCGACACTACTTTAGTCAAAATCTGTGTCATCACTGTGCTTGGTACTGGATCCGGGCCAAATGTGGTGCCGTATAGAAGCACATAAGGCTTTTGAAGATCTTCGTGTCTGGAATGTCATCTCTCGGAATGCAATGATCACAGGATATACCCAACAAGGCAGGGCCAAGAAGTTGGGTATTTTGAGCAGAAGCAAAAGAGGAAAACTCTCCGAATGTGATCACTTATACTTGCATCTTGAAGGCGTATTGCTCTAAGAAGCTGATATAGGCATCAAAATTCTCGATGATATTGTTAGTTGATGGCTACTAGAGAATGTTTTTGAGCTTGGCGATGCTTTGGCCGATGTGTATATCAAGTGTGACCTGAAGAGGGGTGGCCACCCAATTAAAGGGTAAAATTGAGTGTGAAAGAAAGAAAACAAAAATGGCGATGGCTAAGGCAGAGAGCGGTAGAGCAAGGTGGCGAGAAAAACTCACGCAGTCTTGAGGAGTTGCCGGTTGACGCCGACCAAGAAACACGAATTGCTCGGCTTAGCAGGGCGACGTTACACTGGGGCCGAATTTGCAGCGATTGGCGCAGTGGAGAAACCCGGATGCCATGTCAGCTGGAGCCGTTTCTTATGCTCCCTAGCAATGACAATGCCATCGTTGCTAAGGGAGGAGGAGGCTATTATTAGGAGGTTGTTTTTTGTAGCATGCAAAAGGGTGACGAGAAGAAGCAAGTAGGAGAGGTATCAAGTGGCGTGAAGGGAAGTATCAAGGGGATCAGGAGGAAGCAAGGTTTCGAGGGCTCGCCCGCTCTTACTCTCGTCCTCGGCTAGCAAAGCAAGCAAAGGGAAGAAGAGGGAACTTGGATGAGAGTTGTTGTTAGGAAATATGACGTAGCTAAGTAGATAATTGAGTAGATTACTTAATGAAGAGAGGTAATTTTCACAAACAAGAGATTACAAAGTAGAGAGAGAGAGTACACACGATATACGTGGTTCACCCAACGTGGGCTACATCCACGTGAAAGCAGCCACTTAATGGCTTTAGTACTTCAAACAAGAAGTAGGTTACAAAGGGATTATACCCTTAATAGAGCTCCCGTCTTGCTTCACTCTCACCACCTCACACCCACCTTGCATTAGGAAGGGAATGGGGTCTAAGGGGGACTCTTTATTTGCCATGGGATTAAAAAGGAGATTATGGAAGGGCAAAAGGGTGGATGCCATGTGAGCTGAAACGGTGGGGTATGTCAGGGCCTAAAAGTAAGTGGTCAAACTTGTACTCTTTTATAAAATACAAAGAGAAAATCTCTTATATATTAAAAAAATGAGCTTTTCTCTAAATAGTTGAGTAAAAACCAATCCTTTCTGTCTCTACTGGCTGCCAGTTTCTCCCCCCTCTCTCCTAAAGGGGGTCCCCTCCAAAAACGTGACGATCATGCCCTCCCTCTCTCTCTACTGTACCATCTCTCACTTCTCTTCAGTTCACCTTGTTTCTCTTTCCTTCCTTTCAGTTTTCCCTCCCAAAAGCTTTGCAACAAAAGTTTGACCCTCTATTCTCTCCTCAAGCTTACTGCATTCTTGAGGGTTTCATTCTCCTCAAACTGAAGTTCTCCATTACTCAATGGGCTTCACTAAACACCTCTAGCTAAAGGTGAAGTATACAACATATCCTTCTGCTACATCATCCCTCTTTCTTTCCTCAACAGTTTTCTTGCTCCTTCTCCATTAAGCTCTCTAGAGAGGATCTACTTCCCTCTCAAGCTTTTCAACATTTCCTCCACATTAAGCCAACAAGCAGGTGGAGCAGTATATCAGTAAGTGGCATCCTTCACCTTTGTGTACCATCAAGATTCTTGCTCTTTATACAGCTGAGAACATGGATATGCAATGTCTAATCATAAGTGTTTGTGTGCAGGTTGTGCCACTATTTTCCATGGCATCATTAGGTACTCGACAACCTAGGAGTGTCATTGACTCCATTTCATGCAACAATATACAAGACGACAATGGATATTGGGTGACGATGGAGTTGAAACGAATGATGTGGGTGACAATGCAGCCCAGCTCAAGAGGTGCACAAAAGGTCTCAAGGAGACACATGGCTTCTCAAGCACACCATTGGAAGTGAAGAATCATGGAGTTCAAGCAAACACAAGATGGCTAGAGGCTTGCGAAGGTGCAACATGTTTATGTTTCTTCACAACTGAAGTTAGAGACAGCAGTGGCTCCATCGAGAATTCCTACAAATTGTATTTTTTACTCCTCTTGCAAGTCTTTTAATTAACTATTTAGTATTTCAGCCTTGTGTGTTGCTTTTGATGACTATAAGATTTTCATTGCTTTTTGTTCATGTTTATAGATGTTTTTCCATTTGATTTTGTGGAGTGGGAGCCAATAGAGTCCTTCACTGGAATTTTGAGGCCATCCACACTGAGCTTGGAAAATTGCTCTATGCTGGTTGTTAGTCCTCTGAGCTTGCCTCACGTGACATTTTTTTAATGATCATACTTATGTCACACATAGGCGAAATGGAAATGGTAATCTATCTCTGGTTCACTCGCCAACCTTGGAGAGTTTTGGAATGGCCTAAGCCAGACAATGCCTTGATCGTAGCAACCAAAAGGAGAATCAAGGTGGATGTGCAAGCAGCAATGAAGTGCACCTATGGTTCCCATAAAGCCACAGCAACATGGTTTATGTCTCTTCATGTGTTTGTGTTTATATTTCGACTTCAGAGTATTCACATGACACCAACAATGTGGACTTGCAAAGGGGGAAGTGTGATCAACGGGTTTCTTGCAGCTGGATGGGAAACTAAGGTGGTCAACCACTAGGGAGATAGAATCAAGTTCTCTGTAGTTGGTGACAAGGTGGTATTCAGGTACCATATTGCGAAGCAAAGCTTGTCGATGGTCTTTCCCTATAGAAGATGGAAGCTGACGATGGGAGAATGGGAGGCAATAGACTCTCAGGTTGCTGCTAGAGAATCAATTGACCTGCAAATACATCTCCACGATGATGCAGTGCACCACATTACAGTGAACAATGACTAGCATCTTAGTCACCTTCGCGAGTATCTTAATCTTAGATATACCTTGCCCAAGAAATATCTCTTTGTAGTCAATGAAAAGATTGTTCACACCAGGAAAGAGAAGAGCTTTCTATGTGAGAACATTCCGTTTTCGCGATGTATTTTTGTAAAAGCTTGTAACTGACATGGATTTTGTCCACATTAATACATAGGTGTTTTGAATCTCGTTTCTACGCATGCTTGTTTATTCTCAGCTTGTTCAAGTTTTCGATTGAAACATGCAATTTATTTGTTTTGGAGCAGAAATGTTTTCAATGTTGGTGTCTTTCAATGCTTTGTCGCGTGATTTTGTTTAAAATTAAAGTTTTAAGTTATTTTGACATTAATTTAAGTGCTTTTAAAAAAGTGACTTTGGGTATATAAGTGACTTTCTAGTTTTTAAACTTCATTTCTCACATTCACAAAACTCTAGCTCTAAGCTCTCTTTGCATCTTCTTCGCAAACGAACACATGGCAACGTCTACTGATGCACTTCTCACACAATTAGAAAAGGTAGGACTTGCAGATCGAGCACATGAACTACTCAGTGTGTTCTAGGGGACAATTGACATGCAGGCCACTGCCAACCTTTATGCAGAGGCATTCACAAGTTTTTTTGACTACATGGCGCAACACACGGAGGAACATGCCATAATATTTGATGGATCCAACACGGCGTGGTTGCTAGTGGATTTCTTGAAGCATCTCTATGGGGCTGACAAAAACTTCCGGTTTCGCTTGTTGAGGTTTATTAAAGGCCTCACAGAATGGGACTTCAAGATAGAGGATGAGGATGATCTCATGGATCTAGTCATGGGGTGCATAGGCACCCAATTTATTTCATGGGACATGGTTCTGGCATTACTTGTTCTTGAGGGCATGGACAAGGGAAAATCAAAGGAAAAGGTCAACCAAAGACCTCCTATGACCGTTGTGGAGGAATCAAATGAAGTTATGAAAGAGATAGATGAGCAGGTCAAAGCATCTATGGCACTCGTACTCATGCAAGATCCTAGGGCCACTGAGGAGGAAGATCGAATGATAGAGAGAGATGAGGTGTTGGAAGAGATCGCGGACCTCCAAATTCTCACTTTGCATCTAGTGGTGGTGGATGATCATCAGTTTTTGTTCCTTGAAGACATTGCCAAAATGTTAGGACTCAGAAAAGATGAGTCACTTGCAGTGCTTTCTATCTATGCGGGCATGAAGGATCCCAGTGGGAAGGAAGAGAAAGCCAAATTTCAAATTGATTTCGAAGACCAAGATCTCCGAGCAAGCCTCTCTTTTCTCCCCAGTGAAATGAACAACAATTGGTGCAAACAATAGCAAGTACACTAGTGGAAATAAAATCATGTGTCTCTTTCTACGAAAGCGTACCAGAGAGCACATTTCATCCACACAAACCACTGATTGCAATTAATAGAGATAATCGATCTAGCATCGATCTTACAAAGAAAAATCTTGAAGAGAGGGATGAAGAAACTGAGGTAACTAAATCTAAACTTGGTAAAATTTCTAGTATTCCTTACTACAAGTGTTAATATCAATTAAAATGTTTTGCAGACGGCTTATCATGTTGATAAGTTCACAATGCGTACTGGAGGTTCGTGCAACGTCTCCACGGGTAGAAATAGTTCTCTTTGGCACTACTTGAGCCATCTGGGGCCATGGATTCTTAGAGTTTCTCACACAAAGTTCTCTAAGAATGGTTTTGCAGAGCTGCTAAAGTGTAAGGCATTAAGTGGCATACTCGCTGAAGATTCTCTCACCTTAAACGTTGACAAATGTATATTGGTGGACTGAGAGGCAGCATTGCTCGGTCCTCTCCCACTGCGCCTTGAGCCTAGGTCAAGGGTTGACAAACCCAGAGGAAATTGTAAAATCCCTTGGTGTCAAGTCAGACATTCTCCCATTACCCAAAGATGTAATTCGTAGAAAAACCAATCGACCATGATGTAATATTCAAATCAATAAAGAATAACGTTTTTGTCAATGATTTTGTCACCATTTGGTACTTGTTTTTTTATTCATAATGTTCAATAATTTCCATTTTCGCCCAGCGAGGGACACGTGCACAAAACCTCAAACATGCAGCCACCGGGCAACCACCGAGGGGGAGCGTCTTGGAGATAATCTTGCAAAACGGGGCGACGGGGAGCCGTACGGGGTCTAGAAGGGCACGTGACGCATCGGCCAAAAATGTCTTCGACGGCATTCTGTAAGGCCAGTAAAGCTGCGGGTTGTATTCTTGGAACGGAATCACTATATTCATCTATCATCTCTCTCACCACCCGAGAGAAGGCCGCTTTGGGTATGATTGGCTTAGTGCTCTTTTGGTATTTCCTGATCTCACGCAGAGCCACTGTGCCTGGCCTCCATCTCCATTTTTTTGTGTTGTTGGTGGTTGTGGAGGAGCCGCCTGCCTAGCCTATTGGGAGGATCATCTTTGTATTTTTTCCTCGTCTCCTCTTGGGTTTGCTGCTCTTCTGGTGTCACCTTGTCCCTTTTTATTTTTTCACATTGCTTGGCTCTCTCAGGGATTTTTGAAGGCTTTGAGCTCCCAGCCTTTACTTGTTGGGTGCTTTGAGCTCTATCTTGTGCCGCCTTCTTCTCTGCCTCTGCTCGTGCTTGTAAGTTGGCCAAATGAGCTCTCTCGGCCTTAGATCTCTGCCTTTCCTCTTGCTCTCTCTGTCTTCTTTGCTCTTCTTGTACTCTAAGGGCTTCCTTTTCAGCTCCCTCTTTCTTTTTCCTCTCCCTTTGTCTTTTCCTCCTCTTGGCCTCTTTTGATTTAGATACCGGGTCACCCGGTATCACCTTGATTACTCTTTCTTTGATTCGTGGTGGAAACTTTCGTGGCGTAGTATGTGGGCTGGCGTGAGCACTAGTGGTTGTGACAGGAGGCGATGGCGGTGGATTTTCAAGCGGACCTTGATATTCCTCTTCTATTTCTCTAGTTTCTTGCGTTGCTTTGCGAAGAGGCAAAATCGGTGGGGGATCTGGAAGAGGTGTGCGAGTGACATGGGTTTAATCCTCCAGACCTCCAAATATGTGTTGCATGTTGCTTTGATCATCTGGATTTGATGGTTGGGGAGGCACTGGGTTATCCACTTCTGGTTGGGGATGTGGATTTGAAGCCGTGGATTCTGCATGGGGTTTTGGCTGCGGATTTTGTGTTGTGTGAGTGGTTGTGGTGGTATTGTTGTGCGTAGTGCCAGCTTGCTCGTGTAAATCGTCCATGTGGTGCAAGATGTGAATGCGTGTGCGTTTGTGCTTGAATGGATCTTCTAGAATGTGCAAACAAGAAATGAACTTCAAGTTGTGAGTTTTGACTTATAAAGTACTAATGTTTTAAAAATAACTTAAAAACTTAATAATACCATCAAAAATCCAAAATAACTCCAAAATTGTCAAAATTTGATACATGAAACCACTGATTGGGGCGTCAGCAAATCACGTGGCATTACAATGTATGCTCAATATGGGAATGGTTAGTGGCAAAAATTTATTGATTTTCCACCCAACGTCTGCCATTTCATTGCCTTGTCTCCAACCACCGTCGAAATCGATCTTTTGCACTAGAAACATGATATGATTGCAATCGCCTCAGGCTAACCACTTTCTCTATTCTGCATTTCAAGCTTCTTTGCACTCTAGTCTTCTTCTTTCTCTTCCCGCTAAAACTCTGTGGAACCAATTGAACATTTTGTGCAGGACATTGCTCTTTTTCCTCCCACCTCCATGCCTTGTATTTTTAAAATACACTACTTTTGCTTGATAGTGTGAGCGCTCCATTCCTTGGCTACTCCAGATGCCCAATGAGCCGAATGTGTCGAGAGAAAATGAGCTATGAGCAAAAGGAATATTCTAAAAAATATAAACCTTTAGTTCAAACACTGATGTTTTTTTATTCCAAAGACAAAATGTTCAACCCACCATTAATGTGCTAGGTGTGTCTCCCCCCAGGCATCCACTATTTGCATTTTGAAACTATTGATTACAAGCTTTAAAGTGGATATCTCAGCAGAAGTTAGATTTGCCTTTTCAGGCAAACAAAAAATATCATCTACAGACTGCCACATACGAGCACGCTTAATTCCTAGGGCTGCTTCGTTACCTCTGTAAGTGGTAATGTCACACATATTTTTCCACAATTGAAACTCATTGGGACTTTGAGAGTTAGAATAGTCTGGAAGCATATGCCTAGCTTTACTACCACCCATACATATTTTATTAGGACAATCCTGTGTACTTCCAGATGCCTTCCTATCCTTTGATAGCTCTACTGCACCGCCATGCAAGCTAACGCTTGATAGAATAGATTCAAGTTCTCTGATACACTCTTTCCTTCTTTTTGCAGGCTCCATATTCCAAGCATAATTAATATGGAGCATCAACAACTTGTCAAGAATTCATAGACGGGTATGAAGAGTGCACACATGCACATTTATCAGAAGAATCGGTAGAATAGGATCCCAATTTGGATCATCCATGTCTCGATTAGGGGGTACACTTTGGTTACAACTGAGGATACCTTGAAGATAGCATATACATCTCATGTATCTTGCGCTTGCGAATGTGATAGCCCAATGGAATGTGTGTGAGATGATCGATTCGCCGGCGCACATTACGTGCAGTGTGTTGTGGCCAGGGATTTAATATTGATGTAATTACATAAAAAATGTATGTAATTACGGAGTTTTATTATCATATTTTCATAATTACAATTGACATGATCACAAATAATACGTGTAATATAATGTAATTACGTGTTTTTGGGGTGTAATTACGCATGTTATTGACATGTTGACGACTTTGTAATTACGTTAATGAAATCCCTGGTTGTAGCTGAACATAATTGTCTAGACGACACTCTTGCTCCATTTTTTGATGCTCTACCTTTGTAATAAGCTTTGACATCTTGTCATTAAGCTGCTTCGTCTTCTCATTGGCTTCCTCTCTAACTTGTTGAATGTCTTTCACATACTTCTCTTGCAATAAACAATAGGCAGCACAGAGATGTTTTCTTGCTTCCCTTTCATTGAAAAAAACTAAATATAATCTCCAGCAGTAGCCAAACAGGCCGTCTCTCCCATCTCCAATAAATCGCAGTAGCTCAGTGACATTACGGAAAGGCGGTGATGCATTGGTCATTGGATTTCCAAGGTAAATATGGCCATCAACCCATAAGTTGATTGCCTTGCATCCATAATTTCGTAGCTGGTCTCTAACAGTGGGATTAGATGTGCCAAGTCGCACAGTTGCATACTCCTGCTCTAAATAAGCGTTTAAGATATCATTTTGATTTGTTAGTAATGTCTTGCAATGGTAGGGGATTGAATGACATTGTATTAGTTAATCAAGCAAATTAGTGAGAATGTGTAATGGTGACTGCTACAAGTAGGTGAAGGTGGCTATGGATGAAAGAAGTGGAGAGTACTCAGAGTTAAGAGAAAAAGATTATGTTGTGGAGGGAAGAAAGAGAGGGAGTGCACCTCAATCTCCTTTGAATCTGAATTGTTGATCATGATGACTATAGAGAGAGAAATGCTGCAGCACACGGAGGTAATGGAGTTTTCCATTGCACTCAGCTGGAGCTGGAGTGGCAGAAGCATGGGGGGGGGGGAGAGAGAGAGAGAGAGAGAGAGAGAGAGAGAGAGAAATAAAGGAAGAGAGAGTGGGAGAGAGGACAAATCTGCAACCTTGGAGGATCTGCACTTTTCAAAAAGAGACAACCAAGAATTTTCCTTAATGATTAGAAGAGGAAGTGACATGAGAGAAGGGGGGAAAGAGAGAGAGAGAGAGAGAGAGAGAGAGAGAGAGAGAGAGAGAGAGAGAGAGAGAGAGTTGTCTCACATTTTAAAGAGAGAATGCAGTGAGAGAATGTGAAAAATCTACTTTTCTGGCGGGGGGGCTAAAAAGTGCCTCCTTTGGTGAGTTTTAAGTGAGAGAGAAAGAGTGTTTTATATGTTAGAGAGAGAAGAGGGGTGGGAAAAGGACATTTGAAAATTCATTTACCCCCTCTCTTTTGGGTTACTAAATAAACTATTTTCAAATTCAAAATATGAAAAGGGTTCTTTTAAAAATCTCAGCATAGGGCTTTTTGCCCTTTCTTTTAGGCTTGGTCAAACTTGGATTAAGCTTTAAGCATTCCCTTAAACTGCCAAATAAAGAGACCCTCCTATACCCCATTCACTTCCTAATGTTGCATCAACTTCACACTGTGAAATGAGGTAGAAATGGCCTCCTTTTATAGGCCAAAAGGGCTGCCCTCTCTCATGAGAGACAGCCACGTGTAGCCGCCCTTGTGTAGATAAGTCCAAATCGGACCCTCCAATCCGCCCATGTGTGGCTGCCCTTGAGGAGACAAGTCCGCTTTTGAAACCGGCCACCGGCCATTGAATTCCGACCAACGGCCACCACCGGCCAACCGGCCAATCGACCAATCGTTTTTCGACCACTTTCCGACCGCCGTCCAACCATAATATTCCGGCGAAAAGGAATATTCTAGTGAGTGATTGGCTGTGAAAATTTTGCTTTCCGGCGAGTGATTTTATTTTTTGACAAGCTATTTTTCTTCACGCATGATGGCTTCTCCTCATAATAGGGGCCTTACAGATGTGCGTTTTTAACAGAGAAAATTACAAGGGGTAAATGAGGCTCCATACTTAGCAGTTGTGAGGGCATGGAGTTAAGGAACAAGGGAAGAGCTCAGACTATGGGAGCAAGGAGTTGGCAAGGAAGGGGCACTCTCTCTTTCTCTTGTGCATGAGATAGAGAAGTGGGGAGCCAAGACGAAGGAAGGAAGAGAAGGAGCTTGAGAAGGGTCGATGGAGCAATCGAGTAGGAACATGAGAAGGGTCGATGAAGCAATCGATAAGGAGCATGAGAAGGGTCGATGAATCAATCAAGGAGTGCATAGCAAGCAGGGAGAAGAGGAGGGAATACCGAGGGATCTCAAAAGGCAAGAAAAAGGAAACAAAGCTCTCTCTCTCTATCTCTCTCTCTCTCTCTCTCTCTCTCTCTCATCTTGGCTAGCAAAGCAAGCAAAGGTTCTCTCTCGCTCATTCTCGAATCTAAACAAGCAAGGAGACTTTCTCCCTCTCTCTTGACCTTGGTGAAGCAATCCGACTCTCTCTTATTCCTTAAGGAGCAAGTAAGATCACTCTATCGAGCTCGGTAATACAAATCACCAAGGGTATACAGATCGTGAAGGCAATCAAAGCAAGTGGATTAGAGGGGAGTCAAAATTTATAAGCCAAAATTAAGGTAGTGCAAAGCAAATAGAGTAGGAAGCATGAAAATTGAGGCAATAAACAGAATTGAAGCTTGCAGAATCAAGGGCAGTTAAAGCAAATAAAGTGAAAAGAGAGAATTATCATCACTTTCATAAGTCTGAAGCTTAATTAATCATGTTAATGAGTCAGTGTCGTTAACGGCTCGGTTAATATGGAAAGGGAGCTTAAACTCCTATTTACAAATTAATCTAAGTGTTGGTGCTGCTAACAGCCTTCCTTGGCTACTGATTATATTGTACTTAGAGCTTGAATTGATTAATTGAAGATTACAGTGATTGCTAGAGCCATTTGCATCTATTTTTCTTGTTCTCTCTCACACCTCTCACAGCGAAAGGCCCGACGCCTGCATGACTCACGTTTCAAACACATACTCCCCGACATCTTTGGTGAACCCAATGCGAAACGAGCTAGGATGAGAGGTAAAGATGGAGAATTTAGAGTAGATGATGAAGATGATTGCAGAGTTAAGTACAAACGGTTTTTATGATAAGTCAATAGTTCCATATTTTTTCAAGATGCTTCAATTGGTTCAAGGATCTCTGCTTGAAATGGAGACCGTAAAGAAGAAAAATCAAATGGATGTAGCTTTAGATGCACTATACGACGAGAGGCGAGTCTTCGATGGTTATGATCCAGAGGGCTACCTAGAGTGTTATGAGCTGGAAACCAAGTTAAGAGGAATACCTGAAGAGTTAATGATCAGATATTTTGAGCAGTTAGTGAGTTCATATTTGAAGGAGCAGATTCAAGAGGTTACCAAAGTCTGCAATGACGATTGGGAATACTTCAAAGAAGCTATTGTACAAGTAAGTTATGAGCATTATGAAAGCTATCAAGAACACACTACAAGCCTACCAAACTACACAGATATTTGAGGACAAGTACGATCAAAATTAGAAGCCGTGATTGATGAGTTTATTGTACAAGATGCTACCTTCTTACAGGCTAATGATGCAGATATAGTTGAAGCTCTGTATGAAAAGCTGGGTTTATCAGATGCCTTGCATGAAGTAGAAGTCTTTGAGGGTGAGGCTTTACAGCTTCAAGATACACATGGTGAATTTTTCAAAGAACCTACACATGCAATTCAGGATACACAGGGTGAATTTTGTAAGGAACTTATAAACGCAGTACATGAGGAAAAGAAATCATGGAACAAAGAAGTGGCTAAAGCTCAAGAAGAGATTGTGCAGGTGAATGAGTGCAGCCATTTTCAAGTAGACATGTAGGAAGATTCGTTTTCAACTGATATTTTTGCTACTCACTCAGAATTAGAGGAAAATTTTCTAGAATAGACTCTACCATAGAGTTGATTGGTAATACCGGTACAGATTCTACCATAGATTTGATTGATGATAACATATATTATAGATCAAAGCAAGGCTGCTATTGAGAGCAGCATGACCATGGATTTGGGTATACCAGATATTTTGAATTTGAATATACCATATTTTGAGGACTTGGTTAAGCAAGAGTATGTGCTTGAAGGTCTGCAAAATGTTGATTCAGAGGGGGTGCAGACTCCTTCATTGACAGGTTGTTGTGAAGCTAAGCTACCAAAGTGAAAATTGATCTTGAATGTGATGATGATGGTTCAAAGGGGGTGCAGACTCCTTCTTTGACAAGTTTTTGTGACCTAGAGCTATGGATGTGAAAAACTGATCCTGAATTTGTTGGTGATTTAGAGGGGGAAGAAATTTCTTCTCTATCAAGAATTTGTGACACAGGATTCACACTATGGTAGAATGATCTTGAACTTGATGATGCTGATTCAGAAGTGGTCCATAGTGAAGTGCAATCTCTTGGTGCGGGATATGATTGGTTTCATTGTGTCTTTTTGATGTGCATACTAAAATTTTATCTACAGAAGTGCAAAGATATTTGGATGAGGGTGAAAGACTCGAAGAGCACTTTACAACAGATGTATTCAGTATGCATGTCATATGTGGAAATCTTTGTTTACAGTAGCCTGAGATGTGCAAGATGGAGGAACCTTTTGAAGCGGTGGACCTAGATCTTATGTGCTTATTGGACGAAGCTTTGGAAGGGTTCTCAAATTTACATGCTAAGGATACCAATCAATCTAGGTTCATGCATGAGCAAGTTTGTTCAGATGCAGCTGATGATGACCTTATGCAGTTGTTGGATGATGCTCTACTTGATTTTGAACCTCTACAAGATAGAGAATTGTTTTTTGATGCATCTTGTGAGCCAAGTGAAGAGAGTTTTACCAGAGACTTGATGTATTCAAATATGCATGATTGGGATTCCAATACTATTGAGAGTGAAGGTGCACTGCCAATCCTTTTACCTGTGATTGATGACCAACAATTGGAGGAGCCAGTTGCACAGGGGATATGGCAGTATCTAGTGCTACTTGATGCTATATGGGATCTGATGTTACCCTATGAAGTAGGAGATATTGAGCTAGCTTTTGACCCAAGAGGTGACAGATATATGCATGGTCCGAGGCAATTGACTTATATGCCATATGATCTAGGCAGTTTTCATGAAGATTTGTGGGCTAATTTATGTTTATGATTTAATGACTGAAAATTATTGTATTTTCCCTATGATCCTGGAGGATGGTGCAAATTTTTAAAGGAATGCTCACAGTGGGGCAAATGATTAGTTTCCCATTTGATCCTAGGGGATACTAAAATGGCAGTTGCAAATTTGAAGAGTACCAGTTATCTGTTGTAGCAGGTTTCATGGTACAAGTTTTGGTTTCTAGATTATGCTAAGTCAGCAAAGTTTTTCATTATGCATTCAATAAGATTACATGGCCAGCTTCCACTTGCCTTCTTTGGACAATTGATGAATTATCTTCACATCTTTTGAGTTGGTTCTGCTACCAGAACTTGAAGTAAAGGAGTTGATGGCCATTCCGTGTGGAGACAGAGCAAGGCATACTTGAGCTTGACAGGGTTCCCTCAAGCGAGATTAATGGTCAAGCCGTGTGCATCATTAACTGGAGCACTTGAGTCTGCAAGGTTCACTAAACAGGTTTCCATAATTGAATGTTTTGGAGATACAGTTCAAAGATTTTTGATGGGCAGCTACTTATTGGTTAAGCTAGAACATTGATGATAGGGTATAAGCCTTATATTCTTTTTCATATGTTTACCAGCAGTTACGTGAGTTTGATGATGGCAAAGAGCTTAAGGTACCTATAGCAGATGCAGATTGAAGTGCAGTTAGCACAGACTGAAGGCTGTGCATGTTCAGAGGAGGTGGATGTCGTGCAGCCCGCTTCCATGATGGGCAAATTATCAGAAGGATTCACATTGTGCTTGATTGAAATCTACTTGATTATTTAGCAATGTTCAAGGCTTGTTAACAGGACAAGTTTAATGATTAATGTATGCTAGATGCGGCTTAAAAGGGACAAGATATGTCTTAATGATGCTAACAAAGAGTATGCTTGGAGTGAGCATAGATAGTAGTTTATGATCTAGAGCGGTAGTGATTGAATTTCTCTACCGGTGTGTCTTTACGGCTTGTCAATTGGAGTTACGATGTAGAAGTTATGGCACTTTGAAGTTTAAGTTGATGCAGATCCGTACCGAATTGGGCAACTGCAACTGAGGGGACCAAAATGAAGTGAATGTACAAGCCTGAAGTGCTCACTCTGTGGAGCGCGTCAGTATTTTTAGATCAACGATCGAAGTTTCGATTGCCAAGATATTGGCCGTTAAAGATTCACCAGGGGTCGGTTCTGTACCAGTCTGGTCCGCTCGGTAGAAGTGCCATCTGGGAATTTTTGACTTTGACCAGTTTATCTTTTGCGGTACAATAATAATTATATATGCGAGAGGAATTGAACTCGGCGCTACTTTAGTCAAAATTTGTGTCATCACTATGCTTGGCATTGGATCCGGGACAAATGTGGTGCCGTACAGAAGCACATAAGGCTTTCAAATAGCTTCGTGCTCGAAATGTCGTCTCTTGGAATGCAATGATCGTTGGATATACCAACAAGGCAGGGCCAAGAAACTGGGTATTTTGAGCAGAAGCAAAAGAGGAAAACTCTTCGAATGTAATCACTTATACTTGCATCTTGAAGGCGTATTGCACTAAGAAGCTGATATGGGCATAAAAATTCTCGATGATATTGTTAGTCAATGGATACTAGAGAAAGTTTTTGAGCTTGGTGATACTTTGGCTGATGTGTATACCAAGTGTGGTGCCCTTACAAAGCTCCACTATCAAGCCAAGGCAGCCCAATGAACCTAAAGGCCGCTCGCCCATGACCTAAAGAGGGGTGGCCACCCAATTAAAGGGTAAATTGACTGTGAAAGAAAGAAACACAAAAATGGTGATAGCTGAGGGAGCGAGCGGTAGAGCAAGGCAATGAGAAAAACTAGCACAGGATTGAGGAGTCGCCGGTAATAAAAATCAGGAAGGGCATACAGATCCTGAAGGCAATCAGAGCAAGTGGATTAGAGGGGAGTCAAAATTTATAAGCAGCAATTAAGGCAGTGCAAAGCAAATAGAGCAGGAAGCATAAAAATTGAGGCAATAAACATAATTGAAGCTTGCAGAATCCAAGGGCAGTTGAAGTAAATAAAATGAAAAGAGAGAATTATAATCACTGTCATCAATCTGAAGCCTAATTAATCATGTTATTGAGTCGGTGTTGTTAACAGCTCGGTTAATCTATAAAGGGAGCTTAAACTCCTTTTTACCAATTAATCCAAGTGTTGGTGCTACTAATAGCCCGCCCTACCTATTGATTACATTGTACTTAGAGGTTGAACTGATTAATTGAAGATTATGGTGATTGCCAGATCCATTGGTATCTGTTTTCCTTGTTCTCTCTCACACCTGTCACAGCCAGAGGCCCGCGGCCTGCCCGACTCACATTTCGAACACATATCCCCCGACAATGGTTAGAACGGGAGCCACGTGTTGACAACTAAGCTATATGCTCGTAGAAGGGGGAAGAATGAGCTCCAACACGTATGGGATATTCTAGTAATGTCAAGGCAAGAAGGAAAATTGGGGATGCCACATCTGAAGGAAGCTACCACCATCATGCCGAATGTCCATCGACCCGCCAAAGCTTTAAATCACATTCAATAGCACAATTACCATAAGAACCACGGGTTCCAAACAAGCACGTGTCGAGTACCATCACTTCATGGACCAAGAGAACACAAAGAAAAACCTATCATGACAACCAAATTCATCACCCAAATCCACCCACCAAATCCGAATAAACCTGCTGCCAACACCACCCAATGACCAAGAAGGCCTTCTACAAGCTCTTGCATACCCTGCATTCCAAGGAAACTACACCCGCAAGCAAAGGGGACCTAGAGGATCTGCAATAGCCCCAAAAATTCACATCAATGCCCACTCCTCATGAACCGTCAACAACCCCTACAAAGGGCTTCCTCTGACGATCCAAAACTACAGCCCTGCCAGAGAAGCAAAAAAAATTCCCCACATTTCTGCGGAAGCCACCTTGGCGCCATGGATCCAAAAAATGAAGCCCATTGTGTGAGGAGAAGAAGCTTCCCAGCCAAGGATCCCTCCCTTGAGGGCACCCTCGAAGCCGAAGCCTCTTCAACTTGTTAGCTTGCAGAGACGAGTGGGGAGAAATGGGAGTGACAATGATTTGGGAGGGAAGGAATGCTATTGAAGTAAAAGGAGAGTAGGTCTACACATTATGGGAGCAGGAAGGTATTCTTAGCTTCACAAATTGACTCTTCTTTGAGCTAATATGTTGGTATTTCTTGAATCTTTTGCTTCATTGCGTTCTTCTTTGATGATGTCTACCAGCTTTGCATTGAACCTGGAGTCAATACACCAAAGTTTGTCGTTAAGTATACTTCAAAGTTGACATTTTCTTGTGAAGTCACATTTGAGTTGTAACATCAAATTCCATTTTCAAGCTAAATAAATACTACTATAAGTTATAAAAACAAAATGCAATTACCAAAAAACCACTCTAGCTAAAAACTTACACCTGAGATAATAAGCACACTTATTGTCTTGGGCATGACTCTGGCTTTGGCCTTGTACCCACATTTCTGATTGTCACCTTATTTATAGGTTGCATATCTTGAATAAAGCATCAAGGTTGCATGATTCGTTATTTGACATTCGTTCTATTCGTGAATAATGGTCAGTTAATACGTTTCAAAGATTTATTCGCCCGTATTATTCGCTGCCATGTCAGCTTTATTCAAAATAATGTTTTACTGCTTACATATCGATCGAATTACTATCGATCGATATTGTTTCGATCGATACAATATTGATCGATAGGTACCGATCGAAACAACATCGATCGATTATGACATATTATAAAAAGCCTAGATTTGCATGTTCTGGGCACAATTACCTTCACTAAAGTGTCAAGTTACCCCCGATATAGAAAGTTTGAATCGTCAACTTAAAAAATTATTTAATGTTAAAATATTAAAAATAAAACAAATGGGTAGATTTGAATCATCTATAATTTTAAGCGATAGAAGTTATTTTTTAGTATAAATAAATAATGCTAAGCACTAGAGGCTATCTTTTTAGCTATAGTGTCTTAGTGTGAATGTATAATTCTAAACATTAGAGGCTATACTCTTAGCTCTATTTGTTTTAGAATATATAAATAAACAATTCTAAGCATCGGAGGCTATTTTTTAGCTATAGTGTCTTAGTGCAAATGTATAATTCTAAACATTAGAGGCTATACTCTTATCTCTATTTGTTTTAGAATAGAGCAATTAAAAGGTTACCAAAGGTTATTTAAATTGTAATACTACTATACTTGGTTGTCTGAGTAGGGTCTCCTATTTCTAAGTATGGATAAGATATACACATACATGTAGGGTCTTTCAGTTGTCATGAACAAATGTTCTTACCTTCATATAGATATAGAAGAGGTCCACTTAGTGCCTCTTGGTTGTTATGAGATGATTCTCTTACTTCCAAGCGAGGTTTAAGGTATGAAGTAGGATTCACTTGGTTGTTATCAAGTTTATGCTCTTACCTCTAAGTGAATATGGTGGATAGCTTATAGAACTCACTAGGTTGTGATCGAGCGAAAGCTCTTTCCTCCTAGTGAATATTAGTCATGCATAGTACTTAGGAGTCACATGGATGTTATTGAGCTCATTCTCTTACCTCTATGTTGATATAGAAATTAGAGAGCTCATTTATTTTACGGTCGATTGGTTGTGTTTGAGTAGTATCTCCTACCTCCAAGAGACATAGATAGTGGAATATGGTGGATCACCTATAGAACTCACTAGGTTGTGATCGAGCGAAATCTCTTTCCTCCTAGTGAATATTAGTCATACATAGTACTTAGGAGTCACATGGATGTTATTGAGCTCATGATCTTACCTCTATGTTGATATAGAAATTAGAGAGCTCATTTATTTTACGGTCGATTGGTTGTGTTTGAGTAGTGTCATAAAATCTAATATCTAACCAACCCAAATGATTTTCTCATATTAAATTGATCACTTAATGTGGGAGAATAAACGGGAACAAGTGTTAAGATATAGATATGTGCTTATAGATCTATCTCAACACGGGGCCAATAGTAAAGGGGCCCAAATGGGAGATGGTCTATCAAGAGCAAGGCTAACCAATGGAGCATAAGACGTTAGGGTTAGCTTCATTGAAGACCTCCAATAATGTGTGTAAAAGTCCTTTGACCTTAGGTAAGCTAGGGCTGAGCTTGAGGTGGGAACCCGGCCCAAGCTCGAGGTGTTTGTCCTGCTTGAGGTGCTTGTCGCGCTTGAGGTGTTTGTCTTCCTTGAGGTGCTTGATTAAGGTGCTTGAGGTGCTTGACTTACTCCATGCTTGAGATGCTTGACTTGCCGCTTGATTAAGGTGCTTGAGGTGCCTTGACATGCTTGCCTGAGATGCTTGTGGGAATACCCCCTAGTCCAAGTGCTTTGTCATGCTTGATGACTAAGGTGCTTGAGCTCCTAAAGTCAAAAGCATCCCTACAAGAGGGGGGGCGAGCCCTTTTACTAGGGATTAGAGAGAGAACACACACTCACACTCACACTCACAAGGGAAGCCCCAGCTTGAAGAGGCAGCAAGGACACATGTCAGGTCCCTACCCATGTTACCTTCATGTGTTGCTTGAAGCCTATTGGCTAGGCTTCAAAGGGGTCCAATGATGAATTACTTGAATTATCTAATTGTTTTTGAATTTATCAAGTCCTCTCTCTCAAAGGGGAAAGGGGGACACTTGTCCCAAGGCTATCCCTGTTGCTTGTAATGGCTTCTGCTTGTGATTGGCTAGGCCTGGAGGGGTCCAATGAGCTTCAAGCATGAGCTACAAGGGGGGGTCGACCCAAGAAAGCTAGGGGGGTGCTTAGGGGGTATACTCACCCACACACACTCACAAGCACTCTCATTGTGTACTATGCAAAGTGCAAGAGCTCCCTCTCCTTCTCCAAGCAAGTAGAGGTTGAGAGCCTACACCAACACTCTTGGCTATGGAGTGCAAATCCAACCAAGAGCCATGCTTCAATGCTTAAGCTTGCCATCTCCTTCTTCTTCATTACTATGCTATTATGTATGCTAGCAACAAGAGTATGATAAGAGAGGAACTAATTCTTTCTCCTACGAAATGTTTCTTCTTCCTCTTCCCTACCCTCATTCCCTGCTAGCTCTCTCCACCTTCGAAGGTGTTTGAGGTCTTGGGACTGAGGTTTGGTATAGTTAAAGATTTCTTCAAGTTTAGGTTATGCTATGATGGTGATGCATGAATCTTTCCATCTTCATTGCTTCACCTAGGTCACAAGGAACACAAAGAATGTATTGTAACAAGTCTCTCTTTATGGGAGAAATCATAATACAAATGCCTATTGGAGGGGGGACCGGCTCCACATAAATCCGGTCCTCAACTGTTGTCATGTTCTCTAAATTCTCTCTCTTGCAAAAGTATTGTCCATGCCAAGTTAACTAATTGCTATAATTATGTTGCTATCTTCAATTATGTCTACCCGCTATGCTCACAAAATCATTTCTTGAAAGTACTCTCATTAAATTCCGCTACTCTCAAATTGAATAGGCAAATTCCATTACAAGTAGTATCTCCTACCTCCAAGAGACATAGATAGTGGAATATGAGATGACTCCATCGCTCATCTAGGTTGTCTTGAGCAAACACTCTTTACCTCCTAGTAGCTAGGAATGTCATATCCATTGGTGATCTTTCTAAAATATTATCTTAACACTATTCATTCATCATTTTAATTAGAAAATCATATCTATAACCTTTTATCTTTCTCATTGTGTGACTATTGTAAAAAATTATAATCATAGTGTATCTATTGATTGTAGGATATATATTGTTGAAGTCAGAAAGCATGGTGCAAGGAAATGAGTGGACATATGTGGAGGAAATAGAAAAAGGAAAAACATTTTTTTTTGTGGAATGCAAACACTGTGGGCATAAGTGGCACGGCAACACAACTCACATCAAGGAACATTTATTCGGCACTAGCCCCAATGTGAAAGAATGTGGAGCACCACCTAAAGACATATGGGTCCATTTTGCAGGGTATCGAAAGAGATGCAAACAGGCAAGACTTCTTCCTAAGAGACAAAAGGGTATGACAAGTGGGTTATCTGTCAACATAGAAGAAGTGTAGATCATGAGGATGTGCGAGCTAGCCAAGGACCTTCATTGGGAACAAACCGAACACCTTAAAGTCCTTACACTTTTCCAAATGGTGCCATGTGAGGGATGGATGCAAGTCCCGGGACATCCAGCAGAGCCGCTATGCGTGGGACTCTACATGCAGCATTCGCTCAACAAGACATGCTCGAATTGCATCTAAAGTGGACACAAGCCTTCAAGGCTTGTGGAATCCCATTTAATGTCATAAGAAATCCTATTCTCAAAGATGCACTAATATCAATTGTAGAAAAAGGATTCATCTCTCCCGATTATAATAAAATGCGAACAGAGTATGTGGACAAAGTTAAGAGCAGTACAGCCTAGGGTTCTTAAGAGAACGGTGCTTGACTTTGTTCCAGTGTTTGGCTGTACCATAGCGCTTGCGGATGGACCAACTATCAGGAGAAACCATTGAGGTATCAACTCTATTTAGTATTTATGCTCCCGCCCAAATATGACTTTGAGTAGCTCTACTTCCCTCTCAAAACTTCTTCCCTTTTTCATATTTGCGCTACCTTTCTGTGTATTCTAGTGCACACCATGACTACTTCTCCAAGGCCTAGCACTACCATTGACTTTGTTAGCATTTTTAACAGTTATACTACAGATGATCAAGCATGGATACCATCTTGAATAACTATCGGAAGTTGGGTTCTACTGCAAACTAGGAGGAGGAAGAGGAGGCAACGCAATGATTTCGTGGAGGCTTTCAAGGGACACATTAAAGAGTTTAAAGTGTGTGCACAAAGCAAGCGAGTGAAAGAGGTCCTCATACAACATGCTTGCCAGCATGCAAACTTGAGGTTGCAAACATCTCCTCCAAGTTATTTTGAGCATCTCACTTAGTGCATGATTATATTCAAAGGTTAAGTGGTGGATATCATCTTTGGTATGTTTCAGATATGTATCCATTGAATAGGACGGATTGGCAACCAGTTGAGTGCATAGTTGGGATTTTTGATGCTTTCCATGCATTTATTGGTGAGAAAATGTATCGAGAAAGACAACACAAGGAACTTGCATATAATGAAAAATTATTTTATGATATGTCATTTTTGGAACCGAGAACTTTCTTTGGTTGGGGTCGTGTAGCTCCTTTGTCACTTCCATCCTTTGATAGCAAGGATTGGTCTTTGCCATCTTTGCAAACTAGTGAAAGATTTAGGAATAGGTGGTTTCAGGATATACAGAAGTCCCTCAAGTATTTAATTGCCACAAAAATAGTTCGGCTTGCACTATTTATGCCTCTTGAAGTTTTTATAGATTTCTTCTTCGATGAGAAAATAAGAACTACCGCAACAATGTTCATTTGCAAGTCTGAGATTTGTTTGGACTTTTTAGATGATAATTGGGATAGGAAACAGTCACATGGAAAATTCTATATTTTGCAAAAGAAGTCCATAATTTGCAAGTTCTTTATAAGCTCTCAAAATTTCATAGTATCATTTTACTATTTTAGATATCATCTTCTTAGTGGGCAGCTTATTCCACTCGACCAAGATATAGAGTCTAGCCTCGAGAATAAACCTTGATCAATGGAGCTTCACTTTCGAGACAACCTACTTACTGTGATGGAGACAATGTCAAGCACAACTCTTGCACAGCTCAGGGTAGATCTTACATGTGAAGAACTTCCACTTTTGCTGGAATTGTATGCATTCAGTCTCAACAATAGAAAGGTGCTTACTAAATGGATGAATTTTGATTGTCTTTAATACATTAAGACATAGGCTAACTCTTTCTTCTTCTCAGATTCCAAGATGCAAGGAGAAAACAACATTGTGCAAGGAGTCACTCCCAAATGCACTTCACTTAATTGCTTCCACCGGAAGCTAGGTCACATACCTTGTGCACGCAATGATATTTGATGCCATGAAAACCATGGTGTACTCTTCAAAATGACTAATAGAGAGGCATTTTGTGCCACTCAAACAATGTTTAAAAAATGTGTACTTTTCATTGTCTCAAAACTTTAAAAATTGTGTTGTTTCTCTTAAGATGTATACAAGTTATTGCGCCCTTTCCGTGCTACTGCTCCCCTCTTCTCTTCCCTGTTTTGTGCCACTGGTCCCCTATCCTCTTTCCGGTTGCTGCCACTGCTCCCCTGCCCTCTCCCCCGGTTGCTACCACTGATTGCTGCCACTAGTCCCTTGCCCTCTTCCCCGGTTGCTGCTACTTCTGCCTCGGGGGATGCTGGTCTCGGGCATCCTTTCGCGTCGTTCAAAATCATGGGCCTCTTCCATGGCTTCCCATGCATCTTGCACCTGTGAAGCTTCCCTTTGTTCTTGCTCTTGCCGCTAACGTGTAGCCCATTCCTCTACTTTTGCGGCGTCCGCATAATATTGATTTATTGCTTCTTGCATATTTCGAACCTCTTCTTGAGTTTGATTGTAGTGCTGCATCATTTTGTCAATGCGAGCCTGTTCGAACTTCTCAGCTCTCACCCCTTCCTCTCTTGTACATCTATTTATTGAGATTATAATATGTTGGTTGGCCATTACAGTAAAATGTCACACATCATTGGGGGTGTAGTTATGTAATTGAAATTCCTGTAGAAGCTTGATAATAGGAAA
Organism: Adiantum capillus-veneris; assembly: GCF_014529385.1. Lineage (NCBI taxonomy): Eukaryota > Viridiplantae > Streptophyta > Polypodiopsida > Polypodiales > Pteridaceae > Adiantum > Adiantum capillus-veneris. Next base: position 134,290,980 of record NC_140937.1, on the reverse strand, counting down.
GTAAGTAAAGATGTTGCTTCTTTTAATACTAATGTTGCAGCAAATAAACAATGAAACATCACGATTACTTATGTTTGGTACATCCAACATTTCACTAAGGAGCAAGAAGGCATTCGAACAAGTTCGCCAGCCACAACTATAGTCATCAACCTGCGTGGGCACATTGACCCATTTGTGCCGGATGGTAGTCTCTAGATCATGTTCTAACAAAACATTCTCTACACAACATACAAGTTTTTTCGCGGCACTACATACGTAACCACTTGAGTCAGTAACACATTGCAAAGAGACAATGCTTCCAAATGTACCTAGATGTGCCTTACGTTTTACATGACCATGAAACAACCTGCTTTGCCCGAAGTTTGCGTAGTAGACAATCTTGTCTTCAATGTCAAATAACAACATACTCCAATGATCACTACACCAAAACCATCAAAGATGAGGAGAAAGATCCTAAATACAACATGGTTTTTACAAGGCAAGAAGAAACTCACAATTGATTGTATGCAGTGACCAAAAAACGTGCTAGATTAAAATTGAATCTGCTAAACCAGCCCATCAGAGCCAACAAGAAAACTTTGTTGTTCTGCAACATAGGCAAGATCAACGGATCTATTATGTATATTTTGGTGTTTGAACCTCAGCGGGCAGAAGCGAGATAGCATGACTCAATGGGAGATATTATACTTAAGATATTTCAGCGGGCTATCAGTGCCACACACCCATGAGTCAATACCAAGCAGTTGGGGCAGCTATCAAATTTCATAAGCCACTGACTCGCTTGGTATTGACCCATGTCTTAGTGATAGTGAGCCATCTAATGAACCAAGCGTGACTTATAAAGAAAAACTTGAGACGTAACACAACAACATTGACGACTGCCGCAAAGACATGGGTCAATTGGTATCACTATCCAATTCCATAAGCCACTGACTCGCTTTGTATTGACCCATGTCTTAGAGAAAGTGAACCATTTAATGAAACAACCGTGACTTATAAAGAGCTTGAGAAGTACCACAAAGCAATGTTGACGACCGCATCCGTTGTGTTGGAGTTGGAGAAACTATGCATGCACAGGAAGTCTTGTTGATCAAGGTTGAAAATGTTAGGAAATAAGATGTAGCTAAATAGATAATTGAGTAGATTACTTAATGGAGAGAGACAGATTTATATACACGAGATTATAGAGTAGAGAGAGAGAGAGAGTACACACGATATACGTGGTTCACCCAATGTGGGCTACGTCCACGGGAAAGCAGCCACTCAATGGCTTTAGTACTTCAAAACAAGAAGTAGTTTACAAAGGGATTATACCCTTAATGGAGCTCCCGCCTTGCTTCACTCTCACCACCTCACACTCACCTTGTTGCATCAACTTCACACTATGAAATGTGTGTAGAAATGGCCTCCTTTTATAGGCGAAAAGGGCTGCCCTCTCTTATGAGAGACAGCCATGTGGCCGCCCTTGTGTGAATAAGTCCAAATCGGACCCTCCAATTCGCCCATGTGTGGCCGCCCTTGAGAAGATAAGTCCGCTTTTGAATTCGGCCACCGGCCATTGAATTCCGGCACCGGCCACCGGCCATTGACTTCCGGCCACCGGCCATTGACTTCCGACCACCGGCCATCGGCCATTGACTACCGGCCACCGGCCAACCGACCGGTTGTTTTCCGACCACTTTCCGGCCACCGTCCGGCCATAATATTCCGGCGAAAAAGAATATTCCGGCGAAATTTGCCCCTGATTCTTGTCCGTGAAAATTTTGGTTTCCGGTGATTGATTTTCCTTCACGCACGATGGCTTCTCCTCATAATGGGGGCCTTACAAATGTGCGCTTTTACCACAGAAAATTACAAGGGTAAATCAGGCTCCATACTTAACAGAAAATGCAGTCCTCCTCTGTCCTTCTAGACAACAGTATCTGTGCATGTAGAGGTGCTGAGCTGATTAGAACTTGCAACTCCTCTTCGTTCTCTTCGTGGATTTGCTCTAAAATATTCAAGTCCTTTGCTAAAGGCTCCTCGTTGGATGGCCCTTGTGAAGTAGAGCCTTTCCCTTGCCTTTCTTGAGGTTTACCCGTGGCTGCCTCATTGTCCTCCTTTAATGGCATAGGATCCTCCCTAACAGGCATAGGCTCCTCCCTAACAGGAAAGGGCTCCTCCCTTACAAGCACATGGTCCTCCCTTATAGGCAGGCTCCGGATCCTCCATGCCTTGCTCATTTTCCTTCATAACTGGTCTCTCCATAAATGTCTCTGTTTCTTCAATGACCGCCTCAGGGTCCACCTTGGCTTGCTCATGCCCCACATCGGCTAGCTTAGCCTTCCCATATGTGTCATTCCTCTCGACCCGTGATCGGATTCTTCTGCTGTTTAATCTAGCCCTAGAAGGCTCTGTCTACCTTGCACGAGGATGGAGAGGGGGGATGTTAAGAATATCCATGGTTCTACTATCCCGAATAGGTACTGGATGAAGCAGCCCATCGTAGCGGAACTGCAGCCTCCGAAGAGTGTCAAAATCCCGTGTCATGATAGTAATGTGGTGTGCATGGGCAGCCAAGATATATCCATTGCTGAAAAATTCAACGAGGTAGTCTTCTACAATTTCTTGCAAGCAGAGAAGTGCACTGCTGGCCCATCGCATGCCGACTCTCCACTGCTTGCAAATCTCTCGCACTACTCGCTGGAAAGAAAGACGTGGAATGGCCAATTGCACGTGCCATTCAATCCTTCACAGCTCTTTCAATACACCTTTGTGCCCCTGATATCGGCATCTTTTTGCTTGAGCATTCAAAGAGTCACATGTTGTCCTTCTAGGCGTGGCCTTTGAACGAGGCATCTCTACAAATAGCATAATAGAAAACGACATTTCATTTGTTGCAAAAGGGAATTAGGATTTCTAGGGTCAGCACGAAGCGAAGAAGTGTTCCAAATACGGTTGTATTGCCTCTACTGGCTTGGTACTGACCTCAGAAAAATATAATAGCAAACATCATAAATAAAGACGATGGTCAGCACTAAGCAAACAGGTGCAACAAACAGAGTTTACCTTCCCTTATCCGCTTGGTACTGACCTCAGAAAAGTGTAATAGAAAACATCATTTATATTTTCTAAGGTCAGTACCAAGCGAACAGGTGCAAGGAACAGAGTTTGCCGTTCCTTATTTACTTGGTTCTGACCTCAAAAAAGTGTAATAGCAAACATCATTTATATTTTTTGAGGTCAATACCAAGCGAACAAGAGAAACGAATAGAGTTTGCCTTCCCTTATTTGCTTGGTACTGACCTCCAAAAACAAAATAGCAAACATCATTAATATTTTTTGAGGTCAGTACCAAGCGAACATGTGCAACAAACATGGTTTACCTTCCCTTATTCGTTTGGTACTGACCTCAGAAAAGTGTAGTAGCAAACATCATTTATATTTTTTGAGGTCAGTACCAAGCGAACAGGTGCAACGAACAAAGTTTGCCTTCCCTTATTTGCTTTGTACTAACCTCAAAAAAGTGTAATAGCAAACATTATTAATATTTTCTGAGGTCAGTACCAAGCAAACAGGTGAAACAAATAGGGTTTACTTTCCCTTATTCGCTTGGTACTAACCTCAAAAAAGTGTAATAGCAAACATCATTAATAAAGACGATGGTTAGTACCAAGCGAACAGGTGCAACGAACAGAGTTTTCCTTCTCTTATTCGCTTGGTACTGACCACACAAAATACAAGTGCACAAAAATGTAGTAGCATACCTCTTCACTGTGTGTAGAGTTCTGCCTCACTAAAGCACCACAAAAAAGGAGTAAGAGGAGGACGCGCAAAAAGGAGGAGCACCAGAGAGTAAGAGGATATGCACAAAAGGGGTTGGAAGCACAAAAGAGATGGTTTGCTTACCACATAGCGTCAATGGGGCAGAGTTAAAATACTGGGTAGTAGAGGATGTGAAGAGAGATAGAAGAGCACTCATCTCAGGCGAGGGTATAGTTAAAATGTTTGGCGGGGGTACTGCCTCTAAACGTAGAATGCTTACCTCCACGAGGGTGAAAACTTCACTTATGCACATGATTACACCCGATATTGTGGTTGGTAGATCGTACTGCATGGGAATTTGAGCCCATTTATTACTGGTTGTCCTTGTGAGCACAACCCACGTGCCTTTTTCGGGTGACCGTTTAGAGTCAGACACCGATCGCCATTACAGTTGCCACCTCCATCTCTATAGAACAAAGAGATCACCCTTGCCTTCGCCTTTTTTGTTATCTTCCCCTTGGCCACCTCTTGTGATCCTCCATTGAGTGACCTCCACTGATTTGAGTCCTTTGCTGCCGCATCGCCATCGCCCTGGCCTTCGCCTTTTGTTCCTCTTCCTCCTGGCCACCTTCTGGTTCTTGCTCTCAGCGACCTGCGACATCACCATCCAACTCGACACCATTGGATATTGTAGAGAGAGGTTCTTTCTCCCTTTCTCTCTCTCTCTCTCTCTCTCTCTCTCTCTCTCTCTCCCACTGTCTATGTGCTGTTAACTGTGTGCGCACCGAAGCCACTGTGCTACGGGGTTAGAGCACAAGGGGAACAACACTCCAAGGGCCAAAGTGGTTGTTAGGGTAATATTAGAAGTCTTGTACCGCATGATTGGAATAATTACTCCTTATGTGACCGTTCTTGAGTTGTTATTCAATGCTATGTTTGGGCATAGCGAGTGAGAAGGCCTATATATCTTTTACTGATAACATTAAATGCTCTGTTCCAATCCACCTGGTCTGAATGGACGTGGGTACATCGTAAATTCAACTTGGGTCAGAACCAAGCAAATAGGGCCCTTTGAAGATTCTCGAGGCCCCTATTCGCCTGGTTCTGACTCAAGTGACATCACCTATTATGACATTAGCGCTGACAAGCGCAAAGCGCGACATGAACCCCGACGGCCTCGAAAACACTCGGAGCCGATGCACGCCCGCAAGCCGGTCACGGTGAAGCGAATAGGGGGGGCACCACCTAGCTTTGAGTGGCTAGGACGTAGACAACGGTAATTTTGAAATGTCATGGACTCTCCACACACACACACACACACACACACACACACACACACACACAAAGAGAGAGAGAGAGAGGAAAAATGATAGGTGATGAAAACCCTTGGGGGTGTGAGGGAGAATTATTTTCTTGCAATATTTACAGCAACCTTATTTTCGACGAGGTGGCAAATCATGGTGATAGAGAGATAGTGAGCCTACTTGGTGAGTTCTCTAAAGATGACTCCCTGACACGAGAACCTTGCTAACATGAGTGTGTGTGCATCGACCATTGGAGTCGAGATGTAGACATAGCTTTTGCACATAGTACAAATTCCCAAAGAAAATTGCTACACTAAGTCCCCTCTCTTGTGATGCAAATGTTGCCAATTCCTCCCACCAAAATACTACCAAGTGCTGACCTCTGATGAACTTGCCAGCCCCCTATAGTGACCTCTTGGTGCCTTTTTATAGGTGCTGGCTGCTTTAGATTAGGGTAAGCTAATTGGATTAGGGTAATCTAATCAAGGGAGACAAAGCAAGGCGGTGGGCCCTGGGTGGTTGACCCTTGCTTTGTCTTGGGAAATATTATAAGGAAAAACTCTACGTGGGCCTTTGTGACCATCACCTAGAGAGATAAGAATTTACAAAATTGGGATTTTTTAACAAGATTTGGTTTAAAACTGGAAAAATTGATGACAACCTACGGATTTTACTAAAGAGGGTGTCGTGGATGCAATGCCGGTGAACAACGACACTGCAAGTGCGTTGGTGTAGCGCATTTGTCACTTTCGGGATCGGCCGGGGCATGCCTTCGGCACCTTTGCTTGTTTTGGTGTTGGTGACGCGCGATTTAGCCACCTCCTTTCTTTTTGTTGATGTTGTCGATGTACTTTGGTTTTTTTTATATTTTTCTGGTGTGTGCGTATACGTGTGCGTGTGTATGTGTATATGTGCATGTGTAGGCATGCATGCTATATAGGTGAGTGTATGTATGGCAAGGTGTGCGTGGGAACGGGGGGGGGGGGGTAATAAATTAAAGAATATATATATATATATATATTTATTTATTTATTTATATTATGTTTTCTTCTTTATGCAATGCGTGCCACAGAGATGGCGGTGTGTGAGTGAGGCGGGGGGGGGGGGGGATGTGTGTGTGTGTGTGTGTGTGTGTGTGGGTGGGTGCGCATACAGCAAGGGTGTGTGTGTGTGATAGAGAGAGAGAGTGTCCCCGTTGCCTGGCGGCTGCGCGCCTCCGACGAGCTGAGAGCAAGAGCGAGAGAGTATGAGATGGCTGCTTGTGGGCACCTGGGGAGAGATAGGAGAGGGGAGAGTGTGTGTGTGAAGGGGAGAATGTAAGAGTGGTGTGTGTGTGGATAAGATGGGGGGGGTATACTATTTCACTGTGCGCGTTCCGGTTGCTCGTCCACAAGGCGAGAGAGAGGTTCCGGGGCGAGGTGGTGAGGGAGGGAGAAGGTGAGGGTGGATAAGAGAGACAGAGTGGGCCCTGGTGCTGGTGGGCCCGCAGACTTTGGGCTCGAGCAGAGAGAGCACGAGAGAGAGTCTGAGGGAGCGCTTGGCTCGGGCGGCCCGTGGCCAATAAATAGCAAGAAAAAGGGGGGGGGGGGGGGTGTGAGACTGGTCAAAGGAATGGGAAGGGGGGGGGGGATACAGTCGTACAGAGAGAGAGAGAGAGAGAGAGAGAGAGAGAGAGAGAGAGAGAGAGAGAGAGAGAGAGAGAGAGAGAGAATTATATTGTGGCGGGTTCCTACCCGTGGGAGAGAGAGTGTGTGAGTGAGGGGGGGGGCTGGATAAGAGGAAGAGGTTATGTGGAGGGGGTGAATTTAGAGAGAGAGAGAGAGAGAGAGAGAGAGAGAGAGAGAGAGAGAGAGAGAGAGAGAGAGAGAGAGAGAGAGAGAGAGAGAGAGAGAGAGAGAGAGAGAGTGTTATCATATTTCATGCCCGCGGGGTTGCTCACTCAGAGGGAGAGAGAGTGAGAGAGCTAACTAAGGGAGGGAGAGATAGGAGAGGATAGGGCGGTGGTCCGCCAGTGGGAAGAAAACAAGAGGGGAGGGATAGGGAGGAGAGTGAAGTCGAGGGGGTGTGGACGAGAGGGAAGAGGGAGGGGTGATGGTATGGCGGCCCGCTGGGCTAGGATATAGACGAGCGAAGAGAGAGAGAGAGAGAGAGAGAGAGAGAGAGAGAGAGAGAGAGAGAGAGAGAGAGAGAGAGAGAGAGAGAGAGAGAGAGAGAGAGAGAGAGAGAGAGAGAGAGAGAGAGAGAGAGAGAGAGAGAGTTTGTGAATAATGAAAGAGAGAGAGAGAGAGAGAATTTACAAAATTTGGTGGCCTGCCAGGGAATAGTGTAAATGTTTTTTTTTATGCGCCGATTGGGCCGGGTGATGCAGCGGCAGGGTAAGTGAGAGAGAGTGTGTGGCAGAGCAAGAGGGGGGGGGCAACTTGAAGTTACAAGAGCAGCAGAAGAGAGAGGGCTTTGTCTTCTGGCAATAATGGAGAGATATGGCCAAATTGGTGGCGCCCCGCCAGTGGTTAAGCCTAGGGGTGGTGAATGTTAAAGAAACTTTTCTTTTTTTTGTTTTCCCTTGGTAATATGCTCTCCCCTCTTTGGGGTTTGGTTCTTGCGGTCGCGGTTTTGAAAACCGGCCTTCATTAGCCCTCCCGTGTGGCTAGAGGCATTCATGCTTCTAGCCCTACCTCTAATTCTTTAGTCGCAGAGTTGGAGGGTTCTCTCTCTTCTGGAATATCTAGCATGAACTCTGGATCAAACATAAGGAAGTGCCTTTTTAGCCTCCATCCATTGACTGTACTCTTGTTAATTCTCCCATCTGCTTCCATCAGCTTATAGCTACCGTTGTCATAGCGCCTTTTGAAAATGAATGGTACTTCCCATTGGGGTTGAAATTTCTTGTCCTTCCTGGTGTCGAATCTGTTGTTGTATCTCAATACTAACATGCCTTTTTCCAGGCCCTTTTCCTTAAGCCCTTGATTGAAGGGGAGCCGGCATCGCTCTGCCTGCACTGCATAGTGATTGATTGCATCTTCCCCATCTAGTTGAAGCCTTTCCAAATCCAGGATGTGGTTGCGGAGATTTACAATTGGATGCTATAATTGGCTAGACACGACTCATAAGCTGGCTATCTGTACCTCAATGGGTAGAATTACCTCCTTTCCATAAACTAGATGGAAAGGGGTGAAACCTAATGATGTTCGGAACGTCGTTCGGTAGGCCGATAGAGCAGCCATGAGATGTTTATCTCAGTCTCCTGTGTGGTTATTCACCTGCTTTGTGATGATTTTGCAGATCATTCCGTTTACCTTTTCTACTAGGCCATTACACTATGGATAGTATGGTGTGGAATGTCGGCGTGTAATGCCTAACTTTTTCATTAGTTCTCCCACCAGATCGCCTCTGAAACTTGGTCCCCTATCAGATACTATCTCAAGGGGAGTGCCAAAACGGCAACAGATGTGCTCAAATATGAACTTTGCTACCTCTTGGGTTGTAATGCGGGTGGTGGTTGCTGCTTCTTCCCATCGGGTCATGTACTCTACACCAACTAGAATGTATAGTTTACCTGGTTGGGCCCTTGGTAGAGGACCGATTGCATCTATTCCCCATTTCTCAAATGGACCGTATGCGATGATAGGAGTCTGTGGTTCATAGGTTAGTGTGAGATCACTGGCCACTTGACAGGCCTTGCATGTTTTACACCAATGATGCACATCCCTATTCAGACTAAAGAGTATCCTGCCTGTAGAATCTTCCTACTGGTGATATCTAAAATGACCACCGCAAACACCATCATGGCAACTTGAAATTACCTTTGTGATCTCACTGGAGGTTGGTACTCGCCTGAGAATATGATCCTTGCCTTTACAATACAAGTGGTCGCTTACAATGTGGTATCTTGTAGCCTTCCTTACCAGCCACTATTTCTGGCCCCTAGTGTACCCTTCCGGACATTCTCCTGTGTCTAGAAAGCTGATAATATCAGGCATAGCATCACTACCTTGAAAGAGGGGTAGTTTTAGTTTGATTGCTCCTATGGGAACATATTGTATTCTTTCCTTGGCTAGAGCATCTACCTCCTGATTTTCTATCCTGGGGACATGAAATAATTGCACTGCTTCAAACTTTCTTAAAAGATCCTTAACTTGGCGTAGTTGACCAAGTAAAACCTGATTTTTACAAACCCAAGTGCCGTTTATCTGCTTTATCAAAAGCAAAGAATCACCAAACACATTTAGGCGATGAATCCCTTGCAAAATACACTGTTTTAACCCAAGAATTAAAGCTGCACACTCTGCTTCGTTGTTGGTGTGGAGTGGGAGTAATAGCTGCCCCTGATGGAGAATACCCTTTCCTGTTGCTCATTGAAAATGACGATGCCAGCTGCAGACTGATCCACTGTTCTCTTGTATGCTACCATTGGTGTCTCTTCTTTTACTTCCATGTTGACCTTCAGCTTCTTCTCATAGTGGCGATGAGTAAGAATACCCGCTAAACTAGCCCTGGTGGAGTTTTCTACTTGCGTGGTGTAGTCAAACTCTTGCAATCTAACCAGCTATTTAGATATCCTAGATGAGACATCCATGTGTCGCATTACATACGGAAAAACCTCCTCCATTGTCAGAATCACAAAGGGTCTAGGCAGTAGATAGGAGCAGAACTTTGGGGTAGCAAACATTAGTGCGAGCACCATGTGTTCTACTGTGGTGAATCCCTTTTCTGATGGGGTCATGACACAACTAGAGAAGTATATAGGACACATTAAAGAATTTTGGGGATACTTTTGCATTAGTACGGCTCTGAGTGTATCACTTCCTACACTGGGGTTCACATAAAATGGCTCGTCTCATCTGGGGGGTGAAATAGTGGGAAGCGTAGCTAGGATTTGCTTCCTTTCGGTAAATTGTTGCTCATTTTCTTCACTCCATGAGAAGACATCCCTCTGCGTGACTTGTTGTAGAGGAAGAACCACTTGAGATAGCAAGTGAATGAACCTGCTTAAGTATCTTACCTTCTGAAGGAAAGAAACCAACTGCTTAGTAGTGGTGGGTGATGACAAAGATACCAGAGCTTGAATCTTGCTAGGGTCAGCCTCAATCCCTTTTGCTGAAATTACATGGCCAAGGAGAGTGATTTTGCTTTCACCAATGTGGCACTTATCCACGTTGAGCTCTCCACTCAAGGTTTGTAGCCTGGTCAGGCCATCATAGACTTTGCTCAAATGGAGGGAGCGTGAACTATAGATGAAAAAATCATCTATGAAGACTGGTATTGACATTCCAAAGTATGGTTGGAAGACAAAAGTTACATAGCGCTGGAATGTGGCCTGAGCGTTGGTGAGGCCAAAAGGCATCACTCTGTAAGCAAAGCATCCCCAAGGTGTTATGAAGGTTGTCTTTTTCTGGTCTTCTTCCGCAATGCTAATCTGAAAGTATCATGAGTAGCCATCACATACTGTGTAGCGCTCATGACCTGCCACTTCATTGAGAATTTCATCTTGGAATGGGAGGGGAAAGTGATCCCTCTTTGTGGTTGCATTGAGAGGTTTACAGTCCACACAGACTCTCCACTTGCCATTCTTCTTTGGTGTGACTACTACTAGAGAGACCCATTCTGAGTCTTTGACGGGGCAGATGAAACCTGCCTGTAGCAGATTCCTCACTTCTTTGAGTAGTGCCTCTTGTTGGATTACCCCAAGTCTTTTGAGCTTTTGCACTACGGGTTTACTTCCTTCTTTGAGTTTTATGCGGTGTTGTACTATTGTGATTCTTGTGATTTTATCATAACCACCCATCAATGAACAATGTAGTGAAGTTACCTAGCATGGAGACATATTCCTTCCTCTCTTCATCGGTTAACTCATTGGAGAGCATCCGATGTAACTTACTTGTATCCTCAAAGGATTGCGTACCTGATGGTCCTTGTTGGTTCATCGATGGTGCTTCAGATTGTGTCAATCTTTTTGGGTCTTTTAGGATGACCCCCATCACTTCGATGCTACTACCACTTTCTTCAGTTGTTGTTGTCTCTTCTCCTGAGGTGGACGAATAGTCACTGGTGGACTCATCTTCTGAAGCCTTCAAGATCATGTTACGTTGCTTCCTAGTCCTCATGTCGTAGAATATGGACTTCTCTTTAGCGTCCTTCATCTAAATCATTCCTGTACTCCAATCTTGCTTAGCTTCCATAGCCATGAGCCAGGGTCTCCCAAGAATGATAGGGTAGCCCTTCCCTTTGTGTGGCATGACAAAAATGTCTACCTCCACTTCTGTATTGAACAACTTTACTTTGACCGCATTCACAATGCCTACGCATTTCACTCGTTTGTTATTTGCCATTTTGGCTCAGCAGGGTGCCGGCCTACTCACCTCTAGGCCTAGATGGTGCATATTTTTTTCACTCATGACGCATCTTTGCGCGCCACCATCTATGTAGACATTTGAAATTCATTGCCTCTTGATGTGGGCATCCATAGTTGGTAGGATGTCATCGAGATCCTTCCCAGAGATAGCCCCAGCTATCCTTGGTCTTGATTTTCTTGTACTTACCATCTTTGTCCATTGCCTCCTCATCCTTGGTGCAAGATGGAGTAATTGGGGCCAAGTTATCTTTGGGCCCTGCATCAACACATCCTGAACTAAGTGTTTTTGCTACTTTTGGATCGTGTTTTGGCCATAAACTGCTCATCCAAGGTCGAATTTGAGCACTTTGACACTGTAGACTTGGGTTTTGGGCCATTCCGGACATGATGGCACTGTCCATTTTGCCAAATTCCTCACTGTTTTTCTGTTGTGTAAGTTTCTCCTATGAACGAAGCTTCTGGTCCAATTTGTGATTGTATCTCGCATATTTTATCCATATTGTGTGAGCTATTTGTCCCATTGGTGTTGGGCCAAGCTCAATCGTATATAAACATCATAAATTCTCCTCTTTTGAGCTGCTTTTTTTAGATGTGTGTGTGTGTGTGTGTCTCTCTCTCTTTGTGGAGTGGGCAAATGGGTAGTCTCTCTCCTCTCACTCCATTGGTGTGTTCCCTGTCTCGGCTAGGTGGGTTGTATAAGCCGAGTGATGCCCCATAGTGTGTGTGTGTGTATCATCCCAAGAGTGTGTGTCAGGTCATTATAGAGGCGTTGTGTGTGTTTCCATCCCGCTCACATTCTTTTGGCATCCCCACGGAGGATCTTGTTCGAGTACCTTCAGCTTCGGGATTACGGGATTGCATATTACAGGTTACACGGATAGGTACAGGTACAGGTGATTCACACAGGTACAGGTAGCTGGAGTAGGGTGATACAGTGACAATGGAAGTCACTTGCAGTTACTGTGGGTATGCATCATTTGGTGCTTGTTTGAGCGCATTGTTTGGTATTGTACGCTACTTGTGGAAACTACCATTGTACGCCTTTGTGGAGACATACTTGGTTTTACTTGGCAGTCCCAGCCATTTCTGAGACTTGGTCTGGAAGATAGTCATTTCTGAGACTTGACTATACGAGATTTGCATAAGCTTTCGTGAGAGGGTCGATAGCGTGAGGTTTTATTGAGCTGGGGGATTCTCAAATGTGAGATCCTTTCGGTGATATAGGTAGCTGGAGCACCCTTTTCATGACCTCGCCATAGCTATGTACTAGTGATTCCTACTTGATGCTCGGGTTCTATTGTTGGCAGTTTATGCATACATATAAAGTCTATATTTTGGGTTCTTACTGCTCTACTTCTAGGGAAATTCTGCCAAAATTTTTCCAAGTTGTGATGGCTGGTTTTTTGGTCTTTTGAGCCATTTATGTTGTTACGCTACTGAAATTTTGGCAAAATTAGAGGATAAGACAGGTGTGTCTTCTTGGGAGTTGCATGGTTGGCTTTGATGGATGATCAAAATGGACCTCAATTCACTCTTTTCATTTAACACAAAGAATCCAAATAAATGTTCATGTGTCCAGGAAGATTTTTTTCTAGCAGCACATAGTATTTATGTTTAGGCCAAGAAGGTTAAGAGAGATATTGGAATGCCCTTCGCCTGTTGTAATTCCGATGATTAACTATGAAAACTCATTTGATGTGCATGTGTTTGTCCTTATCCAAAGACAAGCTCCATTGAAGTTTCTATGGATTGAGCCAGTCAAAATTTTTGGGTTCTTGTACGTGTGTTCGAAGGGGTTCTCAAAGCATTGAAACTTGGGTAGCCATGGCTTTCTCTTATCCGGAATTTCATGGAAGAAGTGATGAAGATGTGGAAGACTTTTTAGAAAAGATGGAGGGTGCATGCATTAGCAACCAGATTCATGATCTGGCATAGATGTTACGTCTTCTCCAGATTTGTTTGAAGAGTGATGCACGAGTTTGGTCCAAAGAATTTGAAGAGGACTTGTGTGTGGCTGATCCACCTGTAAGATTGAGTTGGGACAATCTAAGGCATGGATTGGAAGTGGAGTTTGTGAAGACAGAAGATCTGACAAAGTGTGGCAAGAAGTACAGGGTTTGGTGCAAAAGGAAGGTGAGCCAGTAGATGCATACATATGTAAGTTTTCATTGGCATGGGAGAGGATGTGCAAGGCCTTAGCACCACAGGTACCCCCACCTGACATGATGAAGAAGGACATATTCTTGGCTGGTCTTTGGGAGAATATACGTTGGAGAGTGGAGCTAAAAAATCCTAGGACATATGAAGATGCATTGGATGTGGCAAGGAACAAAGAGTGGAAGCTGAGAAAAATGAGTCAGCTAGGAGTAGATTCTTTGCCCATGAGGTCTGAATTTCAGCCTATGGATTCTTTGCAAGTTCGCATGCCAGGGGTTCATCATCCACTAGTGGTTTCTCTTACTCCTCAGGTTATTCCAGCAGTGGTCACTACAACAGTGCAAGATGATGGGCTAAGGCAAGACATGAGGCAAGTGGTAGATTTACTGAAGAATATCAGCCTAAATATGCTAGGTCAAGTGGGAAATAATCGAGGTCGAGGGTGGTTTTCAAATCAGCCAGGAGGTGAAGAAAGACCTAGGAATGGTGTTGGACAAAGCAATGGTAGGTTCTGAAGGCAGACACCCACATGTTATAATTGTAGAGAGTTGGGACACATCAGCCCTCAATGTGATAAGCCACCAAGGATGGGGGGGAGACATGTATCCATTGCCAAGACAGGTGCTAACTAGGTCCAATGATTATGGCATTGAAATTAAGGGAGAAGAAGGAACCAGTGGATTAACCCAGGAGGAAAGGGGAAAGACCAAAGTGATAATTGTGGTCACCTTGGAGAAGGCATCAAAGCTAGAGGATACATTAGTGATGCCTATTGGAAAGAGGACCACAGAGGACAAGGAAGGAAGAAGTGCCCCAGGTCCTAGTAAGAAGAAGGGAAAGAGCCATGCAGGCGAGGATGTCAAGACCAAGAGGAAAAGAAGGGCTCGTCACAAGTTTCATGTTGCAGATTTTCCACTAGGGGATGGGCAATTAAGCTATGACTTGAAGGAGGATCTGTCAAGCAGGAAGGCAGATGTTACTTTTGGGCCACTTATAGAGATGGTGCCTAAGCTAAAGCGATAGTGGAAGAGGATGGTTAACGCAATGGAGAAAGAGCCAGAGAGAGGTTCAGTGAAGGTGTTGGCGATGGATGAGCTGCCTGACATTTGTCCAATAGTAGATGTGTGGCACAAAAGAAAAATATGGGACAAGGTTATGTGGATGGTGGAGCCCAAATATGTGTCATAACACACTCATGCGTTGAGAAGATGGGTCTTACAGTGACTAGGGTGTTAGGCTTTCGGATTAGATTGGCAAACCATCAGAAAGTAAAATGTTTGGGTGTTGTAAAGAGCTTAGAGGTGGAGGCGTATGATGCAAAGGCAGTGGTTGATTTTCATGTGATGCCAGCGGGGTTGGAAGCATATCCTATTATACTAGGAAGACCATGGTTACGTGCATTGGGAGCTGTTCAAGATTGGAGACGTGGTACGATTAGCCTCTATGGAAAGACAGGTGCCAAGAAGATAACCATCCTGCAAGGTGAATGGTTCCTCTTTCTTCCCCAAAGCAAGGACTGACATTATGTCTCTAAAGTCAGGGTCAGTAGCATACTCATCTATCATAGAGGATAGATCATTGTGAGTAGCTATAGACACCGCATTAACTTTTGGTCGTCGTGAAAGTGCATCGGCAACTTGATTGTGCTTACCAGCTATGTGAGCAATATGGAAATTAAATTGCGAAAGAAAATTTTCCCCCTCATTTGTTTGTCGGAAAGTTTGGTTTGCGTCATGAAATACTTGAGACTTTGGTGGTCGGTTCGTAGGATAAATGGAGTCCCCAATAGGTAGTGCTTCCATGTATCTAGGGCATGTAGAACAGCTAAAAGCTCTTTCTCATAAATGCCCAAGACTCGTTCATCACTATTGAGCCTTCGGCTCTCATATGCTATGCCATGCCCTTCTTGAAGCAAAACCGCTCCAAGGCAATCACCACACGCATCACATTGGACCTCAAATGGCTTTGAGAGATCCGGAAGCACGAGGACTGGTTGGGAAGTAAGATTCTCTTTGAGTTTTTCAAAAGAATTTTTCTCCTTAGCAGTCCATACAAACTTAACGTTCTTCTTTGTTAAGTCGTGTAGTGGTCCTACTACTTGAGAGAATTTTGCTATGAAGCGTCTATAGTATGCACACATACCAATAAAGCTTATTAGCTCATGTAGATTCCTTGGGTTAGGCCATGATTTTATTACCTCTAACTTTGATGGATCCATACGAATACCATCGTGAGAGATAATATGACCTAGATATTGAATCTCTTGAAGGAAGAATTCACTTTTCTTTTGGTTGAGAAAAAGTTTGTTCTCCCTCAAGGCTTGAAAAATCACTTGGAGATGTTGCTTATGTTCCTCCAAAGACTTGGAGTAGATGATGATATCATCAAAGAACACTCCAGTGAATTTACGATATGGTCTAAAATTTTTTCCATGAGATGATTGAAAGTAGCCGGTGCATTAGTCAAGCCAAAAGGCATGACTAGATATTCATAAAGACCAAATGTTGTGCGAAACGCGGTCTTTAGGATATCTTCATCCACTATCCTTATTTGATGATAGCCACTCTTAAGGTCAATCCTACTGAAGTAGGTAGAGCCTTGTAGCTTATCAAACAGATCTTCTACCCGAGGCACGGGAAATCTATTTTTGATAGTGATATGGTTTAGTGCTCGATAGTCCACACACATACGGTATGTACCATCTTTCTTTTGCACTAAAAGGACTGGAGAACAAAAGGGAGAGGAACTAGGCCTCACCATCCCTTTGTCTACCATTTCCTGTACTTGCCTCATAATCTCCTCTTGTTGAGCTTGTGAGACTCGATAAGGAGGTTTGTTAGGGGTGAGCTTCCTGGAAGGAGCTCAATACGATGGTCATCATCCCCTCATTTTGGAGGTCGGTCCATAGGGATATCATCGATGAACACATCTTGGAATCCTTTTAGAAAAGTAGACAAGTCTAACTCTTCTTGATTCCTATAATTTTCATTTGATGAAACATTATTAGCTTTTAGAGACTCTTTGACATAAATCATGTACGCAGAAACTGAGCTCTTCATTGATTTATCAAAAGAAAGAGGATTTACAAGTGGAATAGTGCGACCACGCTCACTAGCATCTATATACATGTTCTTTCCCCTGTAGGTGAAGTAAATTCTCCTTTCAGGGAACTTCATGTTGGCAGCCATGCGATCAAACCATGGTGCCCCTAGGATAACATCCTGATGTTGGAGAGGAGAGATGAAGAAGTCTTCTTTGTCGACATAGCTTTGGACATGAAGCCTCAACTTCCCAATCAAGGGAGTAACGGAGGCTTGTTGTCCTTGAAAGCTGCATCAGCTGTTACTATATCTCCCATCTCAAAAGCTTGAATGCCCAACTTGGTGGCCAACTCTATTGATATGAAGTTGAGAGTAGAGCCTGGGTCAAACAAGATGAAGGCATCATGCTCTCTTACCTTTCCCCATGCATAGAAAAGTGATGATCCTTTGCAATGACCATCCTCTTTTGGAGCTTCGATGGTGGAAGCCCTAGGAGACTCATTGCGAGTATTCTTCTTGGGGCAAGAACGATAGACATGTCCTTGCTCTCCACACTTGAAACACTTATGGTCCTTGCGAAAAGCTTCAAGCTCTTCAGGAGAGAGTTTGTTTTTACCTTTGTAAACTCCCTTCTCCTTGGACCGATTGTTGTTGTTGTTGTTGTTGTTGGAAGTGCCTTGGGAATTATTTTGAGCATTGGATTTCCCCTTTGCATCAATTTTATCTTTGTTTTCCATGGGCTTGACATTACGTCTAGCCCCTTGATGGAAATCGATGCGTGAAGCAACCATGGTGTGGTGGATTCGGCCATTCCTCTTCAGGTAAATCCGCTCAGATTGTTTGTCTTTGTTTGGCAAAGTCTATCTTTTGAAAGAAGTAACTTTGAGATGTAAATCCCAAAACTTGTCTACATACTTGTTGATAGACTCATGAGAGAGAAGCTTCAAGCCGCGCCATTCGGTAAGAACTTTATCTTTAGTATCACTTGGAAGAAATTGCTTCATGATGGAAACTCGTAGAGTTTTCCAGGTCTTTGGGGCTTCTCCATTGCCACGAAGGCTAGCCCACCATTGACGAGCTGATTTTTGGAAGTGAATAGCTACATGGCGTAGCTTGGAGGACTCTCTAAAGCCCTCGTCCCCAAAGGCCGCATCAAATTGTTGGATGAAGGCCAACACTTTGTCGGTAGCACCAAAGGTGCCATCATAGGTGAGAAAGAGATACTCTTTCCTCCCTCCTTGAACTTCTTTAGCTTTTGTGACCTTCGCCATGCAGGAAATGATTTGCGATGTCCTCCCTCTTGTATTCTCTAGGAGAATAGCCATAACTTTCATCGGAAGAGGAGGAAGGTGAAGAGGGTGACCTCTTCCTAGCCCTTTTCTTCCTTTGTTTCCTCTCTTGCCTTTATTTGATGAGGAGAAGAACTATAGGTTGCTCTTTTCCTCTTGGGAGGAGTAAGTCTAATAGATCCGTCGTCTTCTTTCCAAATCTTCAGAAGAACTTAGACTATCATTGCTTTCTTTCTCTTTGGATTCCTCCTCTCGAATGGGAGAGACTTCTTTTTTTCTCTTCAAGAGGCCTCTACTCTCACTTTCTTGGGAGAGGAAGGGAAATCCAAAAGCACAATTGTTGAGTAATCGGCTTCAAAACAGGGATGCCCATAGCTTGTTGCAACCTAGTGATGAGATAATTCACAAACATGGGAGCATCATCATTAGCATCTTCATGTGCAAAATCAAAGCTATCAATGTTCATTCTACTCTCTTGATTATTGTCAGCCATGTTAACAAAATTTATGTTTATACTTAGTGTATGCTCTGGCAATACAAAACCTTAGTTGCCACTCCTCTTAGCCTTTGAAAATCGGCTCTTAAGTATCTACACCACGGCTCAAAGTGGTTAATTATAGAGAGTAGAGGAGTAGGTCTAACATAGCAGAGTTACCAAGGGTTAGCTCCTTTCGGACTTCTTATGTCTCAATAATGGTAAAGCCGTAGGCAAGTCTAGAAAGACTCCATTATTAAGTCCAAAGCTCCCGAGGTGTGCA